>NC_088403.1:42234727-42839727 GCF_034236695.1 Oncorhynchus nerka | reverse complement strand
TGTGTGTGTTGTCTCTGTGTGTCTGTCTGTCTGCCTGTGTGTGTGTGTGTGTACACTCATCTGCAGCTGTGTGTCCGGTTGAATTCACCTATCCAGCTAATGTTTGAGCAGTGGCATTATTATTGCGGCTGGCAGGTGATTTGCTGCTTTGTTTGATCCGATGGAGCTTCTGGTCCCAGTCTGTCTCTCCCACGCACCTTCACCCCCCATTGCACACTGTGTGGGCGGCAGGGTTGGGAGGGGCGGACGGAGGGATGGAGAGGCAATGGGGTGCAATCGGGAGTTAGAGAAAAGGTGGAAGAGATGGGATGGAGGGATAGAGAGGTGGGGTGCAATCAGGAGTTGGAGTTGGAGAAAGAGGTCCGCATCGTCTGTCGAGCGTAATGTTCAGGGATGGGTTTGGTCTGGGATAGATTCATATTAAATTAAAGGGGCACTTAGCAGTTGATACAATAACAAAGGATATCCCCGTCCGGTTTTGGTAAAAAAAACAGAGGGATGGGGCTGTAGAAATGTAACCACTCTGAAATGCATAGACAGATACAGTAAAAATCGTCCGATTTAATCGGTATCGGCTTTTTTTGGTCCTCCAATAACCGGTATCGGCGTTGAAAAGTCATAATCGGTCGACCTCTAATTGTAGCTCACCAACCAATAAGCAGTCCTCTGAGAAGCCCAGTTTAGAGAGAGAGAGAGAGAGAGAGAGAGAGAGAGAGAGAGCACACGTGTGTAGGCGTGTGTGAGTAGCACAAGAGATGTATGTTTCTCTCGTATTATTTCTCACCTTCACTGAGTGCTATAAAGGGCCACTCCCTCACTTGGCTGTAGAGATCCCCACATTAAACCGCTCGCTCTTCTCTTTCCTCTGTTTTTATCAAACAAACACATTGTCCCTCTCCCTTTCTCTTTTCCTAAAATGAAGTGACATGACTTCAGTCCGCTGATTTGCTCACTGGACCATGAAACAGTCCAGACAGAGACAGAGGAAGATTTGCACGAGTAATGTTGAACAAAAGAGAAAATACGAGGGGAAGAATTATGCTGAGAGAAAGATGATGAAGCACTCTCTGCTACTGTCACTGGGAGTGAGTGAGTGTGTGTCTTCAGACAGGAAAGACTGTTTCCTTCCAGATGACTTTGACCACGTCTTGCTGATGATATGCACTAACAACGACAATAGCTCAGCTAAGCCAATTTCAATCTGAAATGGATGGAGCGAGGGGGAGAGAGAGTGGGAGGGGAGAGAAAGAGAATGCGAATGAGAGGGTAAGACAGACAGAGATAGAGAGTGAGAGAAAAAGAGTGAGGGAGAAAGAGGGAAAGAGGGAGGAGGAGGAAATGCTATGAAGCATTATATGGGCAAGACAAGGTGAGTCATCGTGATGGTACTGGGCCAAAAATGGGCAAGTGGCCCCTCAACACAATCACAAAGAAGTGGAACATTAACATAAACACATACATGATTAGTTACCTGTTGAAGGTGTATTAGTTTTCTTGTTTGCATTTTGATATTAATGATTCATGAAGATTTGAGGAAGTAAATTCCATAACAACATCATTTCAAAAGTGTATTCCTAATATTAATTTAACGGGATTAGTATTAGTTATAGTGTTGACAGTATAACACCAATAGGAACAAGCAGTTGTAAACAAACCAATATTCTCTGCATAGCAATTGTGTATAAGGACATCCGTGTTGGGTAGACTGCTTATGGAATATGATGTAGAATGCAATACATCAGTAGAGAGTAAACATGTCTAAATGTCAGAAAGATGATTTGATATCAGAAAGGTCAACAGGGAGGAAAGAAAAACAGAAGGCAGGGTAGAAAGAAGGACAAAAGGGTAGAATACTGAAAGCAGATTTCCAGAGTTATAAATTGATATCATGGTGGCTACCACTGTACCCTTGGGTCATTTAAAAATGCTAGAAAAACAGACCTTGATAGTACACACACGCACGCACACACACGCATGCACGCACGCACGCACGCACGCACGCACGCACGCACGCACGCACGCACGCACACACACACCTTAATGTCTTGTCACACTTCATTGCCTCTTGTTGCCTCTGCTGGTCCTCCAGCACACAGATCGTACAACAGCTGCTCTGTGACGTCACACACACACACACACACACACACAGACACACACGCATGCACGCACACACGCACGCACGCACGCACGCACGCACACACACCTTAATGTCTTGTCACACTTCATTGCCTCTTGTTGCCTCTGCTGGTTCTCCAGCACACAGATCGTACAACAGCTGCTCTGTGACGTCACACACACACACACACACACACACACAGACACACACACAAACCTGCTCTTTCATCCACCTATTTCTCTACCTTTGAATCAGGCAGAATGTGAATGGCCAAATACCAAGTGAGATATCTACAGTACGAACAGACATGTTCTTTCATTTCTCTCTCTCTCTATATCTCCCTCCTCTCTCCGCCCCTCTTTCTTACTCTCTTTCTCTCTCTCCATATCTCCCTCCTCTCTCCGCCCCTCTTTCTTACTCTCTTTCTCTCTCCCTCAAAAGATAAAAACAAGGCATTTTTTCTTTCTCTCAGGTCTCAGGTGAAATCCAGAATAAGGCAAGAAAAGAGAACGAATCTGCAGTCTTTAATCAGTCAACCACCAAATGGCCTTCATTTACCATCAATAATTTACTGTAACTATTAATTGTGATCTGAATTCATTCATTCAGGAAGCTGCTGTAGATTTATTGTTAAGGATGCACAGAGCAGGGCACTACCATGTTCATCAAACTCAGGATAAGACCCAGATGCAGACAGCTAGAGTCACATATGTTAATTGACCCAAACAGGGGGCAGGCAAAAGACAGGTCAAAGACAGGCAGAGGTCCGTAATCAAGGGCAGAGTCAATAAGGTACCGAACAGCAGGCAGGCTCGGGGTCAGGGGAGGCAGAATGGTCAGAACCGGGGAAACAGAACTTAAGAAAGAAGGGAGACGGGAAAACACATTAACGAACTGGCAACATACAAACCGAGAACACAGGTATAAATACACTGGGGATAATGAGGAGAGATGGGCGACACCTGGATGGGGGTGGAGACAAGCACAAAGACAGGTGAAACAAATCAGGGTGTGACAGTACCCCCCCCCCCCACCCCTCTAGGGGCGTCCTACAACCAGGTATTGGAATCCCCTGCCCCGTGATCAAACCTTCAGGAGCGCCGGCGACCCGATGAGCGTGCAAAACCGGGACAAGAACCAGGATGAGAACTTATGGCCCCTGTCGGAGACCATGTCTACCGGGAGTCCATGGATCTGGAACACGTGCTGCACCATGAGCTGGGCCGTCTCTTTGGCAGAGGGTAGCTTGGGGAGAGGAATGTAGTGGGCGGCTTTGGAAAACTGGTCCACTACTGTCAGGATGGCGGTGTTGCCATCAGACGGGGGAAGACCCGTGACAAAGTCCAGGGATATGTGAGACCAGTGACGGTGAGGGACAGGCAGTGGTTGAAAGACGACCAGCTGGAGCTTGCAGATGAGTCTTGTTCTGCGCACAGACCGTGGAGGCAGCGACGAACTGGGAGATGTCTGGGACCATGGTAGGCCACCAAAAGCATTGTGGCACAAAGGTCAGGGTCTGACAGGAGCACAGGTGGCAAGCAAGCCTGGAGGAATGGGCCCACTCCAGGACCAAGGATAGGACAGCATCAGGTGCAAACCTGATGTTATCTGGGCCCCCCCTGAGGTTTGTCTGGGAATGCTGCGCCTCATGGACCTGCTTCCCTATTCCCTATTCCCCAGCTGAGTGCTGCACCAGACAGGTGGGAAGGATGGTCTCGTGGTCTGAGGGTGTAGCCGATGGGCTATAACAATGTGATCCAGCTTGATGTTCTTGGATTCTGGTCGGTAGGAGAGGGAGAAGTTAAACCGGGTGAAAAGCAGGGCCCACCTAGCTTGCCTGGAATTGAGACGCTTGGCGGTGCTGAGATCTTCACCGCGAGAAGCTCATGATTCCCCACATTGTAGTTCCTTTCCGTGGCATTGAGGCAATGGGAGAAGAAGGTGCAGGGATGTAACTTGAGGTCCAGGGCAGAACACTGGGACAGGAAAGCCCCCACTCCGACATCCAAAGCATTGGCATCTAACCATGAACGGATGGGACGGGTCAGGACGAACCAATATGGGAGCAGTGGTGAAGCGCCCGGTCAGCAGCTGGGGACCATGTGAAAGGAACCTTGGGAGAGGTGAGTGCAGACAGGGAGGAAGCCATGGTGCTGTGACCTCAGATAAAGCGGCGATAGAAGTTGGCAAATCCCAAGAAACATTGCAGCTGCACTCTGGATGTAGGCTGGGGCTAATCCACCACCTCTCTCACCTTCCCGGGATCTATCTGTACATTTCCTGCAGTAATGATGTAACCAAGGAAGGGGATGGTGGAGCGATGGAATTCGCATTTCTCCACCTTCATGAAAAGCTGGTTCTCCAGGAGGCGCTGGAGGACCTGTCGGACATGGAGCACGTGTTCTTGGTCTGAGTGGGAGAAAACGAGGATGTCATCGAGGTGGACGAAAACGAACCGGTTCAACATCGAGGTGGACTGGAATAAAGCAGTGGTGTTGGTAAGTCCATATGGCATGACCAGGTATTCGTGGTGGCCTCTGGCCGTGTTGAAGGCAGTCTTCCACTAGTCCCCTTCCCGTATCTGCACCAGATTTGAGGCGTTCCGCAGGTTCAACTTGGAGAAAACGGTGGCTTACCCTGCAGCTAAGGAGTCCTCGATGTAGGTCTCCATAGCCTTGGTCTCCGGACTCGACAGAGAGCACAGTCTTCCCCGAGGCAGTGTGATGCCTGGGAGAAGGTCGATCCCGCAGTCATAGGGTCGGTGCGGAGGAAGTGAAGTGGCCCGGGCCTTACTGAAAACCTCCCGGAGGTCTTGGTACTCTGCGGGAATGCGGAGTGGTCCGGGACAACTTCTTAGCCCACAGGAAGACGTCCCGGGGCAGGGTGTGCTGACTTCAGACAATGGGCGTGGCAGAACGGGCTCCAGCCCATAATGGCACCAGCAGTCCAGTCTATGATGGGATTGTGTTGCTGGAGTAGCGCTCTGGAGGAGGTAAGTGGGGTTCTCGGGACACTGGGGTAGGCTGGGAGATTACAGGTGTGACCCACTGCCGAGTGGGGAATTTGCGGAATTGCTCCAGCAATGTATCCAACGCTTGGTCATGGAGTTCTGCCAGGGTATGGAATCCCTCCATAAGACATTGCAGTAACTCCTCATGTCTTCCAATGGTGGCTCATTGCAGGGAGACAGCATTGTGTAGCTGTTCTGAGTCTGCTAGGTCAGTCATGGCCAGTTCAAACTCAGGATAAGACCCAGATGCAGACGGCTAGAGTCACATATGTTATTTGACCCAAACAGGGGGCAGGCAAAAGACAGGTCAAAGTCAGGCAGAGGTCTGTAATCCAGGGCAGAGTCAATAAGGTACCGAACAGCAGGCAGGCTCGGGGTCAGGACAGGCAGAGGTTCCTAAACTGGTCAGAGTCAGGCCGGTACAGAATGGCAGGCAGGCTCCGGGTCAGAGTAGGCAGAATGGTCAGAACCGGGGAAACTAGGAAACAGAACTTGAAAAAGCAGGGAGACGGGAAAACACTCTGGTAAGACCTGACAGGACAAGACGAACTAGCCCTCAGAAACAGTACTTTTTGCTTGCTTTAGGTTTTTGCTTATAACCAAGGGAGGTGTTGAGTGTATGAATAATATTTTGGGTTTAGTGGGTTTGGCTGCGAGACCGACGGTAAGTAGCACCTGGGCTGGGAGGTTTTTAAATGAGAGATTTTCCATCAAAAACTAAAATGCTTTGTCAGTATTTTTTTATGTGGCGAACCTGAGTCACACCAACTTCCGCTGTTCTTCTGATCTGTGTTTATTGACTGTGATACCGCATTGATGATGGCACAAACACACATTTCCCAACCATGGAGCCACCAAACCAACCAAACTTCCTGTTTCAAAATTGCGTAGTCACAGGCAAACCAAGCACAATTAATTATGGAAGTATAAGCAGTGTAATACGGTTGCGTGGCCAAACTCACTACAGAGCATGACACACACACAAAAACGCAAACACACACATAATTACTGTAAATGGACGTAGTAGAGAGGAGAGCGGATAGCCCCATTAGACCCAGAGAATTCTGGGAAGGATCTGTGGCCGGCATTAGAGACACATTAAATTAGTCTAGACTGATCCACAAGAGTGGGAAGCGCGTGAGCTAAACACTGTGAGCTAAACACACAAACGCAAACACACACAGATGCGCAAACACGCACACAAATACTCCCTCTCTCTCAATATCACAAGCTGCTGTGGACGTCCATGTGAGTTCAGTCAATTATGGCGAGAGAGAGAGAGGAAAAGAGAGAGAGAGAGAGAGAGAGAGAGGAGAAAGAAAAAAAGAAAGAAAGGAAGAAAGAAAGAAAAAAAGGGAGAGTGGAGACAGAGAGGGAGATATATATATATATATATATAAGAGAGAGAGAGAGAGAGAGAGAGAGAGAGAGAGAGACAGAGAGACAGAGAGAGACAGAGAGAGAGAGAGAGAGAGAGAAGAGAAAGAAAGAGGGGAGGAAGAGAGAAAGTGGGAGAGGAAGAGGAGAGGGAAAGGAGCTAGGGAAAGAGAGAGTGGGAGAAGGAGGGAGACGGAGAGAGAATCAGATGGGCCAGACAGAGAGCTCTTATCACTTCTGACAGACAGAGAGAGAGAGAGAAGAGAAAGAAAGAGGGGAGGAAGAGAGAAAGTGGGAGAGGAAGAAGAGAGGGAAAGGAGCTAGGGAAAGAGAGTGGGAGAAGGAGGGAGACAGAGAGAGAATCAGATGGGCCAGACAGAGAGCTCTTATCACTTCTGACACATTTATCAGTAGCCTACTGTGTTTGTGTGTGTGTGTGCGTCAATACTCAGAATGAAAAAATTATTGATTATCTTGCTTCCTGATCACTGTCAGTGTTTTGTTCCAGAATATATAACGTGATTGATTGCTGTGCAGTATTTGCTTAACAAATGCAAGGACTTCCCCTAGCCCATCAAAATATGTGTGTAATTTCTACATTAACATTTGTGCTTGTGTGTATGTCTATCTGTTGCGCAGTTGTGTAAATAACCAGTATTTATATGGACGACCACCTGTGTCCCTGTATCCATTTGATCTGATGAGTGTGTGTGTGAGTGTGTGTGCACACGCGCACATCTGTGTCCCCGTGTGTTATCTTCTCTTCCAGCCCAGCGCTGGTGACGCACGACACAGAGCTGCAGAGCTGTGAGTCATATTGCCCCAGCTACACCCGTCCCTCTCTCCCTCCTCTCTCTCACTCTCTCATTCTCTCCCCCCCCCCCTCTCCACTGTCGCTCTCTCTCCGCTATCCCTCTCTGCTAGCTCTCCCTCCTTTTCCCTCTCATTCAATCACTCCTTTTGTTTCTCCCTCCCTTATTTCTATTGTGTCTGCTTTCATCCGTCGTTCATTTTATACCCTACTCTGCATTCTCCCTCCCTCCCTCCATCTGCCAGTATGAACACACAGCTACCTTTTCCAGATGGATTAACTAAGCTATTCCTTCATGGTAGTATATCCCTCTTCCCCCTGAGAATATGCTTTACAGAACACAATTACTAATGTCTGTGTATGTGTGTGTGTGTGTGAATGCAGCCAGGTCATTCAAGAAGCAGGATGTCGGGAGATTACTTCAAAATCGGTCACTAGGGGCAGCGGTGAGCGCTACTACCATCAAGTCGGCTTAGGTTTTGCTAGGGTTTTGCTAAACCGCGAGCACAAGCTCAAAGGGTGTTTAATACCACTTTTTAAAAATCCTATCCCAAACCTTAGCTCTTAACCCCTTGCACTCATGGGAGTTGACCTATATGGATAGGTCTAAAGTGAAACGTTTCTTATAGAAGAAATATGGAAAGCATATGCCTACGATAGACTATGGAGAATAAATATTAGTTCATCATAGGAGAACTGTAGGTTCGCCCACCGGCGATGTGGAGCAGAGCATGCTGGGCAATCTCTAGCTCTGAGAAGAAGTAACAAGAATAAAGTTAACTGCCAAAGGAGGCCAGATCAAACAGCATTGAGCTTTTGCTCACCCAAGAGAAAGAGGATTCACTTGAGTCTACCCTCCGCTGGCACTGCCAGTCGAACACCATGGGATCTGAGCGTCGAGCTGTGGTCTACGGAGTGCCGACCATGCGGAATGTGAACAAGGTGCTCGCTACCCAGTACGACCCCCTTGGGTTCATTCTGCCATACACAACTCGAGCCAAAGTGTTGGGGCAGCGCCTCTGGGACTTGGATTTTTTATTTGATTTATTAGAATCCCCATTAGCTTACGCCAATGGCCACAGCTATTCTTACTGGGGTTCGACACATAACAAAAAAGACATTACAGACCCACTTCTCCCTCGAGACCTACTCCGGGCTTTGAACAATTGGGAAAGAGAGCTACAGATCCTGTCAAACATCACCCTGTCTAGTTGCTACACACCTGCAGGTGTCGACTATTCGAGTGTCACCAGAGAGGTCCATGTGTTCTGTGTCTGTTGTGTACCTGAGAACAGAAGATAGTCACGGCAAGACTTACCTGTCCTTCCTCAAGCCAGGTCCAGAATTGTTCCTAAGTGACTACCTTCCATGCCAAGACTGGGGGTCGGTGCAGCCATCACCGGAGCCGTGCTTGCCAAGCTACTAGAGCTTACCTTGAAACTCGACCAGATCAACCTGTGGACACATTCCACAACCGTGCTGATGTGGCTGCAGTAGGAATCTTGCCGCTTCAGAGTTTCCGTAGACACCAGGGTACCTGAGATTCAAGAACCTACAGACTTCCATGCATGGCGCCATGTGGACACGGCAAGGAATCCCGCAGATTACATCAAGAGGCAAAACTCTGCAAGACCTTGCAAACCCAACAGGTGGAGCTACCTTTCCTCCTTCAAAGTCCAGTCAAGATCAAGGACAGAACCTACACCAGTCCTGTCGTCCGGTTAGTCGTCCTCTCAGCTACCCTGGACAGTGAAGACATAGCCCCTCCCAAGAGCACTTAGCCTTTCTCAGGAGTCACAATTTGGGGGCAGCTGTACGAAAGGCTATGGAAAATAAATATTAGTTCATCATAGGAGAGCTGTAACTCTGTCCGCCGGTGATGTGGAGTAGAGTATGCTGGATGATTATTTTAAAAAAACAATTATTTAACCTTTATTTAACCAGGTAGGCTAGTTGAGAACAAGTTCTCATTTGCAACTGCGACCTGGCCAAGATAAAGCAAAGCAGTTCGACACATACAACAACACAGAGTTACATATGGAATAAACAAACATACAATCAATAGTACAGTAGGAAAATCTATATACAGCATGTGCAAATGAGGTAGGATAAGAGAGGTAAGGCAATAAATAGGCCATGGTGGCAAAGTAATTACAACATAGCAATTAAACACTGGAATGGTGGGATGTGCAGAGGATGAATGTGCAAGTTGAGATACTGGGTTGCAAATGAGCAAGATACATAAATACAGTATGGGGATGAGGTAGATTGGATGAGCTATGTATAGGTGCAGTGATCTGTGAGCTGCTCTGACAGCTGGTGCTTAAAGCTAGTGAGGGAGGTAAGTCTCCAGCAGATTTTTGCAGTTCGCTCCAGTCATTGGCAGCAGAGAACTGGAAGGAGAGGCAGCCAAAGGAGGAATTGGCTTGGGGGTGACCAGTGAAATATACCTGCTGGAGCGCGTGCTACGGGTGGGTGCTGCTATGGTGACCAGGGAGCTGCGATAAGGCGTGGCTTTACCTAGCAGAGACTTGTAGATGACCTGGAGCCAGTGGGTTTGGTGACGAGTATGAAGCGAGGGCCAGCCAACGAGAGCATACAGGTCACAGTGGTGGGTAGTATATGGGGCTTTGGTGACAAAACGGATGGCACTGTGATAGGCTATTTTGTAAATGACATCACCGAAGACGAGGATCGGTAGGATGGTCAGTTTTACGAGGGTGTTTGGCAGCATGTGTGAAGGATGCTTTGTTGCGAAATAGGAAGCCGATTCTAGATTTAATTTTGGATTGGAGATGTTTAATGTGAGTCTGGAAGGAGAGTTTACAGTCTAACCAGACACCTAGGTATTTGTAGTTGTCCACATATTCTAAGTCAGAACATTCCAGAGTAGTGATGCTGGACGGGCGGGCAGGTGCGGGTGAATATGGCTGCACAGTAATGTCTCTTATCGATGGCAGTTATGATGTTGTTTAGGACCTTGAGCGTGGCTGAGGTGCACCCATGACCAGCTCTGAAACCAAATTGCATAGCGGAGAAGGTACGGTGAGATTCGAAATGGTCGGGAATCTGTTAACTTGGCTTTCAAAGACCTTAGAAAGGCAGGGTAGAATAGATATAGGTCTGTAGCAGTTTGGGTCTAGACTGTCTCCCCTTTGAAAGGGGGATGAACGTGGCAACTTTCCAACCTATGGGAATCTCAGACGATAGGAACGAGAGGTTGAACAGGCTAGTAATAGGGTTTGCAATCATTTAGGCAGATAATTTTAGAAAGAGAGGGTCCAGATTGTCTAGCCCGGCTGTAGGGGTCCAGATTTTGCAGCTCTTTCAGAACATCAGCTATCTGGATTCGGGTGAAGGAGAAGTGGGGGAGGTTTGGGCGAGTTGCTGTGGGGAGCGCAGGGCTGTTGACTGGGGTAGGGGTAGCCAGATGGAAAGCATGGCCAGCTGAAGAAAAATGCTTATTGAAATTCTAAATGATTGTGGATTTATCGGTGGTGACAGTGTTTCCTAGCCTCAGTGCAGTGGGCAGCTGGGAGGAGGTGCTCTTATTCTCCATGGACTTTCTAGTGTACCAGAACTTTTTTGAGTTTGTACTACAGGATGCAAATTTCTGTTTGAAAAAGCTAGCCTTCCTAACTGCCTGTGTATATTGATCTAGAGAACTAAGTAGAGAAAAGTAAATTCAAGTGATAAGTTCCAGGTATCTCCTCTGATTTCCTTTAGTTAGCATTCTTTGTTTTAGCCAGTGTGTGTCCTTCAGAAATGTGAGTATGTGTTTCTCACTCTTCATGTGTTTATGTTGTGGATGCCCTCGGCGACGATTATGTAATTAACTTCTTTATGGTAATCAGTGTTTGTGTAATGTATAGTGTAATGTCCATTAGTGACTTGTTTCCATATTTAACTATAGATGTGTGCAGTATAGTTTGTGGGTATTTTACTGTAGCTTCAGTAGAGATGCATTCAAATTCATGCAGTTGTGTGAGGATGATGGTGCTACTTTGTGGTGCTGTGTGGCTGCACCCCTCTGATCTTTCATTAGTGAAGTCACAGCTATGTCGTTAGGCTGTATTGTCCTGTGCAGCATATAACCCATTGTAGCCATTTCTTTGTTTATAGCCTATGTAATTGGAGATTTGTTTGTGGTGTGCCTTTTTTTGCATGTTATTTTGGCATTAATACGTGTCACATATCATTTTGCAAACAATGTAATAAAACATTTTTAAAAATCATTGAGAAGTTACATACAAACATGGTCTCTTTTTTGCTTCTTGAGTAAGGCAGCTCCAAAATGCAGGTATTACAGCCTAGCTCAGTGCTTTCTGTGGTAGTGGGGCAGCCAGTGGAAAATACGGAGCATAGGGGTTGGTAAAGTTCTCTAGTTGCACCGTGATTGGTTCAGTGTTCTGTCACTCAAGAGGACATTACGTACCCAAAATCTATGGGTAGAGCTCTAAAATTCAAGCCCTTTGGGTGCTGCCGTAGAGTTACATTAGAAGTATCCATTCTAGAAGGCTCAAGGTCAATGGCCACAAATAAAATGACGTCAAATCACGTTATATCTACGGTAGCTTTGATTGGACTGATCACGTCAACATCATACTTTCAAAATCTTAGCTAACAAGCTAGCAGTCATCATCGTGAATCAAGTCGACAATCTACTGACAAGTCCTTTTCAACCCTTGTCATATGAAGAGAAATAATGAAGAGAAATTATACATAAAACATGTCAGTGCTCATCGGCAATAAACATTACACATCAAGTTGTAAATCGCAAATTCAACGATGAGTGGTTTGGAAGGAATTAGTGGCTAACTGCAAGCATTGCAAAGCCACCACTAGCCTGCTATTCAGTGGAGTGAGTGGGTGGTCAAGTCTGGGTTTAAGGGTCTCTTTTCCAAGCTTAAAGGGATAAACATTCAACATTGTGTCATGACCGTCGTTAAAGGAAGACCAAGGTGCAGAGTGGGGAGCGTACATTTTATTTAGTAAAATGTCGCCAACAAAACAAGAAACAACAAAAACGACCGTGAAGCTTACGAGGGCAATAGTGCCACTAACAAAGACAACTTCCTACAATGACAAAAGGGAAAAAGGCTGCCTAAGTATGATTCCCAATCAGAGACAACGATAGACAGCTGTCCCTGATTGAGAACCATACCCGGCCAAAACATAGAAACACAAAAACATAGAATCAGAACATAGAATGCCCACCCAAATCACACCCTGACCAAACCAAATAGAGACATAAAAAGGCTCTCTAAGGTCAGGGCGTGACACATTGGCCATGCTGTCAATCCAGCATGACTTTTTCTGCGCTCAAACAACTGGAAAACTCAGAACTGGGAAATCTCAGACTTCAGTGAGTTCAAGACAACAGTGAAAATACATTTTGAATGGTCATCCAACTTGGAATTGCAAGTCAGGAACTCTGGCTTCTTTCTAGAGCTCCGACCTGAAGATCACTGACGTCATGATTCAACCTTGCTTTTTCCAGAGTTCCCAGTTGTCTTGAAAGCACCATAAATCCAGATAATTCCAGAATTTGATGACAGTTTGATGACAGAATTTTCCCATGAAGGACTGCCGCTCCACTTTCCTGTTCAAGTGAGCACAGCACAAGGTGAATCGAAAATGTTTTGTATGCTGCTGCATAAATGATGTCATATGCCAGGGAGATTTGTATACTGAAGCTAAGAAAGTAATACTAAGTGTATGTTGTGTAGTAAGCCATTAGTAGCCCATGTGCCTCACCCAAATAATTTGGTCCCTTTTCCCCTCATAATTTTTCCTACAGTTCTGACTTGGTGGTGCACATGTAGCCTATGGCCTATTTTAGAGAAATGTAATAATTGGATATTTTAAGAGCTTCATTGTCTGCTTTGATGCCCCCTTTATTTATCGTACGGTTCTGGCTTGGTGTACAGGGAGAATACTGTAAGAACGGCACATTCTCTGAATTCTGTCGCTGTACATTTCAAAGGTGCTGAACAAATAGTTGTATTGACTACGTCCGTCCAAGCTCGCTCATTAATGTCTTAATCGCAATTACAGATTGCGTCTTATCTGGCTTGTTGTCTCCATATGCCGTAGTTTGTACATCTCAAATTGTCAGTAGAAACCACATTTATTAAAGCAAGTCAGCTATGTTTTGCATCTAACATTTTGGGGGGGGGAGATTGCCTCACCAAAATTTACATGCTAAAATCGCCAATGCTTAGCCAAATACATTGTGTTGTGCTGTACCATTCCTGCTCTATGTGAATCAGCATTATCAAACCACCTCAACCGGAATCCTACCTCTTTGTAGTCTGTTTACCTGGGAGAGAACACATTAACACATTAACTGCTAAGAAAACCCTAAGAATACACCGTCCGACAAGTCCTGCACTTCAATATGCATAACCATGGTAGCAATTAAAATAATTAAGGTGATGATACAACTGTTTCAACTGACACAATCCTGAATCCAAACATTACACTGTTGTTTTTCTGTGCATTTTACATTTACTATACTTTTTGCCACATTTGTTGATAACAAAATGTAAAAATACCCTGGATATATTCAGTAACATCACAATCATTTCCTTGGAAAATGTGAGGTAGATGCAACATAAGACAAAAAAATTGACAAGGGTTTGTGTGAGAGGTCTAACTGGTGTTTCCAAGTGGCCACACATCTCTCCTAAGTAATGTTAATGCACTTTTATGACTCAAAGAGTCTGTTTTGAGCTCTCCGGGCTGTGCCGTTGATGAACTAGAGCAAACACACTTGTAGTTGATTTGTTGGAAAACAGTCCTGCATCCCCGCATTTACTCAATTACTGTTGTTGTTTACGCAATCCAAAAAAACGGTCCATTATAAATCACAATCTGGGTCAGGTGGGCATATATAATACAGGACCTCCCGGGTGGCGCAATGGTTAAGGGCGCTGTACTGCAGCGCCAGCTGTGCCACCAGAGACCCTGGGTTCGCGCCCAGGCTCGGTCGTAACCGGGAGGTCCGTGGGGCAACGCACAATTGGCCTAGCGAGGGCTTGGCCGGTAGGGATATCGTGCACCAGCGCGGGCTAACCAAGGTTGCCAGGTGTTTCCTCCGACACATTGGTGCTTCCGGGTTGGATGCGCGCTGTGTTAAGAAGCTTGGTTGGGTTGTTTATCGGCTTTCAACCTTCGTCTCTCCCGAGCCCGTACGGGAGTTGTAGCGATGAGACAAGATAGTAGCTACTAAAAACAATTGGATAACATTTTTTTTTTTTTTTAAATATATATATATAATACGATTTTACAGTTCTAGGCTTTCATATGGCAATTCAAAGAAGCAGATTGTAATTTGGGTGTGCAAAGACCGCATTCAGATGTGTGGTCTGTGGCAAATTGCCTTCACAATACAATAAACAGACTCATTCTGTTCAGGACAACCCATGTCATCTTGCAACTGTACATCAAACATAGTAATCATAATATTTGACACTGTGTATTAGTGTCTGTGCACTGTATGTGGTTGGGTGCCTGTAGGATATCCCTGTTCCCCAGAGACTAGCTCTCCATCTCCATTACTAACACAATGTCTCACTAAAGACTGGGATTCCCTATGCCTGGCTAGCTTCAAGCAGACCTTTATACTCGGCTGGGGGTATCCCCAGTATATTAACATAATAAGCTATAATGGTTAAGAAGACAGGATACACCTGCTCAAATCAAATCAAATTTTATTTGTCACATACACATGGGTAGCAGATGTTAATGCGAGTGTAGCGAAATGCTTGTGCTTCTAGTTCCGACAATGCAGTAATAACCAACAAGTAATCTAACTAACAATTCCAAAACTACTGTCTTATACACAGTGTAAGGGGATAAAGAATATGTACATAAGGATATGTGAATGAGTGATGGTACAGAGCAGCATAGGCAAGATACAGTAGATGGTATCGAGTACAGTATATACATATGAGATGAGTATGTAAACAAAGTGGCATAGTTAAAGTGGCTAGTGATACAGTAGATGGTATCGAGTACAGTATATACATATGAGATGAGTATGTAAACAAAGTGGTATAGTTAAAGTGGCTAGTGATACATGTATTACATAAGGATGCAGTCGATGATATAGGGTACAGTATATACGTATGCATATGAGATATATAATGTTACTTACCCCACATTATTCAAGGTAGCATTGTTTAAAGTGGCTAGTGATATATTTACGTCATTTCCCATCAATTCCCATTATTAAAGTGGCTGGAGTTGAGTCAGTGTCAGTGTGTTGGCAGCAGCCACTCAATGTTAGTGGTGGCTGTTTAACAGTCTGATGGCCTTGAGATAGAAGCTGTTTTTCAGTCTCTCGGTCCCAGCTTTGATGCACCTGTACTGACCTCGCCTTCTGGATGATAGCGGGGTGAACAGGCAGTGGCTCGGGTGGTTGATGTCCTTGATGATCTTTATGGCCTTCCTGTAACATCGGGTGGTGTAGGTGTCCTGGAGGGCAGGTAGTTTGCCCCCGGTGATGCGTTGTGCAGACCTCACTACCCTCTGGAGAGCCTTACGGTTGAGGGCGGAGCAGTTGCCGTACCAGGCGGTGATACAGCCCGCCAGGATGCTCTCGATTGTGCATCTGTAGAAGTTTGTGAGTGCTTTTGGTGACAAGCCGTATTTCTTCAGCCTCCTGAGGTTGAAGAGGCGCTGCTGCGCCTTCTTCACGATGCTGTCTGTGTGAGTGGACCAGTTCAGTTTGTCTGTGATGTGTATGCCGAGGAACTTAAAACTTGCTACCCTCTCCACTACTGTTCCATCGATGTGGATAGGGGGGGTGTTCCCTCTGCTGTTTCCTGAAGTCCACAATCATCTCCTTAGTTTTGTTGACGTTGAGTGTGAGGTTATTTTCCTGACACCACACTCCGAGGGCCCTCACCTCCTCCCTGTAGGCCGTCTCGTCGTTGTTGGTAATCAAGCCTACCACTGTTGTGTCGTCCGCAAACTTGATGATTGAGTTGGAGGCGTGCGTGGCCACGCAGTCGTGGGTGAACAGGGAGTACAGGAGATGGCTCAGAACGCACCCTTGTGGGGCCCCAGTGTTGAGAATCAGCGGGGAGGAGATGTTGTTGCCTACCCTCACCACCTGGGGGCGGCCCGTCAGGAAGTCCAGTACCCAGTTGCACAGGGCGGGGTCGAGACCCAGGGTCTCGAGCTTGATGACGAGCTTGGAGTGTACTATGGTGTTGAATGCCGAGCTGTAGTCGATGAACAGCATTCTCACATAGGTATTCCTCTTGTCCAGATGGGTTAGGGCAGTGTGCAGTGTGGTTGAGATTGCATCGTCTGTGGACCTATTCAGGCGGTAAGCAAATTGGAGTGGGTCTAGGGTGTCAGGTAGGGTGGAGGTGATATGGTCCTTGACTAGTCTCTCAAAGCACTTCATGATGACGGAAGTGAGTGCTACGGGGTAGTCGTTTAGCTCAGTTACCTTAGCTTTCTTGGGAACAGGAACAATGGTGGCCCTCTTCAAGCATGTTTGAAACAGCAGACTGGTATAGGGATTGATTGAATATGTCCGTAAACACACCGGCCAGCTGGTCTGCGCATGCTCTGAGGGCGCGGCTGGGGATGCAGTCTGGGCCTGCAGCCTTGCGAGGGTTAACACGTTTAAATGTCTTACTCACCTCGGCTGCAGTGAAGGAGAGACCGCATGTGTCAGTTGCACTGTATTGTCCTCAAAGCGGGCAAAAAAGTTATTTAGTCTGCCTGGGAGCAAGACATCCTGGTCCGTGACTGGGCTGGATTTCTTCTTGTAGTCCGTGATTGACTGTAGACCCTGCCACATGCCTCTTGTGTCTGAGCCGTTGAATTGAGATTCTACTTTGTCTCTGTACTGACGCTTAGCTTGTTTGATAGCCTTGCGGAGGGAATAGCTGCACTGTTTGTATTCGGTCATGTTACCAGACACCTTGCCCTGATTAAAAGCAGTGGTTCACGCTTTCAGTTTCACGCGAATGCTGCCATCAATCCACGGTTTCTGGTTAGGGAATGTTTTAATCGTTGCTATGGGAACAACATCTTCAACGCACGTTCTAATGAACTCGCACACCGAATCAGCGTATTCGTCAATATTGTTATCTGACGCAATACGAAACATATCCCAGTCCACGTGATGGAAGCAGTCTTGGAGTGTGGAGTCAGCTTGGTCGGACCAGCGTTGGACAGACCTCAGCGTGGGAGCCTCTTGTTTTAGTTTCTGTCTGTAGGCAGGGATCAACAAAATGGAGTCGTGGTCAGCTATTCTGAAAAGGGGGCGTGGCAGGGCCTTATATGCGTCGCGGAAGTTAGAGTAACAATGATCCAAGGTTTTTCCACCCCTGGTTGCGCAATCGATATGCTGATAAAATTTAGGGAGTCTTGTTTTCAGATTAGCCTTGTTAAAATCCCCAGCTACAATGAATGCAGCCTCCGGATAAATGGTTTCCAGTTTACAAAGGGTTAAATAAAGTTCGTTCAGAGCCATCGATGTGTCTGCTTGGGGGGGATATATATGGCTGTGATTATAATCGAAGAGAATTCTCTTGGTAGATAATGCGGTCTACATTTGATTGTGAGGAATTCTAAATCAGGTGAACAGAAGGATGAGTTCCTGTATGTTTCTTTCATCACACCATGTCTCGTTCGCCATAAGGCATACGCCCCCGCCCCTCTTCTTACCATCTCTGTCGGCGCCGGAAGTTCATCGGATTACTATTGAACATACATCTTTCCGTAAGAAATATTATAGTTTGATTACATTTTAGGGTATCTGGGGAGTCAATAGAAATGTATTTTGATTTGTTGAAAGAAAGTTTAGGGAGTGGATTACTCAAATCGATGACTACATAGACTTTTTGGGATAAAAAGAAGGATTTTATCTAACAAAACTACACTACATGTTATAGCTGGGAATCTTTGGATGACAAATCAGAGGAAGATTTTCAAAAAGTAAATGAATATTTAATTGTTATTTGTGAATGTATGAAACCTGTGCCGGTGGAAAAATATTTTGATGTGGGGGGCTGTTCTCAAACAATCACATGGCATGTTTTCGCTGTAATAGTTACTGTAAATCGGACAGTGCAGTTAGATTAACAAGAATTGAAGCTTTCAGCCAATATAACACACTTATATGTACCTAAATGTTTAATATCCATAATTGTTATGATTATTTATTTGAATTGCGCGCCCTCCAGTAAGTTGTCCCGGTAGCGGGACACCTATCCCTAAGGCTACATAGTGCATTCGGAAAGTATTCAGACCCACATTTTGTTATGTTACAGCCTGATTTTAAAATGTATGAAATCGTTTTTTCCCCTGATCAATCTATACACAACACCCCATAATGACAAAGCAATGATGCTACAAGCTTGGCACACCTATATTTGGGGAGTTTCTCCCATTCTTCTCTGCAGATCCTTTCAAGCTGGATGGGGAACGTCGCTGCACAGCTATTTTCAGGTCTCTCTAGAGATGTTTGATCGGGTTCAAATCAGGGCTCTGGGTGGGCCACTCAGGGACATTCAGAGACTTGTCCCCATGCCACTCCTGCGTTGTCTTGGCTGTGTGCTTAGGGTCGTTGTCCTGTTGGCAGGTGAACCGTCGCCCCAGTTTGAGGTCCTGAGCGCTCTGAAACAGATTTTCATCAAGGATCTCTGTATTTTGCTCCATGATGCTGCCACATCCATGAGTCACCATAGGGATGGTGCCAGGTTTCCTCCAGACATGACACTTGGCAGTTCAATCTTGTTTTCATCAGACCAGAGAATCTTGTTTCTTGGTGGTTCTTAACTTCTTCCATTTAAGAATGATGGAGGCCACTGTGTTCTTGGGGAGCTTCAATGCTGCAGACATTTTTTGGTACCCTTCCCCAGATCTGTGCCTCAACACAATCCTGTCTCGGAGCTCTACGGAAAATTCCTTCAAACTCATGGCTTGGTTTTTGCTCTGACATGCACTGTCAACTTTGGGACCTCATATAGACAGGTATGTGCCTTTCCAAATCATGTCCAATCAATTGAATTTACCACAGGTGCACTTCAATCAAGTTGTAGAAACATCTCAAGGATGATCAATGGAAACAGGATGCACTTGAGCTCAATTTCGAGTCTCACTGCAAAGGGTCTAAATACTTATGTAAAAAAAAGTATGTCTCTGTTTTACATTTTTATCACATTTGCAAAAATGTCTAAACACCTGTTTTCACTTTGTCATTATGGGATACTGTGTGTAGATTGAGTGGGGGCAAAAAAAAAATTGATCAATTTTAGTATAAGGCTGTACAGTAACAAAATGTGGAAAAAGTCAAGAGGTCTGAATACTTGCCGAATGCACTGTACTGGTATTCCCGTGTTGACTGGTTATTTTAAGTAAACACTTGAATAGACACCAGTTGGGGAAAATCACCATTTGATACACATAATGTAGATAAACATAAATCCTCTCCCGGCTATGAGTCATTACCCTGCCTTTGTTACGTGTGGGAAACTAAGCAGCCTATATAAAAAAATAATGATTTGCACTGAAGTAGGATAAGTTCCCTGCACCTGTCTCCTTACTCTAGAACCCATTGAATAAGACTGAAAACCACTGAGTGGAAAGCGTGTTCACGAAAGCAACTCTTTTCCTGTCTGCAAGCAAGCGCACGCATGCACACCAGCTGGGGGAGAGAAAGGGAGAGGAAGATGCAGAGTTTATTTACTTCTTTCAAGGGGAATAGAAAAGGAAAATATGATGGTGGATGTGACAGCAGCAACAGAGCCAGACCAGGGGTGCACAGCTGTTGCCCATGGCTACTCAATCAGTCTGCACTCTTCATATGGAAAAACAGTCGGTGTTCCAATTCAGAATTCTTCCGAAACAATTCAATTCAATTGAAAGGGGCAATCTGCAGTTCCTGCATCGATTACTGGACTTCATGATAAATTGATGATATGTACCTGTAACGGCTCTCGTTGGGAGAAGGAAGAGTGGACCAAAGCGCAGCGTGGAAAGTGTTCATGATCCTTTTATAAAAAATTTAAAAAATTAAACACTCGAACAAAAACAAAAGAGCACAGTTCTGTCAGGCAGAAATACTAAACAGAAAGCAAGATCCCACAAAACCCTCTGATTGGTCCCCAATCAGAGACAACGAAAGACAGCTGCCTCTGATTGGGAACCACACTCTGCAAAAAACAAAGAAATAGAAAACATAGACTTTCCCACCCGAGTCACACCCTGATCTGACCAAACATAGAGAATAAAAAGGATCTCTAAGGTCAGGGCGTGACAGTACCCTGATTCTTGAAGAATATAACTTATAAATGCCTCGTGAGCTTAGTTCAACTGTCTTACCCCATCGGAACCCAAAATATACGCTTTTTTACTTCAATGTTTATAAACAAAGTAAATGTGAACAAACACTATCTAACCTCAAAACATGGTTAAAACTATACTTTCGATATAATGGATGGTCAGTCCTTGCTTGCATCCATATACAGTTGAAGTCAGAAGTTTACATACACCTTAGCCAAATACATTAAAACTCAGTTTTTCACAATTCCTGACATTTAATCCTAGTAAGAATTCCCTCTCTTAGGTCAGTTAGGATCACCACTATATTTTAGGAATGTGAAATGTCAATAGTAGAGAGAGTGATTTATTTCAACGTTCATTTCTTTCATCACCTTCACAGTGGGTCAGAAGTTTACATACACTCAATTAGTATTTGGTAGCATTGCCTTTAAATTGTTTAGCTTGGGTCAAATGTTTTGGGTAGCCTTCCACAAGCTTCCCACAATAAGTTGGGTGAGTTTTGGCCCATTCCTCCTGACAGAGCTGGTGTAACCGAGTCAGGTTTGTAGGCCTCGTTGCTTGCACTCTTTTTTGGTTCTGCCCACAACTTTTCTATAGGATTGAGGTCAGGGCTTTGTGATGGCCACTCCAATACCTTGACTTTGTTGTCCTTAAGCCATTTTGCCACAACTTTGGAAGTATTCTTTGGGGTCATTGTCCATCTGGAAGACCCATTTGCGATCAAGTTTTAACTTCCTGACGATGTCTTGAGATGTTGCTTCAATATATCCAAATAATTTCACTTCCTCATGATACCATCTATTTTGTGAAGTGCACCAGTCCCTCCTGCAGCAAAGCACCCCATGACATGATGCTGCCACCCCTGTGCTTCACGGTTGGGATGGCGTTCTTCGGCTTGCAAGCCTCCCCCTTTCCCTCCAAACATAACGATGGTCATTATGGCCAAACAGTTCTATTTTTGTTTCATCAGACCAGAGGGCATTTCTCCAAAAAGTACAATCTTTGTCCCCATGTGCAGTTGCAAACCGTAGTCTGACTTTTATATGGCGGTTTTGAAGCAGTGGCTTCTTCCTTGCTGAGCGGCCTTTCAGGTTATGTCGATATAGTACTCGTTTTACTGTGGATATAGATAATTTTGTATATGTTTCCTCCAGCATCTTCACAAGGTCCTTTGCTGTTGTTCTGCGATTGATTTGCACTTCTCGCTCCAAAATACGATCATGTCTAGGAGACAAAACGCGTCTCCTTCTTGAGCGGTATGACGGCTGCGTGGTCCCATTGTGTTTATACTTGCGTACTATTGTTTGTACAGATGAACGTGGTACCTTCAGGCGTTTGGAAATTGCTCCCAAGGATGAACCAGACTTGTGGAGGTTTACAATTTTTTTCTGAGGTCTTTTCTGAGGTCGATTTCTTTTGATTTTCCCATGATGTCAAGCAAAGAGGCACTGAGTTTGAAGGTAGGCCTTGAAATACATCCACAGGTATACCTCCAATTGACTCAAATTATGTCAATTAGCCTATCAGAAGCTTCTACAGCCATAACATGATTTTCTGGAATTTTCCAAGCTGTTTAAAGGCACAGTCAACTGAGTGTATGTAAACGTCTGACCCACTGGAATTGTGATACAGTGAGTTATAAGTGAAATAATCCATCTGTAAATAATTGTTGGAAAAATTACTTGTGTCATGCACAAAGTAGATGTCCTAACTGACTTGCCAAAACTGTAGTTTGTTAACAAGAATTTTATGGATTGGTTGAAAAACGAGTTTTAATGACTCCAACCTAAGTGTATGTAAACTTCCGACTTCAACTGTATATATATATTTGTAATAATGACAATTACAACAATACTGAATGAACAATGAACACTTGTATTTGAACTTACTATAAAACATAAATAAAATCTTTTTAGTCTCAAATAAATAATGAAACATGCTCAAAAACACAGTGTTGGAGAATAAAGTAGAAGAGCAACATGTGCTATGTAAAAAAGCTAACGTTTAAGTTCCTTGCTCAGAACATGAGAACATATGAAAGCTGGTGGTTCAATATTCCCAGTTAAAAAGTTTTAGGTTGTAGTTATTATAGAAATTATGACACGTCTACTATTTCTCTCTATACCATTTGTATTTCACCTTTGACTATTGGATGTTCTAATAGGCACTTTAGTATTGCCAGCCTAATCTCAGGAGTTGATAGGCTTGAAGTCATAAACCGCGCTGTGAAGCAAGCATTGCAAAGAGCTGCCGTCAAACTCAGTAAACTAATGCTTGTGAATTAATGCTTACAAGCCTGCTGCTGCCTACCACCGCTCAGTCAGACTGCTCTATCAAATCATAGACTTAATTATAATATAATAAACACAGAAATATGAGTTGTTGGTCATTAATATGGTAAAATCCGGAAACTATCATTTCGAAAACAAAGCGTTTATTCTTTCAGTGAAATATGGAACCGTTACGTATTTTATCGAACGGCAGCAACCCTAAGTCTAAATATTGTTGTTACATTGCACAACCTTCAATGTTATGTCAGAATTCTGTAAAATTCTGGCAAATTAGTTTGCAACAAGCCAGGCGGCCCAAACTGTTGCATATACCCTGACTCTGCGTGCAATGAACGCAAGAGAAGTGACACAATTTCCCTAGTTTAATATTGCCTGCTAACACGAATTTCTTTTAACTAAATATGCAGGTTTAAAAAAATATACGTCTGTGTATTGATTTTAAGAAAGGCATTGATGTTTATGGTTAGGTACATTCGTGCAACGATTGTGCTTTTTTCGTGAATGCGCTTTTGTTAAATCATCCCCCGTTTGGCGAAGTTGAAGCAGGCTGTGATTCGATGATAAATTAACAGGCACCACAGGACCAGGCATCACAGGACCAGCTAGTTAACCTAGTAATATCAACCATGTGTAGTTAACTAGTGATTATATGAAGATTGATTGTTTTTTATAAGATAAGTTTAATGCTAGCTAGCAACTTACCTTGGCTCCTTGCTGCACTCGTGTAACAGGTGGTCAGCCTGCCACGCAGTTTCCTCGTGGAATGCAATGTATTCGGCCGTGTTGATTACCGATCGATCGTTATGAAAACTTGAAATCGGTCATAATTAATCGCCCCATTAATCGGTCGATCTCTAGCTACAATAGCCCGTTGTAGGGCTTTAAAAGTCAGAGGGAAAATAATGAATGCGAATGCAGCGAGAGCAGCGAGAGAATAAGAAAATAGAGATATAGAATACAGAATCAATGCAAAGAATACATTTAATAGGAAATCTATACAATCACAGTTGAAGCATCTGTCTAACCTCTCAACAGAACAAGAACAGGTACTTTAGGCTTCTGACTGACTGTGCGTTGGGAAGAGGGCCTGGTCTACACAGGGAAAGGGTGTAAGGGAAAGTGTCCCCACCTCACAGCTGTTCCCTTCCAAACAAAAACGTGAAGTGAACTGAGTTACATTTGAAGGTAAACTCTTTTTCCCGTCCTATAACCTTGGTTCTGTAGATTCTGAATGGAAGTGTTGACCTGTTTGTCCTCCCCTGCTGTCCTCTCCATCTCTCCTCTATCACCTCAATCTCATCTTTCTCCTCTTCATTTTCACCATTCTCTCTCTCAATCTCCCTCGCTTTTCTCTATCATTTTCTCCTCTCCTTAATTTGACCACTCTTCCCTCAATCACCCCTCCTCACCCCAAATCTCCTCACCCTTCTCTCTGCTTTCTCTCCATCTTCTTCTTCTCCATCCATCTCTCCCTTCCTGTGACGCACATTTCACCTTGCTCACCCTCCATACCTACTCTCCTTAAATCTCTCCTCTAACCTGTCTCTCCTTTTTTCCCTTCTTTTTTCTCCTCTCATCGCCCTCCACCTTTCATCTTCTATGACGCACACAAGTGATACATTTCGTCTGCATCCCAAATGGTGCCCTTTTTCCTTCACCGTGCACTACTTTTGACCAGAGCCTGATGGACCCTTATGATCAAAAGTAGTGCACTATGGAATTTGGGACACAGACTCCGAGTCATCATAGAGCCACTTTAGTGCACCAGAAACTTTAAACTGTTTTTGGGGCGAGTTGACACAGAGAGAGGATGGGAGCTAGAAGATAATGTGTGTGTGTGTGTGTGTGTGTGTGTGTGAGATAGAAGATAGATAAGGAGACGATCATATGAGAGTGAAAGTAGGCGTGTTTGAGCTTCCTCGCCGTCCAAATTGATGATAATTTGCCACAGAGAGTGATGTGTGTGTTAGTGTGTGAGCAGCAACGGAAGTGTGTCATTACATTCATCGCAATCCTAAGTATCATGATTAGCTGAGGACCTGTCTCTCTCTCCCCCTCTTTCTCTCCCCCGCTCTCTGACTCTCTCTCTCTCCAACTCTCCCTCTCTCTCTCTCTCTCTCGCTTCTCTCCCCATCCCCCCCTCCTCTCTCACTTTCTCTCTCCATCTAAGGGATGCGTCATTCTCAAACTGCCGGGTCAAGTGGGAAACCAATGTAAAATTATAGCAGAGAGAATAAGGGGAGAATAAATGAAGATTGGAGAGAAGACAGAGAGTTGATGAAGAGAAAGAAAGGGAGATGGAGAGAAAGAGTTGAAGAATTGAGAATAAAAGAGAGCGAGAGATAGCGAGAGAGAGGGGGAGACAGCGAAAGAAAGGAAGAGATGAAGAGTTGAGAAAGAAACGAGAGAGAGAGAGAGAGAAAAAAATCAGCCCACCTCCCGCTACCCCTTTACATGCACACGCTACACCATAAACCCTCTGAAAGGCGAGAAGAATGAATCTGAAGAACCTGCTTCTGCTCACTTACTTTCACTCTCACTCTCCATCTTAAACTATTCCTTTCTCTTTCATTACTCCACTATACCTCCCTCCCTACCTTCCTCACTCCCCCCCACCCCATCTTACTTTCACTCTCACTCTCCATCTTAAACTATTCCCTTTCTCTTTCATTACTTCACTATACCTCCCTCCCTACCTTCCTCACCTCCGCCCTGTCCTGTCCACCCTACCTCCATCCATCCATTCTGGCAGCTTAAATTATCTCTCCCCACCAGCTATTATTTCTATGACTCACTACACTGCAACATCACCACACCAATACCGCCCTGACAAATTACTGTCTGACTCTCTGCTGCCCACTAGAGGACACCCACACCCACACACGAAAACACTCACACACACACGTGCGCATGCATACACACACATGCACGCACGCATCACACACACACACACACACACACACACACACACACACACACACACACACACACACACACCAATACCACTCTGACAGCTTTATTGACTGACTCTGCTGCCCACTAGAGGTGGGGACTGCAGTCCATTCATAAAAACAGATGGGTGGAGGGAAGAAAATGGTTAGGATCACCTAAATTCGCCAAATACATCTGAATGTACAAGAATTTGACTCTGTGAAATGGTGCTGCCCCAATAAACAGAATACACAGACAGACAATAAATATGTGTGTGTACATCATACATAAGATGGTCGCCTCGCTCCGAGCCCCTGTTAAGCAATGCAGGTTTCCTACTTGTGGAAATTCTACGCTTGACCACTGCCGCAGCGCCTTTTAGACATGGGGTACAAGGCTGTCTCCCATCCGCCTTTCAGTAAAAGGATGACCAGGATGACAATTTGCTGATCCCCGTCTAACAAACAAAGACTCAAGAGGGAAGTCCCCGGGGGGTTCAGGTCTGTACACCGTTGGTCCGACCAATCAGAATAAATGATGTGATACTGATAGTGTCTTTCAAAACCCTAATCAAAAAATGTGGATTGATGGCAGCCTTGTCGGGAAACTGAAGGAGAGATGCTACTTACAAACACGGCAAGGTGACCGGGGACAAATAGTGTGGTTAAACAGTACAATTACGCGGATCGATAAAGACGGCGAAACACCAGTACAGCAACAAAGTAGAGGAGCAATTTGGCGGTTTAGACACGGATTGCAAAAAGAAAGTCAGCCACGGCGCGGACATCTATGCCGCCCTACCGGACGAGCTTAACACTTTCTCCTCACGCTTCGAGGGACAACGACGACTCTGAGCTGCCCGAGAGCCCCTGAAGGGAAAACGAGGGCTGTGTACTTATGTAAGTCGTTCAAACGTGTCAACTCTCTAGCTCAGGCCGCTGTTCACTGTCATCCCTGTGCCCAAGAAGTGGAAATAACTAAACCGACAAGCGTCCCGCAGCACTCACCTCCGTCATCATGAAGTGATTCGAGGGGCTCATCAAAGACCATATCACCTTGGTAGGCGGAATTGGAGACAAATGGTAGTGGAGTTGCTGTGTGGGAGATTGTTTTTAAAGAAGTTTTTTTAAAGTAAAAATTAAACATAATAAAAAGTACATTTGAATGACACTGAGGGGCAGTGTTTTTACAGCTAATGCCGGTTTGCCTGAGGGTGACGCCGTGCAGGTGTTTGTACACATGCATATACACACACTCTCTTTAAAATAAACGCTTACAAGAACACACACATACATGTAATAGTGCCAGACATGCACACATGGCATTGCTGTTATGATTTTAGTTGTCCTTGATGTCCTTTGTTTTAAATGTATTATTTGGTTTTATTATATTTTCTTGCGTTGTTATTTTGTTCTGTCTTTTCCTTTTTTCTCTTTTAGTTCATTCTTTTGGTTGTTGGTGCAATGGGGGATTCTTGGGGGTGGGGAATGGAATTAATTGTATTTTTTATTTTTATTCTGGGGTGGGGGCTGTGGGAGGGGTCTCGAATGGTTGAGGGACAGCTATTGGGGAACTGTGGGGGGATCTTGGAGGGTTCGGGCTCATGTTTTTTGGCCTGATGGTAGATCGGTCAACGTGCCCTTGAGCAGGGCATTGACCCTGGATGCTTCTGTGTGTCGCTCTGAATGGGAGTCTGTTGGATGACTGGTATGATGTAGTTGTTGGATGACTGGTATGATGTAGTTGTTGGATGACTGGTATGATGTAGTTGTTGGATGACTGGTATGATGTAGTTGTTGGGTGACTGGTATGATGTAGTTGTTGGATGACTGGTATGATGTAGTTGTTGGATGACTGGTATGATGTAGTTGTTGGATGACTGGTATGATGTAGTTGTTGGATGACTGGTATGATGTAGTTGTTGGATGACTGGTATGATGTAGTTGTTGGATGACTGGTATGATGTAGTTGTTGGGTGACTGGTATGATGTAGTTGTTGGATGACTGGTATGATGTAGTTGTTGGATGACTGGTATGATGTAGTTGTTGGATGACTGGTATGATGTAGTTGTTGGATGACTGGTATGATGTAGTTGTTAGGTGACTGGTATGCTCTGGATAAGAGCGTCTGCTAAATGACTTAAATGTAAATGTAAATGTAGTTGTTGGGTGACTGGTATGATGTAGTTGTTGGGTGACTGGTATGATGTAGTTGTTGGATGACTGGTATGATGTAGTTGTTGGGTGACTGGTATGATGTAGTTGTTGGGTGACTGGTATGATGTAGTTGTTGGATGACTGGTATGATGTAGTTGTTGGATGACTGGTATGATGTAGTTGTTGGATGACTGGTATGATGTAGTTGTTGGATGACTGGTATGATGTAGTTGTTGGATGACTGGTATGATGTAGTTGTTGGATGACTGGTATGATGTAGTTGTTGGATGACTGGTATGATGTAGTTGTTGGATGACTGGTATGATGTAGTTGTTGGATGACTGGTATGATGTAGTTGTTGGGTGACTGGTATGATGTAGTTGTTGGGTGACTGGTATGATGTAGTTGTTGGATGACTGGTATGATGTAGTTGTTGGATGACTGGTATGATGTAGTTGTTGGATGACTGGTATGATGTAGTTGTTGGATGACTGGTATGATGTAGTTGTTGGATGACTGGTATGATGTAGTTGTTGGATGACTGGTATGATGTAGTTGTTGGATGACTGGTATGATGTAGTTGTTGGATGACTGGTATGATGTAGTTGTTGGATGACTGGTATGATGTAGTTGTTGGATGACTGGTATGATGTAGTTGTTGGATGACTGGTATGATGTAGTTGTTGGATGACTGGTATGATGTAGTTGTTGGATGACTGGTATGATGTAGTTGTTGGATGACTGGTATGATGTAGTTGTTGGATGACTGGTATGATGTAGTTGTTAGATGACTGGTATGATGTAGTTGTTGGATGACTGGTATGATGTAGTTGTTGGATGACTGGTATGATGTAGTTGTTGGATGACTGGTATGATGTAGTTGTTAGATGACTGGTATGATGTAGTTGTTAGATGACTGGTATGATGTAGTTGTTGAGCGGCTTCACCGCAAGTATATTGCATGTTTCGAATATTCAATAAATAAAATAAAAAAGGCAATATCACCTCCTTCCACCTCTCCAATTCACCGACCACGCTGACAGATCCACTCTGCACACTGCCCTCACCCACCTGGACAAAAGGAATGCATATGTGAGGATGCTGTTCATCGACTACAGCTCGGCCTTCAATACCAGTGTCCTTGAAGCTCACTGCAAAGCTCACGGCCCTGAACTTAGGTCTTGGACTTCCTGATGGGCTGCCCCCAGGCGGTAAAGGCTGGCAACGTTACCTCCTCGACACTGATTCTCAACACGGGGGCCCCCCAATGGTGCGTCCTCAGTCCCCTCTTGTACTCTCTCCCTCTCCCTCAACGTCAGCAACAACAAAAGAGCTGGGGGTTTAGTCGTGATTGACCTGAACAATTTTGCCAGAGGGGAGTCGTTGGAAGAGGGGGAGACCAGGGTAGAATGGAACAGCAAGGATCTTTCCTGCACATTGACCTTTCCCAAGACACCTAAAAGCTGAAAGCTCTGTCCTCCAACCAAGGACCTTCCTTTTAACTACGATATATACACTTCAGATATCAACTGCCATTAAGATATACAGGTACTGTACAGTACATCTCAAATCAAATCAAACGTTATTGCGAGCGGAGCGAAACGCTTGTGGTTGTAGCAAAATACTTGTCTGGTCTGGTGTGACGTCAATTATGATTTCACACGTTGATATGCTACAGTTACTGGAACAGTTACTGGCTGATGATGCATCATAAACTAAAGCCACTGGATACAATTGTACTATAAGTTAATGAAGAGTCAGGAAGCATGTATTCATTCGTCTTACAGAGAAAGGTCATTGAGTTTACTGGAGCCCCAATACCCAGCTCTTTTCTCTGTGAGATGGAGTGAGTCAGTAACCATGTTTTGCGAGAGCTACTGTACAGTAGCACGACAGCGTCAGTCCTCATTCAGTTCATTGAGTTCAACGATATGAATCACCCTTCACCTAAAGTACTGAATAACAGACATACTGTATCAGCAACCGGGATTCATGGTGCTTTCATTCATGTTTTCCATGCAGCGCACACACACACACACAGGATTGGAAATGATGCAGACAATTAGCTCTGTCATTTCCCCCCCCCCTTTTTAGCTCCACCTGCTTCAGTTATAAATGGATACAGTAATGAGAGAGAGAGAATGATCAGCGACATTCTATTCATTTATTCTTATTGATACTGATTGGCATTTCATAGTCATGATGAATCAGTGATTTGATAGACTTGTCTTTACAAAAATGTATAATGATTTAATAAGAAAACATTTCTTCATATTAACTTCTGGCTGGCTTTGTTCCAATCAATCAAATCAATATAAAAAGTATGTTAGATACTGTATGATATATAATGTATATTGATTACATGGTTAACCCTCCCCCAGGGGGGTATGTTTAGTTTTTCCCCTAGCACTATACAGCTGATTCAAATAATAAAAGCAAAAGATAATGTGGAAAACCCTTCTCTAAGTCTAATTTGCGCACTCTCACTGGCCTCTCTTTTGCTCTCCCCATCTCCTCACATCCCTCTCTCCAGAAACAGTTGTTCCCAGTACTCTCTCCACCTCGTTACCCCTGTGTATCCCTCACAGAACTCCCTCATCCCCTCCCATAGTGACTTATTCAGATACACATGAACCATCACCCTCCCCTTCATCTCTCTCCTCTCCCTCACTTTCTCGAAATGGCAGGCAAGTGCCCTCTTTGCTGAAACTAGATCAGTTCCAAACATATCGATATTGAATCTCAGCGATCCTCCCTTGTACGGGATTGGATAAGGTGGCGTGTAAAAGCTGAGGAAGGCAGGTCTTTCCGGCTTGTCGGCCAACCAGGTGAGGTTTCGCCTTGCTAAGATCTCAAGGTTGCCTTCGATTGGTTGTAAGGCCTGCCAGTCTTGGATAATGGCACCACCAGGAAGTTCAACCCTGGAGGGGAGTTCAGGATCAAGGAGGATGTTCTTCAGGTGTTGCTCATCCTCTATCAGAAACATTTGAGGGACGGACACACCTGGCTCACTTCCTGTGGTGGAATGTAGTTTGTTCCTCAGGTGTGAGATGAAACCCTCGAAACTGTCGGCCTCCCCGATGATTGAGAGTCCAGCCTAGAGAGAGAGAGAGAGAGACGGAGAGAGATTGAGAGGGGATGGGGTAGAGAGAGGGGGGGAGGGAGGGAAATAATGAGGGAGTGGGAGAGAGAAATTAAGAGAGAAAACGAGTGGGTGAAACAGTGACAGCAAACGTATATATGAGGGGGATGAAGCGGAGGTACATGTAAAAAGAAGAAAAACGGGTGGTTTGAGACCTTAGTTACGAGTCCATTGTGGTGTTCGTCCTCTTGTGAAAGGTGCAGCAATAGTTTGTGTGTGTGCATCTGTGTATCTGTGTGTGCGCGCGCAAGTCTCTTAGCAATACAAGCACAGCCTATCCCTAACAAGCTCCCTCAGAAACTCAATGAATAAATCATCCATTCAACTTTATTGGCCCATAGGGCTGAGGTCAAAAGTGCAGCACTATATGGAACAGGTTCCATTTGGGACGCACTCTTTGACTCAGTTAGATTAGATATAACTTGTCTCCATGCGGTCCGCAGTCCTCAATGGGACTACTGCTGCAATAAACCAGTCTAAGTGTTTCCATTAGTACACAGCACTGTTTCATATTGTATTCACCACACCAGTACCCATGACACAGGCTTGCATCCCAAATGGCCCCCTATTCGCGCTGTAGTGCACTGGAGCCCTATGGGCCTTGGTCAAAAGTAGTGCATTATATAGGGGATAGGGTGCCATTTAGGACAAAGACACATGCTGTTTCTTCCTTTAGTCAGGTGTTCTTTGAAAGGCAGTTGTATAGAGCACCACACAGCCACACGCTGAGACAGACTTTTAACCACTGTGTTTCCAGGTATGAGATACTGACATTTGGGCTGGTTTCTAGGAAGAAATAGGACATGCAGACAGACTGTCTGCACATTTGCCTTTCAAAAGGCTTTGACACAGAAGTAAAAATTAAAAAAGGAATTTGTGGTTAATGTTAGTATAAGAATATTTTCTAGATAAATACACAATGCAGAGGACGAGAGGACTAGGATTAATGATCAAAAGGAGTTGGTTTTCAGTTCAACATCTGTTTAGGATCTGTGGGATGTCAGTCTTGACAGCTACATTCTGTGCATTGAGCCGGGGGCAGGAAACTTGTTATTTGGTTATTGGCTCAGTTGTCCTGCAAGGACTTCTGATTGGTCAACCCCAGGCTAGGATGGGGGTTATAAATGGCATCTTGTTCCTTTGTTCGGTGGGGAAAATCTGAGGACAGGGGAGACTGAACATCTGAACATCTACCTCCCAGCATAACACCTTGATTTGTCCTCACTGAATGAACCCATTTGTCTCCCCCTGATTTGCTTTGGAGTTTGTGTTATTCAAGAATAACATAAATTGCTAACATTAGGGTTGAACCAGTATGTGGACATGAAGCTATAGGATTAGGTTTAAGATGGTTTCTGTTTGTGCCGATATCAAAACTTGGGTTGCACTGGCCTATTGCAACTTCCTCCTCGGTCTGCATGTGTATATGGAAATTCAGTCTGGAGAGGGTGGGGGAACATGGGGCAGTAAATCAGTCTGGTCTGGAGAGGGTGGGGGAACATGGGGCGGTAAATCAGTCTGGTCTGGAGAGGGTGGGGGAACATGGGGCGGTAAATCAGTCTGGTCTGGAGAGGGTGGGGGAACATGGGGCGGTAAATCAGTCTGGTCTGGAGAGGGTGGGGGAACATGGGGCGGTAAATCAGTCTGGTCTGGAGAGGGTGGGGGAACATGGGGCGGTAAATCAGTCTGGTCTGGAGAGGGTGGGGGAACATGGGGCGGTAAATCAGTCTGGTCTGGAGAGGGTGGGGGAACATGGGGTGGTAAATCAGTTTGGTCTGGAGAGGGTGGGGGAACATGGGGCGGTAAATCAGTCTGGTCTGGAGAGGGTGGGGAACATGGGGCGGTAAATCAGTCTGGTCTGGAGAGGGTGGGGAACATGGGGCGGTAAATCAGTCTGGTCTGGAGAGGGTGGGGAACATGGGGCGGTAAATCAGTCTGGTCTGGAGAGGGTGGGGGAACATGGGGCGGTAAATCAGTCTGGTCTGGAGAGGGTGGGGGAACATGGGGCGGTAAGTTTTTATTCAACACTACTACAAAACATAAAACGTGCTTCTTCCTACGTCCACTTGCGTTGCAGCTGCAGTGAATGAGTAGCCAAGTGTATCGATCGCCCTGCGTTTTTATTATTATTAGCAGCCCGTCGTGTGCGACTCGAGTTTCACCATCAGGTGGAAGACTGTCCTCTCTCTCTGGTCAGTCTCACCGGAGGAAAGGAAGGAGAGAGTAGAGACCGTGAGAGGTGGACCCCTCTGCTGCTCTCTCCCTCCCTCCGCTGATACTAACGCAGTGTTAAAAAGAAAAACTGGGAACTCGGAAGTCTGAAATCTTTGACTTCCGACTTCAGTGCCTGAAATCTTTGACTTCCGACTTCAGTGCATTCAAGAGAACTAGGAACTGGATTAGACTGGGAAAAATAGTTTTGAACGGTTATACAACTCGTAAACTCTAACCAAGTTCCCAGTTATCTTGAAAGCAACATGACCATCAGATGCAGGTATCACCAGTCCAGTAAAATTGCCCAGCTGTGCCTCGCAAGTGTTACACAAACGGATCTATTTTGTTATCAAAACTCGAGTTTTGAAATATAATATGGTCTGAGAACAACAATATTGTATTAGGCCTACTGCCTACTGCAAACGTTATTTCTACAGAACTGTTTTTACTAGGTTAATGTTAAAAATGTTTTAAAAAAAATCTTGACTCGATTTGATCTCGACTCAAAAAAGGTTGGTGACCACTGGGTTTGGGGGGGGGGGGGGGGGATCATGCAATCTGTTCTGTGGCTGAATTCAAGTATTTTTGTTGTTTTATTAAACTATGTAACCCTTTTGTAACGAGGGCCCACGAGTTCTGTTAACAACAGTTCTGTTATTGACAGCGCCCCCTTTCAACCTATCACAAGGCCAATAAACGGATCTCCCTTTACGACTCTGAATGGCCCTGAGGAGGTCAGGAGATAGAAAACAGATGCCATTGGCAAGTCAGCAGAACATCTTATGATCTGCACGTGTTACTGGATAAACGACCAATCAGGATTTTGAGTGCTAAGGGACTTTTTATTCCTAATCTTTGTCAGAAAGAGAAAATGGCGCCAATAGCGCAAATTACATGTAAAAACGTTTTATAAACACTGTATTAAACTGAAGGACTCATAACGTGTTGTTATAACTTGAAACATAATGTAAAGTTTTCTGATCCTCCGATGTAAAAAATAAAATAACTATAACGGACAATTTGCCGTAACATGAATGTATGCACTTTTACACAAGGAGTGTTGGGTACCTACAGGCTACGCATATCATGTTAGAGATTGTGAAACTACCTTCTGTTCAAGAAAAACACGATATAAACACTTATGAGTAAGTCTTATACCCTGACTACACCAAAATACTTTTTCTAAATAAATGTATAAATCTATGTTATTCAATTATTGCACCCAAACGTTAACGAGTGTCTGCGTTGCCAAGGGCTAAAATAGAAGTCCTTTATTTCTGACGCAGATCGCGCTGCAAGTCCTGCCTCTCCCATCTCCTCATTGGTTTATAGAAGCAGGGACCCACGTGCCATCTCGTCATTTGTTATACCCACGTGGGTGATTGAAAGACGAACTGAGTTGCCGGTCGTCGTGGTAATACTATGAAAGTGTAGATGCCAATCACCATATAAATTCAAAAGATGAAAAGCCTGGAAGGAGGAGAGATGACTAGAAACGATTCGATTGACCGTTTTATGTGTGGATTAATTGTCGGAGTTGAGGACCTTGTGCATTTCAGGTAAAATTATGTTTATATACCAGGACAAATTAGCTAGCAACAGCAAGCTAGCTAAATAGGATAAATTAGCTAGCAAGTGCAAGCTAACTAGCTAAATTGCCATGAATGATTCATGCTTTTCGTTTTTAAAAATATTTTAACCTGCGTGTTGTGATCGTGTTTGGTGTAGGGGGACAAAATAAATGTATGCACAATGGCGCACGCGCTCATCCGGTTTGGGTTCCGTGTCAGGTTTATCTCAGGCTGGGGATGTTGTGGTGGATTGTCTTGGTGAAGGTAAGCGGGAGAGTCTCACAATGGGCTCTGGGAAGCAGACTGAATGGGGTGGGTAGAAGGTAGGTGGAGAGGTTAGTATTGGGGAGGGTTCAGAAGGGAAACGGTCAGGATTGGTTTTCCCTTTGTTTTGTCCGGTCATCACAACTTTCTCCACCTTTACCCCTTTCTCCATAGTCACCACCTCAGAGGTCTTGGGGTGTATTGGGTTGGGTCCCTGTGTTGGGTTGTGGTTGAGGGTTTGGGTTGTGGTTGAGGGTTACGGTAAACAATACCCTTCAAAACAGTTTTCTACACCACTCATTAAAAAAGTTGAAGGTTTGTACAGTAAAGTAAATTATACAGTAGTATAGTAAAGTATACAGTAGTATAGTATATATTAGTATAGTATGAATTATAACTCACCCGTCTCCCTAGCTCTGTGAATTTGGATAATGTCTGTGTGGGCCCAGCTGAAGGCTCGTCAATCTTGGTTTGTCTCTTGGTCCTGACGCTGGGGTACAGTTGCTGGATGTACTGGTCAGCAAATCTGTATATGTATACATTCCGTACATTCGTCTTTAATTTACGATTTAATTTTCTTTTTTGTTGTGTGTCAAAAAACTAATCTATAACCAAATAAATCATAAAAAAAGATCTGCGAACCTCTGGATAACCCCAGCCACGCCGCGACCCCTCTCGCTGGGACACACCCTCAACCCCTCCACCACCACTGTACACCCCTCGTCAACGATTAGACCAGACACCAGTGCCACCTGGGGGAGAGGGGAGGGATGACGATGGATTTAGGGATGGATGGAGGAGGCAGAGGGAGGGAGGGATGGATGGTAGAAAGGGAGAGAGGGAGGGATGGATGGAGAGATACGGAAGGAATAAATAGGGATGGATAGAAGTTGAGAGAGAGAGAGAGCACTACACGGACCAATTTGCCATCTCTGCGTCCCAGTATAACCACTCTGTCAGGCTCAGTCATCCAATCGGCATATCGATGAGGCAGGTAGTCATTCCCTCCATAGATTTGAACAGAAATGGACATGACGTCATCGTAGTCCTTTTGTTGAGCCACCCAGAATGTCAGGCCGTCGCTCTCCCCAACACAGCTACCTGCCATGGTTTCTGTCTGTAAAAGTTGTTGTTTACAAACAATGGAGTAAAGAATTATTGGCTACATATCAGTGGTCACTAACTGGTCAATCGCGATCGACTGGTTGATCTCAAAGACATTCCTAGTCAATCGGCAAACATTTCTGTAAAAAAAATAAAAACATGAGGCCGCCTTGCATTTGGTTTTATTTATTTTTGCAGTTTTTTTAATGTTGTTGTTTTTAGGGGGTGCTGGCGGTAGGTGCAGCCGAATCAACAGGCCAAGTGTTCCCATTTTCCCCCACGGAGGGTCCAGAAAGCAACTCAAGTGCACTACAGGCCTACTGCTGGCCAATCGGATGGCTCAGATTACAGTGTCTGCAGTAACGTAGCAGGTGTAAAAGAAAGGTACAGCAAAGTTGATATTGTGAGATTTCAAAACCTTGACTAGAGAGACTTTCAAGGAATACAGCAAAGAGCTGCTGTTTTTGTGAGCGAGTTCATGTTTTACTTCCTACTCAGCACTGTCAACACTTTTTATTCAACACTTATGAGCAACAAAATGCAACCTCTTTCTACTTCCACTTGCGCTACAGCCAGCACTGCAGCTGTAATGAATGAGTAGGAAAGTGTATCGATAGGCTTGCGTTGTTATTATTAGTGGCAGGGGTCTTTTTCAATATCGAGGAATATTTCACTCTCTCTTCATCGGAGTAACAACATTAATTTGTGCACAAAGCAGAAATAATGCTGTTCCACTTGAGTTTTGCCATCAGCTGGAAGACGGAAGAGGTGTGAAGTTCGCAATTGATTCTTTCTTTTTTAACAAGGCTTTTTACCTGCTAGTGACTCGTTCATTTTAGTCGTTATTTTGACCTGCTAGTGCTGGCCGCAATGAGTCCTTCAGCAGGATTAATGCACGCTCCTCTGTCTCCAGAGACGTGCTCCGACCACCAACTTTCTGTCATATGCGCGCAGGAAAATAGATCAAGAGCACAGAGATAAAAAAAGACATGTTTAGAAATCATAATTGATCGCATGGTGCAAAAATGACTGCAATTCATTGATTATTGAACGTTATGGATACATCTTTGTAGAACCAAAACTTATATTACACAGCCTCTGCGCAACAAACTAGTACTCGAGAACAAATCGCTTTGGGGAAGCAGTTTGCGAACGACTGTGCTTATCATCTTGCCTGGCTACACATACTCCTTGCTCTGGCCAACGCCCACGGACATTAGTTTCTTCTCCACAATGAGAAGTATGTAGCGAATAACAGAGCAGCGGAATCATTTTGTGTGTCGTCAGGCTAATTATCATCCTCACGGCAGTCAAGCAATGCATTACGCCAAGAGTCATTCATAATCTAGTCCAAGCATAGTGGTGGCTGCATCATGTTATGGGTATGCTTGTTATCGTTAAGAGATGGGGAGTTTTTCAGGATAAAAATGAAATGGAATAGAGCTAAGCACAGGCTTAATCCTACAGGAAAACTCAGTTCAGTCTGCTTTCCGTCAGACACTGGGAGATGAATTCACCTTTCAGCAGAACAATAACCTAAAACACAAGGCCAAATCTACACTGGAGTTGCTTACCAAGAAGACAGTGAATGTTCCCGAGTGGCCGAGTTAGATTTTCAAGAAGATTTAAGTTAAAACTATAACAAGACTTGAAAATGGTTGTCGAGCAATGATCAACAACCAATATGACAGAGATTGAAGAATTTTGAAAAGAATAATGGGCAAATATTGTACAATCCAGGTGTGCAAAGGTCTTAGAAATGTATACAGAAAGACTCACAGCTGAAATTCCTGCCAACAGTGATTCCAACATGTATTGACTCAGGGGTGTGAAAACGTATGTAAATGAGATGTTTCTGTTTTTCATTTTCAATAAATTTGCAAAAATGTCTAAAAACATGTTTTCACTTTGTCATTATGGGTATTGTGTGTATGATGAGTGAGATTTTTTTATTATTTTATTTAATCCAATTTGAATAATGCAAAGAAAAATGGTTAGAACTGGTTTTGTCCCATCGTGCTCTAGCGATTCTTTGTGGCGGACCGGACACCTGCAAGCTGACTTCGGTCGCCAGCTGGACGTGTATCCTCCGACACATTGGTGCGGCTGGCTTCCAGGTTAAGCGACTAGTGTGTCAAGAAGCAATCCTCAGTATTCAATTCTCAGGTTTAAAAATATATATATAATCAATAATATATCGACCGGGACTGTAGCTTTTTCAATAGGAGAGGGAGAGAATGGCTGCCCCACTCTTTTGCGCAAGCAAAACTCTGCCAACACCCAGAAATCCACTGACACGAAGTGATCTTTCGCGCTCATTTTTTCAAAATAAAAGCCTGAAACTATGTTTAAAGACTGTTGACACCTTGAGGAAGCCATAGGAAAAGGAATCTGGTTGATATCCCTTTAAATGGAGGCAAGGCATCCAATGGAACAGAGAGCTTTCAGGAAAAACAGCACTTCCTTGGTGGATTTTCCTCAGGTTTTCACCTGTAATATCAGTTCTGTTACACTCACAAACAATATTTTGACCGTTTTGGAAACTTTAGAGTGGTTTCTATCCTAATCTGACAATTATATGCATATTCTAGTTTCTGGGCCTGAGAAATAGGCCGTTTCAAATGGGTACGTTTAGCCAAAAAACGAAACTCCTTCCCCCTTTACTCAAAATGTAATAAAACAAAGTATTGGTGAATTAGGCAATCGTTTCCTTTCTTTTTCAGCTTCAGACTGGCCTATTTCTCACTTGAATCATTGTTTGTGTGTTTAATAGTTAATAGGCTATATTACACGATGTAGTGAACTACTTTTTCAAAGTAACTTAAGTTAACAGTATTATTCTTAAAGGTAGATTTAGAGTAGCTTACCTTCTTCCAGTGTGAAGTAATTGCTTGGTAAACAGTATTTTCAGAGTAGCTTCCCCAACACGGGTCAGTGTCCCACGTCGGTTCTAAAGCAATTCCGTGTCCTAGCTGTTACATTGCAAAGTCACTGTAGGCTGTCATTTACTGTAGGCTGTAATCAGACAGACAGCCAGGCAGCAAGTGTAGTTAGACATTCAACACAGGACAACACACGCAGGCTATGTCAGCCAATAACGAAAACCAATCCATTTTTGGCAATACAGGGATCCGTTTTCAATGCACCCCAACAAAACATACAACTTTGTTGTTGCAATGTTACAATTACTTTTCCATTAAGAAGTTGTTAAACATAGGCCTAGACTTGCAAACACTGAACATTATCACAATAGCAGACATTTTCTCATTGCAACTTTATCCCGAAAAGTAATATGATAAAGAAATATTAACATCATGCGTAAGGAATCTATATACAGAGACTGAATAACGTTTCATACCTAGTGACTTGCTTTGAGTCGCCTGGAAATCCGTCAGTTCCGTGATTTTACTAGTATGCTGCCAGCAGCACCAAAAACAACGTCATATTTATATCGTAATGAGAAACCTTCAAAATAAAAGCCCGCATTTCAGAACATTGCAATATCGTTGAATCATTCAAATGATGCTTAATTTTCATCAATGGCCACTTTTATTGTCCCAACAATAAAAGGCAATTAGTCATCTGTCTCAGCTAATGTGGGGTGGAAAATATGTTAAAAGTAAAGTGTGTTAAAATAAAGTTAGGACAACGATTTTTGGTACACATCATCTTTAAGGTGTCTAGTTTTGATATATGCATTTTCAATTACTCAACTTTGTTCAGTGTGGTTATAGAATGAGTAAACATGTTGACGGCAACAATAGTGACTGGCGGGATAACACAGTGCATCTAGATATACACATAGTTATACACATACATAGTTCTTGTTCTACGAAACCAACTCTGTTCTTTCTTTTAGTTTCACTTTGAGTCATGTACTGGATATGTTGGATCTAGGTGACCGCCAAGACAAGGCGTGCAACATTGCAGTTATCCCTCAAAATGAGAAAGATGCTGTCCTGAGGGATTGTGATAGCGATAGGTCAGATATGGACTATGGACAGGCCATTTGCCAGCCAGGCTGTTGAATGCATATGCTGCACCTATGCAAACAGATCTTGACAGGAATAACGTTATCAGTGATGATGACCACCCACCCACCCCCCATCCACAACCTCCCCCACTCCCCTCCATTGTTGATAATGAAGAGCCAAGGGCCTCTACCCGCCAGAGGGTCCAGTCAGAAGAGCCAAGGGCCTCTACCCGCCAGAGGGTCCAGTCAGAAGAGCCAAGGGCCTCTACAAGCCATAGGGGTCAGCCAGAAGAGCCAAGGGAAAAGCCACTGATGTGATTCCAAAACACATAGTATACAGCCCAAATATGCAAAAGTTTGGCACGAAACCACTGAGCCATGGAAGGAGATCTTTACTGGTTGCTACTGTTGAAGACTTCTATTTTAGCCATTGGCAACACAGACGCTCTTTGGCGCACATGAGCAGTCTGGGGGCAATAATTGAATAACATGTATTTCTACATTTATTTTGCAACGCTTGTGCAAGCAACGTGTCTGGTTATTCTAACATTTATTAAATAAAACAAATCCCTCATCAATCTACACACAATGCCCCATAATGACAAATTAAAAACAGTTTTTAAAAAACAACAGAAATACCTTACTTAGATAAGTGTTCAGACCCTTTGCTATGAGACTCGAAAAAATTGAGCTCAGGTATATCCTGTTTCCATTGATCATCCTTGAGATGTTTCTACAACTTTATTTGTCTCCAACTGTGGTCAAATTTAATTGATTGGACATGATTTGGAAAGGCACACACCTGTCTATACAAGGTCCCACGGCTAACAGTGCATGTCAGAGCAGAAACCAAGCCATTAGGTCGATGGAATTTTCCGTAGAGCTCAGAGACCGGATTGTGTTGAGGCACAGATCTGGGGAAGGGTACCAAAACATTTCTGCAGCATTGAAGGTCCCCAAGAACACAGTGGCCTCCATCATTGTTAAATGGAAGATATTTGGAACCACCAAGACTCCTCCTAGAGCTGGCCGACAGGCCAAACTGAGCCATTGGGAGAGAAGGGCCTTGGTCAGGGAGTTGACCAAGAACCCGATGGTCACTCTGACAGAGCTGCAGAGCTCCTCTGTGGAGATGGGAAAACCTTGCAGATGGACACCCATCTCTACAGCACTCCACCAATCAGGCCTTTATGGTAGAGTGGTCAGACGGAACCACTCCTCAGTAAAAGGCACATGACAGCCCGTTTGGAGTTTGCCAAAAGACACCTAAAGGACTCTCAGACCATGAGAAACAAAATTCTCTGGTCTGATGAATTCAAGATGAAACTCTTTAGCCTGAATGCCGAGCTTCACATCTGGAGGAAACCTGACACCATCCCTACGGTGAAGCATTGTGGTGGGATATTTTTCAGCAGCAGGGACTGGGAGACTAGTCACGATCGAGGGAAAGATGAACGGAGCAAAGTACAGAGAGATCCTTGATGAAAACCTTCTACAGAGCGCTCAGGTTCACTTTCCTACAGGACAACAACCCTACAGTAAGCACACAGCTAAGACAACGCAGGAGTGGCTTCGGGGCAAGTCTCTGAATTTCTCTGAATTTGAGTGCCCCAGCCAGTTTTAGAATAAGGCTGTAAGGTAACAAATGTGGAAAAAGTGAAGGGGTCTGAATTCCCGAATGCACTGTAGACATATGCATTTAGTCCTGTATGTTATATTAATTCCAAAACATACATTAATGTACTGATGCTGTGTTGAATATCGGTTGGAAAGACAATACACCTTAACACTTTTTTTTGCTTACCCTGTTTGCTTCCAGTGTGAAATGAAAAGCCTTTCCATACTAGACTTTCAAGCACTCTTGTCCTTGCCCTGATGGAGGTGCCAAATACAGATTCTTAGCAGTTGACTGTTCGAGAAGCCAACTGCATCAAAGGACACAGTGTGAGCATTGATGGACTGGCATACCCTTTAACGACCTAGATTAACCTAAAGGTGATGCTGATGGCTGCACCTTTACACATTTAGATCAGCTCAAGGCCAGCCTTAACATGAGCCAAAATATGCATCAATTTAATCGCTTGGCCTGGCAAATAAAACATTTTTGATGCAGTATCCTAGTAAAATCATGTTGCTACAGATTTCTAACACTACAATTATGCAGAGCCTTGCAACGATTTTTTTAAACCCACCTTGGTCGCAGTTAATCCAAAGATATGCCTCTTTGATAAGGGTGTTGGACTGATTCATGGGTCATAGCCCATCTCTACAAATTGTAATTTGCGAGAAAATGCTAATTATTGTTACTTGGCCTTATTAGAAGTCCTGTCTTAGGGCCTCCTGAGTGACGCAGCGGTCTAAGGCGTCACTACAGTCCCGGGTTCGATCCCAGGCTGTGTCACAGTCGGCCATGACCGGAAGACCAATGAGGCGGCGTACAATTGGCCCAGCCAGGATTTCCTTGTCCCATCGTGCTCTAGCGACTCATTGTGGCGGGCCGGGCGCCTGCAAGCTGACTTCGGTCGCCAGCTGGACGATGTTTCCTCTGACACATTGGTGCGGCTGACTTCCAGGTTAAGCAAGTAGTGTGTCAAGAAGCAGTGCGGCTTGGCAGGGTCGTGTTTCGGAGGACGCATGGCTCTCGTCCTTCGCCTCTCCCGAGTCCATAGGGGAGTTGCAGCGATGAGACAAGACTGTAACTATCAATTGGATATCACGGGGTAAAAAGTACAACAAAATTATACTGTGTCCTAATAGCCTGGTTAATATTCATTACATTTAACAGGTAAATAAAATAGATTTTCATTTTGATAAAAAAAACATTTAGCTTTGTGATTATTTTGTTGTTGTTGAGTGGGTATTGATTTCAGGACCATGGATAGTACCAGGTCATTTACAGCTGTGTTGTTGGATATGTACAACACGGTCCCCATCCAAAACTAACCATATTTGGTTAGTAAAGACCCTACGGAGTATTTTCAACCCCACTTTAGCTGAGACAGGTAGAATAGATATTAATAAAAGTCACTTTGTCCGAGAGAGATTTCTGTGGTTTTCAAAATGTCCCGCCAGGGTAAAGCCTTAATGAATCTACAGCCCTTGTTTGATGTGTTTCTAAAATCCCCTAAGGGAAATATGAATGGTGGTTTTATGGGTATTATGACACCTCCACTGCGTGGCTCTATTCCAGTGGGGGCAATAGAGGGGACAGAGCAAAAAGCCAGCAGCAGGCTGTGTGACACAGTCCCCCTCAAAAATGAACCATATTTGGTTAGTGGAGATCTGACTGAGTATTTCACACACCAGTTTAAATGAAACAGGTTGTACATGTATTTCACTACAACCCAATAAATATCCCATATACCCCTCAAACTCAGCTCTGGACCTTGAAGCCAGCTTTTTTTCATTGTTCCCCAATAATCAGGGACTGATTTAGACCGGTGCGCAATTATTTATCAGGTAGCACAGAAAACCAGCAGACTCCGGACCTCATAGGGTAGGAGTTGAATACCCCTACCGTGTATAGTGTATTGTATTGCAGTGAATGGAGTAGGTGGAGTAAGGAGTCGCCAGCATTCTGTTTTGGAGACTCTATTGAGTAATTCCGAAAACATTAATTTGTATTTTATTAAAAGTGTATTTCTTCAAATACATCCTACACAATTACATACCAGTATTTGTGTAAACGTTCAAAAGAAATGCTGGTATAAAAATCAAATACATCAAATTAACAATTATTTTTTAAAGGTGGTTGCAATGCTTTGTAAAAAAGTTGTACTGCACCATAGTCCGAAATATATATATTTACATTTACATTTAAGTCATTTAGCAGACGCTCTTATCCAGAGCGACTATATAGATAGATAGATAGATAGATAGATAGATAGATAGATAGATAGATAGATAGATAGATAGATAGATAGATAGATATTTTCCAAAGTTTAGCATGTCTTTACAGGAAGACTTGTTTTTTTAAAGAAAAGAAACCTGCACTCCCCTGCTGCCAGCATAATATTCTGCTGCTAGGAGAACAGTAATTGCTGAGTTTGAAGCCTTTCCCTTTCCCCTGCTGCAACCTGGACTCAGGTGTAGATGTAACATAATATAAGCAATCATGGAAAATCAATGAGTATGGCATTTTACATTTGTTATGGTTTGTCTTAATTTGTGGAAGTTCATCATCCAATATGTATGATACAGTTTTAAGTCGAAAGTTTACATACACCTTAGCCAAATACATTTAAACTCAGTTTTTCACAATTCCTAACGTTTAATTCTCGTAAAAATTCCCTGTCTTAGGTCAGTTAGGATCACAAATGTATTTTAAGAATGGGAAATGTCAGAATAATAGTAGAGAGGATGATCTTTTTCAGCTGTCATTTCTTTCATCACATTCCCAGTAGGTCAGAAGTTTACATACACTCTATTAGTATTTGGTCAAACGTTTCGGGTAGCCTTCCACGAGCTTCCCACAATAAATTGGGGGAATTTTGTCCCATTCCTCCCGACAGCTGGTGTAACTGAGTCAGGTTTGTAGGCCTCCTTGCTTGCACACACTTTTTCAGTTCTGCCCACAAATTTTCCATAGGATTGAGGTCAGGGATTTGAAGCCATTTTGCAACAACTTTGGAAGTATGATTGGGGTCATTGTCCATTTGGAAGACGCATTTGCGACCAGGCTTCAACTTCCTGACTGATGTCTTGAGATGTTGCTTCAATATATCCACATAATTTTACTCCCTCATGACGCAATCTATTTTGTGAAGTGCACCAGTCCCTCTTGCAGCAAAGCACCCCCACAACATGATGCTGCCTCCTCCGTGCTTCACGGTTGGGATGCTTTTCTTTAGCTTGCAAGCCTCCCCTTTTTTCCTCCAAACATAACGATGGTCATTATGGCCAAACAGTTCTATTTTTGTTTCATCAGACCAGAGGACAAGATCTGTGTCCCCATGTGCAGTTGCAAACCGTAGTCTGGCTTTTTTATAGTGGTTTTGGAGCAGTGGCTTCTTCCTTGCTGAGTGGCCTTTCAGGTTATGTCGATATAGGACTCGTTTTACTGTGGATGAAGATACTTTTGTAAGGTCCTTTGCTGTTGTTCTGGGATTGATTTGCACTTTTCCCACCAAAGTACGTTCATCTTTAGGAGACAGAACGCGTCTCCTTCCTGAGCAGTGGGATGGTTGCGGGGTCCCATGGTGTTTATATTTGCGTACTATTGTTTCTACAGATGAACGTGGTACCTTCAGGCATTTGGAAATTGCTCCCAAGGATGAGCCAGACTTGTGGAGGTATAAAAAAAAATTCTGAAGTCTTGGCTGATTTCTTTTGATTTTCCCATGATGTCAAGCAAAGAGGTACTGAGTTTGAAGATAGGCCTTGAAATACATCCACAGCTACACCTCCAATTGACTCAAATGATGTCAATTAGCCTATCAGAAGCTTCTAAAGCTATGACATCTTTTTCTGGAATTTTCCAAGCTGTTTAAAGGCACAGTCAACTTAGTGTATATAAACTTCTGACCCACTGGAATTGAGATACAGTGAATTATTAGTGAAATAATCTGTCTGTAAACAGTTGTTGGAAAAATGACTTGTGTCATGCACAAAGTAGATGTCCTAATCGACTTGCCAAAACTATAGTTTGTTAACAAGACATTTGTGGAGTGGTTGAAAAACGTGTTTTAATGACTCCAACCTAAGTGTATGTAAACTTCAGACTTCAACTGTATGTTACGAATTACAATTCACATGATATGTTCTGAATTATGATTCATACAATATGTTACATATTTGCCATACGTATGATATGCTACAAATTCCAATTTGTTGTTGTTAATGCTAGCTAGGTGGCTAGGTGGCTAACGCTAACGTTAACTAAGTAGGCTAGGCTAGGGGTTAGGGTTAGAGGTTAGGTTTAGGTTAGGGTTAGGGTTAGGGTTAAGGTTAAGGTTAGGGCTGAGGTTAGAGTTAATGTTAAGGTTAGGAGTTAGGTTAACTAGATACAGCCGCTGGTTGACTTTTTCTTGAGCGGATGGTCAGGGGGCCGGACCACTATTACAAATAATAAATAAACTGCAAATTGACTGCAATGAGCCCAAACAGACATAATATTTGACTAAAACATAATAATTTCCATTCTTGCTTACATTTGTATACAATCACATACAGAAGTCAAAAGTTTGGACACCGACTCATTCAATGGTTTTTCTCTATTTTTACTATTTTCTACATTGTAGAATAATAGTGAAGACATCACAAATTTCAAATGACACATATGGAATCATGTAGTAACCAAAAATGGTTAAACAAATCAAAATACATTTTATATTTGAGATTCTACCACCCTTTGCCTTGATGACAGCTTTGCACACTCTTGGCATTCTCTCAACCAGCTTCATGAGGTAATCACCTGGAATGCATTTCAATTAACAGGTGGGCCTTGTTAATTAACGTTAATTTGTGGAATTTCTTTCCTTCTGCGTTTAAGCCAATCAGTTGTGCTGTGACAAGGTTGGGGTGGTATACAGAAGATAGCCCTGTTAGGTAAAAGACCAAGTCCATATTATTTAAAGAATAGCTCAAATAAGTAAGAGAAACGACAGTCCTTCATTACTTTAAGACATGAAGGTCATTCAATCATGAAAGTTTCTTCAAGTGCAGTCACAAAAACCACCAAGCACTATGATGAAACTGGCTCTCATATGAGATCCGCTACAGGAAAGGAAGAGACAGAGTTACCTCTGCTGCAGAGGATAAGTTCATTAGAGTTACCACCCTCAGAAATTGCAGCCCAAATAAATGCTTCACAGACAAGTAACAGACACATCTCAACATCAACTGTTCAGAGGATATTGTGTGAATCAGGCCTTCATGGTCAAATTGCTGCAAAGAAACCACTACTAAAGGACACCAATAATAAGAAGAGGCTTGCTTGGGCCAAGAAACACGAACAATGGACATTAGACCAGTGGAAATTTGTCCTTTGGTCTGATGAGTCCAAATTTGAGATTTTTGGTTCCAACCGCCGTGTCTTTGTGAGACGCTGAGCAGGTGAATGGATTATCTCTGTGTGTGGAGTTCCCACCGTGATGCATGGAGGATGAGGTGTGATGGTGTGGGGGTGCTTTGCTGGTGACACTGTGATTTATTTCGAATTCAAGGCACACTTAACCAGCATGGCTACCACAGCATTCTTCAGTAATACGCCATAACATTTGGTTTGCGCTTAGTGGGACAGTAATTTGTTTTTCAACAGGACAATGACCCTCATGGTTGTGTAAGGGCTATTTGACTAAGAAGGAGAGTGATGGAGTGCTGCATCAGATTACCTGGCCTCCACAATCAAACAACCTCAACCCAACTGAGATGGTTTTCAATGAGTTGGACCGCATAGTGAAGGAAAAGCAGCCAACAAGTGCTCAGCATATGCAGGAACTCCTTCAAGACTGTTGGAAAAGCATTCCAGGTGAAGCTGGTTGAGAGAATTCCAAGAGTGTTCAAAGCTGTCATCAAGGCAAAGAGTGGCTACTTTGAAGAATATAAAATATAAAATATATTTTGATTTGATTAACACATTTTTGGTTGATACATGATTTCATATGTGTTACTTGATATTTTTGATGTCTGCATTATTATTCTACAATGTAGAAAATAGTACAAATAAATAAAAACCATTTAATGAGTAGATGTGTCCAAACTTTTGATTGGTGCTGTATATTTCTCTATGCGTGGGAATGCTTCCTAATTTGAAATCACTTGGAGCTGATTTGCTGGTGTTTTTAAGTCTTTGCTAGTGTTTTTACAGCCTTTGGCGGGCCACCAGTTGGGGAACTCTGGGTTAAAGGGATTTATGGTTAGGATTAGGGGGTTAGCTAAACTTGGCTTTAGGGGTTAAGGTTAAGGTTATGAGTTAGGTTAAAGGGTTAAGGTTAGGTTAGCTAACATGCTAATTATTTGCAAAGTAGCTAAAAAGTAGTAAGTAATTGCTGAAGTTGCTAATTAGCTGAAATGCTAAAGTTGTCCGTGATGAGAGTTGAACACGCAACCTTTGGGTTGCTTGACATTCGCGTATTTGCCTTCAGTAACCATCTGTCTTATGTAACCATACCAAATGTAACATCTCATCGGCCCCTAGTAATTTGAGTGTCCCCGCTTTTCATTTAGTATGTTACGTTTTGTCTGTGAGACTAGGTTGCCTAATAACATCAGGAAGGGATTGAACTTTAGTCCCAATTGTGGCCTTCTGTGTAACCGTTATAAAAGTTGACTTTTCACCTGGACTTGGACTGGAAATGTCAGAAACCTGTACTGCACTATAGGTCATTGTAGCAAGCGCCACATGTGCCATTGTAGCCTACTGCTATTCCCGATTTAGGCTAGCCTATTTGTTTTGACTTATTTTCAAATGGTTTCTGGAAGAACTACTGTATCTAGTATCCATAATTAATATTCTTTGCCTCTTAACACAATATTTTACAGGCATTAGTCTGTTAGAACCACGTTAGTCTGCTGAGGGGAGAAAAACTCATAATAATGTCTGGAGCGGAACATATGGAATGGCATCAAACACCTGGAAACACTGTTTGACGTATTTGATACCATTCCACTGATTCCACTCCAGCCATTATCATAAGCCTGTTATCCCCAGTTAAGGTACCACTAACCTCCTGTGGTTAGAACTATCCCAACTTTACCCAGTTAGGTCACTCCCATAGAATTCTATGGTCACTCCCACTAAGGCCAACTATGAATCGTTGACGTATGCGTTGTGCTAAATTTCCTGGGACCGAGGTTAGTGAATAAATGGTCTTGTGTCGTCCCCCAGTGGCCCCCCCAAAAAAGCAGGCATATTCTAGATGTCAAGTGAAGGACTCAAACACTTTTGCTAGTCTGATTTTTAATTGAAACAAAGGAATAAAGGAATAAACACTATATACAGAAATTGCAATCACAAAACCTCCTTACAATAACAGATCAGTTGGCTATAACAGCTCTTTTTTTAGAATCTAAAGGTCATGCAACCCATTACTATATTTAAAAGCATAATGTTCTATTCACACCGCACATCATACAGTTACTGTATGCCACACTGTTGTGAGCTCAAATGTGAGAAACATCTGAGCGATGGCCGAGACTTCAAACCCCATTGACCAGTGTGTGTGTGGTGTCTGTCTGTCTGTCTGTCTGTCTGTCTGTCTGTCTGTCTGTCTGTCTGTCTGTCTGTCTGTCTGTCTGTCTGTCTGTCTGTCTGTGTGTGTGTGAGAGAGAGAAACGTCTGAGTGATGGCTGAGACGTCTAACCACATGTACGATGTTCACAGTAAACAAAAAACCATGGCGATTACCTGTGAGTTTAATTTTCACTACAAATTTCCCACTGGGGCAATAATTATTAATCGTATTGATTGACAGCTAACCTTAGGAGGTCAGGATTATTCACCCAATGTCAACAGTGCATTAGTCCTCCCAACACACACGTACACACGCACACACGCACGGCCCGCACACACACACAACACCACAACACACCTTCCCTTCATGAACCTCCTCGCTGAAGGGTTAGTCTCTGGTTTCTTCAATTTCCTCTTTCTCTGTTCCTATGTCTGATTCCAGTTCCTCCCTCTGTGCAGAAAGGGTTGATGGGAAGTTGGGTTCTAGTTCTAAATTACATTCTGGTTCTTGAACCTCCATCTGTGTTCCAGGTTCCAGGGCTAATGGATGGATAGGTTCAGGCTCAGTATGTGGTTCCACGGTTCCTTCAAGGGTTGGTTGAGGGTCTTGTTCTTGTTCTAGATTAGGTTCTAGTTCTGGTTCTTCTGGTTCCTCTCTCTGTGACACCCGATGATCCCCCAGAAGAAAATAGACCTGATGACGATGATGACGTTATCAAATACTCTACAGTATGTGTGTGATTTCTGTGTTATTTGGCATGAGGCACAGGCTTCAACAAACATTACATAATCTTTTTCAATTTCTTTGTTTTCAATTGACTGTTTTGTAAGGCAATGTTTCCTTATGCATAGACATATTCATTTTAAAAAACTTTCGAAAGAAAGATATACCTTTTGTGGCCCTAGTTCTGCCCCTTGTTGTGGCCCTTGCTGGTGTGGACCCTGCTGTGTTGTGGGGCCCCAGGCCTTAGCTGTCCCCTGGTAGGCCTTCCACAGTCGTCCATACAGCAGGTCCTGCTTGATCTTAGTGTAGAGCTTAGAGGGGTCAAAACCCTGGAGCTGGAGGGGAGGGGGTGAGGGAAGGGGGGGTTGATGGGGTGGCTCCTCTGTGACCCCCTGGATGGTATAGAGAGAGGGGGGGTGGGGCAAGAGAGACTAGGTCATATGCATGTTGTTTTGAAAATAATTGGTAAGTAATGTTTCAGTTGTCCTTTTATCCTATTCTATCATGTGTAAACACTATTCAAAATAATTGGTCCTGTTGTCCGGACCTCTGGCAGTCTCTTTGGGGTGCTACAGGATTCAATTCTCGGGCCGACTATTTTCTCTGTATACATCAATGATGTCACTCTTGCGGCTGGTGATTCTCTGATCCACCTCTACGCAGACGACACCATTCTATATACCTCTGGCCCTTCGTTGGACACTGTGCTAACTAACCTCCAGACGAGCTTCAATGCCATACAACACTCCTTCCGTGGCCTCCAACTGCTCTTAAATGCAAGTAAAACTAAATGCATGCTCTACAACCGATCGCTCGCACCTAACTGCCCGTCCAGCATCACTACTCTGGACAGTTCTGACTTAGAATATGTGGACAACTACAAATACCTAGGTGTCTGGTTAGACTGTAAACTCTCCTACCAGACTCATATTAAGCATCTCCAATCCAAAATTAAATCTAGAATTGGCTACCTATTTCGCAACAAAGCATCCTTCACTCATGCTGCCAAACATACCCTCGTAAAACTGACTATCCTACCGATCCTTGACTTCGGTGATGTCATTTACAAAATAGCCTCCAACACTCTACTCAACAAATTGGATGCAGTCTATCACAGTGCCATCCGTTTTGTCAACAAAGCCCCATATACTACCCACCACTGTGACCTGTATGCTCTCGTTGGCTGGCCCTCGCTTCATATTCGTCGGCAAACCCACTGGCGCCAGGTCATCTATAAGTCTTTGCTAGGTAAAGCCCCGCCTTATCTCAGCTCACTGGTCACCATAGCAGCACCCACCCTTAGCACGCCCTCCAGAAGGTATATTTCACTGGTCACCCCCAAAGCCAATTCCTCCTTTGGCTGACTTTCCTTCCAGTTCTCTGCTGCCAATGACTGGAACGAATTGCAAAAATCACTGAAGCTGGAGACTCATATCTCCCTCACTAACTTTAAGCATCAGCTATCAGAGCAGCTTACAGATCATTGCACCTGTACATAGCCCATCTGTAAATAGCCCATCTAACTACCTCATCCCCATATTGTTATTTATTTTATTTATATATATATATTTTGTTGCTCCTTTGCACCCAAGTATCTCTACTTGCACTTTCATCTTCTGCACATCTATCACTCCAGTGTTTAATTGCTAAATTGTAATTATTTCGCCACTACGGCCTAATCTTACTTCATTTGCACACACTGTATATAGACTTTTCTATTGTGTTATTGACTGTATGTTTGTTTATTTAATTTGTAACTCTGTGTTGTTGTTTGTGTCGCACTGCTTTGCTTTATCTTAGCCAGGTTGCTGTTGTAAATGAGAACTTGTTCTCAACTGGCCTACCTGGTTAAATAAAGGTGAAATAAAAATAAAATAAAAAATAAAAAGTGTGGGAAACTTATGAGCGATGGCCGAGACATCAAACCGCATTTACCAGTGTGTATTTGTGTGTGTGTGTGTGAGAGAGAGAAACGGCAGAGCGATGACCGAGACGTCTAACCACATGTACGTCATTCACAGTGAACAACAGGAAACCATGGCGATAACCGTGGTGACGGTGCCCTGTGGGTTTTCATGGTAACGTAGGTTGCTATAGTTACAGGGGTCACTCTAGCCATAGATAGAGGACATGCTTTATCTCTATGACTCTAGAAAGGCTTGTGATTAGGGAGCCTACATTAGATGAAGTTAGGCCAATGTATTTTGGCAATGGTCCAAGGTAGCCTACTTTCAGTTACATCAATGGCGTTAGAATTGCCTTGCGATACTTCATTTATTTTCCATTGTGTCAAAAAGGTGTGTATGGGTTGTTGAGCTGGAAGAATAGCTGACAGAATAACTTTACCTCCGAGTCTGTGTGCTGGTCTGTCAGATAAGTCTCCACCTCGAACACTCGCCTCCTGGAAAAAAAAAGATATATAACAGCAGATATCTGAGATCTGATGACTTTTGGTGTTATAGTCAGTGCTACTGGAAACTTTACTGAGAGAAAGAGGCCCGTCTTTCCATGTGAGTGTGAGAGAAATAAAAGCGAAAAAGAAGACAAAGGGGAAGATAAAGCAAATGATATAGAGAGAGTGAGATGGAGATTTTTTATTTAAAGAAAAGAGAGAGATGGATTGCGAGAGAGAGTTATAATGATAAAGATACACAAAGAAGAGAGAGATACAGAGATGAATGATATTGATAGACATATATATATACATAATATTGAGTTGCCGCCCCCTTTTGCCCTCAGAACAGCCCTGATTCGTTGAGGCATGGACTCTACAAGGTGTCGAAAGCATTCCACAGGAATGCTGGCCCATGCTGACTCCAATGCTTCCCACAGTTGTGTCAAGTTGGCAGGATGTCTTTTGGGTGGTGGACCATTCTTGATACACACAGGAAACTGTTGAGTGTGAAAAACCCTGCAGGGTTGCAGTTCTTGACGCACTCAAACCTGTGCGCCTGGCACTTACTACCATTCCCCATTCAAAGGCACTTCAAGCAATAAGGGATCATAGCTTTCACCTGGATTCACCTGGTCACTCTGTGTCATGAAAATAGCATGTTTTTCACCTAATGTTTTGTACACTCCGTGTATATATTTATATACCAATCAAAAGTTTGGTCACACCTACTCATATAAGGGTTTTTCTTTATTTGTAATATTTGCTACATTGTGGAAAAATAGTGAAGACATCAAAACGATGAAATAGCACATATGCAATCATAAAGTAACCAAAAAAGTATTAAGCAAATCAAAATATATTTATATTTTATATTCTTAAAAGTAGCCACCCTTTGCCTTGATGACAGCTTTGCACTCTCTTGGCATTCTCTCAACCAGCTTCACCTGGAATGCTTTTCCAACAGCCTTGAAGGAGTTCCCACATCTGCTGAGCACTTTTTGGCTACTTTTCCTTCACTCTGCAGTCCAACTCATCCCAAACCCTCTCAATTGGGTGGAGGTCAGATGATTGTGGAGGCCAGGTCATCTGATGCAGCGCTTCATCACTCTCCTTCTTAGTCAAATAGCCCTTACACAGCCTAGAGGTGTGCAGAGGAAACTCTGGGTCTTCATTTTCCTGTGGCGGTCCTCATGAGAGCCAGTTTCATCATAGCGCTTGATGGTTTTTGCAACTGCACTTAAAGAAACTTTCAAAGTTCTTGAAATGTTCAGTATTGACTGACATTCATGTCTTAAAGTAATGATGGACTGTTGTTTCTCATTGCTTATTTGAGCTGTTCCTGCCATAATATGGACTTGGTCTTTTACCAAATAGGGCTATCTTCTGTATACCAACCCTAACTTGTCACAACACAAATGATAGACTCAAACGCATTAAGGAAAGAAATTCCACAAATTACCTTTTAAAAAGGCACGCCTGGAATGAGTAGGTGTGTCCAAACTTTTGAGAGAGAGAGAGAGAGAGAGAGAGAGAGAGAGAGAGAGAGAGAGAGAGAGAGAGAGAGAGAGAATGGGTTTGGTTGACGAGTAGGTACCTGCGGCAGCAGTGTCTGCAGCAATACTTCAAGCAGTAGTAGAGAGAGATTGCGATACTGAGGAGACAGATGGTAGGTCCCATTACTAGCAGAGCCCACTGCTCCACTTGTCTCTCCTCTAGTAAACCCTGTGGGCCTTCTGACACCTGGGCCTCCTCTGTGAGTAGACCATAGATAGACACACATTAAAACATGCTCACATAAATTCACACAAAATTGTGCATACAAGCACTACCTAACCCAAGTGGGTTGTAATGGCAAGGTTAAACTTGTGTTTTGGTGAATGTTGTGAAATAACATAATTGTAATGTTTTTTTTATGGATAGTTGTGATCAATAAAGAACAGGAACAGAAAATTAAAAGAGGGGAAATACCAGGATGTGTGGGGATAGGAGAGAGAGAAACAGAGAGATACAGACAAACAAGATAAAGGTACCTGTGCTTTCATTAAATCTGGTATTTGTACACTGCTCCAGCCCTCCAGAGGGAAAGGTCATGAATTTACAGCAGAACTGACTCTCCTCCAACACAGTGCTACCTCTCAGCCTGAGCGTGTAATGGCCGCTGGAGGCGTTACCCTGGATCTCCACAGTATCGTTGTACTCCGGGACCACGTAGGTACCTTAATGGCAAAATATTACATTATTGATATATATTATATTATATATCTAAGTGTGTTATTCTTGTGGCATTTTGTGTTATGCAAATTCTGCCTTTCTTCAGTTTGTAAACTGGGACCAATAATCAATAGTCAAAGTAAAAGCGAGTAATATGTATTATTATGTGTTACGTATTAATATGTATTATTATATTAAGTACCAAACACGGGGTGGAAGATGCCCAGTTTCAATCTGGTGGTGGTGTGGTTCGAACTGCTGGTCATCTCCCAGTTGATCTGAGAAACAGTGTCTTTGTCCCCCATGAGACGACAGGTGATAGATAGGTGATCTCCATGCCATTTGTGAGATACAGAAATCCCACTGTCTGTCATGCCTGTGGGAAGTAAGAAAGAAGACGTTGTTGCGGCAAGTTGTGTAGGTGCTAGTAAAAACTAGCAGTGAAACTTCCAGTGAAATAATGCTGAAACCATGTTTTTGTGGATCATACACTAAAGACACTAGAACACGTATTCAGACAGTGGTGTAAAGTACTTAGGTAAAAAAGTACTGCTTAAGTAGTTTTTTGAGGTATCTGTACTTTACTATTTATATTTTTTACAACTTTTACCTTTACTCCACTACTTTCCCAAAAATACACTTGAGTATACAAAAAATTAAGAACACCTTCCTAATATTGAAAGCGTTCCACAGGGATGCTGGCCCATGTTGATTCCAATGCTTTCCATGGTTGTGTCAAGTTGCCTGGATGTCCTTTGGGTGGTGGACCGTTCTTGATACACGCGGGAAACTGTTGAACTGCAGTGTTGCAGTTGTTGACACAAACCTGTGTGCCTGGCACCTACTACAATATCCTGTTCAAAGGCACTTCAATCTTTAGTCTTGCCCATTCACCCTCTGAATGGCACACATGCACAATCCATGTCTCAATTGTCTCACGGCTTAAAAATCCTTCTTTAACCTGTCTCTTCCCCTTCATCAACACTGATTGAAGTGGATTTAACAAGTGCCATAAATAAGGGATCATAGCTTTCACCCGGATTTGTCTGGCCAGTCTACAGTATGTCATGTATGTATCCATAATGTTTTGTACACTCAGTGTATGTACTTTTTTACTCCCATACATTTTCCTTGGCACCCAAAAGTACTTGTTACATTTCAAATGCTCAGGCAGGACCGCAATACGGCCCAATTCACGCATCTATCAGGTTAACGCGTTGTTGTTTTCATAACGCCTCTGATCTGGCGGACTCGATAAACACAAATGCTGCGTTTGTAAATGATGTCTGAGTGTTGGTGTGTGTGTAAATAAAATAAAACATTTAAAGAAAAGTGTGCCGTCTGGTTAGCGTAATATAAGGAATTTGATGTATAGCATTTACTTTTACTTTGTACTTTTACTCAAGTATGACAATTGAGTACTTTCTCCACCTCTGTACTTAACTACATTTAAAACTAGATACTGTTGGACTTTTACTCAAGTAGTATTTTATTGGGTGACTTTCATTTTCACTTGAGTCATTTTCTATTAAGGTATCTTTACTTTTACTCAAGTATGACAATTGTGAGTACTTTTTCCACAACTGCATTCAGACATGCACGCACAAACACAACGGTCAAAACCTGCAACATACTTTTCTTTTTGTCGAAACCTTGCACTTTTTAAAATCAGCTGGATGTGTATTACCCTACATTCAACTGTTAAAATAGGTTTTAGTACTGCATAACCATAACAATGCAATGTAATGAAACCTTGGTTTTTGAAGACCACAACGGAAATATGTATATATATATTTTTTTACATGCTCAATTATTATGTTAATTCAGTTTTTGCTAAACTAAAACTTGAATCTTGTTCTCGACGAGTTAGTCTAACCAACCTGTCTGTATCAGCATGAGGACCAGAAGAGTGCCGACACAGCGTTTTCTCATATCCGACTCTGTCATCTGTCGCAATGTTCAGCCTTCTCCTTTCCTCTTCACTTGTTGTCTTTTTGTTGTGTTTTCCAGTTCAGTTTCATCCGTTGTTTTTTTTTATTTTTTACCTCTGTCCTTTTTTCCACTCCACCATACTTACTCTAATTTATTCATGACTTGTTTCTCTGAGTGTATCTCTGTCTTCACACCAATTTCTTGTCTCTGACTCACAACTCTCAACTTCCTCTTTCCGAACACTTCCGGCCTTAGCACCTTTCATATGATTTCGCTGTATGTATCTCTGTATCTCCCTCTCTCTCTTCCTCGCTCTCTCTCTCTCACTAACTCTCACTCACTCACTCACTCACTCGAAAGGAAGAGGAAGAGGAAGTGAACAGAGTCACGATACAGCTTCTGACATGTTCAAGGGTTATTTCGGTTTTCCCATTCTGCTTTCATTTGAACTACACAGACACACACACACTGACTCAATGAAGCCTGAAACACAGACATTATAGAACCGTGAGGTTGGTGTGGCTGAATAGACAGTACCCTAAAGAAACCAGAAACCAATAACATATCCCATCACTAATATTAGGATGCAGCTTTGGATCCCTTGATGTGGTTTGGACAGCAGTCATAAGGTCTAATCAGTCATAAGGCCTAATCAGTCATAAGGCCTAATCAGTCATAAGCCCTAATCAGTCATAAGGCCTAATCTGTCATAAAGCCTAATCAGTCATAAGGCCTAATCAGTCATAAGGCCTAATCAGTCATAAGCCCTAATCAGTCATAAGCCCTAATCAGTCATAAGGCCTAATCAGTCATAAGGCCTAATCTGTCATAAGGCCTAATCAGTCATAAGGCCTAATCAGTCATAAAGCCTAATCTGTCATAAGGCCTAATCAGTCATAAGGCCTAATCAGTCATAAGCCCTAATCTGGAATCTTTCCTGCTGTTCATGGTCATTTCAATTGTGACACGTACAGGGCCAGTTCCAAGCATAAACAACGTCATTTTTTGGGGGCTCAGTCGGGTCTCAACTTTCTATTGAGAGTAAGAACATTAGAATACACCAGGTACAATGTTGAAATTGGGTTTGTGCATCAGCAGTTTTTCTCTTGTTATGTCAGTCACTGACAGTCACTCAATAAAACATATCAGCTAATCATTTTTAGATTATGACCTCAAAGAAATAAGAGGACAAAACTCATTTTATCCTCTATTGCCCTTTCTACCGCGATATACGCTTGCTCTTATTCCAGAAAGCACACCAGATATACCCTGGCATTATGTGGCTCAGTGATGAGGAGAAGTTTAAATGTTTTTTTGGTCCATTGTGTATTTACGTTTGCGGAATATTTACATAAAGCCTGGAATAAAAGAAAAAGGGCTTCCTATAATTAAATAGTAAAAATATGTATCTCCTTTCTGGTAAATGGTGTGTGTATATAGATTGTGTGTGGGCTTGTCCACCATATGAATCTTCTCTTTGTGTCAGAAGGGGCACAAGTGACTTCTGTCAAAAACACTTTTTTTCAATTATTCTTTTCTTTTCTTTTGTCTTTATTTATTTAATTTGTATTTATTTGTCTGTTTATGGTATGTATGTATGTATGTGTATGTATGTATGTGTATGTATGTATGTATGTATGTATGTATGTATGTATGTATGTATACTACCATTCAAAAGTTTGGGGTCACTTAGAAATGTCCTTGTTATTGGAAGATTTAAAAAAAATCGAACTTTAAAATAATATCAAATAGATCAGAAATACAGACATTGTTAATGTTGTAATGTTGTAAATGACTATTGTAGCTGGAAACGGCTGATTTTTTGATGGAGTATCTACATAGGCGTAGAGGCCCATTATCAGCAACCATCACTCCTGTGTTCCAATGGCATGTTGTGTTAGCTAATCCAAGTTTATCATTTTAAATGGCTAATTGATCATTAGAAAAACCTTTTGCAATTATGTTAGCACAGCTGAAAACTGTTGTTCTGATTAAAGAAGCAATACAACTGGCCTTCTTTAGACTAGTTGAGTATCTGGTGCATCAGCATTTGTGGGTTCGATTGCAGGCTCAAAATGGCCAGAAACAAATATATTTTTCTGAAACTCATCAGTCTATTCTTGTTATGAGAAATGAAGGCTATTCCATGCGAGAAATTGCCAAGAAACTGAAGATCTTGTACAACGCTGTGTACTACTCCCTTCACAGAACTGGGCGGCAGCGTAGCCTAGTGGTTAGAGCGTTGGACTAGTAACCGGAAGGTTGCGAGTTCAAACCCCCGAGCTGACAAGGTACAAATCTGTCGTTCTGCCCCTGAACAGGCAGTTAACCCACTGTTCCCAGGCCGTCATTGAAAATAAGAAGGCTGGGCTACTCAACTACAATGCTTTTTGAGTGCAACATACATCAATACTGCACCTGCATCGGTGATCCATGCAGCGCAACAACAACAAAAAACACGTTGAAAGTTAGAGGTTAAGTGTTACAACAACACACGGCTTCGTCTTTGTTATTTGGAGTTATTAAATACTTTTTTTGATTAGGGCTGCAGCATATAATGCACATCTGCGAGCAGCAAAGACTGGACACATTATTTATCTCTTATTTTGTTTTAATATGTTAACATGCTATATACGGCATCCTATGTACATACGTGTACATTATGGAGGGCCATCTTTTTTTCTGATAAAACAATGGCCAGATTGGGTCGCAGTCGCAAGTTATTATTTTTTAAACAAGTAGGCTGTGTCTGGCCCAGCGAATTCATTGTGTTGTTGTTCAATATGATCCATGCCCTGATTTAGTTTGACACCCTTGTGGCTACCTATTTATTTAGCAAGCTAAAAACACGGAGCCTAGCATTAGCTAGCTGCTGGGAGGATGTCATGTCATTGGAGGAGTGGAGGACGGACTTTTTTTTTACCCTCATATCATTTTTTCGGTGGCTACAGCTAGAGGTGCAGGTGTCATTTAGTTAGCTAGCAAGAAATGTGAATCACTTTGCTAGTTAGCTAGTGTTGGATCCTGTATTTTACATTATAGCCATTAGATATATATGATTAAATATTATCTGATGTTGGTTGTGTGAGGTGTCTGCATTTGTGCACTGGAGCATCATTATGAGATTAAACAACTGCTTGCTACTTGCCTGTTTGTTTGTGACAAGAACTGAGTAACATGGTGTGACCTGCATGTTGCAAAACGGTAGATAACAGCCCAGCAGATGCTTTGTCCTTGTGTTTGTATGTAACAATATTGAGCACATGGTGTGACTTGCTGTATCTTACAAAGTTGTGATAGGGAGGGGTGGTCATCACGAGGTTTAACTGAGATGGAAAAATACTGAACAACACAATAGCAGGAACTGAGCAACTGTTCTAACTAGGCTGCGATACCAGAACAGTAAGGATCTATACATCGACGGAGGGAGGACTCCAAGAAGCGCCAAGAGGCGGGGACCCGCCTGAGCGCCTGCAATAGGCTGGGCAAGTTTAAACCACGCCCAGCCTCTACTGTGATAGGCCAACAGACGGGTTGAAACTATGTCTATCACAGTATAAAGAATACTGTTTTTACAAACGTCTTGTCAGTTCTCTGTTCTGCCCTGCGTGGTATTACAGTGAGCCCGTATATACGAAAGTTGCATTTGCCATTTATTACTTAGCTAATAAAAAATACATAGTATAAAATCGGTGACTCATTGTTATATTTATCCTGATACCAGATTTGAATTTACGCAACCCTAACACTAGTCCCCCTTCAGTTGTCAAAACGTGGGTTGGGAAAAGCATGCATCCACAGGCAAGCTACCATCCCCCGTTGTTTATCAGTGCAATTTCAACGTCCAACTAGCTGGAAAAGTTTCAGAGGGTTTATCTAATGTTCCCTCGTTAGATTTGAGCTCATCTCACTCTGGCTAGCATTAGTTGTTGACCTTGTTGATGTGCATAGGCACATTGAGGGAGAGATAGTCTACCTTTTTATGGTTGTTTGATCAATAGGACTCTGAAGTTCCCAAATGTAAGATGACTCCCGTGGTATTAACGTATTTGCAGAAATCCATTCAGGTGTATTTTGGCGAATGCGTTGTAATGATCTAAAGTCGCGCTGTTGCTACTGCCTGTAAACACACAGTCCAGTTCAAAGTGAATGGTGGCAGGCCAGTGTGGCAAATTTGCTTATTTGCATATAGGCTTGCTGTAGCTCTGATTTTTCTATGGCGCACCGGTCTGCGTAGACTCCGGTCCTGAACAAGACTGATGTTTTTATTAGGTTTTATTTACTGCAGTGTCTACTACTTGACCAAACGCACGGCCACTTTCCCACTCCATATTGCTATGCCTTACATTCTATAAATTTGTGAAAACTTTAAAATAACCATGTCTAAGTGCTTGCTTGTCAGAAAATGTAACAATAATACATTTTAAAAGTAACATTCTTCCTGGGGATGTATATGAACAGATTTGAATAATATTTCATATTCCACTTAACGTTAACACACCATGATGTCACCATGGTGTGTGTGTGTGTGTGTATGCCTGTTTGTGTTCTCCCACCGGGCTCTTCTATTAATTACTAACCACATGGAAATGTCAAACACGAACATCACAGCTCTCACCACCAGAGAGCATACTGAGCTGCACCATCACCACCAGCAGCAGCATGCATGCAGTATGTTTCCTCCATAGAGATAGATAGAGGACTCATCTATGTATCTGTGACAGCATTGGCAGCGCCATTGAGACAATCTCCCTATTGAATTAGTCAACTTTCTTCTACACGGTTGGCTGATCCCTCGTGGTGTCCCGGGTGGACATGACTCCAACATGGAGGGATCAGCCAATGAAATTGGAAGTCTCACACAGTTGACTACATTACAATGGTGGAAGCACTCAATGGCGCTGCCCATGCTCATATAGCCTTTTGGCCACTAGAGGACTCTATCACTCTTTATGGTTTCACCACACCAGACCTGAGACCAAATTGTATTTGTAATCTTTGAAATATGTTTAGCTTTTGCTCTATCCTTCTTGGAGTGACAGATGGAAGGGGTTTGTAGTTTTGGGATATTTTATTGGTTCCATTAAGCCAGGCAAGTTTAGTGAAACACAGATACCTACGGAGCTGTGAGGGGAACGGCACCTCACTACCTCCAGGCTCTGATCAGGCCCTACACCCAAACAAGGGCACTGCGTTCATCCACCTCTGGCCTGCTCGCCTCCCTACCACTGAGGAAGTACAGTTCCCGCTCAGCCCAGTCAAAACTGTTCGCTGCTCTGGCCCCCCAATGGTGGAACAAACTCCCTCACGACGCCAGGACAGCGGAGTCAATCACCACCTTCCGGAGACACCTGAAACCCCACCTCTTTAAGGAATACCTAGGATAGGATAAAGTAATCCTTCTCCCCCTCCCCCTTAAAAGACCTAGATGCACTATTGTAAAGTGGCTGTTCCACTGGATGTCATAAGGTGAAAGCACCCATTTGTAAGTCGCTCTGGATAAGAGCGTCTGCTAAATGACTTAAATGTAAATGTAAATTTGAAATGATTTAGAATAGTTTTTGAACCCTGCTTTTTGCCACAAACTCACATGGAGGATTATTTTTAGTTCTGCACAGTACACTGCAGATAGATGCTAGATATAGATGTAGCCTTCCTACACACTGGAAGCCATGTAGGTCATGTAGGTCCTGGTCAAAAGTAGTGCACTGTATAGGGCATAGGGTGCCATTTAGGACGTAGCCCCAGTGGCTTTGACCTTTATCTCCTGATGACTCTTTGTCTTCTTATGTTCTGTAGATTGATTAGAGCTGTGTGTGCGTGTGCGTGTGTGTGTGCGTACGTGGGATTCATCAGTCCATTACAGACAGAGGGGAGCTTCTGTGTGCCGCTGCCCACCGTTGTCCTCCAGGAGCAGAGCAGCTAATCAGATCGCAGGGCCGGGAAGCAGAAGCCAATCAGATCGCAGGGCTGGCATGTCAAGGTTATGTAACAATGGGGTGGAATTTTGAGCTGAGTGCTGTGCTGTCTGCAGTGAGAAAGGTGCTGGAACCTGTTCTAGAGCGCCGTCAAAGTTCTATCTAGAAGCTAAAAGGTTCTTCAGCTGTCCACTTTAAGGAACCCTTTTTGGTTCCAGGTAGAACTATTTTGCGTTCCATGTTCCATGCAATCCTTTCCATTGAGGGTTCTACATGGAACCAAAAAGGGTTCTACCTGAAACCTTTTGGAATCCTTTTTTCTAAGAGTGTAGGATTGCTGTCCTAGAATCGGTTTTGCCTCTTAAATCATAGTGAATTAGAGGGGGGACCTGATCTTATACCAGACACTTAGTAAATACAGACTCAGGTCTCTGGGAAACTGTCTCTGCACAACTAGACAACCTACTGATAGATCTGCATCTGAAAGGCCCTTAGGAATGTGTGCCCATAAATAGGTCACTAATACACAGCCAAACCCAATGCTTTTACACTTTCTCTTTTTTATCCTCTTATTGTTGCTCTGAGTATACCCAAACTCTATAGGAGATTTTGGAAACACAAAACACAAGAAAATAAAGGAGGATTATTAAAAGCAGAACCATATGCACACTGACTATTTATAATAAGCACTCACGCTAATCATATACAACCTAATCGTATACGCCCTACCCCCTTTTGAACCCTTTCACCTACACTACATGACCAAAAGTATGTGGACACCTGCTCATCGAACATCTCATTCCAAAATTATGGGCATTAATATGGAGTTGGTACCCCTTTTTTTTGCTATAACAGCCCCCAATCTTCTGGGAAGGCCTTCCAATATTGGAACATTGCTGCGGGGACTTTCATTCAGCCAGAAGAGCATTAGTGAGGTCAGGCACTGATGTTGGGCGATTAGGCCTGGCTCGCAGTCGGCGTTTCAATTCATCCCAAAGGTGTTCAATGGGGTTGTCAGGGCTCTGTGCAGGCCAGTCAAGTTCTTCCGCACTGATCTCGGCAAACCATTTCTGTATGGACCTCGCTTTGTGCACAGGGGCATTGTCATGCTGAAACAGGAAGTGCCTTCCCCAAACTGTTGCCACAAAGTTGTCATTGTATGCTGTAGCATTAAAATGTCCCTTCACTGAAACTAAGGGGCCTAGTCTGAACCACAAAAAAACAGCCCCAGACCATTATTCCTCCACCACCAAACTTTACAGTTGGCACTATGCATTGGGGCAGGTAGCGTTCTCCTGGCATCCACCAAACTCAGATTCATCTGCCGGACTGCCAGATGGTGAAGTATGATTCATCACGCCAGAGAACGCGTTTCCACTGCTCCAGAGTCCAATGGCGGCGAGCTTTATATTATTCCTGCCGATGCTTGGCATTGCGCATGGTGATCTTAGGCTTGTGTGTGGCTGCTCGGCCATGGAAACCCATTTCATGAAGCTCCCGGTGAACAATTATTGCACTGACGTTACTTCAAGAGGCAGTTAGGAACTCGCTAGTGAGTGCTGCAACATAGGACAGAAGATGTTCACGCACTATGCGCTTCAGTACCCGGCTGTCCTGTTCTGTGAGCTTTTGTGACCTACGACTTCACGGCTAAGCCGTTGTTGCTCCTAAATGTTTACACGTCACAATAACATCACATACAGTTGACCGGGCAATTTAACGAACTGACTTGGAAAGGCATCCTATGACGATGTCACATTGAAAGTCATTGAACTCTTCAGCAAGGCCATTCTACTGCCAATTTTTGTCTATGGAGGTTGCATGGCTGTGTGCTTGATTTTATATACCTGTCAGCAATGGGTGTGGCTGAAATAGCCAAATCCACAAATTTGAAGGGGTGTCCACACACTATATATACAAAAGTATCTATTTAATAGCTGTAAGCTTCTCTAATGTTAAACATGTAAAGTGTGGTGTATGCAGGGCAGCTCTCTTGGTCCTCTAATCTTTTCTGTTTTTACCAATGACTTGCCACTGGCATTAAATAAAGTCTGTGTGTCCATGTACAGTTGAAGTCGGAAGTTTACATACACTTAGGATGGTGTCATTAAAACTCATTTTTAAACCACTCCATAAATGTCTTGTTAACAAACTATAGTTTTGGCATCTACTTTGTGCATGACACAAGTCATTTTTCAAACAATTGTTTATAAACAGATTATTTCACTTATAATTCACTGTATCACAATTCCTGTGCCTTTAAACAGCTTGGAAAATTCCAGAAAATTATGTCATGGCTTTAGAAGCTTCTGTCAGGCTAATTTACATAATTTGATTCAATTGGAGGTGTAACTGTGGATCTTTCCGTCGATCCTAAGTAGTCCCTGTTGCTGAAAAACATCCCCACAGAATGATGCTGCTGCTACCACCATGCTTCACCGTAGGAATGGTGCCAAGTTTCCTCTAGATGTAACGCTTGGAATTCAGGCCAAAGAGTTCAATCTTGGTTTCATCAGACCAGAGAATCTTGTTTGTCATGGTCTGAGAGTCCTTTACGTGCCTTTTGGCAAACTCCAAGTGGGCTGTCATGTGCCTTTTACTGCGGAGTGGCTTCCGTCTGGGCACTCTACAATAAAGGCCTGCTTGGTGGAGTGCTGCAGAGATTGTTGTCCTATCTCCACAGAGGAACTCTGGAGCTCTGTCAGAGTGACCATCGGGTTCTTGGTCAACTCCCTGACCAAGGCCCTTCTCCACCGATTGCTCAGTTTGGCCTGGCAGCCAGCTCTAGGAAGAGTCTTGTTTGTTCCAAATGTCTTCCATTTAAGAATGATGGAGGCCACTGTGTCCTTTGGGACCTTCAATGCTGCAGAAATGTTTTGGTACTCTTCCCCCTGATCTGTGCCTCAACACAATTCTGTCTCACACCTCTACGGACAATTCCGTCGACCTCATAGCTTGGTTTTTGCTCTGACATGCACTGCCAACTGTGGGACCTTATATAGTGTCGTGTCTGTGACTGATTAAATTATGTGACAAGCTATTTTATCAAACCGATTACCTGACGTTTGATTGATTACCTGATTGAATTAAACCATGCAACAATTAACTTGTTAGTAACCTGGGGCACCACGGAAGAGTGTTCATAGATCGGCTGTCTTCCGAATAAACTCTTAAAGATCTGAAGATCTGTTATATCAATAGCAGTCAATTATTAATTGTCACCTTATTCAGTCTCATCTGAACGTCGTAAAAGTCTTGGTTATCTTCACGAACCCTGGCTAGCAAGTTGAATCAGCAATACAACATTTTCTAAAAATTGTATTTCCTGAATACCTAATTAATCACACAGAATTACATATACACAGGATGGATCATACATTGATTACTAATCATGTCATAAAAGAAAAAGTCCCTAGCGGACGAAACCGATATGACGGCTGGTTACACAAAGAAAGGGTGTTGGGTTTGAATGGTAGAGTGGGAAGACTGAGGTACAAAGGAGATTAGTACCCTATCGGACCTTGAAAAGCTTTGCTAATGTAAATACAGAATCTTATGCATTCTAATAACCGCCAATGCGGAAAAGGAAAATGCAAGATATATATTTAACCTGAGCTGCGCTTTGATAGATGGGTCGAAGATGGAAGACTGGTTTGCCCAGCAGAGATCGTCCTTGTACTTTGTAGAATCTGTCTGGTCGTAGTGTTGTATGGCGGATATGTTGTAGTACACTATCTTCTCAGGAGATTGTCTGTCCTTTCCTAGGCCACGTACGTTTACAGCTGCTGCTGATAACTCGACGTCTAAAAGTTCAAAGTTCATACCAAGTTGCCATACTCAGCTCGTGCCTTATTCTGGCTGGACTAGTCGAAATTCACCATTCCAGCGTGGTGATCGTCACCTCCATGTTGAAATTAGCCCTTTTGAACATATGGACACCAGTCCTTACGTCAACTAAATGTTAATTTCGTTAGGTTGTAGTTGAAATTAGCCTTTTTAAATGCATGGAAACCAGTCTTCATGTCATCGGGAACTAAGGTTTGACTCCTGTCAACAGGCTTTTGCAGTGGGGGAGAGAAGGGCGTGTTTCATAGTTCTCAACCAAGGTCTGTTCACTTGGGCGTGGCCACTGAGTGAGCATAGTTTACTTTATGAAAACAATTCTCTCATATAGAAGTTAAAATTACATTTAGTCTTTTCACAAATAGTTTCATATTTAAACATTTAAATTGCACAATTCCAAGTGAATCTGATAACTAGAATGTGTAGACTTTCCAAGAAACAATTTATGTTGTCCTATCATCAGATATAATGTCCTAGACACCAACTGATCTGATATCATATTCTTTAAGTACCAACTGGTTGGATTACAGAAATATTATTATTTTCCCCAACCTTTTTATGTTACCATACTCTATCTATGTTAACAAAGGGCTTTCCAAGAGTCCATTCTGTAGAGTGGAGAGAAAAGGGGGAAAGGTATTTATGGGGGTCATAAACCTCCCCCAACAAGGCAACGTCATGACAATAGACAGGTGTGTGCCTTTCAAAATAATGTCCAATTAATTGAATTTACCACAGGTGGACTCCAATCAAGTTGTAGAAACATCTCAAGGATGATCAATGGAAACAGGATGCACCGGAGCTCTTTTTCGAGTCTCATAGCAAAGGTTGTGAATACTTATTTATTATTTCTGTTTTTTAAAAACCTGTTTTTGCCTTGGCATTATGGAGTATTGTGTGTAGATTGATGAGGGGGAAAAACAATGTAATCCATTTTAAAATAAGGCTGTAGCGTAACACAATGTGGAAAAAGGGAAGGTGTCTGAATACTTTCTGAATACACTTTTTATATTCTGGACTCTGACATTACTCGTTATAATATTTCTATATTTCTTAATTCCTTTTTTGGATTTTCCTGTATTGTTGTGTATTGTTAGGTATTAATGGACTGTTCTCCAGGAACATAAGCATTTTGCTTAACATCTTAAAATTATTTAGAATTGTATTTTATTTGTTCAATAATATGCATGCCAGTCCCTCTTGGCTAAGAGTTGGGGAAAGACTGACTGCATCACTTCTTGTGGTTTGCATAGTTAACATAAACACAGCACTGACACACACTTACCCCAACAGACATGCCACCAGGGGTCTTTTCACAGTCCCCAAGTCCAGAACAAATTCAAGGAAATGTTCAGCATTTTACAGAGCCAAGATTGCATGGAACTCCTTTCTATCTCATATAGCTCAAGTGAACAGCAAACCTGGTTTCAAAAACAAATGGCACGATGCCTCTCCCCCACGTGACCTACTTGTTGTGTGCATGTACCGACATGGATCTGTAACTGATAGGTGCAAACACACACTACATGTTCATGTTTTTAAATGTATGTAAATTGTAAACTCTTTTTTTTCCTGTAATGTCTTTCTTTGTTATGTGTTGGACCCCAGTAAGACTAGCTGTCACCATTGGCGTCGGCCAATGGGGATCCTAATCAAATAAAATCAATCACATACACACATAAGCACGCAAGACAAGGGTAAAGCCCTAAATCTTATTCTCCTTATTGCATAATGATTCCCCTTCTAAACACTTTGATCTGTTCTAGGTGACTGCTCTTGGAGTACATATATTCATCTCACTTCCATTATTACTACTTAGTGATGATCACCCAAAATGTTAAAGGTTCTATTTAATCCTCCCTCTCCATCTGTCTGGTTCCCTCTCCCACTTCCTCTTCTCTCTGTCTACGTCCCTTCCTCCTTCCTTCCATCTCTCTCGTATCTCCATCTCTGTCCCACCCTCTATTCCCCTCCCCCCTCCTGTCCATCCTGGTTCTATCCTCCGGTCTGGGAGGGAATATTATGCTTGAAGAGACTTCAGTTTCAGCGTCATGACACATGCATGCACACACATTCAGCTTCACGACTGTGGGGAAGAGTCGTCTGCAGTGCTGTACAAACACACATGGTTCTCACATTGAAGTAGTGGAGCAGTGATACACTCACACATATACATAAACGCACAGGCACTTAGTAACGCATGCATACACGCACATAGTCATGCAGGCACACACACACACACACACTACACTGTGACCTCAGTTGGCACAGCATGACCATGTGTATTATAAACTATCTTGTTGCAGGATCTTATATATGTGTTTATTTAGTTTTGTTCGCTAAGATTACAAAGAAGGACCAGACAGACACAGATTGGGATATATACATTGTATACCTGCAGGTCTTAGGAAGTAATTAGCCACTAATATCTAATGCATAGATATTCTATATAGATATGCCACCACTTAGTAAAGACTATGTAGATTGGTGTAATCCCGTGTCCCTCCCTATATGTTCTATCTGCCTCGCCTACAGTCTGCTCATAATGATTAAAGAGATATATGTGTGTGTGTGTGTGTATCGGGGGGATGAGGAGAGGGGAGGCTCGATGCGCTGCGGGGCCGTTTGTTACATCAGCCTGTAGTCCTACAGTATCCTCCATCCCATCCTCCTTTTCCGCTCCTCTTCTCTGATGCTGAGCCATGAGCTTGGCATGGACGCCCAGGGGCTCAGAGAGACACTGCCAGCTGGGATAACTGTGCCAGCGTGCCTCGTGCACACACATACACCACAAACTACATGCACGCGCACACACACACAACTCCCCTCCCACTGTTGCCCCAACTCTGTCCAATCAGAATTCCACTCCTCCCCCACAGTGCAATTGGGGGGGGGGTGTATAGGAGCGGGGGAGTAGAGGGGGAGGGAGAGGAGGAGAGGAAAATTCCACTGGGTTATTGTCTGGTCCACTGGCATTATATACACACACAGTGGCATTCAACCTTGGGGTGTCAGTGCCATGGTGGGATTATTGTGCGTTCGATGCCATCCGGTGTTTGCAGCAGCTAGAGGGCTGTAAATCCACGTGACACATTACTCACTCTGTGTGTACGGCTGTGTGTGTCTTTGCATACACATGATGTGTTACTGTCTGTGCAGAGCAGGGCTTCAATATGGCCCTGGATGGAAAAATACAACGTGTATGATACATGAATTAGATCTAAATGAAATGTCATATTGTTGGTAGACCATTTCAACGAGTTATTGACTATGGTTATGAGGTATTCATACTATATCCTAAATTGATCTGCAAAATCGAAATAATAATGATCAGAGTGTGTGTGTGTGTGCATAAACACCATATCCTGCTACTATTTATAAACCCTATATGCGCTACAGTTTAATGCATGGAAAGAAGTACATCATATGAGACAATATCCTGATAATGGATATATACAGCGGCATAGAACAACACTCATCCCATTGCAGAGCATTCGTGGTCATACTTGTGTCCGTCTGTGTTGAGTCCCACCCACAGTGCATGTGACTACTGTGTACCTACAGTACATTATACATAAATGAACGTTATCTGTAGCCTATAGGATATCTCGTACACAAAATGCAGCTCAAAGTGAAAACTGTTGTTGTTAACTGTACGTGTGTGGATGTGTTTAACTATACTTGTGGGGACCAGAAGTCCCCACAAGAAAAGTAAATAAACAGACATTTGACCAACTGGGGTCAAATGCTATTTCTGGGGAGTTTAGGGTTAAGGTTAGAATTAGTGTTAGAATTAGGTTTAGGGTAAGGAGCTTAGGGTTAGGATTAAGGTTAGGTTTTGGGGTAAGGGTTAAGGTTAGGGGTTCGGGAAAATAGGATTTTGAATGGGACTGAATTGTGTGTCCCCAGAAGGTTAGTTATACAAGACTGCGTGTGTGTGTGTGTGTTAACAGTACATGTTACTGGACCTGCCACCTTGTAAAGTGATGAGATCGTCACCTAAGATATTCATTGAGTGTAATTCTGTAAGAGTAACCGTCTGTGTGGTGTTGCTATGGCCAGGGGTTAGAACACTGTACAGTAGGTAGACTGGTGCTATGAATCTTGAAGAAAAATTAAAAAAACAAACGAGCAAGGTAGCTTGAAGACTCAAAAGGAGTATTTTTCTAAAGCGTTCTAAAATAACGCTCCACTAAATCAATTGGAAAAGATGTACAACTCTTCCCTGTCTTAACCACCCCTGGTCAACCACGTTCCCCCTCTGTAGGGCCCCAAATGTCCTTGATTCTCTTCCCAGTCTGAGTGCAGCTCTGAGTCTATCTATGTGTGTTTGTTTGTGCCTATCAGTGTCTCCTGTGTGGTCTGGCCCAATTAAAACCTCAAAAGGAATACTGAATGGCCGTTGCTAATTGCGGGCAGAAAACAACACACCCAACCCAACAAATATCAACCCCTCCATACACATACCAAATGGATCCATTTGTCCATCTGTCTGTCCCCAGTGTGAGTGTTAGCCGCACCCTGGTAGAGGTGGTTGGGTTTAGGTTCAGGGTTGTGGGAGGGTGCTGTCTATCTGTCTCTCCCAGTGAGGGGGCCACCATGTGGGGTCATGGAGCAGGTGGGGTCAGCTGGCACTGGTGGATCATCCCCGTCTAACCCCACCTGTCAAACATGGACACCATTTGTTGCTACCAGAAATAAACCCAAGTGGAGTTTATCCCCAACCGTAATAAAAGCCTCTCTCTTTCTGTTTCCTGTTCTCTGTTCCTATTTGTTGCCCAAAATTAACCATAGGGCTAGATTCAACCCGGATCGAGGAAAATCTGCGTTCTAGCGCGATTGAAATGAGGTCATTTCCGATTGAGCCAACATACGGCACGCAGCGTTTCAAGTAAATGCAGTCTCACGCCATAGCGCGGCTCTTCCGAGATCCGAATTGAATCCAGCCCTAAACCCTAATCTGGTGGTTAGCCCTAAACTCTACTGTGTGATGTTTTTTCTTAAAAGCAATTTTGGCTCCCTCTCTTCTTGTTTCTAGCTTTTTTCCCCACAATTTCTCAGTCGGTAATCCTCCCTTTCTTTCACTCGTTCTCCATCTCCCTTTCCAGGGAGTGTGATCTGGCTATTGCAGGTTGTCATTTACAGCCATTTGTTGTTGTCCCCCCCCCTAAATTAACTCACAACCATGTCAGAGCAGATGAGAGACCATAGACACCATTGGAATCTTATACATTTCTATTACCATTTGCAGTTAAAGTTGTTCAAGTGCTCCCGTTATTCAACGGGTGCTGTGTTATTTAAAGGTGTTATACAGCAGATAGCTTTTGATGGGTTGGTGAGAGAGAGAGAGAGAGAGAGAGAGAGAGAGAGAGAGAGAGAGAGAGAGAGAGAGAGAGAGAGAGAAAGAAATCCATGAGTCGTGTCACAGACGCATTGGTAAGAGCTCCCGCACGCACGCGTGCACACACACCCACACACACACATCCACACACTGGGCACCTGAAAATATAAAAAAAAACAGAGGACCAAATGCAGTCCTCTTTCTACCCACAAAACTAGATTATCTCTGTGCTTTGTTTTTTGAGTGGGGGAGGGTGGAGGGGTTATTTGTTTATTTTCTTGGTCGCAGAGAGCACAACATACACACACACACACACACAGCCACGTACTCCCACACTGATTTACTGTTGTATTCCAACCATCTACCCAAAGTAGGCTACTGTCAATTTTTTCCCAAATACTTTTACAACCCACGAGAAACAACAACCTTGACTTATAAAACCCTGATATTTAGTGGGCTAGTGTGTCATTTCAAACCATAATGACATGGAAAATCTGGTAACCTTTTATAACCTCTATATAGCCATCCTTTTGACCTCTATGTTAAGTGTGTCATTATATTGTTGAGTATTGAAAAACATAATGACATGAAAAATCATGTAACCTCTATATAACCTTTTATAACGTGTTATAACCGTTACATAATGACGTGAAAAAAATCATGTAACCTCTATATAACCTTTTATAACGTGTTATAACCGTTGAGATAAGGTCCAGCTTGTCCTTTATGCCATTGTATTGTTGTGTATTGACCAAGTCTTATTTTTGCATTTTGCATTAAACATTGAGTTCCAACAGAATGTGTCCCTGAGGCGTATATGCCACTGCTTGGCTATAGTGTTGTGTTGTTTAGTAATGGCTCCATCAAACCCAGTGTTGGGGCCAAGGCCATAACCCAAAAGTGTGTGTGTGTATGTATGTGTATATGTGTGTGTGACCCAGAACTCCTTCTAATGGATGCCATTTTTATGGACAATTTAAATCAGATTGGTCTTCCATGCTGACTCTCTCTCTCTCTCGCTCTCTCTCTCTCTGTGCCCTGCCACACATCAACTACTTTGCCCATTGCCTATACCACTGAACCATTGCCTATACCACTGAAATATAAATACAGTACATTTGAGAAAAGGATAGTTCTGATACCGTGGTGCCATTGAAAATGTCATAGTTATGTTGGTGGTTGAGTTAACGCTATAAACAGATAACACTCTTGTTTTTAAATCTTCCACCCGTCAAGCCTTGTCCGGCATCACCATTTCAGACCAATGCTTACAAATATTTTCACCAAAATTTCAACTTAACTTTGATCTTTTTTTTGGACCCCCACTACATTCTACTGTGTGTTTGTATGTTTGAGAGTGTGTGTGAAAGAAAGGAAGAAAGAATGAAAGAAAATGGTAAATGTAGCCCGAAGCCTACACACGTGGCTTTTTGTGTGATTTATGTTCAATGGGTATGCTATCTGTTTCATTTCTTTATGTTTGTGTGCGTTTGTACATTGTGGTGCATAATAACACTTGTGTTACACTCTCACATTGTCGTGGCGTTTTGTTTGTTTGTTGTCTGTGCCCCTGTAAAACACACACATCTCACCACCCCACCTTTATTGTTCTTTTTTTTTTTTTGTCCTTGTAAATATCTATAAGTCTAACACAAAAAAAGTGAGCTCTTTTAATATATAGAAAGAGCCTAACATTCTGGCATGCACTTGTTGTTTTTTCCTTTCGTGTTTCTTTTCTTTTTTTAACCTAACAAACACCCAACAAAGGCAAATATCAAAACAGAGAAAGTTGAGGGGGCGGGAACTAAGGAACAAAAAAAATCATAAAGAAACAATCAACAAAGAACTTCTGAAAACGTCAGAGTCTGTAGTGCTGTGTTTCATTCTCGAACATTTCTAACATTTCTGTTCTGTTCCCCTGTTAGTCTTGCATTGTTCGCTTTTATCCTATAAGAAACAAAATACCACTACAGATATACTACTGAAATACTACTGAAATACTACTCAAATATTACTCAAATACTACTACACACATAAAGCAGCCCGGACTTCAGTTTGCTATTATCATCACAATGTTAGAATGGCTTCACAATGTTTCTACAGTTACACAACGTCTCTGTGTTTTACTGCTGTTCTGTCTTTAACAATGTCACAATATCTACTGTTGCATTATACATGTAATAAGGTTTATATATTTGTAGATGTTAAAAACGTCCTTGGTTAAACTACCTATCCTAACAATGGAGAGAAAGGGAGGTATGTTGAAATGCACAATTTTCTTCACAGATTACTACTACTACAACAATATTATATAAACGCAAGCAAAAAATTTAAAAAAGGAAAGGAATGTTACCAGTCAATACTACTTCCCCTTTTGTAGCCATCACTTTAAGATTATACAGTGTTTTAAAAAAAAATATTGTATTACATGTAAGTATATGGCTAGGTTTACACCGAAAAATCCTTTTGTGAGTGTGTGTGTGTGTAAAGTCATGAAACTTTAACTTCTACCTCTGTGTCCCATAATCTAAGCATATTACTCTCCCCCCAAATAATACTAGCTTCCCTCCTTAGTAAAGAATAACGTGTTAAAAGAATGCATAACTCAATCACTTGGTCAATACAGAAACATACTGCCATAGACAAAGTCAAAATGCATATCTTAAGTATTGTCCTATGAGGTTTCTCAAGTATTTCTCTTGTATGTTTGAACTTCGTCATTTTGCTCAGTGTAAACCTAGCCACGTTTCTGTGCCAAACCCCTCGTCACTCCCCAACATTCACACATTTTGCATTCGAGGTGGATAAAAACAACACGCTCAATTAGACCTCTCGTCGATTGTAAAGTTGTTGTTTTTTTAAATGATTGTATTTAAAATAGTTTTGCATCTGTCAGTCTCACAAATGGTTTTCTCTTCTGAAAACGGAATAATAATAATCAATAATAATAATAAATAAATAAACTAAATCGTTTTTTTTTTCAATCCGTTTTTTTTCTCTCCAAATCACCGCTTGAGAATAAGCAGGGAAAGTTGGGTATAAAAAAAAACCTATTATTAAAGAGAAAAAAAAGAGAAAATAAAGGAATACATTTTTTTCAAATAACCAACTTGGCTTGATTATTGTATGTACCCCTCGGCAGACACACAGCTGTAAATCCAATAAGAAGTCTCACTAAAATGACTTTAAACTGTAAAGTTATTAGACTAATAAATGTACAGTATATCCTGACTTTTATCACTCAGGATCCTATAATACTAGCATGAATTGATCAGTATAACCTGATTGCAGGTTATAACCTGTTATAACTGTTGAGGCAGTGGCATATAGGCTTCAACGCACAATATATTCCACACTATACTCTGCGTCCGTATATAATCGTGAGACTCTAGGTGAAACTCGACAGCTGCAGCCATATCAAGGAAAAAAGGGCTATATGAAAACTCCAGCACCTTAACCTTTGCTCTATGACCTTTGACCTTATGACCTTGGTGGTTCCGAGCAGGGGTCAAGGTCTTGGCACTTTCATGTAACCCAAGTCTACATAACATATGTATTTGTATGTTCATTCAGACATTGGTCATTTAGTTGGACCCCCTAAAGGGAAAGTTTGGCAAGGTACGTGTGAATATTTTGCCGCTTTTAATTTTTTGGATGTTGAAAAACAAAAACAATCATGAACAGCAATGGCCATGTCTTTGACCAAAGCTGTCTATTTGTTAACTTTAAAGGCGTCTCCAGATACATCTAATCTTGAAATCTCCAAATATCTCTTATTATTTCTAATAAAGGAGATTGTTGAGTCACTTTTAGGCACAGCAGTAATTGCCATCATTCAATTTCTGTACATGTACATTTACGGTGATATTTTTTCCTTTCGATTTTTTACAGTAGGTCATACAGAGAAGCTGTGTTTCAACCTTAATATTATAGATAATCAATTCTGATTGTGACGTTATAACAATAGTATAGTTTGACAGATGGGGCTGTGTTTGTGTTGCCTGGGAGACCATCTGAGAAGACTTTGGTTTGACTTTAACTGACATTTGGACCCAGAACACCCCAGTATTCGGTGGGATTATTCCACTTAATAGGGAGAATAATATCATAGTATGCTGTTTCTTTGCTTTACATCTTTGGATGTAATTAAGAAAGAAAGAAGGAAAGGGAGTTAAGTAAGAGTATTCACTCAAGATTACCTGAGGAATGAATGTGGTGGTGGACCATTTGATCAGGAAGCTCTGAGACCTTTGAAGTGAATTGAATGAAACCCCACTGAATGACCATGTCTGGTGTTACACAGAAATCCCCCCCACCCCGGTCTGGTGTTACAGAAAAATCAATCCCACTTAACATTTTTTCCAGAACTTGGGTATGGATACGCAACCGGAAACTGTTTTCGTGTTTGTTTTAATCTTAAAGTGCATATAGCATCTAAAACCTCTTTTAAACTGTTCAAACATACAAAATTACAATATGGTGTGTCTTGTCTTCTTCTAAAAGTACATATTCAGACTTCCTTTCAGATAGATAGATTTTTAGGCTATTTACAATTGTATGCAACAAGGGTACATACTGTATTTCATGTCCAAGACAGTCAGTGCTACTTTGGGTTGGATAACATGCACATAGCACGGTTCGCACGATTAGTTATCACAACACAGAGGCTATATGCATGGTCACAGATAAATGGGGTAGAGGGTCCAGTTGCGTTTCACCCATAGAGATAGAATACCTAGAATGGCCATCCCCATTCAAATCAATGGTAACGGCCGCCATGTTTCTATTCCTAGGGTTTCTTCCACTCCCATGTTCCTTACAGTATTTTTCATCAACAGTCATAACATATAAATGCACAAAAGCACAATACAGTAGTTGTTCACAGTTCGAAGAGACATTGGCATGGGGCAGTATGGTCAAGTAGTCACGGAAAGGAAATGAAGAGGAAAAGACTTGAAACCTCATAGTTCTGCTTGTGGTTTCAGTGGAAAGTGTTTTGTTTGAATGACAGTTTCAGTTGAATTTATCATTCGCAAAACATTAAGCTTTCATTTGTGCTTCTCGTCTTAATTACTTTTCACAGGCGCGGACAACATTTTGACACAAACTTACGCCTGCATTTCTGTCTTTGACTGAGATGAAGATTTGTCTTAAATGAACCTTGAGTTGAATGAGGAGATGTAAGACTCTTTCAGGGTTCAGAGGAAGAGGAATAAACATAAAGAAGAAGGGGATGAAAAAAACAAAGGAAAACAAAACAAATGTAAAAAAACACTTCCCAGGACAGGGCGATGATCAAACATGCATTATGGGTAGGTGCTTTCATCCATTTAGAAAATATAGAAAAATGGGATTATGATCAATTTGACATGTTACAGTATGTGCTTGTGTGCGTATTACATATGTTACATGTGCGTATTACATATGTTACATGTGTGTATTACATATGTTACATGTGTGTATTACATATGTTACATCTGTGTATTACATGTGCATGTCTGTGTACAACTACGCTACTCCTGGCTACTCGATATCAATGGCAGCACTGTCTGAATCCATTCCAAGCCTAGCTATAATTTACCCATTAATGACTATTATCCTGTCATTATACCCTCGACACAGAGTCCATTCCAACATCCAGAGCTTCACGCATTGAGCCAAAACCACATCCACCAGCAGCGGCTTCCAACAGCCATAAAAGTAGACAGTAGGTATCCGTCTGGCTCTCTCCAAAACCCACGACAAGCATCTGAAAAACTCTCTCTCTTCCTAACCTCTCCCCCCCTTCTCCTCTTATTCCCCTTCTCCTGTTCTCTCTTTACAGAGCCATTGTCCTAAATGGAACCATATTCCCTACATAGTGCACTACTTTTGATCAGAGCCCTATGTGGGCCCTGGTCAAAAGTAGTGTACTACAGAGGGAATAGGGTGCCAATTAGGACGGAGGAGGAGTCTTTCCATTCACAACCCGCTGAGACAGTAGCGGATCAGGTGGTTCGGTAAGGAGACCATTGCCCTATTTGACTGAAAAGGGTCTCTGTCTCTCTCCCCGTGCAACCAGACACTGCGACACATCGACAGATTACGCACACACACGCAGGCATGCACACGGGGAGAAAGTCTGGCTGAAACTCTAGCTAACTGTCGCGGAGCCTCTTCAGTGTCGCTGGGTAAGCAGTAAGCAGTTCAGGAGAGGAATAGACATTCCTGCCTGTGTTCACGTCGACGCATGTAAAGTGTGTGTGTGTGTGTGTTTAGGGCCCCTTACTGTATCATTTATCCTGCCATCAGCAGGCGATGGGCCTTCAACTCCATCTCCATGTGGAGTTAGTCTATATATATATAAATACAAACCTTGCTGGTTCTTACCTCCCCATAGGAGATTAAATGTATTTTAGTCTTGAAAGGAAACCCTGACCGTGTGTCTGAAATGGCACCCTATTCCCTATATCAGGGATGGGCAACTTTGATGGGGTTGGGGACACAGAAAAACGGAACACGTCATGAGGGACCACAGTTACTCGTGGGTCTGCGTACCCATATGTGCGTACGCCCCACCACATTGGCAGCAAATTATTTTAGCAGCCCCCCTTTTGACAGCTGAGAGAACATTTTAGAATTTTTTAGAAGTACTTTTTTGCAATTCTACACATTTTGCCTTGGGGTGGAGAGAAATGTTTGCATAGCTGCGGGAAGTAGGGGTGCTGAGAGTACTTCAACACCCCATGAAAAATCTAATTTACATTTTTATAAATTAAAATACATTTTCTCCATCAAATTAGTACACTAGCCCTTTATTACTTGTGTATGAGCGGAGATAAATACTGGCCAGCAGAGCAGAGAACCTTGTGTATTCTACTATTCTAACTTGCAACAGTAAGTTAAGATCCCAACTGAATTGATCCAAGGGCCATCAAAAGGGGGCGGCGCCAGTTGCCCATCCTTGCCCTATATAGTGCACTACTTTTGATAAGGGCTCTGGTCAAAACTAGAGTGTCATTCCGGACACAGCCTCACCCTGCATACAGAACAGCATAGCGCTTTCACTTGACTTCCTGGTTCTCTAGTTGCCCTGCATAGCAGATGTGAACACAACACTGGTTGTGTGAAAAATGTAACCCAGTCGAAATAACTGGTGACCAGAAAAGACAACCTATCACTCACAGCACTGCCAATGAGACACAGGCTGTACCCCTGTTCCTGGAGAGCTACCGTCCTGTGGGTTTTCACTCCCAACCCTAAAATAGCGCACCTGATTCTAATCACTGGCTGATAAGCCGAATCAGGTTAGTTACAACTGGGGTTGGAGCGAAAACCTACATGAGGATAGCTCTTCAGGAACAGGGTTGGAGAGCCCTGCTGGAGTGTCTACAAGGACACATAGTGTGGATACATGTCAATGGTAGTATGTATGTATAAATAGTTTGACTGGCCTCGTCCTCAGTTGTCATTCACCTCTTCCTCTCTGTTGCTATCTCTGTCTCACCCCCCCCCACCCACGTTTTTGCCTGAACTTTTACCCACAAAGATGTGGGTAAAAGTTTAGACTCTACAGTATGGAACTTCATAGAGTGGTTATAAAGCACCTTAGTGTGGCTACAAAGCTTCACGGAATGTTTTCAGGGTGCCTGGGGTACAGTAGAGTCTACAGTTCCTACTGTAACCATCCGCCCCTGGTTTTTCCAACCTCTTACGCCCTTTAATTACCAAAGTGGTAATGCAATAATAAAGAGAGAGAGAGCGACTCCTGTTACTCTACTCTAATCTCCTCTTCCACAACCCCCACACCATCCCTCCTTCCCCTCCTGCTCTCCCTGACCTCTCCTTCCCTCAACCCCATATCCTCTATGACCTCCCCCCATCTCTCCTTCCCTCGTCTGTCTTTGCGACCAGGCCAAGAAAAAAGAAGAAGTGAAAAGCCATTTCCTAAACGCCCTTTACTCTCTCCTTCTCCACCACCAAGCATAGCTACCACTAGCCACTAGACTGGTCCCAGATCAGTATGTGTTTTAATCAACTTTCTCTGACTGTCATAGACAGAGGAGATGGCTGAAACACCTACAGATCTGGGAACAAGCAATGTTACCAATACAGGTTTGAGACAATACATCTTCCCTGTGTTTGAAACACATTCCATGGCACCTTTCATGCTTCCCTATCATACAAAATGCTAATAACTGTAACACGTCTCTGCTCTATCTACTTCATGACAGCTCAGGCTTTTAATAACAACCATCTCTGCATTCAAAATGACCAAATCTAGATTTAAAGAGATTAAATGTTGAGTGGTTTTAAGAACAAGGTGAACATGGGTGAGGAATTAAAATGAAAAAAAATGGGATGGTGGAAGAATACTGGTTAGATAAGACGAAATAATTAGTAGAAGATAAAATAATTTTTACAAACTAAAGAATCTCAGACAAAATTAACAATTTGTACAATTGGAGAACACAAACCCACAGCAAGATGATAACCAGCCATCAACAGTCACCAGAATTGTAAATCAAAGCACTGTTTGTACATCAAATGTGATCAATAATGAGTATGTATGACTATTATGTTTAATCAACCAATTAAGCATCTAATCAGATTCATAACGAGAAAGAATTCATTCACAACGGAGATCTTATCTTTGCTCTGAGTTGCGTAACCGTGGCGATTGTAACCATGGCTGATTAACATCGCCGTTGACGACAGCGAGACAGAAAACATTAGAACACTATCGAGTGTTCCTGTTCATCTTTCCATTCCATTCCCAACACTCCATCAATCATTTTGAACAGACCCCCGTTTCATTCGCTGCCCTGCTGCCCTCCCCAACAGAATCACAGCGGCAGAGAGCGAATGAATCGGGCTGAACAAAATGCTTACTTTACCATCATTAGACCGAGATCCGACTCAATGGTAGCACAGTAACAGTAAACTCGTTCTATTAAAAAAAAAAACGAATCAAATCAGCGCTATCAGGGATGGTTAGAGTATGAAGTACCCTCTTCTTGGTTTAGTACATATCCATACAGTAGCTTTCACATGTAAAGTGCATGTCACATACTACTACACAGTGCTTTAGGAAACCCTAAGGCTGTTGGTTAAACACCATTCATTCTCTTTGCTGTGTTTGTGTGCTCTGGGGGACAAGGGAGAGAGGAGAGTTTGTTTAGAATGTTTCAGAACAGTGGATGACTTGTACTTCTCTAGAGAATATCTCTGAGTACAAGGATAGATCAGCGTGGATTATCTGCTGTAGAGTCTTTTGATCAATCTGAATGATCTGATGGGAGACAAATTCATTATGAAGCAGTCTAGAACCAATCCAATCTCTTTGGATCTCTACCAAACTTTGTCCTTCCAGCTTTCCCTCAAACACACAACCCAACATACCTTTACAAATAATCAAATAAGTCCCAAGACAAAATATACCTACTGAATCCAACATCCCTCTGAAATACTGTGCACATATCTGTAGGTCAAATATATATCAATATACTAGACGACACAGACAAACCACCAATTCACCAGACAACCGTTTGTATAGTCTAAGTGAAGATGGAGACCATGGGTATAGACAGTCTTTCCTGGGTGGGTATGTTGGGCACTGAGGCAGTTTGTATGACAACAACCTTGTCTCTGTGGTAGTAGATACAACATAGATTAGGGCATGTTGTTGCGGGGGTAAGTGGGCATCTGGGCAATAGATTGCATGGGCGTGATGGGGATGAGGGGTAGTTTTTTGGGGAAGGTTGCAATTTCCTTTTGTGTGGATTTGATGCGTGTATGTGTGTGTGTGTGTGTGCGTGCGTATCATATCAGATATAGTAAGTTTACCTAGCGTGTTCACCCTCCAACCAAATACATCCTCCCTGTCGTATCCTTGGGCCGTGCTGTGGTATCCAATTTAGCCATATGGTCTTGGAAAATCATTGGATTCGTGGGTCTGTGGACTTTGCAAGGTATTATGGGTATACAATACAACACGGTCTATCTGAGACCACGCAACGTCCACCGGCGTCCCACTACCATGACACTGTGTTACTATAAGATAGCTATATCACACTCCTCACTGTCACTTCGGATGCTTTTAAGAACGGAGAGCTCCGTTGTTACGGAGACCAGGGAGCTCCATTGTTACGGAGACCAGGAAGGAACAGTAGAACTGCTTCCCATTTGCCAGTTGTGCAGACAGACCGACAGGCAGACAAAAAGACAGATATGGGGTGTGGAACTGGACTGGAGGGAAAAAGGATCGTTTTCAAATGTCAAACAGGGATACACTCTTCCGTCTTATCAGAGAGACAAATTAGCTCCTCCTCTCCCATCTCAATGGCTTTCCCGTAAATGCACGGATCTCTACTCACGAACGTCCAACACCAACTAAAAACTATTACTCACTTGTGTATCCTACGGAGCCACAAGTAACTCGGCGGTTTTCTGAATAGGTTTTATGAACAAGAAGCCAAGTAATGTTTATATTAGGTTAATAACGTTTTTGCTTAAGTTTCATGAATAGTAAAAACCCTCATCATCTGGTCCTCTGTTCACACACTAGCAGCAGGAAAGCAGGCTCTCCAAGACCATTTACATACACCAGATGGCCAGCATGGATATGACAGCACAACCAGGGCCCCTTACCTTTGACCAGCCAAGAGTTGACGATAATCTACATAATGATGTTTTAAACTCTTGAATCTATTCATGAAGAACGAGAGAATGAGAGAGGGGTTGTTCTTGATTGTGAGGAAAAGCTCTACCTTCCCATATCATGGAGAATTTCTCAGAAATTATTTGTCTGGGGGGGGGTTCATGTGGGGTTTCGTATGTGGGGTAGGGGTAAGACTTTAGAGACGGGTGCTGGTGGAGTGTATGCATTGGGTAGATGTAAATGGTCTAGAATGTGAATGCCAATCTTGTTAAAAAATACATCTATGTGGGATTGCTTGTGTACTACTCTTCACCACTGGATTCGGGTTGCTAAAAATCTTTATCTTCCTCTTCCTCACGACTAGCTGCAGCAAAAAAGGGGGGGTCAGTCCAGGTTTGCTTCTTCAATGGGTGGAAAAAAATGGAAAGTGCTTCTCAAAAGAACTGAGAAAATCATCATCAGCCTTTACAAAGCATTGTTTCGTTGTTTCTGTTTTGCTTTGACGAATATGGAATCCAGTATGACATTTGCTTCATTCTTCATTCCACTTTCTCCAGGCATCTTGTCCATCCATCGTCCGATATCGATCCAGTCCAATCCTTCAGTTCATCATGTGTGAATGTGTTTAACCTTTCGTCTCGGAAAGACAGGAGGATGACAGATGGGGTGTCCAGACAAGGGTCAGTGTACCAAACAAATAAAAAAAGATATTCTCTTCCTCCGTCCAATTCATCCCTTACAACAAGGTCCCTTTTACAACGAGGGCAGGTTGGAGAGTCCATAGAATGGCCAGTCTCTCTTCTGTAGTGGTTTTAGATGGCTTCAGTCTCAATTTGGGGGTTGCAATGTAGGCTCGTTCAGTGCTACGTCATGTCAAAAGCATCACTTCTTAAAGGGAACGTTCAAGAGCAAAGAGCCAAAAGCTTATAAAGCTTAGTAGAGTGGCTATGAAGCTTTGTAGAGTGGTTATGAGGCCTTTGAGAGCAAACTGTGTCCCATTTGCTTTGCTGAGCTCTTACCATGTGCCAAAGCTTATGAAGCTTCTTAGGGTGGCTACGCAGCTTCGTAGAGTGGATATGAAGTGTCTTAGAGTGACTGTAGTATCTATGTTGATGTTTTCAACAACCACGAGGGACTAGAATTGAACCTTTACAAAGGCTGTCAGATAATATTTGTGATGGCGACGTTTACCATTGAAATATGTCTCTAGCTACCGAACAATGTTGTTAATGCTAAGTCAATCTCAACTATATTAGTTCAATTGTTTGAGTCTTTGCGGAATACTGTATAGTACATCTACCTTTTTTTCACATTGTTAGCAATCTACTAAAGAGTTAGCTTAGATTGCACATTGTTATACGACAGCCTCCAGAAAGCTTCTGCTGTTAATATATTACCTCTTTACGTACTACTGACGCATTCAAGTACGCATGGAAAAGTAGCTATAAATTAGCAATATGGTTAAGTGCTTAAAAAAAAAAAAAACTGTGTGACTGTTAAAAAAAAAACAACGAAGACAACTAAAATTGTTTTAAAAGTTAACTGGCCAGGTTTCAGTGTTATGAGCTAAGTGTGTTTCTAGCTGTTCATTTTCAGCCATTTAGTGTGAATTATAAGCGTGCAAATGCTCTGTAAGATTCACTGAAGGGCTGTTGTTTGTTCGACAGTATTTGGGGATTTGGTGTTAGATAGAATGAGTCCAAAAGGAATTCTACCATGACTATGGATGGGAGTGATGCGTTCTAAATCAGTTCAATTCAGTCATCTCTAAAAGTAAACCAACTCCTCTCTTCCTCACTCGCACTTTAGCACAACAGCTCATATGGTTTAATAAAGTGCCTCAAGAGTTGTGCAGACTTATTTGCAATTCAGAATGTGTACATATTTATACTTTATATTTACAAAAAAAAAGGATTAAACGGCATAACATACCATAAACTAGCTTGCATTTTCTATTTTATTAAAGGAGTAACGTTAGCATGAAGTTACTCCTGTTGTTAAGAGTTAGATTTTTGCGATGACTGAATGGTAAAAGACTGAGAAATGAATTGAAACTAATTTGTCAAAAGGTATTTTGAATAACTGCCTTTTTTCCCAAAAATATTTTTGTTAGCGGTAGTGTTAATATCAAATATATTGCAAATCTAATGCGGCTTCTAAGTTGTTTCACTATAGACTTGCTTAGGGAGGTTGTTGCTAATCGTTCCGAGGTTTCTTTGGGAACTTTCCCATTTCATTTTCTAAAGAGAATGTGGTTTGTTCATTCATTGGGTCTCTGAAACATTTTCTGAATTTGTCCACTTTTCCCGTTTTTTCCTTCATATTTTTTCTCCTCTTCCTCCTTCCTCTTCTGTCAGCTACATGACATCCGACTCGACCACGCACTGCTCTGTGTATTCCTTAACCAGCTCCACCTTCAGTGTCTGGCGACAGAATTCGACCATGGGTTTCCACATGGGGGGATCCAGAAACATCTGACACATGACGTAGCCCTTCAGGGTGGCTGTGTGGCGCCGGAGGTGACTCAGGAACTGCTGGAGCACCAGGCCTATGTCCTTACCGAACACGTCGATGTTGAGGTAGTACGTGTCGTCACCAACTCGGTAAGGACCTCCAGGCACCCGGAAGGGGTGGGTGCAGAGGCTGGCCACGGCGGGGACGTCGCGGTCGTCCACCATCCAGTCGATGTCCTTGAATGAATGAATTCATTTTATTTGAGAAATGTGAAATACGTATAGAGTTGCTTCAGCCATGGGAGTAGAGCAATACATTGAAAATAATCAAGGATTTTTACAACTTTTGGGTTTGAAAATTAGAGTAACTTTCCCAAGTTTTACAGATGCTTATTTTCCCCTGATTCCGAGAGTCTTCCAACCGAGATTTCTGGGAAACCTGGGAATTTGGGGAAAGTTACAGGAATTTTGCAACCCCAAACACGATAAAGTCAATCAACTAATTTCCACAGAGGTTCTCATTATGATATAATATTTTACCTTCTTCAGAAGAATGTCCATGTTGCTAGGTAGGGGCTTGAACGGCTGCCAGTCCTGGACGATGGTAGCATTAGGGAGTACGTTGGACATCAGGCCAGAGTTGAGGAACATCTGGTGGGCCTCGTTGAGGTCCAGAAGGACCGGGGGAACCATGGGGGTGTCAGAACCCTGGGAGGTACCCTCAGAGGAGGGAGGGAGGGTCACATGCAGCCCCAGTTCGGAGAGCCGGAGCTTGAGGTCTTCGGCATTGAAGCGAACTAGCAGGATGCCCTTTCGGAGAGAGGCGGTGGTGAAAAGACGTAGGGTAAAGAGAAGGTTGTGTGGTTGGTTAATAGACTGTTGTGAAAGGGGAATGTGTCATTTTGGTAGAACATGATTTCCTGACACAAGTGGACTAGAGTTCTCGTCAGAAATAGGACGACTAGAAATAACTTGAAAAATGTTGGAAATTTGGAAGGCTTAACAATACGAATCAATCAATTAGCCAATCAGGCAAGCAACAAATGAACCAATTAACCAATACCTACCTGTTTGGTGATGAGGCGGTACTTCTGAAAGTCCTTGGGCCCCAGCTGGTCGTCGCGGGTCAGCCTGGTCACCTTCACCTCAGGCCACTTGGACTTGACCAGCTGAGAGCAGAACCGCAGAAGCACCCCTGCCACGCCCTTCCCCCTCTCCTGCGGGGCCACACGTAACCCCTCCACCAGCATGGTGTCACCGTCATCTATCACACACACGGACTCCAGGGCAATCTGGTGGGGGATAAAGGAGAAGGGGATGGGGAAGAAAGGAGAGGGGGAGAGAAAGACGTAGGGAGATTATGAACAGCTGAAGAGATACACATTGTGTGAACATTATCTGTAATTCTCTTGTTATTTCTAGGTAATATACTTTTGAAGTCTGAAGTTTACATACACCTTAGCCAAATACATTTAAACTCAGTTTCACAATTCCTGACATTTAACCCAAGTAAAAATTCACTGTCTTAGGTCAGTTAGAATAACCACTTTATTTTAAGAATATCAGAATAATAGTAGAGAGAATGATTTATTTCAGTTTTCATTTCTTTCATGTTCCCAGTGGGTCAGAAGTTTACATACACTCAATTAGAATTTGGTAGCATTGCCTTTAAATGGTTTAACTTGGGTCAAACGTTTTGGGTAGCCTTCCACGAGCTTCCCACAATAGGTTGGGTGAATTTTGGTCCATTCCTCCTGACAGAGCTGATGTAACTGAGTCAGGTTTGTAGGCCTCCTTGCTCACACACACTTTTTCAGTTCTGCCCACAACTTTTCTATAGGATTGAGGTCAGGGCTTTGTGATGGCCACTCCAATACCTTGACTTTGTTGTCCTTAAGCCATTTTGCCACAACTTTGGAAGTATGCTTGGGGTCATTGTCCATTTGGAAGACCCATTTGTGACCAAACTTTAACTGATTTATTGAGATGTTGCTTCAATATATCCAAATAATTTTCCTACCTCATGACGCCATCTATTTTGTGAAGTGCACCAGTCCCTCCTGCAGCAAAGCACCCCCACAACATGATGCTGACACCCCCGTGCTTCACGGTTGGGATGGTTCTCTTCGGCTTACAAGCCTCCCCCTTTTTCCTCCAAACATAACGATGGTCATTATGGCCAAACAGTTCTATTTTTGTTTCATCAGACCAGAGGACATTTTGGAGCAGTGGCTTCTTCCTTGCGGAGCGGCCTTTCAGATTATGTCGATATAGGACTCGTTTTACTGTGGATATAAATACTTTTGTACCTGTTTCCTCCAGCATCTTCACAAGGTCCTTTGCTGTTGTTCTGGGATCGATTTGCACTTTTCGCACCAAAGTACGTTTATCTCTAGGAGACAGAACGCGTCTCCTTCCTGAGCGGTATGACGGCTACGTGGTCCCATGGTGTTTATACTGCGTACTGTTATTTGTACAGATGAACGTGGTACCTTCAGGCGTTTGAAAATTGCTCCCAAGGATGACCCAGACTTGTTGAGGTCTACAATTTTTTTCTGAGGTCTTGGCTGATTTCTTTTGATTTTCCCATGATGTCAAGAAAAGAGGCACTGAGTTTGAAGATAGGCCTTGAAATACATCCACAGGTACACCTCCAATTGACTCAAACGATGTCAATTAGCTATCAGAAGCTTCTACAGCCATTACATAATTTTCTGGAATTTTCCAAGCTGTTTAAAGGCACAGTCAACTTAGTGTATGTAAACCTCTGACTCACTGGAATTGTGATACAGTGAATTACAAGTGAAATAATCTGTCTGTAAACAATTGTTGGAAAAATTACTTGTGTCATGCACCCAGTAGATGTCCTAACCGACTTGCCAAAACTATAGTTTGTTAAGAAGAACTTTTATCGAGTGGTTGAAAAACCAGTTTTAATGACTCCAACCTAAGTGTATGTAAACGTCTGACTTCAACTGTAACTCTCAATGGTTCCAAAGTAGGCCACTCCTAATCTCCAGGGTTCCTTTAGGACTCTAACATGGATTCTATTTCTCTGATATCACCCTTGAAGACTCTTGTAACTCCTCACACCACTTTGCCTTGCTTGTTTGCAAAGCATTAGTATGACAGTGTGGTTGGTCTCGAACAGCCAGGCAGTGTAGTGCATGGGCAGGTACTGGTAGTTCCTAAATCAGCCCTTTTTACAGCTTAATAACCCCCTTAAAAACAAGCTATAACATGTTTATATTACCCTTATAACACTGTTTATAGCCTTTTCTCCCCACTTTTCCCTCTTTGCACTCCAGTACAACGGTACAGTTGGTCTCCTGTTGCCAGGCCTGGTAGCGTTCCTCACACTCTTACAACACCTTAATAACACCTCTTTGTAAACATGCTTCAACATGTTTATGACACACTTTATAACCTTTTCTCACCACTTTGCCCTGCTTGCGGGCCAGTATGACGGTGCGGTTGGACTCGGACAGCCAGGCGGTGTAGCGGGTCGGCAGGTAGTCCAGCCCTCCATAGATGTCCTGGCTCATCGCCATGATCTCTTCAAAGTCCTCTTCTGTCGCCACGGTGAACTGGAGGCCCGTCTGGGGAGGGGTCTCGGGGAGCTGCGGGCGGGGCAGGCTGTTCTCAATCTTCATCTTTACAGCTGGAGACAGGAAGAAGGGATGGAGGGTGTGAGATGGGACGGAGAGAGAGGAAGGCCAGAAGAAGGGAGTGAGAAAGGGGGGAATGGAGGAGAGGAAAGAATATTGGAGAAAGTAGAGAGGAAGAGAAGAAGAAGAAGATGGAGGTGAGTAGGAGAGTGAGAGACAAGGGTGGAAGAGGTCAAATAAGAGGGAGAGGAATAGATAAATGAAGAGATCGGGTAGAAATAGTGAAGGAGTGAGAGAGAAGGGATTGGAGGGATATAGATTGATATAAGGAGAATGAGAGGAGGGAGTGAGGGAGAGAGATCAATAGAGATCAGGAAGAGGGAGAAAGAGAAAGGGCGAGAGAGTGCAAAAATCTGATTAGGGACCAGGAGCAGGCCTATAAAGCAAATGGACAGGAAGCACATCCGTTGCTGTAATTGAGAATGTGATCTGATTTAACTCCAGTAAAGTAAAGCTACAGTATATACTCTAGAGATAAATAGATAAATAACATCCCATCTTAAAGGGCCAGTGCAGTCAAAATTCTGTTTTGTATCATATTGTACAACAGCTTATGAAACTTACACTGTAAAAGAGTGACACATTTTTATCTGTGTTATTTCCTGATTGTTGCTGGTTGAAAATACAATCTACACATGACCTTGTAATCCGCAGGTTTTGCATGGGTGGAGTTTCGGCTTGCCTGATGACATCATCAGGTGATAAATTAGTTAATAGGCCAATAAAATCGCTCTAAAAGCGATTTGTGTTTCTTTTTGACAATTTTAATGGAAAACTATTACAGTAAGGTACTTAATTGTTACCCAGAAATAATTTGATATTGCTATAAAAATAGCTGCATTGGGCCTTTAAGGAGAAATACTGAACAGCAGGTTCGACAGAAGGGAAATATGCTGCAGAACTCACATCCACCATTTCTCCAAAGCTGCTAGGTATACAAAGTATCCTTCAAAAAGAAAGATGACAAATACCCAATTTAATGGGGAAATGTAGTTTAGTGTGAATAGCACAATGTTTAGCATATTTATACACTCAGTGGTCAGTTTATTAGGTACAACACCTCGTTCACGAAAATGGTTCGCTCCTACAGACAGTGAGTCATGTGGTCGTGGCTTTCTATATAAAGCAGGCAGACAGGCATAGGCGCATTCAGTTATCGTACGATTGAACGTTAGAATGGGCAAAATCGAGTGACCGCGTCGTTGCCAGGCTCGCCGGTTCCAGAATCTCAGAAATGGACGGCCTCCTGGGCTTTTCACGCACAACAGTGTCTTTCTAGGGTTCACCGAGAATGGAGAGACAAACAGAAAACAGTCAGCGGCAGTCCTTTGGGCGAAAACAGCTCGTTGATGAGAGAGGTCGAAGGAGAACGGCAAGAATCGTACAAGCTACAGTAACAGCGGGGCCACGAACAGGCAAATAACGGCACAGTACAACAGTGGTGTGCAGAATGGCATCTGGGAGCCCACAACTCGTCTGTCATTGTCACGGATGGGCTATTGCAGCAGACGACCACAACGGGTTGTGTCATGCTGATGGCAGAGTCAGGATTTGGCAAAAGCAGCATAAGTCTATGGCTCCATCCTGCCTAGTGTCAATGGCACACGTTAGGTCCTTTGATACCAATTGAGCAACATTTCCATTCCCTTTAGAATTCAGGCTGTTCTGGAGGCTGACCCTATACTAGATGGGTGTACCTAAAAAAATGTATATTTTCCATTGAACCTTTCTTTAAGTAGGCAAGTAAGAACACATTCTTATTTACAATGACGGCCTAGGAACAGTGAGTTAACTGCCTTGTTCAGGGGCAGAACGACAGATTTGACCTTGTCAGCTCGGGGGATTCGATCTAGCAACCGACTGGTTACAGGCCCAACGCTCTAACGACTAGGCTACCTGTCACCCCAATGTACGACACATGATTTCCAGTGTTCTGTTTGTGACACTCAAGGTGCTGGATGATGGTCACAAGACTTGACACTGAATGTTATGGGATTATTCTCATATCTGTTGATAAGTGATTGACACCAGACTGAAGGTACAAGGACCGAGGACACTGATTATTCACTGGTCTATTCGCAGTCTGGCGTCAATCACTATCAAAAGACATAAACATAATCCATAACATTCAGTATGAAGTCTAGTGACTGTCAACCCACACCTTGAGTATCACAAATTGAACACTGGAAATCATGTGTAGTACATCATATATGAATATGCTAAACATTGTGTTAATCACTATAAGCTAAATATTATGCGCCCTGTATAATACCATATTGTCACGATCGTCGTATGGAGTAGACCAAAGCGCAGTGTGGTTAGAATACATTCTTTTTTATTTAATGAAGAACATGAAGAGCACTTAAACAAAAACAACAAAACGAATAAGACGAACGTGACCGCTATATAAACAATGTGCTAACGTGCAACATAACATAGACAATAACCCACAAAATACCCAAAGAAGGTGGCTGCCTAAATATGGTTCCCAATCAGAGACAACGATAAACACCTGCCTCTAATTGAGAACCAATCTAGGCAACCATAGACCAACATGAACACCTCGATGAAAACAACCCCGTAAATCTACAAAAACCCATAGACAGTACAAACACCCTAGAATAAGACAAATACACACATATCACCCATGTCACACCCTGACCTAACCAAAATAATAAAGAAAACAAAGAATACTAAGGTCAGGGTGTGACAGAACCCCCCCACAAAGGTGCGGACTCCGGCCGCAAAACCTAATCTAAAGGGAAGGGTCCGGGTGGGCCTCTTTCACGGTGGCGGCTCGGGTGCTGGACATGGACCCCACTCCACCATAGTCTTAGTCCGCTTTTGTGGCCTCCTAGGAACGGCGACCTTTGCCGCCAACCTAGGACTGGCAACCCTACTAAAGGGCCCCACTGGACTGAGGGGCAGCTCCGGACTGAGGGGCAGCTCAGGACTGAAGGGTAGCTCAGGACTGAGGGGTAGCTCAGGACTGAAGTGTAGCTGGCTGGCTGACGGCTCTGGTGGCTCCTGGCTGGCTGATGGCTCTGGCGGCTCAGGACAGACTGGCGGCTCAGGACAGACGGGCAACTTTGGCGGCTCAGGACAGACGGGCGGCTCTGGCGGCTCAGGACAGACGGGCGGCTCTGGCGGCTCAGGACAGACGAGCGACTCTGGCGGCTCAGGACAGACGGGCGACTCTGGCGGCTCAGGACAGACGGGAGACTCTGGCGGCTCAGGACAGACGGGAGACTCTGGCGGCTCAGGACAGACGGGAGACTCTGGCGGCTCAGGACAGACAAGCGACTCTGGCGGATCAGGACAGACGGGAGACTCTGGCGGTTCAGGACAGACGGGAGACTCTGGCGGCTCAGGACAGACGGGAGACTCTGGCGGCTCAGGACAGACGGGAGACTCTGGCGGCCCCGGACAGACGGGAGACTCTGGCGGCTCAGGACAGACGGGAGACTCTGGTGGCTCAGGACAGATGGGAGACTCTAGCGGCTCAGGACAGACGGGAGACTCTAGCGGCTCAGGACAGACGAGGCGCACTGTAGGCCTGGTGCGTGGTGCCGGCACTGGGGGTACTGGGCCGAGGACACGCACCTCAGGGCGAGTGCGGGGAGGAGGAACAGGGAGAACTGGGCTCTGGCGACGCACAGGAAGCCCGGTTAGGGGGGCTGCCATCGGAGGGCTGGTGCGTGGAGATGGCACCGGATAGACCGGACCGAGAAGGCGCACTGGAGATCTGGAGCACCGAGCCTGCCCAACCTTACCTGGTTGAATGCTCCCCGTAGCCAGGCCAGTGCGGCGAAGTGGAATAGCCCGCACTGGGCTGTGCAGGCGAACCGGGAACACAATGCGTAAGGCTGGTGCCATGTATGCCCGCCCGAGGAGACGCACTGGAGACCAGATGCGTAGAGCCGGCTTCATGGCACCTGGCTCGATGCCCACTCTAGCCCGGCCGATACGAGGAGCTGGAATGTACCGCACCGGGCTATGCACACGCACCGGGGACACCTTGCGCTCCACCGCATAACACAGTGCCTGCCCGGTACAACGCCCTCTCTCTCCACGGTAAGCACGGGGAGCTGGCGCAGGTCTCCTACCTGACTTCACCACACTCCCCGTGTGCCCTCCCCCAATACATTTTTGGGGCTGCCACTCAGGCTTCCAGCCGCGCCGCCGTGCTGCCTCCTCATACCGGCGCCTCTCTGCTTTCGCTGCCTCCAGCTCTGCTTTGGGACGGCGATATTCCCCTGGCTGTGCCCATGGTCCTTTACCGTCCAGAATCTCCTCCCAAGTCCAGAAGTTCTTTGATCGCTACTTCTGTCTGTTACCATGCTGCTTGGTCCATTGTTGGTGGGTTATTCTGTCACTATCTGTCGTATGGAGTAGACCAAAGCGCAGCGTGGTTAGAATACATTCTTCTTTATTTAATGAAGAACACGAAGAACACTTAAACAAAAATAACAAAACGAATAAGACGAACGTGACCGCTATGTAAACAATGTGCTAACGTGCAACGTAACATAGACAATAACCCACGAAATACCCAAAGAAGATGGCTGCCTAAATATGGTTCCCAATCAGAGACAACGATAAACACCTGCCTCTAATTGAGAACCAATCTAGGCAACCATAGACCAACATAAACACCTCGATGAAAACAACCCCATAAATCTACAAAAAACCCTAGACAGCACAAACACCCTAGAATAAGACAAAAACACACGTATCACCCATGTCACACCCTGACCTAATCAAAATAATAAAGAAACAAAGAATACTAAGGTCAGGGCGTGACACATATAAATATATGCATATATGCAAATATATGCAACTTTAGTGACCTTACATTTCCCCATTACAGTCCTGGCAATTCCTATTACACCCATACACTGTCTAGATGCCTGTATACTTTATGCTTCACAACACTTCAACCATATCCCTGTAATTCACATCAATGGGTCAACTTTAACATCAATGGGAATTGGTCAGACAGAGTAAGTAGCTTCAAAACACGTCAACCTCAAAGGATCTTGGTCAGGCAGTCTATACAACCATAACCTCTTAACTTACTACCGCATCCCAATGTTTTGACCAGAGTGGACGGGGTCTTGGTCAGGAAAAACACAGACAACACAACCCCTAACCACACAGACGGCACTAATGTGACTTCTGGTCATCGCCAGGACGCCAGCCCAGTTTGGCAACAGTTTGTATGTGGCACAGAGAGAGGCGACTGGCATCCGTCCCTGTGGCGCGCCCCCCTCTGCCAACCCCCTATCCCCCTAATCCCTTCGGTAATTCCCCCTCACCCGCTTCCCTGGATTCCTCGGAAAACACTGGCTCACTCGGAAAACAATCACATTTTTCTGAGCTTGGGAAAAGCATGGGGCGAAACGAGCGAGAGAGGAGGAGGGCTCAGGTCGTTGGAAAGGGATTCCGGAAAGGTGCAGAGATTATTGAGTGGTTAAAGCCTGTGTGTGTGTCCATGTGTGTATGCATCCGTATGTGTGTGTATGTCCATGTGTGTATGCATCCGTATGTGTGTGTGTGTCCATGTGTGTATGCATCCGAATGTGTGTGTGTGTCCATGTGTGTATGCATCCGTATGTGTGTGTGTGTCCATGTGCGTATGCATCCGTATGTGTGTGTGTGTGTCCATGTGCGTATGCGTACGTATGTGTGTGTGTGTCCTGGTGTGTGTGTTTCCCCCGTCCGTGTGTAATATGTGTGTACATTTTACATTTACGTTTTAGTCATTTAGCAGACACTCGTATCAAGAGTAGCAAACAGTAGTGAGTGCATACATTTTCAGACTTTCACACTTTTTTGTGTGTATTTCTATGTGTAAGAGTGTATCTCTGTCTCCATCTGTGTGTGTGTTCTCTGTCCCATGCATGCATGGACAGCTAGTGTTAGTTGGCCCCAGGGGGAATGAGGCTTCTAGCTGAAGCAGTGAGGCAGGGCCAGACATTTCCGATAATCTGTCGATGGGAGATGTGTCTGGGCTGAGGAAGGAAGGGAGGGAGGGAAGCCGCCTGCCTGGGACAGAGAAAACACTGTCTGGCCCCAGCAGACCTAACACACTCCCCTGTCTCTAACTGGTACTTTTCCATCAACTGGCATGCATAGGCACGGTGCCATAAACACACTGGGGGATGAGGGGGAGGGGGGGGGGCAGTGACAGTGTCACACACACAAACCTGCACACACAATGAATCACTGCCACATGAACTTTAGCATGGCATCAATACACACCTCAGCAGCGCCCTTCCAATCAATCGACCCATCCACATATACATGCGCGCGTCCCCATGGGAGAACCCTTTTTGGTTCCAGGTTAGAACCCTTTTGGTTTTTAGGTAGAACCCTTTTGGGTTCAATATAGAACCCTTTCCACAGAGGGTTCTACATGGAACCCGAACCAAACCTGGAACCAAAAACGGTTCTCCTATGGGGACAGGCGAAGAACCCTTTCGAACCCTTTTTTCTACGAGTGTAAACAGACACCTGTCCATTACAGAAACACAAAAGCCTATCAGAGGTGCATGGTGTAAGGAGGAGAAGAGAGGATAGGAAGGTTGTTTCTGCATGATGTTCTTGCTGACGTTTGGTTGGCAGGCAAGCAAACATGCTGAACAAAGAGGCACCAAGTGACACACTACATTACCAAAAGTATGTGGACAACTGCTTGTTGAACGTCTCATTCCAGAACCATGGGCATTAATATGGAGTTGGTCCCCCCTTTGCTACTACAACAGCCTCCACTCTTCTGGGGAGGCTTTCCACTAGATGTTGGAACATTGCTTTGGGGACATGCTTCCGTTCTGCCACAACAGCATTAATGAGGTTGGGCACTGATGTCGGGCGATTAGGCCTGGCTTGAGGCCGGCGTTCCAATTCATCCCAAAGGTGTTTGATGGGGTTGAGGTCAGGGCTCTGCGCAAGCCAGTCAAGTTCTTCCACACCGATCTGCTTTGTGCACGGGGGCATTGTCATGCTGAAACAGGAAAGGGCCTTCCCCAAACTGTTGCCACAAAGTTGGAAGCACAGAATCGTCTAGAATGTAATTTTATGTTGTAGTGTTAAGATTTCCCTTCACTGGAACTAAGAGGCCTAGCCCGGACCATGAAAAACAGCCTCAGACCATTATTCCTCCTCCATCAATCTTTACAGTTGGAACTATGCATTCGGGCAGGTATTGTTCTCCTGGCATCCGCCAAACCCAGATATGTACATTGGACTGCCAGATGGTGAAGCGTGATTCATTACTCCAGAGAACGTGTTTCCACTGCTCCAGAGTCCAATGGTGGTGAAATTTATAACACTCCAGCCAACGCTTGGCATTGCGTATAGTGATCTTAGGCTGTTGCTTCCAGAGGCAGTTTGGAACTCGGTGGTGAGTATTGCAACCAAAATCAGACGATTTTTACACGCTTCAGCACTCTGCGGTCCCGTTCTGTGAGCTTGTGTGGCTGAGCCGTTGTTGCTCCACTTCACAATAACAGCACTTACAGTTGACCGGGGCAGCTCTAGCAGGGCAGAAATTTGATGAACTGACTTGTTGGAAAGGTGGCATCCTATAACGGTGCCACGTTGAAAGTCACTGAGCTCTTCCGTAAGGCCATTCTACTGCCAATGTTTGTCTATGGAGATTGCATGACTATGTGCTCAATTGTATACACTTGTCAGCAACGGGTGTGGCTGAAATCATCAAATTCACTTATTTGAAGGGGTGTCCATATACTTTTGTATATATAGTGTATGTTCAAACCACATGATGTATACAGTAAGCCTATTTGCATAAATGAAATAGATTGGAATCCATTTCTTCTTTCTTCCCATCTCTTAGAAACAGTGTGTCAAATCAAAACAAATCCAATTGTATTTGTCACATACACATGTTTAGCAGATGTTATTGTGGGTATAGTGAAATGCTTGTGTTTCTAGCTCTAACAGTGCAGTAATATCTAACAATTTCACAACAATATAGAATAGGATAGAATAGGGTAGAATAGAATAGTATGAAATAGAATAGGATAGAATAGGATGGAATAGGATAGGATAGAATAGGATATAATAGAATAGGACAGAATAGGATGGAATAGGATAAAATATGATGAAATAGAATAGAATGGAATAGGATAGGATAGAATAGGATTGAATAGGATGGAATAGGATATAATAGGATGGAATAGAATATAATAGAATAGGATGGAATAGGATAGGATGGAATAGAATATAATAGAATAGGATGGAATGGGATAAGATATAATAGGATAGAATATAATAGGATGGAATAGGACAATAGAATGGAATAGAATAGAATAGGATAGAATAGAATAGGGTAGAATAGAATAGTATGAAATAGAATAGGATAGGATATAATAGAATAGGACATAATAGGATGGAATAGGATAAAATATGATGAAATAGAATAGGATGGAATAGGATAGAATAGGGTGGAATAGAATAGAATAGAAAAGGAGGGAATAGGATAGGATAGAATAGGATATAATATAATAGGACGGAATAGGACAATAGAATGGAATGGAATAGAATATGATAGAATAGGATGGGATAGGATAGAATAGGATAGAATAGGATGGAATAGGATAGGATAGATTAGGATATAATAGAATAGGACAGAAGAGGATGGAATAGGATAAAATATGAAGAAATAGAATAGGTTGGAATAGAATATAATAGGATTGAATAGGATGGAATAGGATAGAATAGGATGGGATATAATATAATAGGGTGAAATAGGATAGGATAGAATATGATAGAATATAATAGGATGGAATAGGACAATACAATGGAATGGAATATAATAGGATAGAATAGGATAGAAAATGATGGAATAGGATAGGATAGAATAGAATAGGATGGAATAGGATAGAATAGGATATACTAGAATGGGACAGAATAGGGTGGAATGGGATAAAATATGATGAAATAGAATAGGATAGGATAGAATAGGATTGGATAGGATGGAATAGGATATAATAGGATGGAATATAATATAATAGAATATGATGGAATAGGATAGGATAGAATAGCATATAATATAATAGGATGGAATAGGACAATATAATGGAATGGAATAGAATAGGATAGAATAGGATGGGATAGGATAGAATAGGATAGGATGGAATAGGATGGAATATGATAGGATAGAATAGGATAGAAAAGGATGGAATAGGATAGAATAGAATAGGATAGGCTAGAATAGGATGGAATATGATAGGATAGAATAGGATAGAAAAGGATGGAATAGGATATAATAGAATAGGATAGGATAGAATAGGATGGAATATGATAGGATATAATAGGATAGGATAAAATAGGATGGAATATGATAGGATAGAATAGAATAGGATAGAAAAGGATGGAATAGGATAGAATAGAATAGAATAAGAAAGCATAGAATAAAGTCAAATCCATTTGCCCGGATATTGTCTTTCTTCCTATCCATTTGAAACAGCAGTGACACTGACTAAACTGGATCACATGTCAACAGAGGGTGACAGTGAAGAGGAGGATTTAGGCTATACAGTGCTGCTGTCACAGTGTTGTAGTGATGATACTCTAGACTACACACACACACGTGCACAAACACACACACACACACACACAGACAAGCACATTCTTGTACATGTGCACAAACACACACACCCACACATATACACACCATCACACACACATGCGCTACTGTCCTGACTCTTTTACTAAACACAGAGGATTGGAGCGATAGGCCTGCAGGCCAAGTTATTACGAGTTTTAGAGAGCCAAAACAAAGAGAGGTACGCAATAAGTGTGACCTCAGTACTTCACGCTATTGCAGTGTAAGTCCAATATCAACACAATGACCTATCCTATTACTCAGGTGCGTGGTGCGTGTGACTGTGTGTGTGTGACTGTGTGTGTGCGTGTGTGGGGGGGGTTTGAGATTTCCATTTGATTTTGTCAATTTTATCCCGTGGGCCACACAAGGGACAAAGAAACGACAGATCACACCTTTAGGTGACGACGAAATTACAGATCACACCTTTAATTAACCTATTACACATAACACTCTTCACATCATCTATTTCTGGATCAAATACTCACCTATGACCTTCCTTGTTCTCTATCTCGAAGACCTTACGGGGTAAGATTGAGGATTCTCTATCTTTCTCTCTCTCTCTCTCTCTCACACACACACACACACACACACACACACACACACACACACACACACACACATCCCTTCTAATCTTGGATGATTTATTCAGCGAGCAGTGTCTGCCGATCCGTGTGAGGTAAAATGCCACGTCGATACGTCCCATCGTCATCAAGCACACGAGACGTGTGTGTGTGTGTGTGCGTGATCATTTTGCATCGGCACGATACAATTCTCCATCCTCTCATCTGAATAGGGAGAACACATCAACACAATCTACAACTGGAGATTACGTTTAATTTTCACAAAGCAGATACTGAACATCCGTCGTGATTCCTGAATTAGGCTACATTAGAGAAGGCTTTTGCTGCAGCGTTTCAAGGTGATTGTAAAAGGATAACCCCCTGGTTTCAGTTCGCTTTTGTCTGTAAATACGTCACAATAGGCAGTGCAACGTGAGGGTAGTAGCCTCTATCTCTATCTATCGTTCTTTGTCACGAACACATACACACACACACACGCAAGCGTGCTTGCACAAGCACACAACAAACGCACGTGGCAGCAGCCTCATCCTCTCTCTCCCTTGCTCTTTGTCTCTTTCCTCTGACTCCCTCCCTCTGGATCTAGTCCATGTGCTTATGCTTGTGTGTTTACATAACTCTCTGTGGTAAAATCCCATGACGTATTTATACACTGTATTTCCCCTGTACAGTATTTCCCTCCCAGAGCAGCTGATCTGAAGTCGGTTTTGACATTGCCCCTATGATGGTTGGGGTTAGGATTGGGGATTGCCTGAGCTGATCCTAGATATGTGCCTATGGGCAGCTTCTAATCAGTTAGATGTTTTTTGCGCTAGAGGACGTCACACACGTTATGGAACATGACGTTCACATGTAATCAAAATGGCATATGTGGCCTGTTTTAACAGTTGTCTGAGGGCATCATCATCAAGCATGAGTACCTTACTTCCTCTCGTTTGTATAAATCTCCCACTCCCCCCCTTTTTTACTCCCATCTTCATCAGCCCATCATTTTACAGAACAACTCCTTGTTTATATAAATGTCTCATTCTCTAATGTCCTGCTCTCTCTCTCTCTCTCTCTCTCTCTCTCTGTGTCTCTCTCTATTTCTCTCTCTTTTTCTCTCTCTATCTGTCTCTCATCCTATAGTTTTTGTCAAAATCGCAAACTTACTATCCTGATATATGGAAGTTTTACATTGCATAATTTCAAAAGGCTAATTTCCTCTTCCCATCTCTCTGGTTATGTAAGTTTTATTAAGGAGAATTACATACAATATCCTTGGGTTAGGATTGGAAATCATTCTAGAGCTGCAGAAAAAGACATTTACATCCTGCAGAAAATATATATGTATTAGATCATACTAGAGTAGTACAGTATGTGTAGAAAACAGTGGTTTTCTACACATGGTCCGCGGGAGTACTGCAGCTGGTCTGCAAATTATTTTACATATATTTTCTATATCTAAAAAAATAAAAATAAACATTAAAAAACTATAATATTTGGGAGTATTAATGGCATTGTAAGCAATCTGACATTATTTTTCACAATACAAATGGTTTATAATAATATTAGGCCTTTCATTTGTTACATTCACTGTTAAAATGGACTAAATGTGATCGCAAATATATTTCATGCTTTAAAGATTGTGCTTCTCCGTGGAAAAGGTTGGGAACCATTGATATAGACATATTAGAACATACTAGCAGAGCTGCAGTAATAGGGACGTACAGGTAACTGCCAAAATAAAGGAAACACTAACATAAAGTGTCTTAATAGGGAATTGAGCCACCACAAACTGTCAGAACAGCTTAAATGCGCCTTGTCTGGAACTCTTTTGGAGGCATACGACACCTTTCTTCCACGAGAAATTCTATAATTTGGTTGTTTTCTCAGGCGCCACTCCAGAATCTCCCATAAGTGTTCAATTGGGTTGAGACCTGGTGACTGAGACACACACACACTCACACACCTTTCAAACCCTCTATGCTCCTTTGACACCCCTCTTTCAAAGTCACTGAGATCTCTTCTTCTAGCCATGGTACGAAGAATAATGAGCAACTGGGCATTTTCTTACATGACACTATGCATGATGGGATGTTTTAATTGCTTAATTAACTCAGGAACCACACCTGTGTGAAAGCACCTACTTTAAACATACCTTGTATTCCTCATTCACTCAAGTGTTTCCTTTATTTTGGCAGTTACCTGTACATCATACTAGAACTGCAGAAATGTAGACGCACATAATTCTAGAGCTGCAGAAATATAGTCATCCATCATACTAGAGCTTCAGAAATATAGCCATACATTATACTAGAGCTGTGCTGGACCAAGCAAACACTAACACACTAACATGTGACAAATAACATTTGAATTGATAACCCTAAACAAAAACGGGCATCGGTTTGATGCAATGTGCTGGGATGGGATAGTAGAAAAATTAAAGTTGCGACCAAAACATGACCCTTTTTCGTATCTCTATGTTAAGAAAATGTCTTAGAAAACACTTATGAAACAAACATGCTATTCTTATCCAGCTGTGAATGACCAAGGCATGAGTCTGTTTCCCTTGAGGTCCATTATACTGATGTGAGTGACACAGGACAAATGCCCTGGAATGGATCACCATGATCATTAGGACACACAATGAAAATGAAATGAACATCTCTTATTGGAAAAGTACAGGTCCCTACCTGTTTCAGTCTGTTTTCTTCCGTTTTGTTCCGAATGAACAAGACCCAGATCGGCATCACAATAATGTCTGCATCACAAGCAAGCAAATGCAGCAACAGACTAACAAGACTGAATAGCTGACGATGACGCTCTTGCACTGAACTCATCAACACTCTTACCTTCCCATAACACTATTTGTCACTCACTCCGGTAAGAGAGTTAGCCATTCTACACAGATCTAGGATCAGCTTAACCTCCTCCAATCCTAACCCCCCCACTCCTAACCTTAGGGTGGAAAAACACAGAATTATCTCAGATCAGTGTGTAGGCAATACATGAGGAACTTCAACCAACTATTTCTTTTAAATTTAACTAGGCAAGTCAGTTAAGAACAAATTCTTATTTACAATGACAGCCTACCGGGGAACAGTGGGTTAACTGCCTTGTTCAGGGGCAGAACGGCAGATTTTTTTACCTTATCAGCTCAGAGATTTGATCTAGCAACTTTTCGGTTACTGGCCCAACACTCTAACCACTAGGCTACCTGCCACCCCAAAATATATATATATATGTGTGTGTGTGTGTGTGTGTGTGTGTGTGTGTGTGTGTGTGTGTGTGTGTGTGTGTGTGTGTGTGTGCGTGTGTGCGTGTTGTTAAGCCTTTATAAACTGCATGGTCGGTACTCAGTCCTGTGTGGGTATAGAGGACACTCCAGTGAGTCTGAATAAATTAACTTCACCAGAATTGCTTTTGGGTTAAGAGGGACGGGAGGGTGGAGGGTTGGGGACGGGAGGGGTTGATGAATGTGATGGGGGGGGCATGAACACAACCAGACATTATGTTTTCATCTTGATTGTCAAACAAATCACTTCAAAAAGCAGGCTACCTGTGCATATTCGTCCACTCCGAAATAATTCCAGCATCCAAACAGCCAATACATGGTTTAAACCATGACAGATAGGTGGGGGTCTTCGTTTCATTTACAATAACCTTTCATTTTCATGCCCAGGTAAATTGCATTTCAAACAAAAAGGAGAATGGTTAAATTAGCAAAAACCCCAAAGTTTGACTGCTGTTGCATTTAGGGAAGAGACCCCCCCCCCACACACTGTAATTCACACACTGAAAATTGCATACATACCTCATTTGTTGGATATGTAACAATTATTTACTTAACTAATAGTAAGACATTTCTGTCCTAGTAGTGTCTGTGTTTTTATGGTCTCCACTCTAGTTCCCTGCAGCTAATCTGGGCGTATGGTCACTAGAGATGGCTTGAGCTGACAGATGAGTTAAAGACTGCATTACATATACAAGATGTGGTCGGTGTAACCGAGATAGACCACTTCCCCGTGCAGATAACGGCAGGATGAACCCAGAGTGACTTATGATGCTCCTTGGTCTGTATGAAGTGGTTGAACCAACCACGATGAATCATTCTTAGTGTCAGCTATATACAGGACTCTGCACTTGTACGGGTTAGGTTACTCAGTCCAACACTCAAGAGTGGGGGGGTCGACCAGCCTCATTATTGCAATAATTAATTGATATTAAATAAAGAGGATTGTTTGAAAAAAATGACCAAGTTTCTCTCAGTACTGAATTTCCACGACAGCCCTTCATGATAAAACATATAACTGCTCAACCACCCCAAATGGTAACCTTTTCCTTATGTATTTCCCTCCTTTTGACCAGAACCCTACAGACCCTAGTCAAAAGTAGTGCACTACATAGGGAACAGGGTGTCATGTGGGACGCACAGCAAGTCCTTCGGGCATGTCCTTTGAAAATGCTGCGACACTCACTCACTTCACTCCATCCCAAATCTATCTAGAGTGAGAAGAGTGAGACACAGAGAGACAGTGAGAGAGAGAGAGAGAGAGAGAGAGAGCGAGAGCGAGAGACAGACAGACCAGAAATCAAAGAGTAGGATGAGAAAGAGAGAACTGTCTGTATATCTATAAAAGGTTGGACAGTTTGCAGGCCTTGATGCCCTGAATCTGTTCTACTCAATGTTGTGTGCTTTCCCATCTTTCTCCCTCATCAACTGTCTCTGGATACATCTAATCATGAGGACACAGTCATGTCTCTCCTCTTTCATTCCCGAATTCCAAACTGCCAAGTGGAATCAGATCACAAAGTATGCATGCATTCCCTCGTCATTCCCGAAGAGAGGAGCAAAAACGCGAGCGCACGCACACGCGCTCCTTGGCGCACGGCACGCGCACTGTATGGGCACGTTGGTTCGAAGAGCAGGTTGGTTAGGAGTCTCACTCCATCTCTCACAGCTCCTCATGCCGAATGTGAGCGAGTTTCCCAACCCAGACTGAATGTGGAGAAATAGATCAGGCTTTGATCTACGGTGGAACTGTCCCAGGCTGGGAAATAACCATAGCCTAGAATGCATGCATAGCATGTGTGCTTATACATAATGTATTTCCTTTACATGTTAAGTTAAACCTATACGTAGAATTACAGGAATTGCTGTTATAGCTAAATTCTGAGAAATAGCCTATAACCTGAATTGCTCCACACGTGCACCAACGTATAGAGAACCTAAGAATTCTAGCTGTCACGACTCTATCCAAGCACGTGCTGTACGTACACATACCGGAGGCGCGCGCACCGCTCAGCAGCTCCCTCACTGGTGCCATAGCATTGCGGCCGCAGATGCGTATTTATGCAACATAGCCTATGTTGTGAATAAAGGAATTATTCATCGTAGCTTGCCATCTCCTGCACCCTAAATCTCCCGCTTTCACCCGCCCACACACGTCATCTATCTGTCCTTTATGCCTAAATGTATGCGACTCCTTTTCCAAGGGCTTTCAGCATTCCATGCTGACTGCAACTGCATAGCTTATCTTTGGATAGAGCCTAACAAATAAATATATCGCAAAAGTGATGCCGAAAGGTGATATCTGAGAAACATGTTTGTTATCGTTATTGTTTCGTATGACTATATTCATTTATTATATTCGGCTGAGGGTGATGGTGGTGACAGCGCCAGGATTGCATCCTCAACGGTGATTGGGTGAATCTTTTGATCATGTCCATATTCGATTAGATCGGCTATCGGCATCATTCATCCGCATTGCCTATACTATAGTACATACAGACAGACACACCGTCCCATAATGCTATAGGCCCACAGTAGACTATAAAAACTGCATTGTAGCCTATGGACTAGTTTCGGGGTAGTCTTATACATCGTTTAATTGCTTTATCATTACCATCTCCTCCGCTGTAACTAAGTCTCTCGGGCAAATTCCTTAAATTTGGACACACAAAATGGCCGATAAGAATAGGATGGGGATAGTGGAATAATCGGGTCGGGAATATGAGAAAAGGTTTAGGTAGGCTATAGAGACATGATAGAAAGGCAATGCAGAATACCCGATCACACGTAGCCTTCTTTGAAAATATAATTTGGCCCAGAAATAAAATATGATTTCAAATATGACAACAAATATCACAAAATCATAATGATCGATCATGGATGGATACCGTTATCGTGAGTGATCGATCATCTTGACTATGCTCACCAATGTGCTCCAAATGTCTGCCACTGCCGGTGAAATGTATTCATTCCCTCTTACCGTTAGTGAAGCCCGGAGGTCTCGTGCAAGTGTTGTCGGTAACGGCAGGTGTATTGCCAGGTGCAAGAGGTGGATGGATGGTTACAGCAGCTACTGTTCAAATTCAGGATAAAATACAAATTCTCCCAGCCACCGGCTCGAGTTTTCAATATAAGAGATTACCGTTTAGGCCCCTCCTACAAACCCTGCATGCTCGGCTCTCTCTCTCTTCGTAGTAGGCTAGGCTATCCTAACCCCTGCCTACCATCATCACCGAAATATCCCCCACCCAGCCGCCCATCAATATCTCTCTCTCTTTCTTTCTCTCTCTCTCTCTCTCTCTCTCTCTCTCTCTCTCTCTCTCTCTCTCTTTATTGGCATGGGAAACAAGTTTACATTGCCAAACCAAGTGGAATAATTAAAAGTAAATAGCCTATTACACTCACAAAAGTTTCAAAAGAATAGAGACATTTCAAATGTTATATTACTGGCTGTGTACAGTGTTATAACAATATGCAAATAGTTGAAGTATGAAAGGCAACATGTCACAAATCTGGCTGCTGTGATGGTATACTGTTGTGTTTCACAAAATAGATATGGGAGTTTATCAAAATTGGATTTGTTTTCAAATGATTTGTGGTTCTGTGCAGTGGCGAGTTTCCCATGTAAATCTGGGGGGGTAAAAATACTTTTTTTTAGATACATGCCAGCAAAGCCACAACACAACACTACAGTAAACAATACATTCATGGCATTATAACGGTGACAAACAGTGGCCACAAGCTGTCCCAACAGCAGAGTCTCAACAGCAGTTCCCAACACCTTACCACTGCTACACCTGGCTATCAGCGGAGCCTTGTCTGGCAGCCAAACAGTTCATTCAGCCTTATTTACGGTCTTTAAAAAAAACTTGCCGTGTTCCATTCCAATTGGACCGATTTACAAGTTTTCTCTCTGAAAAATGTAGTTAATAAGCTTCCATGACTTTGTCCACACAGGGCATCTGAACACACAAAATACATTTAGATGATTTAACTTTTGTACACCTGTGGTGTTCCCCCGTCAAAAATTTGAAATGAATGGGTGAGACTACAATGAATGTATAAAATTGATTTCAGGCACATGCCCATTCATCAAATGGACACACTTTCTCTCCCAGACCCCCACATGCATGTGTGTTTGAGCACACACATACACACCTCACTCCCCTTCTTGGCTTCCATGGCAAACCCTACGGGAACCTTTCCCCAATAGAATCTTTCCCCCACAGGAACCACACCTGTTGGCATTCTCACAAACAATTATTGTTTCAATAATATATAGAACTTTTCTCGCAGCTCTGGTGTATACATCTTTTTTGAGACCTTGCTCACAATTCATTCTGTGGCAGCGCAATGACCAAACGATATACTATATGTGAGGCTCTTGGTCATATCTTTGATCATGACACTGGTGAGGAGGAGAGAGTCTTTGTTAAACTTTGACACAAAGTAGTCTGTGATCAGTAGCACAATATGTTCCATCTGAGTATTTGTTATAGTCAAAATAATCCATACATTATGCTTTTTTTAAACTCAAAAACGAGTTGTATGAGCTCAGGTCAATGAGGCCTACAGGCCATAAATAGCAATTAGAAGTTCAAAACTTGTAATGTTCACAAGAATTTAAGTTGATAAAAAGATCTAACACAACATTAGGTGATAATATATGTATTATTATGGATTTATAATCAGTTATGGGGTGGTCATTTTGGACCGGGAACACAAAATTAATTAAAATGAAACGAACACAACAGGAGGGTTAAACAAATGTGGTTTCTACTGACAATTGAGATGTACAAACTATGACATAAGGGGACGACGAGTCGATAAGAGGCAATCCGTAATTTCGATTAAGACATTAATGAGCGAGCTTGGACGGACGTAGTCAATATAACTATTTGTTCAGCACTTTTTAAATATACAGCGACAGAATTCAGAACATGGGCCATTTTTACAGTATTCTCCCTGTATGCCAAGTCAGAACTATAGGATTAATAAAGGGGGCATATAAGCAGGCAATGAAAGCTCTTACAATATCCGGTGATTACATTTCTCTACAACAGGCTATATAGGCTACATGTGCACCACCAAGTCAGAACAGTAGGCAAAATGATGAGGGGGAAAAGGGACCAAATTATTAGGATGAGGCACATGGGCTACTAACAGCTTACTACACAACATACACTTAGTATTACTTTCTTAGCTATAGCATTCGTATCGCCCTGGCATATGACATGACTTATGAAGCAGCATACAAGGCATTTTTGGACTCACCTTGTGGTGCTGTGCTCACTTGAACAGGAAGGTGGCACGACGGTCCTGTGTGGGAAAATTTTGTCTTCAAGCTTTGTCATCAAAGTCGGGCATTCTCTGGATTTATGGTGCTTTCAAGACAACTGGGATCTCGGGGGGAAAAACAAGGTCGAATCATGGTGATGTCAGTGATCTTCATGTTGGAGCTCTAGAAAGAGGCCTGAGTTCCCGACTTGCAATTCAAAGTTGGATGACAGTTTAAAACGTATTTTCCCAGGCGGAGCTCGTTTCCCTCAGAGTTCCCAGTTGTCTCAAACTCACTGAAGTCTGAGATTTCCCAGTTCCGAGTTTCCAGTTGTTTTGAGCATGGTCATGCTGGATTGGCAGCATGGCCAATGTTGAATGTTTGTCCTTTTCAGCTTGGTAAAGAGACCCTTTAAACCCAGACCACACACCCACTCCACTGAAAAGCAGGCTAGGGATTGCATTTGCACCGCTTGCAGTTAGCCACTGATTCCTTCCGAACCACTCATTGTTGAATTTGCGATTTCCAACTTGTTGTGTAATGTTTATGGCCAATAGCCGACGAGCGCCGATACGTTTTATCACTCACCCGCTACTTAAAACAGCTTCGCGAGGAGAGGAGGGACAATGGATGGAGAAACCTGCTTCTCTCCTCATGTGCTGCCTTTCGGGGAGGGTGTACTGAGTGGAAACAATTGTTGGACCTACGCCTGACACTCAGACAATAGATTGTGTCGAGTCACTGCACCCTTTTCACGGATCTGATTTATTCTCTTCCACCGCGTGTTAAATATGCTTGGAAACTATATTGCAAAGAAAAGGAAATAAGAATAATATATGCAATCTAGGCCTAAATATAATCCAACTCCAGATAACATTTTAATTGTATTTTTGCTGATTCTATGATTCCAGGTAAATAACTGTGTCATTCAGATCTGGCTCAGTTTGATTGAGCGTTCAACCTCACACAGTGGAGGGCAGTCTTTTGATACAGTCTTGATTGTGTCAAATGGCCAAAGGGTTAGACACCAGTTTTGGTGAAGCAAAAAAAACATATGCTGGCTTTAGTTTCAATGGCCCAAATGAATACATTTAATTTGTCGGAAGATGACAGAAGTTTATGTATGGGACCACCCATACATAAAATGTATGCACTCTTAGGATAAAAGGGTCTGCTAAATGACATATATTAACGAGCCAGAAAAAGAAAGTGCAATATTGTGAACTTAGTTATGTGTGTATTATAAAATAACCTGATCATATCAACATCTTATGAACTAGTGAACTGGAATGTCACATCAGTAACGTACATACCTACCTAAGATATGCATTGTGTCTCTCATTTGTCACTTCCTATACGCAGGTGATTCACTCACTTGACAATCAGTGAATGTGAGTAGTTGTGCAAGTGTTGTAATATAAAGAAAGTGAAGTTATTTCAACGCTATTAAGAATGAAAGAACACTGTTACAGACAACAGAGGCAATCACAGCAAGTGTCAGTAATTCACTGTAAGTAGCGTTAAGAAATCTTTCCACGCCCATACTGTACTATTCCACTTCTATTTCAGCTGCCATGGCAATATGGTACTGTGGTGACTTTTAATCTGCTATTGTGACATCCACATACTGAACAGTAGTCGCGTACACTCACATGTGATACAGTACGTACACGCTTACAAACAAACGAATGTGCACACAAAAATGTGGACTTTTAATCTGCTATTGCAACATAAGTTGTGTTGTGTGTACAGGCGCACAAACTCACTGATACGTACGTACACATTATCATAGTGTACACACACTTAACAAAGACCCCGCACATACACTGAGTGTACAAACATTATGAACACCTGCTCTTTCCATGACATAGCAATCCAGACTAAAGCTATGATTCCTTATTGATGACGCTTGTTAAATCCACTTCAATCAGTGTAGATTTAGTTTTTTTAACCTTTATTTAACTAGGCAAGTCAGTTAAGAACAAATTCTTATTTTCAATGACAACCTAGGAACTGTGGGTTAACTGCCTTGTTCAGGGGCAGAACAACAGATTTTTACCTTGTCAGCTCAAGTATTTGATCTTGCAACCTGCCACCCCACTAGGCTACCTGCCACCCCACTAGGCTACCTGCCACCCCACTAGGCTACCTGCCACCCCACTAGGCTACCTGCCACCCCACCAGGCTACCTGCCACCCCACTAGGCTACCTGCCACCCCACTAGGCTACCTGCCACCCCACTAGGCTACCTGACACATGTGGAATACTTCTGACACCTTGTGGAGTTCATGCCTTGAATAATCCAGACTGTTCTGATGGGAAAAGGGGGGTGCAACTCAATATTAAGAAGGTGACCCTAATGTGTTGTACACTCAGAGTATATACTGGCAAACACCAACACCGTCGCATGCCCACTTCCACTTCCATACCATGGCATGCTCTGACTTAGTATGTTCTTAGACGTGACGGTATGACTGTGTGTGATAGTATGACAGAGCTGTGATGTAATGTCTATGTGCTAAGGAGATCTACATGGGAAGGTAAGGCCAAATAGGGAGGGAACCACTGCACAAAACCAGTCCATACAATAGGAACCCCGACACTAGTTCAAATACCGACCTGAAAGGGTTTGGGTTTGTAAAAGCAAAACGTTTTGCCTCAAACGTGTCATTGGCACGTAATCAGTCTGAGATTCTGTTGACTGTACGCTTGTTGACTAGGGGACCGTTTGTGTTTGTTCCTTTCCTTTAAGGAAGTCTCAAGGTTCTGCTTGCCCGAGTTAGAATACCTCATGACAAGCTGTAGACCATAGTATTTACCAAGAGTTTACATTTATATTTTTCGTAGCTGTCTATTTACCACCTCAAACTGATGCTGGCACTAAGACAGCACTCAATGAGCTGTATAGGTTCATAAGCAAACAAGAAAATTCTCATCTAGAGGTGGCGCTCCTAGTGGCCAGTGATTTTAATTCTGGAAAACTGAAATCTGTCGTACCTAATCGTACCTCATTTCTACCAGCATGTCACCGGTGCAAATAGAGTCGAGAAAAATCTAGCTCACCTTTACTCAACACACAGAGATGCATACAAAGCTCTCCCTCGCTCTCCATTTATCAAATCTGACCATAACTCTATCCCTCTGATTCCTGCTGACAAACAGAAAACTCAAACAGGAAGTACCAGTGACGTGCTCAATATGGAAGAGGGCCGATGAAGCGGATGCTAATCTACAGGACTGTTTCGCTAGCGCTGACTGCAATATATTCCGGGACTCGGTTTTGGCATCAGGACCCACTCCAATTTGCACACTGCCCCAACTGATCCACATATTACGCAATCTCTATTGCATTCCACACCGCCCTTTCCCACTTGGAAAAAAGGAACCCCTACGTGAGAATGCTGTTCATTGACTACAGCTGAGTGTTTTACACCATAGTGCCCTCCAAGCTCATCACTAAGCTAAGGACCCTGGGACTGAACACCTCCCTCTGCAACTGGATCCTGGACTTCATGACGGGACGCCCCCAGGTGGTGAGGGTAGGCAACAACACATCCGCCACTCTGACCCTCAACACGGGGGCTCCTTTAGGGGTGCGTGCTTAGTCCCATCCTGTACTCCCTGTTCTCCCCACTACTGCACGACTTCACCACCATCATTACGTTTGCTGATGACGCAAATTTGGTAGCCCTGATCACCAACGACAATGAGACAGCCTATAGGGAGACCTGACAGTGTGGTGCCAGGATAAAAAACTCTTCCTCAACATCAGCAAAACAAAGGAGTTGAATGGGGCCGAACAGACTCCCGTTCACATCGTCAGGGCTGTAGAGGAGCGGTTCGAGAGCATCTAAACGCAGGCCACTACAGAGGTTAATGCGTACGGCCCAGTATATCACTGGGGCTGAACTCCATGCCATCCAGAAACTCTTTACCATGCCCTGTCAGAGGAAGGCCCTAAAAAGCCACCCAGGTCATAGACTGTTCTCTCTGCTAACACATAGCAAGCAGCACCAATGCACGAAGTCTAGAACCAACAGGACCCTGAACAGCTTCTACCCCCAAGCCATATGACTACTAAACAGTTCAAACAGCTACCCTGAGTTTTTTTTACCCCTTTTTCATGATATCCAATTGGTAGTTACAGTCTTGTCCCATTGCTGCAACTCCTGTACAGACTGGGGAGAGGCGAAGGTCAAGAGCCATGCATCCTCCAAAGCCAAGCCACACTGCTTCTTGCCACAATGCTCGCTTAACCCAGAAGCCAGCCACACCAATGTGTCGGAGGAAACACCATACACCTGGCAACAGCGTCAGTGTGCATTGCACCCGGCCCGTCACAGAATTTGCTAGGACGAAGCTGGGCCAATGGGGCTCCTGGTCAGCTGCGACACAGCCTGGGATCAAACCAGGATCTGTAGTGACGCAGATAGTACTGCGATGCAGTGCCTTAGACTGCTGCACCACTTGGGAGGAATCCTTTTTGCACAAACTATTTGACTAATCACATACGCTGCTGCTACTGTTTACTATCTGTCACTTTAATCCTAGTTATACTGTATGTACAGTATATAGCTACTTCAATGACCTCGTACCCCTGCACATTGACTCTGTACTGGTACCCCTTGTATATATAGCCAAGTTATCGTTACTCATTGTGTATCTATTATTACTTTTATTATTATGGATGCAAGGACTGACCATCCATGATATCAAAATTATAGTTTTAACCATGTTTTGAGGCTATGATAGTGTTTGTTTACAAATACTGGAGTCAAACAAGCTTATACTTTGAGTTCTGATGAGGTATGACAGTTGAACTAAGTACACAAGGCCTTTTCTAAGTTATATTTTTCAAGAATCAATAGGTACATCCTTACGTTTTCATTCCAAAAATGGATGGAGCAACTCCTTTAATGTCAATCCCTGTGTTGGTATGTATATGTGTGTATATTTGGCCACATTGGCAGGGAAGAACAACATTACGACACAAATCTACCTCCCGCTACTACAAGATTCCTTTTCACACAATAGTTTACAATCCAACACACAGCAGAGATGTACAACCAATTGACTGTTTTTGCTATCAGTCTTTGCGACAATTAGTAACCGCGGACAGTAGCCTAGTGGTTAGGGTGTTGGGCCGGTAGTCAAAAGGTCGTTATTCGAATCCCTGAGGTGAAACATCTGTTCATGTGTCATTTAGCAAGGCGCTGAACTATAATTGCTTCAGGGTTGTTGTCCTTGTTAGCTCAAGGATATGGGTAGTGGGTTTGATTCCTGGGACCACCCATACAGTCTATGTCATGGAAAGCACAAGTGTTTAATGTATTGTAGACTCTGTGTATACATTCATTTTAAATCGATGTAGATGTCATCTTGAATCTGCAACATCTAAGTCTGACATTTTCATCAATCACTCTCAATCAAACCACATACCTGTAAAGAAACACCGCCCTCTTCCTGTGACAGAGAGAAACACATCGTCTGCATACTGTAGGTTAGTTGGTACGTTCCTTGCTGCTCAGATTACTTTGACTCAAACTACAACTGTCCCTCTAGAGGTTTTAAATGATAACACATCCTTTTATCCTCTACAAATTCAACTGAACACATCGCAGCGTTAATATTCTTTGCGAAGGATCACAACTCAAAATAAGCACCCAATATTCTGGTCTGACAGGAAACAAGACAACATTTGAAATGAAGTGAGGAATCCTCTATTACCAAGTTGGGAAAAATACTTCATTTTTCCTAGTCCCAATCATATATATTGGTCCTACTACAAGTAAGTAAAACATATCACATTTAATCTACAATATTACAATACAAATAAATAATTTAAAATGTATTACTATTTAACTAAATTACTATTCAACTAAAACTAAAAACCTATATATTTCACAGTAGAAGAAAGTGGGGTAAGTTGTGCCAAAGGGTTAGTTGTGCCACCCCTTGTTTCTAGGACACCATACACAAAATAAATAATGTAACAAAATAACACATGGAATCAGGTAGTAACTAAAAAAGTGTTAAAGAAATCAAAATATATTTTATATTTGAGATTCTTCAAAGTAGCCACTCTTTGCCTTGATGACAGCTTTGCACACTCTGGCATTCCATATTCCTCCTTCTCTCAACCAGCTTCACCTGGAATGCTTTTCCAACAGTCTTGAAGGAGTTCCCACATATGCTGAGCACTTGTTGGCTGCTTTTCCTTCACTCTGCAGTCCAACTCATCCCAAACCATCTCAATTGGATTGAGGTCGGGTGATTGTGGACGCCAGGTCATCTGATGCAGCACTCAATCCCTCTACTTCTTGGTCAAATAGTCCTTACACAGCCTGGAGGTGTGTTGGGTCATTGTCCTGTTTAAAAACAAATGATAGTCCCACCAAGCGCAAACCAGATGGGATGGCGTATCGCTGCACAATGCTGTGGTAGCCATGCTGGTTAAGTGTGCCTTGAATTCTAAATAAATCCCTGACAGTGTCACCAGCAAAGCACCCTCACACCATCACACCTCCTCCATAATGCTTCACTGTGGGAACCACTCATGCAGAGGATCATCCGTTCACCTACTCTGTGTCTCACAAAGACACGGCGGTTGGAACCAAACATCTCAAATTTGGACTCATCAGACCAAAGGATAGCTTTCCACTGGTCTAATGTCCATTGTTTGTGTTTCTTGGCCCAAGCAAGTATCTTCATCGTATTGGTGTCCTTTAGTAGAGGTTTCTTTGCAGCAATTCGATCATGAAGGCCTGATTCCTCTGAACAGTTGATGTTGAGATGTGTCTGTTACTTGCCTCTGTGAAGCATTTATTTGGGATGCAATCTGAGGTGCAGGTAACTCTAATGAACTTATCCTCCGCAGCAGAGGTAACTCTGGGTCTTCCTTTCCTCTGGCGGTCATCATGAGAGCCAGTTTCATCATAGCGCTTGATGGTTTATGCGACTACACTTGAAGAAATGTTAAAAGTTCTTGACATTTTCATGATTGACTGACCTTCATGTCTTAAAGTAACGATGTACTTTCGTTTCTCTTTGCTTATTTGAGCTGTTCTTGCCATAATAGGGACTTGGTCTTTTACCAAATAGGGCTATCTTCTGTATACCACCCCTACCTTGTCACAACACAACTGATTGGCTCAAACGCATTAAGAAGGAAAGAAATTCTACAAATGTACTTTTAACAAGGCACACCTGTTAATTGAGTGGTCCCCATTCCCCTGCTAATTAGTGAACCCTCACTCATAAAAAGATTGATCGCTGACCTCAGCAGCGATATCAAACCTAACTATGCCATGAGCGGAAAACCAGCAGATATTGCGACAATCGCCCTCCAAATTAAACCATTGGGCGCAGGACTTGTATAGGTTCTCTCCAGTTTAGCCCTGATGTGTCACCATCAGAGATTGGCATCAGTCCAGTACCACAGTGTACAGCAGAAGCACATGCAAGAAACTGCTGATATAAAGGGAAAGTTGGAGAGAACCAGGAAACGAATGACAAAAGCGGAAGAGGAAAACATTCTGCTAGCCGAGGAACTGTGTTTGAAAACGGAACAATTAAAAGTCATGGAAAAACGTATGACGATGAACGATCACAAACTCTTCAACAAAATCATTTTCTACAGGAACAACTCAATTTAGCCAAAACTAAATACGACGAGGCCCTCTCCAAACTAGATAAATCTGATGAGTTATCTACAAGCAGGAGCGCGCAACTTGATAACATGCATGCAGTTTTGATGAACGTTCCTCAAAGCAATAATGTTCTAGTACAAATGCTGCAGGCCAGAGACGATCAGTTAATGAACACTGTGGCCAAGTTGGATGACAAATCAGTGGAACTCATTGAAGTCGCTGACCAAATGAATGATGAGAGAAATCAGGTGATGAAGATGGAAATATTGATTTCTAAGCAAGCGGAGGAAATCTCATCACTGAATCTCTCGCTCCGCACTCAAGACCTCTCTACCTGCAAACCATGACAGATAAGTGTGAGGCCGAACGGAGCAAGTCTGACAATCATGTGTATAAAATAAGTACTCTAAGCCCCCAAGTGGACTCTGCTATGCAGCAGACATTGCTGGGTTGCTGCTGGCGTGTAAAATGGTCGGGAGCTGAACCCTGAATAATTCCTTTATGCCAGAAGACGTGTGACCGTGGTTCACACGTTGAAATGGTTGGAAACTCTCAATCTCTACATGAGGTGAAGAAGATAAACCTACCAGACCAGAAACAACGCCAGTCTGCAGCTGCATGTGTAAAGTGATTTGGGACTTTGACTCTCTACCCGAGGAAGAAAAGAGGCGAGAAGCTCACTTCAGACAGTCACTTGTACAGCTAAGTAGCTGCTGCGAGGAAACAGTCATTGGAGACAGGACAACTAAGAAGAAGGACATTGTGACCTCAAGTAGACAACCAGAACCTTACACCCATCGAGCCATTCCCCATAGAAGGATTGATTGGTTTCAACAGAGAGATGACGAACAAAGACATCTACATGTAAATACATTGCGTTTCTTACACAAACGGGCGGCAGCTCATGTGCAAGATATATGGTTACTGTGAGCGTAAATATATGATAAATGTCCCTTTTTCCCTATCTCTCTATTTTTCCCACCCCCTTCTCCATCTCTGCGTAATAAGCCGTCATATCTTGTCAGTTCACTAGGGACCTTTGTCTCATGTAAGTGCGTACGTGTATTCTTTGTTAGTATTTAGTTAGTTATTAAACACATAATTCAATCAATTTGTGCAGGATCTTGCAGATTCAAGAGGTCTGCTATGTTTACAATTGGCTCATTCACCCCCTCCCCTGTAACTATTCCCCAGGTCGTTGCTGTAAATGAGAATGTGTTCTCCGTCAACTTACCTGGTAAAATAACGGATAAATAAAAATACAAAAATGTAAAAAATTCAGAATGAGACTGATATGAGGTAATGATTAATAAATTACTGTTATCGATATATCTTATGTATATATCATCTAGCGTTTAATTCAGGAGATGGTAACTCGTTAAACAACTTCCGTGGTGCCCCAAATCCTAATGAGTTAATTGTTACGTGGTTAATTTAATCGAGTAACAGTTAACAGTTGGTTAGTTTATTCGATATTAATGAAGTCATGTCACGATAGAACCAAGTACAAGAGAGTCCTACCCTAGCCAAGACAAACAGTAGCTGCCAGCCAGACATGTGTAACCTCCTGATGGAACTAGGAGCCGCAGAAGCCAGACTGACAGGTAGGTAGAAGAACTGAGGAACATGGAAGCTACTGTTGCTCTCCTACAGAGAGAGACTGAATGTAATCTACGGCAAACTGAAAACCAATAAAAAAATGTGTTAATGTATTCAAATGCTCAGAATGAGAAACAGACTAACAACTAAGAGTGTAAGTCCACATCATGTCCAAATCATCAGAAAGTATCTAAAATAGATTGTGAAGCTCAACAGAGTCACTTATAGATGTTTTGAACATGTGAGTAAAATGTTAAAATCGGTCCCATGACTAGTATGGGATTTGTGCCACAAACGCTAAAAAATATGCATGTGGAAACCATGCCAGGGAAACTAAACCAAAGCATCGATTGCTGTCATACCTTGTCCATAGACTGCTTACAGTGTAAGGAAAACAATATGTATTTTGTCATTTGGGTGAACTATCCCTTTAAGTGGAAAAAATGATTATGTTACCCTTTCAACATTTTATTGCGTTATCTGCCAAGTTATTACATTAACCGGCTTTATTACATAAAAAATCTAAAGGTTAATACGTTTAGAAAAGTTATCACATTAACCGGTGTTATTACATTAACCATCGTTACAGGGCGGATAAGAGCGACTCATCTTGGAAGTAGTGGGGATAACAGCTGTCACAGTGATATGAAAGCAGACTGCAGCAGTTATCCCAGGTAGAGCTCCAAATGTGCACTACATTTGACCAGGACTCATAGAGCTCTAGTCAGAAGTAGTGCAGTATATAGGTAGTAGGGTGCCATTTGGGATGCACAGGGCCAGAAATCTCTTTTATCTTCTGAGCTTTGGGGAAGTCATCTCGTTTCCGCTGTCCCTAAAATACAGCATGTTCTAGTTAGACAAGATTAAAGTGAGGTTTTGATTGAAATGGGGAATGGGAAAGGGGGTCAGTCTTGGTCGTTCACAGTCACAGTATAAGTAACTGAATATTGTCCCATATTTTGTCTCTCATGACACCATATGTGATAGATACAGATTTATGCTTTTATCAGTGGAGTGGGATATAGCAGTAGCCTACTTACCAACCCCGATCCTGGTCAAGGCAGTTCAGGCATTTAATCCATGCCAGCATTAATAGAACAAGTCGAATGTGTTCTATTCCAATCTGTCTGGAACTAAAGCCTACAACCTTTATTTAGTCCCGGGCAAGAGTTGGTGACCACTGGACTATGAAGTGATCAAACAGATTAAATGAATACCCTATCCACCCATAGCCTACACTAGGATCTTAATTTGATCACCCTGTTGCAGGAGAACTTTCCTGCAATGCAGGAAATATAAAACTTGCAGTGTATTTGAAGTTTGTAATTTCCACTTCGATGTTTCCTCTCTCTATAAACCCCTACAAAAATGTCCATTCATTATAATCCACATAATAATAAATGTTGTGTTGCTACAGGATTATTTTCCTGCTGTAGTAAACTGTCTAAAATGGAAATCCTATATCTGCAGGCTACCCAATAGGTTGTCAGGGTCATTTGGGATGAGCAGTTAGGCCTATCTAACCGAAGTAGTAGAGTGAACCTTTGTAACCAAAGTGCCCCTCAGGTCATCAAACCAATATGTGCATGTTTGTGGCTGTGTGTGTGTGTGTGTGTTTTTATTTAATTTAATTTATTTCACCTTTATTTAACCAGGTAGGCTAGTTGAGAACAAGTTCTCATTTACAACTGTGACCTGGGCAAAATAACGCATAGCAGTGTGAACAGATAACAACACAGAGTTACACATGGAGTAAACAATTAACAAGTCAATAACTTGTCTATATACATTGTGTGCAAAAGGCATGAGGAGGTAGGCGAATAATTACAATTTTGCAGATTAACACTGGAGTGATAAATGATCAGATGGTCATGTACAGGTAGAGATACTGGTGTGCAAAAGAGCAGAAAAGTAAATAAATATAAACAGTATGGGGATGAGGTAGGTAATTTGGGTGGGCTATTTACCGATAGACTATGTACAGCTGCAGCGATCGGTTAGCTGCTCAGATAGCAGATGTTTGAAGTTGGTGAGGGAGATAAAAGTCTCCAACTTCAGCGATTTTTGCAATTCGTTCCAGTCACAGGCAGCAGAGAACTGGAACGAAAGGCGTCTCTGTGTGTGTGTGTGTGTGTGTGTGTGTGTGTGTGTGTGTGTGTGTGTGTGTGTGTGTGTGTGTGTGTGTGTGTGTGTGTGTGTGTGTGTGTGTGTGTGTGTGTGTGTGTGTGTGTGTGTGTGGCACCGCCATATGAGGCCACCTTTCCAAGTCAGTTTGTCATGGCCGAGCAGCCACACAAGCCTAAGATCACCATGCGTTGGCTGGAGTGGTGTAAAGCTTGCCGCCATTGAACTTTGGAGCAGTGAAAACACATTCTCTGGAGTGATGAATCACGCTTCACCATCTGACCGTCCGACAGATACATCTGGGTTTGGCAGATACCAGGAGAAAGCTACCTGTCCCAATGCAGAGTGCCAAAGTTTGGTGGAGGAGGAATAATGGTCTGGGGTTGTTTTTCAAGGTTCGGGCTAGCCCCTTAGTTCCAGTGAAGGTAAATCTTAATGCTTACAGCATACAATTACATTCTAGACGATTCTGTGCTTTCAACTTTATGGCAAAAGTTTGGGGAAGGCCCTTTCCTGTTTCAGCATGACAATGCCCCTGTGCACAAAGCGAGGCCCATACAGAAATGGTTTGTGGGGATCAGTGTGGAAGAACTTGACTGGCCTGCACCAGAGCCCTGACCTCAACCCCATTGAACACCTTTGGGATGAATTGGAATGCCGTCTGGCTGCCAGGCCTAATCGCCCAACATCAGTGCCAACTATATATTTATTTTGGAATGAGATGTTCGACAAGCACGTGTCCACATACTTTTTGTCATGTAGTATGTCAGAAACAATGAGGTTATCAAATTCCTCTTCACCCCATGTTGTGTTTTATTTTAAATTCGGCAAATTCCATTTCCTCACTTTAAAATAACTTCCCTCCCATTGAATAAATCCAAATGAATAAATTATGACACCAACCTACGTGGGGGAATGTTTGGGTGAACTGTATATACATATGTAGGATCTTAATTTGAGCCAGTTTGCTACGGCAGGAAAATGAATGATTAAATGATTAAACCCTGCCTATTTCTAAAATGTATCTTCTTACAATCTGATTTCAATCCCAACCCTAATCTTAACCCTAACCCAAATGAGTGACTAAAATATTCATCAAACACCTAAATTTCAGTGGCAATTGATGAGACTATAAGTAAACAAAAATGATTTTTCATTTCAGTTGACTACAACGAGATGAGACAAAATTATCTCTCTGACTAAAATCTGACTACTAAGTGGACTGAACAAGAGATTTCGGAGCGATTTAGAGCTTTTCAGTGATAAGCACAATTAATATCTGTTCAGCAGTGGGAAGAACACGCCAGCACACACAGCCAGCCTACATAAGCTGGTTAGCTGCGGGGGAGCAAGCAAGGAGTGTGGGCAGGCAGGCAGACAGGCTCCGCTCCGGCTCAGGCTCCGCCTCCGATTATACAAGTCGCGCAGGCGACTCTCTTGCTTCCGTGTACCTAACCAGTCATCACCAGCCAGTTAAGAGTCACAAGCTGCTTTACGGAATTTTAAACAATAGCAGCATTGAGTTTCATAGTAAAACAACAGCTTAACCAAGTTTTTCTCTCCCTTGAGCATAGAAAAGTAGGCTGTCTTTGAATTTGTAGTCTCGCTCAACCCTCCCACTGTCACCACTGCATTTCCTAGCCAGGGACTGTAGCCATCGTAGCCAAGTCTCAGCTTGATTATAGCCCTTATCATTCAAACGATAGGACCCATAATACCATCGCTACGTTTTTTTCTTTCCATCATACCTTCGTGGGCCGTTCTAAAACTGGGCTACTTGAGGACCTGGCCTTTAACCGTTTGTTTAGGCTACACCTTGTTCAGTCATGTCACCGCCCCTGGTCAAATGTAATGTACTGTATAGGGAATAGGACGCCAGTTGGGACACAGCCGGATATGATGTTGTGACATATTTATCTTCCCTGAGATATTCTGTTTCTTCTTCTTCAGCTGTCACCCCTGACCCTGTTGAGGTCAAGCTTAAACACGAGGAGCAAGGCACTGCAAAAAAGAATCCTGTCCAAATTAAAACTGTGAACCTCTCAATCCCCCCCCCTCTCTCTTTCTCTCTTTTCATCTCTCCCCTCTATCATTCTCGCCATTACATCCCATTACTTCTTGACAATATATTCTTCTATTTGTCATTCCATACGACCTAGTCGTTCACACGTAACGTATGTTATTTACAAAGGTAATCTCTTTATCAATGTGTTTCTTACCATGTCTGTAACATATTTGCTTTTACATTCTCGACAGGACTCTCTGTCCTGAAAGGAGAGGCTTCAGTGCCCTAATGTGTGTCATTGAAGTTATTTTGGATACACAGTAGGGAGGCTGTGTGGGCTAAATATAGATGCGGGGCAGGGGGTGGTGTTATGGAGAAGAGAGAGGGGGGGGGGGTAGAGGTTGTAGTGAGGAGGAAAAGAAGAAAGGGTTAGCTATTTAAATATAACTGTGCTTATCATAACAGGCAGTCTGTAAGACTTCCGGCTAGGATAGGCTTCAGGATTAAAACGCCCTTATCTCTCCATTACAGCAGCAATTCACCACTATCTGTTGTAGCTGTGCAGATAGAGAGAAGTTGAGACAGTACCGACTGAGTGAAAATGACACAAATCACAACTAGGCTGCATCATTGTGCACTATCGTAGGCTCAGGCTGCAGAGAAAGCATTATGTTTATCCTAATTGTAATACAAAACTGATTGTGTCACAAATATTTAATCACAACTACTACATCAGTATCATATTATCTGTTTATGCTGCAGATAAAACGATCTTGTTTTCCTAATCCGGAGTTGTTGTGTTGTTAGTTGACATCGTTTTTGTTTGGGCAATAAGAGATAACTTGAATAAAATACACTTGGACATCATCAAGTTGTGACCCGGGGAACAGTGGGTGCTTTGCCTTGCTCAGGGGCAAAACAAAAGATCTTTACCTTGTCAGCTCGGGGATTCAATCCAGCAACCTTTTGGTTACTGGCCCAATGCACTAACCACTAGGCTACAATAGGGAGATACACTATGTATACAAAAGTATGTGGACACAACTTCAAATCAGTGGATTCTGCTATTGCAGCCACACCTGTTCCTGACAGGTGTATAAATTGTGCACACAGCCATGCGATCTCCATAGACAAACATTGGCTGTAGAATGGCCTTACTGAAGACCTCAGTGACTTTTAACGTGGCACCGTCATAGGATATCACTTATCCAACAAGTCAGTTCATCAAATTTCTGCCCTGCTAGAGCTGACCCGGTTAACTGTAAGTGCAGTTATTGTGAAGTGGAAATGTCTAAGAGCAACAACAGCTCAGCCATGAACTGGTAGGCCACACGAGCTCACAGAATGGAACTGCTGAGTGCTGAAGAGTGTAGCACGTAAAAAATAATCTGACCTCTCTAGAAGCAACATCAGCACAATAACTGTTTGTTGGGAACTTCATGAAGGCTGAACAGCCGCACACAAGCCTAAGATTACCATGTGCAATGCCAAACGTCGGCTGGAGTGGTGTTGATTCTGTGCTGGATTCTGTGCTTCCAATTTTGTGGCAACAGTTTGGGAAGGCCCTTTCCTGTTTCAGCATGACAATGCCCCCGTGCCAGTGGCGTGTATTCATGGCTGCCAAGGGAAGCCAGGCTTCCGCCCCCAAAAAACATAAAACTATTTATATTTTGTCTCTCTGTGTTTCATAATTTTCCTTCAATTCACAAGAGGCTGAATGTATCTCAGAGGAGAAAGCATCTGAGCGAGCAAAACAGCGCCCCTCTGTCTCTCTCATCGTAGGCCCTCTATCCGTGGCTGTCTGGTCCAAACGAGTATGACATTGTTGCCGCACATAACATTGTAAGCAAGGGAAGCCAGCAAGTTTTTGGCCTCCCTTGATAAAAAATAATATAACAGTTAGCCAATCAGCATTGAGCTGAACTGAGCGAGCTCAACTGTGAATGGTCCTGGTGCACCAAATGAAGTCTCAGGTGAAGCCAGCTTTGATTCTGACATCACTCCTATCAAATCCCTTTCGGAGCATTCATCACTGACAGAAAAACTTCAATTGTTGCATCTGGTTGTATTGTTGTCCTCCGGTGGCTAGCTAGCTAGCTAAAATGGGCCCTTTCCTAAATTAGCCATGGATGGAGATAGAGATTTGGACTTGTGGTTGTACGTAATTCTCCGTACTGAGCAATGGTTAGAACGGCAATTCTGATCCAACCATTAATTCATACATTGTTGTGCCCCTGGCCCGAGAGGAAGGAAGTTCCATATGTAGCTAGATGCAGAAGGCTAATGTTAAACTAGCTAACTTTGCCCATGAATGGAAATTTGGCTAGTGAGCAAGCATTTTAGCCAGATAGATACAACAAAAAATAAAAGTGTGTACTGTATGACAGTTTCGTCAACATGAAAGAGAGGAGGATGGCATTGGCGTTTCTCTACAAGTAGGGTGAGTCAACATGTTTTTCTACTTGCATGAGCGCGCACACACACACTGACAGGCACACACAGAAATCAGAACCATGGACAGCCACAACATATTTAACTTACGTTGATTGGACTAAATAGTTTTTGGTATCTTTTAGTTGTCACTGTATTAGACTAAGCAGAGGTGCCAAGGCAGCAGCTACTCCTCCAGCAAAATTAAGGCTGTTATACAATTTAAAAACATTACAACACATTCACAACACATTTCAAAGCACATTTACAACAGATTTCACAATAGGCCAAGTGTGTGCCCTGGGGCCCCTACTCCACTACCACATATCTACAACACAACATCCATGTGTGTGTGTATAGCGTGTGTGTGTATGCATGTGTCAGTGCTTGTGTGTGTGTCACTTCAAAGCCCCTGCTGTTCCATAAGTTGTATTTTTGGTATTTAAATTAATTTTTACTGCCTACATGAGTTATTTGATGTGGAATAGAGTTCCAAGTAGTCATGGATCTATGTCGTACTGTGTGCCTCCCATAGTCTGTTCTGGACTTGGGGACTGTGAAGAGACCTCCGGTGGCATGTCATGTGGGGTATGCATGTGTGTCCGAGCTGTGTGCCAGTAGTTCAAACAGACAGCTCGGTGCATTCGACATGTCAATACCTCTCACAAATACAAGTAGTGATGAAGTTCATCTGTCCTCCACTTTGAGCCAGAAGAGATTGACATACATATTATTCATGTTAGCTCTCTGTGTACATCCGAGGGCCAGCTGTGCTGCCCTGTTCTGAGCCAATTGCAATTTTCCTAAGTCCCTCTTTGGAGGCACCTGACCACACGACTGAACAGTAGTCCAGGTGCGACAAAACTAGGGCCTGTAGTACCTGCCTTGTTGATAGTGTTGTTCAAAAAGCAGGGCAGAGCTTTATTATGGACAGATTTCTCCCTATCTTAGCTACTGTTGTCTCAATATGTTTTGACCATGACAGTTTACAATCCAGGGTTATTCCAAGCTGTTTAGTCACCTCAACTTGCTCAATTTCCACATTAGGGTCTATTCATTACAATATTTAGTCGATGTTTAGGATTTAGTGAATGATTTGTCCCAAATACAATGCTTTTCGTTTTTGAAATATTTAGAATGAACATATTCCTTGCCACCCATTCTGAAACTAACTGCAGCCCTTTGTTAAGATTTGATGATGTGGAAGTTGAAATGGTGCTGGAATCGTGGAGGCAGCTCCTGTTTTCTTTGCGACTTGCGGTAACTCTCTTTGGTTCTAAATCAATAGTTGTTTAGTGGTCCGAAAATGTTGGGAAACATGAACTTGCTTGACCATCCTGTAGGCCATGTAACTTTCTGTTACTGTACATGGTTGATTTTGCAAATACAGGCACTTTTGGATGTAAAATGGTTTGGAAAATGAAACCTCTTGAAACTGCTTTTTATCTATCTGAATATTTTCTTCACTCTTGTCTGGAAAAAAGACCTAATAGTGGCTGAGACCATACTATTTAAGATTTTTATCGGTTTGGCCAAATACCCCAGGGGAAATGTCATAACCACCGTGTCATAAAATTGGATATTTTAGTTGAAAAGAAAATGACAGAAATTGTGCCTACGGTATTTCATATAACATTTCACGTGAATTTGATTTATTCTTAATTATATGTATTCATTATTGTCATGTCTAAAGGTCCATATATGCCTTGATGATACCCAGAAACATGTATTTACCACATCAATATCTTAACATTTTACATTACTTTAGAAATTATCTTAAGAACAAGCATACAGTATAAGGTTCACATATGGGAAAAATCATCAATATCAATTGTAATTTAATACACCTTTGCCTCTAAAATATTTGGTGTGATGGTAATGACTTAGCATTGTGGTAATGACAGAGTGTGGTGGATATGACATTTCATATTAAACAACTGACAAAAAATAACGTTTAACATTTTAATGTCACAGTTGTACGTGTTTCATTTTATTGAAGATATAGAACAGACTATTAGTTCCAATTCAAAGGTGTTCGATGGGGTTGAGGTCAGGGCTCTGTGCAGGCCAGACAATTTCTTCCACACCGATCTCGACAAGCCATTTCTGTATGCACCTCGCTTTGTGCACAGGGGCATTGTCATGATGAAACAGGAAAGGGCCTTCCCCAAACTGTTGCCACAATGTTGGAAGCACAGAATCATCTAGAATGTCATTGCATGCTGTAGCGTTAAGATTTCCCTTCACTGCAACTAAGTGGCCTAGCCCAAAGCATGAAAAACAGCCTCAGACCATTATTCCTCCTCCACCAAACTTTACCGTTGGCACTCTGCATTGGGGCAGGTAGCGTTCTCCTGGCATCCTCCAAACCCAGATCTGTCCATCGGACTGCCAGATGGTGAAGTGTGATTGTGCATGGTGATCTTATGCTTGTGTGCGGTTGCTTGTCTATGGAAACCTATTTCATGAAGCTCCCGGCGAACAGTTATTTTGCTGACGTTGCTTCTAGAGGCAGTTTGGAACTCTGTAGTCAGTGTTACAATGTAGGAGAGATGATTTTTACGCGCTACGCGCTTCAGCACTTGGTGGTTTCGTCCTGTGAGCTTGTGTGGCCTACCACTTTGCGAATGAGCCGTTGTTGCTCCTAGACATTTCCACTTCACAATAACAGCACTTACAGTTGAACAGGGCAGCTCTAGCAGGGCAGAAATTTGACAAACTGACTTGAAGGAACGGTGGCATCCTACAGTTATGACGGTTCCACGTTGAAAGTCACTGAGCTCTTCAGTATGGACTATTCTACTGCCAATGTTTGTCTATGGAGATTGCATGGCTGTGTGCTCAATTGTATACACCTTTCAGCAACAGGTGTGGCTGAAAAAGCCGAATCCACTAATTTGATCCACTTATTTGAAGGCGTGAACACATACTTATGTATATATAGCGTATGTCCTTGTCCTCTCCTTGGTTGATTTAGAGGGCATCTTACAGAAACATTTTTTATAAATAATTAAATTCAGTAATAACCATAGTAGGTCACATAAATAGACATCAAAAGCACTCAATCGTCCTATCCTAATACAACATGTAATGGTCTTATTTTGCAAATAGGTGTCCAATTTCAACTTAACCATAATCATATATGTAATTTGTTTGTCTTTTCAGGTCTTAAGGTAAGTAAAATGTATGAACTCATTACCACCATTATCACCACTCATTACCACCACATTCTGTCCTTACCATCACAGTTATATGGTGGTAATGACGTGTGGTGGGAATGACATCTTTACAGTATTTGGTCATACTGTAAATAGCAGGGATTCTAGAATGCTAACTCCTGTTGAACAGCTAGCATACAATGTATCCTAAATACACATAATTAAAACATTATTTCAAAAATCTAACATAATTTGATAAAATTATAGCCTATTTGGTAATGATGTATAAAGTCATATTTACCTTTATTTTCTATCATTTCCTGGCATCTAAATTGGAATTCACCTCCATGACATCCATGTTACTATTCATATCCATACTAACCAAGTACACAAAATGTTGAAAGAAGGTTATTATCATGTAATTTGCTCTTCGTGGTGATGACACAATACTTAGAGATGACTGTATTTTGTGTAAAAAAAAAGTATAAAATGGCTTGTGCATATCTAATATATACGTAGTTTCCATTTATTTGACTCTCTTTTTAATCGCTACGGGGTGTCCCTATACCGGAATGTTTGTTGCTAACGTGCGCTAATGTGATTAGAATGACATTAGAAGGAACAGCAAACTTTCCAGGACATAGACATGTCTTATATTGGCAGAAAGCTTAAATTCCTGTTAGTCTAACTGCACTGTCCAATTTACAGTAACAATTACAGTGGAAAAATACCATGCTATTGTTTGAGGAGTGTGCACAGCAACAAAACACTTTTATCACGGCAACTGGTTTGATACATTCACCTCTAAAGGTAAATAATGTACTTACATTCAATAATCTTGCTCTGATTTGTCATCCTGAGGGACCCAGAGATAAAATGTAGCATAGATTTGTTTGATAAAATATTTTTTTATATTAAAATGTAGGAACTGAGTTCTACAGTTTGAACCCCTGCTGTCTCTAGCTCCACACCCACCACGCCCCCGGCCATCTAGATGTGTGAAGGTTAGTGAATGAGCTAATGATCCATCATGTATTTTAATTTTACCTTTATTATTTATGACATTCCTGGGAGTGTGTAAACTAAAATTTTGCATTACCATATCATTTTTGTTTGTTCTCTCTATATTTTTGTTTGTTCTCTCTATAGTTACGTACCAATTCTGCACATTTGGGCAGACTTGATACAAAATATTGTGCAGTATTGCAACGCGTCATTGGATCAATCTGAAACTTTGCACACCATCTAGTGCCAAAATCTAAATTGCACCTAAACTCCAATATTATATTATGGCATTTCTCTTGCATTTCAAAGATGATTTTTTTTAAATATTGAAAAAATGTTTGTTTTTTTGTATTGTCTTTTACCAGATCTAATGTGTTATATTCTCCTACATTAATTTCACATTTCTACAAACTTCAAAGTGTTTCCTTTCAACTGGTATCAAGAATATGCATATCCTTTCTTCAGGTCCTGAACTACAGGCAGTGTCACGGCTTTCTTCCTGGGAAGGAGAGGCGGACCAAAACGCAGCGTGGTTATAGTTCATGTTTTTTTAATAAGAAAACTCAAACATGAACAAACTACAAAACAATAAACGTGAAAACCGTAACAGTCCTAACTGGTGCATAAAACACAAAGACAGGAAACAATCACCCACAAAATTCCCAAAGAATATGGCTGCCTAAATATGGCTCCCAATCAGAGACAACGATAAACACCTGCCTCTGATTGAGAACCAATCCAGGCAACGATAGACTTTCCTAGACACCTAAAAGAACACAACCCCATAAATCTACAAAAATCCCTAGACAAGACAAAACACATAAATCACCCATGTCACACTCTGGCCTAACCAAAATAATAAAGAAAACAAAGATAACTATGGCCAGGGCGTGACAGGCAGTTAGATTTGGGTATGTCATTTTAGGCGAAAATTGAAAAAAAGGGTCCGATCCTAAATACAACAAGTGCATTAAAAATGTTATAATTATCAAGACTTTTATAAGTGTAGTACATACAGAATGTAAAGTGTCTGGGTGTGAGACAGGACAAAAATAGTGCAAAACAGTGAAATACAGACATGAAATAGTTTAGAAAATAAAATGTTAAAAAACATTTTGAAAGCTGAAAAATGTAAGGTTATTTTAGTCTCTACTTAATGTGAAATAAACAAATCTAAATGAAAATGTTGTATTAAAGATCTAACCCTGAGACACATAAAGCCCCATATTTGCTCAAATCACCCACATGCAATATGCTTTGTGGACTTTTTGTGATCAAATTTTTATTTATTTAATTTTTTTATTTTTATTTCACCTTTATTTAACCAGGTAGGCAAGTTGAGAACAAGTTCTCATTTACAATTTCGACCTGGCCAAGATAAAGCAAAGCAGTTCGACACATACAACGACACAGAGTTAGACAAACATACAGTCAATAATACAGTATATAAACAAGTCTATATACGATGTGAGCAAATGAGGTGAGATAAGGGAGGTAAAGGCAAAAAAAGGCCATGGTGGCAAAGTAAATACAATATAGCAAGTAAAACACTGGAATGGTAGATTTGCAATAGAAGAATGTGCAAAGTAGAAATAAAAGTAATGGGGTGCAAAGGAGCAAAATTAATTAATTAATTAAATACCGTAGGGAAAGAGGTAGTTGTTTGGGCTAAATTATAGGTGGGCTATGTACAGGTGCAGTAATCTGTGAGCTGCTCTGACAGTTGGTGCTTAAAGCTAGTGAGGGAGATAAGTGTTTCCAGTTTCAGAGATTTTTGTAGTTCGTTCCAGTCATTGGCAGCAGAGAACTGGAAGGAGAGGCGGCCAAAGAAAGAATTGGTTTTCGGGGTGACTAGAGAGATATACCTGCTGGAGCGTGTGCTACAGGTGGGAGATGCTATGGTGACCAGCGAGCTGAGATAAGGGGGGACTTTACCTAGCAGGGTCTTGTAGATGACATGGAGCCAGTGGGTTTGGCGACGAGTATGAAGCGAGGGCCAGCCAACGAGAGCGTACACGTCGCAATGGTGGGTAGTATATGGGGCTTTGGTGACAAAACGGATTGCACTGTGATAGACTGCATCCAATTTGTTGAGTAGGGTATTGGAGGCTATTTTGTAAATGACATCGCCAAAGTCGAGGATTGGTATGATGGTCAGTTTTACAAGGGTATGTTTGGCAGCATGAGTGAAGGATGCTTTGTTGCGAAATAGGAAGCCAATTCTAGATTTAACTTTGGATTGGAGATGTTTGATATGGGTCTGGAAGGAGAGTTTACAGTCTAACCAGACACCTAAGTATTTGTAGTTGTCCACGTATTCTAAGTCTGAGCCGTCCAGAGTAGTGATGTTGGACAGGCGGGCAGGTGCAGGTAGCGATCGGTTGAAGAGCATGCATTTAGTTTTACTTGTATTTAAGAGCAATTGGAGGCCACGGAAGGAGAGTTGTATGGCATTGAAGCTTGCCTGGAGGGTTGTTAACACAGTGTCCAAAGAAGGGCCAGAAGTATACAGAATGGTGTCGTCTGCGTAGAGGTGGATCAGAGACTCACCAGCAGCAAGAGCGACCTCATTGATGTATACAGAGAAGAGAGTCGGTCCAAGAATTGAACCCTGTGGCACCCCCATAGAGACTGCCAGAGGTCCGGACAGCAGACCCTCCGATTTGACACACTGAACTCTATCAGAGAAGTCGTTGGTGAACCAGGCGAGGCAATCATTTGAGAAACCAGGGCTGTCGAGTCTGCGGATGAGGATGTGGTGATTGACAGAGTCGAAAGCCTTGGCCAGATCAATGAATACGTCAGTAGATTAGTGGGGTTCCGTGTGGTAGAGGGGATTAATCCAAATCACACACAAAAAAAAATAAAAAGATATAGTTATAGAGGCCCAAGAAGAATTAAGAAAAAAAAAAATAATAATAATAATAATAAATAAAGGCGCAGTGAATTTATTCTGCCACTGTGTCTTTTTATTGTCTCGGTCTCTAGGCCAATATCACATTCGCAAGGCATTTGAATAAATTATTGAACTATTACAACACATAGCAAGTAATATGGGTGGCTTTGCTTCCCCAGTGATTTTACCCACACACAGCTACTGCCTGGTGCACAAAGTAGGAAACATACAGAAATGGTTTGTGGAGATTGGTGTGGAAGAACTTGACTGGCCTGCATAGAACCCTGACCTCAACCCCATCGAACACCTTTGGGATGAATTGGAACGTCGACTGGCTGCCAGGCCTAATCGTCCAACATCAGTGCCCGACCTCACTAACGCTCTTGTGACTGAATGGAATCAAGTCCCTGCAGTAATGTTCCAACATCTAATGGAAAGCGTCCCAGAAGAGTGGAGGTTGTTATATCAGCAAAGGTGTCCACATACATTTGGTTATGTCGTGTAAATGGTGGGATATGTCTGCTGGTCTTCATTAGCGAGTCAGATGAATTTAAAGAAATGAAACATAAACTTATAGAGTTCATGCTGTGCGCAACGGTAGCGTGGCCGAGCGGTCTAAAGCGCTGGATTAAGGCTCCAGTCTCTTCGAATCCCACCGCTGCCAATGTTTTTTTCTTTGTTTAAATTTTCATAAAGAATTATATTTCATATACGACTATAATCTATGATATATTTCCTTTAATGTGCAAAAATCACTCACATCATTACAAAATGTAGTTTGTATTTCCAGAACGCGTTTCTCGAGTGGTACATTGTTCGTACTTTTTTTAACCTGCGGCAATCCGTAGTGTATTGATTCTTGAGCAGTAAACGTGTTGTCAAGGTTAGGTATAGAAACAGAACAGGATTCACTCTTTCCGGATAAAACTCAACATTTACAGGTATCTACTTGCACTTTATTACGTCGATAAACTATAATTTAGGGACTGGGACAAGGATAGCTTTGTAGTTAAGCAAGTTAACGCTGGTCTTTCGCGCGACGACAACGAGTTGCCTCTGCACTCTTTTGTCGCGTTCCATTTTACTATATCCTTTCATCAAAGCAAATGTGTTGCTGGATAAGTTGTCTCTGTCTGTACAGGGTGCCATTACTTCAAAATAGGAAGACGACTTGAGCACTTTGTATACCGCCAGACTAGCTCTGGTCCACGCGAATACGTCAGCGCGTAACGCTAATTGGAAATCCGACGCATGCGCGTGGACCAGTGCTAGCTACGATAGCTCCTGTCTAATTGTTTGTCTTCCATCCAACTAAACGTTGCTACCTAGCTAACACAATGAAGCCGCCCTCTCGTTCTCGAATACAACCGACGCGCTATGTGAACAAGAAGACCGAAAAGACTGTCTCGAAGCGAAAACCAAAGTTCGCGTGCACGGGATGGAGTCGGACGGAGCAACAGGTCCTGCTGCGGTGCCTCAACAAGCAGAACAAGATGACTGGCGGGATTCACGGGGCAATAGACCTAGAGGCCCTGCACGAAAAACTTCCCAAGCAGTCCAGAGAAGAAGTAAGTTAGCTAGAAAGTGTATTTCAAATTGAGGTCACGATCATTCATTGTGCATGTGAGAGATGTATTTCTCTATCTCTCTGTCTCTTTCTGTCTCTCTCTCTCTCTGTGTCTCGCTCTCTACAAGAATAGTAAACAAACATTTGACAACTGGGGACATTATGTTGGTTCCCATAAGGTTAAATTCTATTTCTAGGGGGGTTAAGGTTAGGTTTTTGGGTTAGGGAAAATAGGATGTTGAATGGGACTGAATTGTATGTCCCCACAAGGTTAGCTGCGCATGACTGTGTGTGTGTGTGTGTGTGTCCAGTTCTGTATCGTATGTTCATACACAACACACCAATTAGTGTTTCTCTTCCATCCACTCTCCCTCCCAGATCCAGTCCCAGTTGGAGTCTCTGATGATGCGTGTGCTGAGAGCGGTGGTGGGCCAGGTGAAGAAGCAGAGGTCTGAGCAGAAGGCAGCCCTGAAGCCCATCCAGCTGTGGGCTGAACTGGCCCATGATATGGCTGGAGCTCTGGAGGAACCCATTACCTCAGCCTTCGCGCAGGTCTGTTCATTTATATATATTACACAATACCACGTCTTTCAAGGGAAGGTGAAAGTATCTCAAAAGGGGCAATTATGTTAGAAAACAGTGCAAACATATGGATTAAAACATCACAAGCCGGCTACCCTATATACATGGAATCACTGGCCACTTTAATAATGTTTGCATAGTGCTTTACTCATTTCATATGTATTTTTTATTTGATTTATTATTTTACCAGGTAAGTTGACTGAGAACAAGTTCTCATTTGCAGCAACGACCTGGGGAATAGTTATAGGGATGAATGAGCCAATTGTAAACTGGGGATTATTAGGTGACCGTGATGGTTTGATTGGGAATTTAGCCAGGACACCGGGGTTAACACCCCTACTCTTACGATAAGTGCCATGGGATCTTTAATGACCTCAGAGTCACGACACCTGACTCCTCCACCTCCGAAAGACGGCACCCTACACAGGGCAGTGGGATATTTTTTTTTTTGACCAGGGGAAAGAGTGCCTCATACTGGCCCTCCAACACCACTTCCAGCAGCATCTGGTCTCCCATCCAGGAACTGACCAGGGCCAACCCTGCTTAGCTTCAGAAGCAAGCCAGCAGTGGTATGCAGGGTGGTATGCTGCTGGCAATATATACTGTATTCGATTCTACTGTTAATGCCACTCTGACATTGCTCGTCCTAATATTTATATATTTCTTAATTCCATTATTTTACTTTTAAATACGTGTATATTTTTGAATTGTTAGATACTACTGCACTGTTGGAGCTAGGAACACAAGCATTTCGCTACACCCACAATAACATCTGCTACATATGTGTATGCGACCAATAACATTTGATTTGACTAGGCTTAAATATTTAGATGATAGTCTAGACATATTCAAGATTGAAAGATACAAACTCTCCCTCTCTCATCTCCCCTCTTTCGCTCTCTTCCCTTCTCCCTCAATCTTCTCTCCAGATGCTAGTCATCTCAGCCACAGAGCCCGGCAGCCTGACCAACTCAGACCCGCCTCGAGAAGACTACCTCCCTAAGCAACAACGCTCCAACTTCAAGACCATCCCACCTAGACCCATACCCACCCCTATCTCCCAAAAAAACCAGCCCCCTCAGGGGTATCTAACAGCCCTATAGTGTTTAACATTGCTTCTACACCCCAACCACCACCTGCAGTCTCTGTACCAGTCTCTGGTGTTCCTGCCACCCAGCCGTCCACAATGAACCCCGCTTCTGGCGCGTCCAAACAGAGAGGCAGGACCACTACACCAGCCTCTACGGTTGGAGCCCTACCCCAGCCTGGTTGCTCTAACTCCAGCATCCTCAGTCAGATTCAAGAAGGGTCTGCCATTTCCACTCTGCTTACAGTACCAATGCCTGTACAGTCCCTTTCTGCCTCATCGTCTGGTCCTACTACAACACTGCAGTCCCAGTCGGTGGCACAAGGTGGCGCGCATGGGCAGACCATGCCCAACGTCCCTTCCACTCAGCTGGCAGTGATGTCCTCTCCTGCCCCTGCCGATGTGTCAAAACAACAACAGCCCTCTGCTGCAGGCTCCTCTATTAGGCCGCAGCCTCAGCATCCCGGGGCTGGGCCAAGGAAAAGTAAACATGCGGATGAGAACACACCTAGATACACAGGCCTGGGGAGCATTGTGGACTTTGAGAAGATCTATCGTTTCTTAAGTACGGTCCATGTGCAGAGTGAATGCTTCAAACTGACTCCTATGGGTGAGATGATAGCTATTGTTGGGGTGGGGTGTAAGTTATACACTTTTTACCTTATGACAGTTGATAATCTGGTTTCTTTCTTTCTACATGTCTTACCAGGGTTGGGGTCAATTCCATTTTAAATTCCAGTCAATTCAGAAAGTTAACCAAATTTTAATTGTTCATATTCCCATTTGAAAAGCATTGAAGATAATTGGAATTTCTGTGTAGTTCTGGAATATACCGGGATTGAAATGGAATTGACCCCAACCCTGCTTGTTATACAACCAATTGCTTGTAAAGATGCATTTGGGTCAAGAGGATAACACATTAGAGCACTAGGCTATTTCCAATGTGGTCAACATGCTCTGTCACATTCATATGTTGCAAAAAGATTGGCCAGTCTGTCCCATTTCCTCATCATAATCTTCTTCTTGTTCCTGTTCTTCTTTGACTTCTTTTTTCCCCAGAAAGTGCTATAATACTGGACCTGCTGATGTCTCTGCCTGAAGAGCTCCCCCTCCTGGACTGTGCCAGACTGCAGCACCACCTGCTCCAGGTACAGTACACTCAACTACAGATCTAAAATCAGATTGCCCAGCTGATCTAGGATCAGTTTAGCTTTTTAATTCATAATGAATAAGACCTGGGACTTTATCCACAAAGTATTAGTGCAGCTCTATGATCAGTTTAGCTTTTTAATTTAGCAAGGAATAAGAATTGGGACCTGATCCTAGATCAGCACTCCAACTTTGAGACCCTTTGTGAGTACGGGCCCAGGCCTAGAATTGCGGATGTGTCATAGATCTCCACCTCACTCATTTCTGTTTGAGGGAGTTTGCCCTTTTGCTAGTCAGACCTCTCCACCATCTTACGTTTTCTCTTTTTAATATATTCTTTCCACCATCTCTCCCTTTTGAGATATATTTGACAACATTACTCTGTTTTCTTCTTACCCCTAGGTCCATGAACGGTTCTCAGCCCCAGTTCCCAAAGTGACCCAGGAGGGCACCGGTACTGGGAGGCCCTGGTCCTCAGCAGTGGGAGATCAAAGAAGACAAGATGGAGCAACAGATGCAATACTTGTTGCTGTGACAACGCCCCCAAGTCTAGATGCTGGTGACAAGGTGGGGGCCCCACTTCAAGTACAACAGGGAAGTCAGGTAGAAGGAGGAAGAGGTGTGGCTATTAGTGGAATCCCAGATGGTCTGGGAAGTGATGGGATGGAATGCACCTCAACCAATCAGGGTGTGGCTGCAACGGTGGTGCCTGCCAACCTGGTCGCCGGGTGTTCCAATTCCGTTGCTAAGGATGGGGCTGTGCCGTTGCAGGGGAGTACAGAGGAAAGAGCGGGAACTGAGACTGTCGCGCCTTCACAGGACAATGGACAAGCCCAGGGACAAACGCCCTCGACCAATGACACGTCAGCAAAGTCAGGGACGGCTACGCAAAGAAAATCTGACTGGGAGAAGGCGGGACTCTGTCCCATTAACCCCTTCATGGTGCCTTTGAAACTGTTGGCACGGAAACAGATCCAGTCGCTGGACGAGGCTGTGTTACAGTAGCCTCCATTTTGTTTTATATTTTGAGACGGAAAAAACGAAATGGCTGACAACTTGAGGATTTCATAGAATGTTCTAAGCCTTAGATTAGTACAGCAGTACTTATGTTCTTTAATTAGAAATGTCTCACTTTAACCTTCATTCATGGTTCATTTGATTGTGGTTTGTCATTTTTGGTTGCTTTGATATTATGCAGTTTACAAAAATGAGTCAGGAAATAAATCTTTTTTATTACACATTTCAAAGATGTTTTGAGTGTTCAATATCTGTTCTCTGTATACAGACACGTTAGGCCATGTTATTATATACATGTGATATTACAACATTATTCATTAGCTTTAGTACCAACGTTAAAAATGAGTACTGCTAATTGTCAAACTGGCATAAGTTTCATCATATCATTGGTAAAATAGTTTTTGCTGTTTCATTCAGTCTTCGCTCCCAAAGAGGAGACCTTCCAATACAGCTCTTGTTCCAGTCTGTTTTTTTCCCGGTGGTCGATGAAACACTGATTTAAAGGATGATCCAAGACATCTCAGAGTGACTTTATCTCCGGTCTGCTGATCATAAACTGTCAGGGAATATTGAAAAAAGGTATTTAAGTATGGAATAGGTTTTTAAAGTCAACATTAGCTCCTCCATAGTATCCCTATGTAGTAATTTACCATGAAAGTACACCAGTTTATAAAGTGCAACCACAGTATAATGTATTTTACAGCTTTTTTTAACCGGTTGAATGACAATGTAGCCCACTTGTCAAACTCAAGGCGAGCCTATACAATCTGAATGTTTTTGTTTTGTTGCAGCAAAACGATGTCAATCGACATTGAAATTACTAAAACCAAATCAAACGTTTGTAGAAATTATATTGGACCTTCATTTATAGTCTCTTCACTTTTGTCCAGCTTGCTAACAGTCATCGAAATGAAAGCTAGACATTCTGGGAGCATCAGAAATTCCAAAAGCGCTAGACTAATTTTTGCAAATTTTGACGACAAAGAAATACAGTATATAATACATTTTAAATACGGCATTCTGTCCTTCTTTCCGCCTTTGATTGGCTGCCAGGGTCACTCAATGCAAAACGTTGCCCTGAAGAGGTCGGTCGGTTCAGGTGTCTGTATGTCTTGTATGGCGTCCCTATCAGCCCCCCAGGAACTGGTAGATGGTCTTCAAACCTCTCCCTGGACACCTTTTATAGGAGAAGAAAGAGTAAGAACAAAGCTTTACTGTCCAATTTTATTTATCATGTTTTTGTTGCTTTTTAACCCCTTGAGAAAGTGTTTAAATGACTTGCTCAAGGGGCACAAGGTCAGGAGATGGCATCTAGTATAGCTTGAATAGAATCCCCAACTGTGCCTGTGTTCCATGGTAGGGAGACGTTGGAGGAGTCTCCCTCTGCCTCGTACTGCAAGCCCACTCGGCCACCATAAGGTGGGTTAGGGTTATTCTCTATGATAGGGGAGAAAAAATATATTTACAAATGGTCCCCCAAGCTAATCATGTTTTAAACCAGGCCAAGTACTCTACTGATGAGGATAATTAATAAAACCTTTTTGGGGAAGGTGGTGTTATGCCAAAGACTTTGTATAACAATGGCATATTATCCCTTTAACTAGAGTCGATGTCTGCGCCCACACGGGATATAATTAGCATTATTTTATTTTTTAAATACACATAAAAATCTGTCTAAGCTAGAGATATCTTTTTTTGTTGTTGCATGGGCTGCATCTCAACACTGCTGGCCTTCTGTTTTGGCCTTCTGCACTTGCGGTGAAAGGTGGCAGCGCTACAGCTATGTTTGTCTGACCATGAGACATCCTGAAAAATCAGTCTTCACAAAAATGTCTGTAGTGTCCGAATGTCCTACAAACTATTATGACCCCTCTATGGAAAGATGACACTCTCACAAACACGATGGTGTTCTCGGTTTTTCTCTACGACCCCCACAAGTGTCAGATTCATCTGATTTCGGTACTGCCAATCTGCCAACTTCTGTCTGCAGCATCCGAACAGTTTGGGCTACACACTAATATGAACCCTCTTTGGGAAGGTGAGACTCTCACGAACACGTACATGTCGGTCCAGGACGCTCACAAGACTCGTCTGAAAGTAGCCTGGTACGAGTTTATAAAAATGAATGCCCCTTTTTGCCCTCAGAACAGCCTCAGGTCAGGGCATGGATTCTCAGAGCATGGATTCTACAAGGTGTCAACATGCTGGCCCATGTTGGCTCCAATGCTTCCCACAGTTGTGTCAAGTTGGCTGGATGTCTTCTGGGCGGTGGACCATTCTTGACACACGGAAAACTGTTGAGTGTGAAAAACCCAGCAGCATTGCAGTTCGTGACACACTCAAACTGGTGCGCCTGGCACCTACTACCATACCCTGTTCAAAGGCACATAAATATTTTGTCTTGCCCATTGACCCTCTGAATGGCACACACAAGTAATCCAAGGCTTAAAAATCCTTATTTAACCTGTCTCCTCCCTTTCAGCAACACTGGTTGAAGTGGATTTAACAAGTGATATCAATTAGGGAATCACAGCTTTCACCTGGTCAGTCTATGTCATGGAAAAAGCAGCTGTTCCTAATGTTTTGTACACTGTGTATATGGAAATAGTTTAGTGGCAAAAAGAAAAGGTGTTACAATAAAAAAAAACATCCTGATCTTATGTTTCTCAGATATGTTTTTTGGACTATCTCTTTTTCCATGTATGAATCTGTTATTCAATACATTTCTAGGGGCTAATAGCAATGCGTCAAATTCAATGTTTCGTCCAATAATTTGACTCCAGGGGGTTAAAACACAATTATAGCAACAACCTATGATAGCAGAGCAAGCTTTAGACAGTTTACCTGTTAGGACCGTGGTACTACTTGAACCAACCAAGTCGCCACTCGTAGTTGGCCTGTCGGGCCACTCAAAGTCGTCCTCCAGCCACTGGTTCAGTATGGATGTCTTTATCCCTGATATGAAGGAAAGGGAAGAGTGGGGACTTAGTTAACTGAAATAACTTATTTACATAAGCATCCAGACCTTTTGCTATGAGACTCGAAATTGAGCTCCGGTGCATCCTGTTTCCATTGATCATCCTTGAGATGTTTCTACAGTACAACTTGATTGGAGTCCACCTGTGGTAAATTCAATTGATTGGACATGATTTGGAAAAGCACACACCTGTCAGTGACAGTGCATGTCATAGAGCAAAACCCCTGCCATAAGGTCGAAGGAATTTCTGTAGAGCTCAGAGACAGGACTGTCAAAGCACAAATCTGGGGAAGAGTACCAAAACATTTCTGCTGCATTGAAGGTCCCCAAGAACAGTGGCCTCCATCATTCTTAAATAGAAGAAGTTTGGAACCACCAAGACTCTTCCTAACGCTGGCCGCCCGGCCAAACTGAGCAATTGGGGGAGAAGGACCTTGGTCAGGGAGGTGATCAAGAACCCGATGGTCACTCTGACAGAGCTCCAGAGTTCCTTTGTGGAGATGGGAGAACCTTCTTGAAGCACAACTATCTCTGCAGCACTCCACCAATCAGGCTTTTATTGTAGAGTGGCCAGACAAACGCCACTCCTCAGTAAAAGGCACATTGACATCCCTCTTGGAGTTTGCCAAAAGGCACCTAAAGGACTCTTAGACCATGAGAAACAAGATTCTCTGGTCTGATGAAACCAAGATTGAACTCTTTGGCCTGAAAGCCAAACATGACATCTGGAGGAGACATGGCACCATCCCCATGGTGAAGCATGGTGGTGGCAGCATCATGCTGTGTGGATGTTTTTCTGTGGCAGGGACTGGGAGAATGTTCAGGATCGAGGGAAAGATTAACAAATAAAATTGCAGAGAGATCCTTAATGAAGACCTGCCCCAGAGCGCTCAGGTCCTCAGAAGGTTCACCTTCTAACAGGACAACGACCCTAAGCACACAGCCAAGACAGTGCAGGAGTTGCTTTGGGACAAGTCTCTGAATGTCCTTGAGTGGCCCAGCCAGAGCCCAGAATTGAACCTGATCGAACATCTCTGGAGAGACCTGAAACTAGCTGTTCAGCAACGCTCCCCATCCAACCTGATAGGACTTGAAGAATAGGAGATACTCCCCAAATACAGGTGTGCCAAGCTCGTAGCGTCATACCCGAGAAGACTCGAGGCTGTTATCGCTGCCAGGTGATTCAACAAATTACTGAGTAAAGCATCTGAATACTTTTATAAATGTGATATTTCAGTTTTTATTTTTACAAATTAGCAAACAATTATTAAAACCTGTTTTTGCTTTGTCATTATGGGGTATTGTGTGTAGATTTAAAAACTATTTAATACATTTTAGAATAAGGCTGTAAAATAACAAAATGTGGAAAAAGTCAAGGGGTCTGAATACTTTCCGAAGGCACTGTAGATCAACTGTATCTGTTTATACTTTAATGGTCTCTGTAGTTAATTGACAGGAAAAAGAACAACAACTTGACCTTTTAATTATTATTATTTATTTATTCACATTTAAGGCAATGTGGTTACATACAGTGGAGAAAACAAGTATTTGATACACTGCCGATTTTGCAGGTTTCCTACTTACAAAGCATGTAGAGGTCTGTAATTTTTATCATAGGTACACTTCAACTGTGAGAGACGGAATCTGAAACAAAAATCCTGAAAATCACATTGTATGATTTTTAAGTAATTAATTGACATTTTATTGCATGACATAAGTATTTGATCACCTACCAACCAGTTAGAATTCCGTCTCTCACAGACCTGTTAGTTTTTCTTTAAGAAGCCCTCCTGTTCTCCACTCATTACCTTTATTAATTGCACCTGTTTGAACTCGTTACCTGTATAAAAGACACCTGTCCACACACTCAATCACACAGACTACAACCTCTCCACAATGGCCAAGACCAGAGAGCTGTGTAAGGACATCAGGGATAAAATTTCAGACCTGCACAAGGCTGGGATGGGCTACAGGACAATAGGCAAGCAGCTTGGTGAGAAGGCAACAACTGTTGGCGCAATTATTAGAAAATCGAAGAAGTTCAAGATGACGGTCAATTATCCTCGGTCTGGGGCTCCATGCAAGATCTCACCTCGTGGGGCATCAATGATCATGAGGAAGGTGAGGGATCAGCCCAGAACTACACGGCAGGACCTGGTCAATGACCTGAAGAGAGCTGGAAAACCATTAGTAACACACTACACCATCATGGATTAAAATCCTGCAGCTCACGCAAGGTTCCCCTGCTCAAGCCAGCGCATGTCCAGGCCCATCTGAAGATTGCCAATGGCCATCTGGATGATCCAGAGGAGGAATGGGAGAAGGTCATGTGGTCTGATGAGACAAAAATATAGTTTTTTGGTCAAAACTCCACTTGCTGTGTTTGGTGGAAGAAGAAGGATGTGTACAACCCCAAGCTTTTCTGCAAAGGGGACAGGACGACTGCACCGTGTTGAGGGGAGGATGGACGGGGCCATGTATCGCGAGATCTTGGCCAACAACCTCCTTCCCTCAGTAAGAGCATTGAAGATGGGTCATGGCGGGGTCTTCCAGCATGACAACGACCTTAAACACACAGCCAGGGCAACTAAGGAGTGGCTCCGTAAGAAGCATCTCAAGGTCCTGGAGTGGCCTAGCCAGTCTCCTGACCTGAACCCAATAGAACATCTTTGGAGGGAGCTGAAAGTCCGTATTGCCCAGCGACAGCCCCGAAACCTGAAGGATCTGGAGAAGGTCTGTATGGAGGAGTGGGCCAAAATCCCTGCTGCAGTGTGTGTAAACCTGGTCAAGAACTACAGGAAACGTATGATCTCTCTAATTGCAAACAAAGGTTTCTGTACCAAATATTAAGTTCTGCTTTTCTGATGTATCAATACTTATGTCATGCAATAAAATGCAAATTAATTGCTTAAAAATCATACAATGTGATTTTCTAGATTTTTGTTTTTAGATTCCATCTCTCACAGTTGAAGTGTACCTATGATAAAAAATTACAGACCTCAACATGCTTTGTAAGTAGGAAAACCTGCAAAATCAGCAGTGTATCATAAACTTGTTCTCCCCACTGTAGATCAAACAGGACAGTGGTTAAGTAGATCAACCAGGACAGCATATTGTGTAGAGATAGGTAGTAATATCACTAGAGAGTTTTTCCTGGTAAGGTCATGTGATCCCTTACCCACAGTCACAGTTATTGGAGGTGTAGGTCCAGATGTAGCGGGACGAGGAGAGGTCAATGGAGGAGATGTAGTTGGATTGGATGTAGTAGATGGGGTAGATGGAGAAGGTGTTGTAGATGGTGTGGTCGGCCTAATTGGGGTAGTTAGAAGAGGTGTGGTAAACGGTGTGGTCGGGATGGTTAGAGAGGGTGTTGTGGTTATTGCTTCAGTTATTGTTGATGCCTCACTATGTGTTGAGGTGCCAGCAGTTCCAGTTAGACTCACTTGCATCCTCAGGGGTCCCTATTGTGTGACCAGGAGTGATTGTGGGAGTTGTCAAAGTCTCTGGGCTTGCTGATTGTGTGACAGTGGTTGTTATTGTGACAGTGGTTGTTATTGCTTCAGCGGGAGTTGTTGTCATTTCTGCCTTTGTTGTGTGCTCATCAGGGATTGTTCCAGGTCCTACTGCAGTTGAGGTGTCAGTTGGCTTTGTAGATGTACCGTCAGCTCCCCGAGTAGATGAGAGTCCAACTGTTGTGCCCGGTAATTGTCCTTCTGTGACTGCTGACGTTTGTTCATTTGTTGTGACAGGCTCACTGGTGACAGTAGACGGTTGTGAAGGACTTGTTTCTGGTGAGGCACTGGTTGCACTTGAGGACTTGAGCTTTAGTTGTTTCAAGTGTGTATTTGGTTGTTTCCGGTTTCATAGTCACTCCCGATGTTGAAAACAGCTTCATCTGTTGCCGTTGTTAAACCAGCTGCTATAGCTGTTGATTATTCAGGGGATGTGTTTGTTTCAGAAGTCACTGTTGATGCCTCACTTGATGTTGAGGTGCCAGCAGTGCTAGTTAAAGACTAACTTGTAACTTCAGGGGGCACTGTTGTGTGACCAGAAGTGATTGTGTAAGTTGTATTTTCGGTTCCCTGGGTAGATGAGAGCCCAATGGCAGTGCCTGATATTTGCCTCTCTGTGACTTCTGAAGTTTGTTTAATTGTAGTGGCAGGCTCACTGGGAACCACAGAAGGTTTTGAGGTAATTGTTTCCTGCGTACCATTTGTTGCTGACACTTTTTTCCTCAAAGAATTAGCCATATTTGCTTTGAGTTTGTTTGGTATCACCCACGTTTCTGATGTTGTAATCCTATCTGATAATGGAAATTTGTTCTCTTCAGATCTAATATAAAACCAGTTGATGAGGTTGGATTTTCTGTAGTTACGGATGTAGATAATCAGTCATTAGTACAGTTTTGTAATAGTTTTATGACAGTATCATAGTACAGTGCCTTGCGAAAGTATTCGGCCCCCTTGAACTTTGCGACCTTTTGCCACATTTCAGGCTTCAAACATAACGATTTAAAACTGTATTTTTTTGTGAAGAATCAACAACAAGTGGGACACAATCATGAAGTGGAACGACAGTTATTGGATATTTCAAACTTTTTTAACAAATCAAAAACTGAAAAATTGGGCGTGCAAAATTATTCAGCCCCTTTACTTTCAGTGCAGCAAACTCTCTCCAGAAGTTCAGTGAGGATCTCTGAATGATCCAATGTTGACCTAAATGACTAATGATGATACATACAATTTACCTGTGTGTAATCAAGTCTCTGTATAAATGCACCTGCACTGTGATAGTCTCAGAGGTCCGTTAAAAGTGCAGAGAGCATCATGAAGAACAAGGAACACACCAGGCAGGTCCGAGATACCGTTGTGAAGAAGATTAAAGCCGTATTTGGATACAAAAAGATTTCCCAAGCTTTAAACATCCCAAGGAGCACTGTGCAAGCGATAATATTGAAATGGAAGGAGTATCAGACCACTGCAAATCTACCAAGACCTGGCCGTCCCTCTAAACTTTCAGCTCATACAAGGAGAAGACTGATCAGAGATGCAGCCAAGAGGCCCATGATCACTCTGGATGAACTGCAGAGATCTACAGCTGAGGTGGGAGACTCTGTCCATAGGACAACAATCAGTCGTATATTGCACAAATCTGGCCTTTATGGAAGAGTGGCAAGAAGAAAGCCATTTCTTAAAGATATCCATAAAAAGTGTTGTTTAAAGTTTGCCCCAAGCCACCGGGGAGACACACCAAACATGTGGAAGAAGGTGCTCTGGTCAGATGAAACCAAAATTGAACTTTTTGGCAACAATGCAAAACGTTATGTTTGGCGTAAAAGCAACACAGCTCATCACCCTGAATACACCATCCCCACTGTCAAACATGGTGGTGGCAGCATCATGGTTTGGGCCTGCTTTTCTTCAGCAGGGACAGGGAAGATGGTTAAAATTGATGGGAAGATGGATGGAGCCAAATACAGGACCATTCTGGAAGAAAACCTGATGGAGACTGGGACGGAGATTTGTCTTCCAACAAGACAATGATCCAAAACATAAAGCAAAATCTACAATGGAATGGTTCAAAAATAAACATATCCAGGTGTTAGAATGGCCAAGTCAAAGTCCAGACCTGAATCCAATCGAGAATCTGTGGAAAGAACTGAAAACTGCTGTTCACAAATGCTCTCCATCCAACCTCACTGAGCTCGAGCTGTTTTGCAAGGAGGAATGAGAAAAAATTCTCGATGTGCAAAACTGATAGAGACATACCCCAAGCGACTTACAGCTGTAATCGCAGCAAAAGGTGGCGCTACAAAGTATTAACTTAAGGGGGCTGAATAATTTTGTTCTTAACTGACTTGCCTAGTTAATTATTAATTGTTGAGATAAACTTTTGTTATTGACCAAATACTTATTTTCCACCATAATTTGCAAATAAATTCATAAAAAATCCTACAATGTGATTTTCTGGATTTTTTTTCTCACATTTTGTCTGTCATAGTTGAAGTGTACCCATGATGAATTACAGGCCTCTCTCATCTTTTTAAGTGGGAGAACTTGCACAATTGGTGGCTGACTAAATACTTATTTGCCCCAATGTATGCCTGTTCTGAAAGGCCCCAGTGTCTGCAACACCACTAAGCAAGGGGCACCACCAAGCAAATGGCGCCATGAAGACCAAGGAGCTCTTCAAACAGGTCAGGGACAAAGTTGTGGAGAAGTACAGATCAGGGTTGGGTTATAAAAAATATCTGAAACTTTGAACATCCCACGGAGCACCATTAATTCCATTATTAAAATTTGAAAGAATTTGGCACCACAACAAACCTGCAAAGAGAGGGCCGCCCACCAAAACTCACGGACCAGGCAAGGAGGGCATTAATCAGAGAGGCACAAAGAGAGCAAAGTTAACCCTGAAGGAGCTGCAAATCTCCACAGCAGAGATTGGAGTATCTGTCCGTAGGAACACTTTAAGCCGTACATTCTACAGAGCTGGGCTTTACGGAAGAGTGGCCAGAAAAAATACATTGCTTAAAGAAAACAATAAGCAAACATGTTTGGTGTTCGCCAAAAGGCATGTAGGAGACTCCCCAAACATATGGAAGAAGGTACTTTGGTACTCTGGTCAAGGAAAATGCTATGTCTGGCGCAAACCCAACACCTCTCATCACCCTGAGAACACCATCCCCACAGTGAAGCATGGTGGTGGCAGGGATGTTTTTCATCGGCAGGGACTGGGAAACTGGTCAGAATTGAAGGAATGATGGTTGGCGCTAAATACATGGAAATTCTTGAGCGAAACTTGTTTCAGTCTTCCATAGATTTGAGACTAGGCCTGATTTTCACCTTTCAGCGGGACAATGAACCTAAGTATACTGCTAAAGCAACACTTGAGTGGTTTAAGGGGAAACATTTAAATGTCTTGGAATGGCCTAGTCAAAGCCCAGACCTCAATCCAATTGAGAATCTGTGGTATGACTTAAAGATTGCTGTACACCAACGGAACCTATCCAACTTGAAGGAGGTGGAGCAGTTTTGCCTTGAAGAAAGGGCAAAAATCCCAGTGGCTAGATGTGCCAAGCTTATAGAGACATACCCCAAGATACTTGCAGCTGTAAATCCTGCAAAAGGTGGCTCTACAAAGTATTGACTTTGGGGTGGGTGAATAGTTATGCACACTCAAGTTTTCTGTTTTTTTGTCTTCATGTTTGTTTCAAAATAAAATAAAATATTTTGCATCTTCAAAGTGGTAGGCATGTTGTGAAAATCAAATGACACAAACCCCCCCAAAAATCTATTTTTATTCCAGGTTGTAAGGCAACAAAATAGGAAAAATGCCAAGGGGGTTGAATACTTTCGCAAGCCACTGTATGCTCATAGCATTGGATGTAGCACAGCTGTCTTAGGTCTTTCTCCATGTACACATCTATGGTCACTCTGCAGAAACAGCCGTTCCTGACCTATGGGCTGTTCTGGTTTTGACAAAGCTTACTTTTTATGTTTATTGTATGTTTGCCTATAGTTTGACCAGTGCTTAATTTGTAAACCGTGAGTTGCCGGGAACAAAAAGTTAGGCCAGAGAGTGGTAACCTGGGGGTATTTTAGGTACCAGGTTTTTTCTCTACCTTTCTAATAAATCATTGCATAGTGGCATAAAGCAGTAGAGTTGAGGCACTTACAGAAGTTGCACGGATGGGAAAACATTTTTGAATTTCATGCAATTCTACGTAATTTGACATGACTGGAGACACACAAATTATCTAAATGACAGGCTATTTTGACACTGAGAATCTGAGATCAATTAAAACGACCTTGTCTTGAATCCATCAATAGCCTAGGCATAGGTGTGTAGAGACACACATATTGTACAATATGGAGAGGAAATTATAGTCCTAAAAAACTATCCAGTTTCACTAGCTCACCCAATGATTCGCATCTCACTCGCTGCCGATGTCCAATGCGCTCCTGCCAAAAGCATATCTCTCTTGTTTTGCTTTGTAAAACAATGTTCGCTAAATAGGCCTATTTGGAAGTTTATCAAATATTTTGGTAGCCTGGGGCAGATAGATTAGAGTCTTCTGTTTTCCGCGGGAGCCCTTTGCTTTCCAACCTGTGTTTTCCCAAAATTGTATTTGAAATATTTCGAAAGGCCTGTTTTGTCTGCATTGCTGTTCGGCAAGTTTTCGACTGTAGGCTATGTCTTATAATTGGCTACACATATCCATAACTAGGCTATAAAAAATAGCTACTGATGGTGTAATAGGCTATTCTGGATTATTTCATTTCTTTCTGAACAGACAGCAGTAATTCTATAACTTTGGCAAATGTTTTTCAATTTATCAGGAGTGCCCGCAGCTCTGATTCTGTAAGGAAATAAATGATTAAGTGCAACGCTGGAGAGATGAGTTGCAGGCTCATGTCTAGCAGAGCAGAGAGAGGGAGAGATATAGCAAGTGAATCTCATTCTAGTTCTGGTAGAGATTCAGACGTGCATCCCTCACTCACCCACAGCAGAAGCCACGCATTGGTCTTTAGGTTACAATGTAGCGCAAAGCATAGAACCGGCCGACCCAACCCAAATAAATTCTTAGCATATCAGGCGTGGGCTGAAAATCTACGTTATCACATTACGTGTTTTGAAGCTGTAGGAGATTAATGAAGCGGCAATTTAAATGAAGTTTGATTGCTTTTATTCAAATGTTTACATTGCAAAGAGTGCAAATAATGTTTCATGCCATGAGAGGTCCCGGGTACGGGAAAATAGGTTCCGGAATGAAACAGAGAGGTGCCGGATATTGGATCCAGTTCGAATTAAGCTCCGAGTTTGACTATACAGTAGTATGACTACAATTTGATTATACACATAGAAGGTTTCCCCAAGTTCTCAGGTCTAATTATCATTGCCATAATTTCACAGTTCACTCACTGATACTTTAAAAATGTGTAATTAATAAAATGCATGCATTATATCATTTGTGTTTTTTCGGAGGTTCAATCAGTGGTTAAAAAAAATTGCCTGATAGATCCTCAAAAGTGGTACAGTATATTGTATTGCTGACTATAACTTCACCAGCAGCCAAATGCAGTTTAAAACCACACCCATCATTAGAGAATCTAATACATTTTCCATTAAACTTAATTAGCCTACCCATTAAGTATACCTATAACAGCCATAGAAAGTGTATTGTATTGCTGATGACTAACACTAACTTAAGTTACCAGCTGTTAACCCTAACAGAGGCAATAGAGGTCCGTTTTAACAGTTTTTTTTTTAATCGTTCTGAAATGTTGGAACTTTGTCAACCATGATTACCAACAAAATAATATATATTTAACATGATTTCTGTGTTTACCATCACAAATAGATTAAAGCACAGAATTTGGCACAGAGGTAGATGTATGTACCCTGAAAAGATATCGATATGGAGCCACCCCAGATTAGGCCCCTTGAGGGCATGGCAGCCGCTATAACTAAAAAATAACTACAAGTATTCATATCCCTTGACTTATTCCAAATTTTTTTGCATTACAGCCTGAATTCAAAATGGATTAAATATTTTTTTCTCACCTATCTACACACAATACCCCATAATGATAAAGTGAAAATAGGTTTTTTGACATTTTAGTAAATTTATTGAAAATAAAATACAGAAATATCTCATTTACATAAGTATTCACACCCCTGAGTCAATACATGTTAGAATCACCTTTGGTCTTTCTAGGTAAGTGAGCTTTGCACACCTATATTGTACAATATTTGCCCATTTATTATTTTACAAATTCTTCAAGCACTGTCAAATTGGTTGTTGATCATTGCTAGACAACCATTTTCAAGTCTTGCCATATATTTTCAAGTAGATTTAAGTAAAAACTGGAACTCTGCCCCTCAGGATCATTCACAATCTTCTTGGTAAGCAACTCCAGTGTAGATTTGGCCTTTTCTTTTAGGTTATTGTCCTGCTTAAAGGTGAATTCATCTCCCAGTGTCTGGTGGAAAGCAGACTGAATAAGATTTTCCTGTAGCATTTAGCCTGTGCTTAGCTCCATTCCATTTCTTTTTTTTTATCCTGAAAAACAATGTCCCAGTCCTTAACAATTACAAGCATACCCATAACATGATGTGTCCACCACTATGCTTGAAAATATGGAGAGTGGTACTCAGTAATGTGTTGTATTGGGTTTTCCAAAAACATAACACTTTGTATTCAGGACAAGAATTTAATTATTCTTTGCCACATTTTTTGCAGTATTTCTTTAATGTCTTGTTGCAAACAGGATGCATGTTTTGGAATATTTTCATTCTGTATAGGCTTCCTTCTTTTCACTCTGTCAATTAGGTTAGTGTTGTGGAGTAACTACAATGTTGTTGATCAATTGTCCGTTTTCTCCTATCACAGCCACTAAACTCTGTAACTGTTTTAAAGTCACCTGTGGCCTTATGGTGAAATATTTAAAACTGTTTCCTTCCTCTCCAGCAACTCAGTTAAGAAGGACAGCTGTATTGATACACCATCCAAAGTGTAATTAATAACCTCACCATGCTCAAGGGGATATTCAATGTCTGCTTTTGTTTGTACCCATCTACCAATAGGTGCCCTTCTTTGCGAGGCATTGGAAGACCTGCCTGGTCTTTGTGATTGAATCTGTGTTTTAAATGCACTGCTCGACTGAGGGACCTTACAGATAATTGTATGTGTGGGGTACAGAGATGGGGTATTAATATAAAGAATCATGTTATACACTATTATTGCACACAGGGTGAGTTCATGCAACTTATTATGTGACTTGTTAAGCAACTTTTGACTCTTGAACTTATTTAGGCTTGCCATACCAAAGAGGTTGAATACTGTACTCATTGACTCAAGATATTTCAGATTTAAATGTTTAATTAATAATTTGTAAACATTTCAAAAAACATAATTCTACTTTGACATGATGGGTTATTGTCTGTAGGCCAGTGACAAAAAAAATCTAAGTTTAAATTCAGGCTGTAACACAACAAAATGTGGAACATGTCAAGGGGTGTGAATACTTTCTAAAGGCACTGTACATATTTAGCTTCCAGTCAATGTATTTATACCAGGTTGAGAGTCTCATCTTTCAGATACAATTAGAACTGAGTTGGTTAGTTAATAGACCAATAAGACAGAGTTCCAAATAGCTCATTTCCCCCTACCCACTCAGACCAACTCCCAGGCAGTCCTAGCAAAATTCTTGCTTGAGAAATTGCTCTTTGCTAAGAAGCTATTTTTGTTTCTTTTTCACCATTCTAATTGGGGGAAAACACAGTAATGTACCTAACTGTTACCCAAAAACATCTGTATTGGACTTTTAAGCTCAAAATATGTTTGCACTTTTTGGGTTAAATGTAATTTAAAAGCACACAAAGCATAGAAAAGGTCAAGTATTTTCCATTCAAATGCATTCAGTATGGGATCTTACCTATAACTGCCATCAATAGTAGAAAACACCATAGTATATCCATAGCATGGGTTCTCTTGAGACCCATGATTGCTCAGGGGCAACCGCTATGTTAACATGACATTCAACAAGAGCTGAGGTGCATATTACGCTGTATATACAATGACTTAGAAGTGACTAAAGGGAGGTGGTCTGTGTCAAACGAGCTGTTGCTTCAATATTTAACCATCACCTCACTTTGATCTCTAAATAGGATTTATTATAGCCTTGGTGTGAGGACAGGAGGGAAGTGATGCGATGGCAAGGCAAGAAATAAGAGATATGTAGCTCCAATGGAGCTACCATTGTAGAAGATAACAAAGGGTTGTAAATTGTATAGCTTGTTATTCACATGCGGCAATAAATGTTCTTCGTACTTTATTTTTTATTCTCTGCAACCAACCAAACGATCAACGCTCTAGATGCAAGGACTGACAGTCCATGACAACCACATGATTTCTTTAACCATGTTTTGAAGCTATACCTTGTTTGTTTACAATGGAATGGATGGACAAATGCATTAATTAATTAATGAATGTGTCTTGTTTTGGATTCAAGGTTTCCAGCAAGACAATAACCCTAAGCACTAATCAAAATCCACCCAAAAAATTGTTAATTGACCACACAATCAACATTTTGCAATGGCCATCTCAGTTTCCAGGCTTGAAACCCATTGAAAATCTGTGGTTTGAATTGAAGAGGGCAGTCCATAAGGAATTGTGTAAGATCCATCCCAATGTGTTCTCCAATCTCATAAAACATTTGAAGAAAAGGCTCAGTGTTGTTATCCTCGCAAGGGGAGGTTGCTAGAGTATTGAACATTTTGACACCTATCTTCCTGAGACATTTTTTGTATTACTTGTTAAACATCTCTTTCTCTGAGCAATTGTATTAGTATAATTAGCATAGAATATAGCTCAGTATTTGTATTCTTTATTTTTATCAAGGGTGCCAATAATTATGGACCTGACTGTATATGACTCTGCAACACTACAGCACAAGTGGGTTCCAATAATTATGGACCTGACTGTATATGACTCTGCAACACTACAGCACAAGTGGGTTCCAATAATTTCCATGGACCTGACTGTATGGACTCTGCAACCTGACTGTTCCAATAATTATGGACCTGACTGCAACACTCTGCACACTACAGCACAAGTGGGTTCCAATAATTATGGACCTGACTGTATATGACTCTGCAACACTACAGCACAAGTGGGTTCCAATAATTATGGACCTGACTGTATATGACTCTGCAACACTACAGCACAAGTGGGTTCCAATAATTATGGACCTGACTGTATATGACTCTGCAACACTACAGCACAAGTGGGTTCCAATAATTATGGACCTGACTGTATATGACTCTGCAACACTACAGCACAAGTGGGTTCCAATAATTATGGACCTGACTGTATATGACTCTGCAACACTACAGCACAAGTGGGTTCAAGGACCTGACTGGTCTGCAACACTACAGCACAAGTGGGTTAATTATGGACAATTATGGACCTGACTGTATATGACTCTGCAACACTACAGCACAAGTGGGTTCCAATAATTATGGACCTGACTGTATATGACTCTGCAACACTACAGCACAAGTGGGTTCCAATAATTATGGACCTGACTGTATATGACTCTGCAACACTACAGCACAAGTGGGTTCCAATAATTATGGACCTGACTGTATATGACTCTGCAACACTACAGCACAAGTGGGTTCCAATAATTATGGACCTGACTGTATATGACTCTGCAACACTACAGCACAAGTGGGTTCCAATAATTATGGACCTGACTGTATATGACTCTGCAACACTACAGCACAAGTGGGTTCCAATAATTATGGACCTGACTGTATATGACTCTGCAACACTACAGCACAAGTGGGTTCCAATAATTATGGACCTGACTGTATATGACTCTGCAACACTACAGCACAAGTGGGTTCCAATAATTATGGACCTGACTGTATATGACTCTGAAACACTACAGCACAAGTGGGTTCCAATAATTATGGACCTGACTGTATATGACTCTGCAACACTACAGCACAAGTGGGTTCCAATAATTATGGACCTGACTGTATATGACTCTGCAACACTACAGCACAAGTGGGTTCCAATAATTATGGACCTGACTGTATATGACTCTGCAACACTACAGCACAAGTGGGTTCCAATAATTATGGACCTGACTGTATATGACTCTGCAACACTACAGCACAAGTGGGTTCCAATAATTATGGACCTGACTGTATATGACTCTGCAACACTACAGCACAAGTGGGTTCCAATAATTATGGACCTGACTGTATATGACTCTGCAACACTACAGCACAAGTGGGTTCCAATAATTATGGACCTGACTGTATATGACTCTGCAACACTACAGCACAAGTGGGTTCCAATAATTATGGACCTGACTGTTCCAATAATTATGGACTGTATATGACTCTGCAACACTACAGCACAAGTGGGTTCCAATAATTATGGACCTGACTGTATATGACTCTGCAACACTACAGCACAAGTGGGTGCCAATAATTATGGACCTGACTGTATATGACTCTGCAACACTACAGCACAAGTGGGTTCCAATAATTATGGACCTGACTGTATATGACTCTGCAACACTACAGCACAAGTGGGTTCCAATAATTATGGACCTGACTGTATATGACTCTGCAACACTACAGCACAAGTGGGTTCCAATAATTATGGACCTGACTGTATATGACTCTGCAACACTACAGCACAAGAGGGTTCCAATAATTATGGACCTGACTGTATATGACTCTGCAACACTACAGCACAAGTGGGTTCCAATAATTATGGACCTGACTGTATATGACTCTGCAACACTACAGCACAAGTGGGTTCCAATATGCAATCCAACACATTTATACTCCCTTAATAAATTAACTTCATTTTTATCAACGGTTTCGCAGTAATTGAGTGGAATCAGCTGTGAATCTGTCAAGTGTCCACGAGAAAGTTCACTTGTGACTTCTGTTGATCCTGCAGTTACTGCAAGCCGTCCTTTGCCAGATCCATCGACAGGAAACACTTGCTCGCACTCTCAATTGTATCTCTGTTGTATGGTTTATCACGCTCCCAATCTCTGATAAGAAGCAGAATGTGATACTCAACTCATGTGATTCCTCCATGGCAAACTCGCTGATAATGTCTTTTCAACACAAGTCATTATTTCACACAGGTCAATCCCGTCTGTTAAAGTTTTACAACACTGACATGAGATAGTACTAGGGCTGTTACGGTGACCATATTTACCGCCACACCGGCAGTCACGAGTCATGAGCGCAGTCACATTCCATGTGACCGTTTAGACACGGTAACTAGGCTTCTCCACTCTCTGATGCTGCTGATGGTCATTAGTAGCCTCTCAAACTTGCTGACTGCCTGGCACTCAGCACTCTATTGTCCCTCAAATCACTCTGACATCATTGCAAATGTTTTCGGAGAAATCTAGTCGAACACCCCATGAGGTCATGCTGCGCAACATTTGTATAGGCTATGTGTGAGAAAACAGAGTTTTGATGGCCTCTATTTAAAAAAGAGGATCCTATCAGCTTTCTATAGACTAGGCCTACTATATTTATTTATCAGATTTGCTTAATATTAAGCACATTGCTTCGCTTTACCTGGCATGAATGTGAACCACAGGGAAAGCGTCCTCCATTCCCTACATAAATGCATAGATGACGTGTTCTTTTATTCCCATGTTCCTGTTCCGAGACAGATGCATGATAATGGTCCATTCTAAATCCAAAGTAATTTCACACATATATTATTTAGTATGTGTAAAGATTGGGGCGCAACTTTATTTTTAGAAGTGGGGGGGGGGAATAACCTGGCAGGGGGTCTGCCCTCAGAATTTTGGGGGGCATCTATAGCTCATTTCCTGCATTTCTATGACTGGCCCCAACTAAAAATCTTAGTCCACCAAGAGTAGTCTGAATTTATGAATATAGAATCTATCGCATCCCACAACTGTCCCAGAGTATGTTTGGAATATTTATTTATTGCACAGAAGGACAAGTTGACCTATAGAATATGTCAACTTTTGTACTATGGGGGAATAGTAGATTGACATGTTTTTGCTGTTCTTTAGGCCTGCTCATCTTGTTGGCTCACTAAAAGTAGGCAAAATGTTGACAATTCTAACATCTTCAATATGAGAATTCAATAGAGGGACATGCAGTTGCATCCCCGATGTGTCTGTCTTCACTTGTAGCCTACTTCTTAGCTGAGATGTCTGTGAGAAGGACCCGATCACGTGATGGGCATTGACTAATAAGAATTGAGATATCTGAGATCCATGTGAGTGAGAGGTGCTTCGGAGCACGGCAGCTAGAGGGGAATTATAATTATTATATTCAGCCCAAGGGCAAAACGGCCACTTTGGCTGCAAAAGGCATGGATTTTTTAGGTTACATTGCGGCCACACTAGGGGCATGCCGCTGGGATATTCGAAGCCTGGTGAGAATATTATCAAGTGCTTGTGCACAAGAAACAAATCAGAGCTCATGCCTTTCATGCAACTTTTTCAAATCATCATTAGAATTGCCTCAGGCGGTATTAGAATGTATTAAAAATCTAAACATATCCCAACGTTTGTATCACAACTAAAGTTGCATGAATTAAGCATATAGGAGGACCTGTTTATTTGTTAACCGCTCAACACAGAATAGCCGCACGCGCGCGCGTGTGTGTGTGTGTGTGTGTGTGTGTGTGTGTGTGTGTGTGTGTGTGTGTGTGACGATTGGTGCTGTTTAAGACTATGGAGGATTTGAAAAAATTGTTATGAGCATATTCTTATTTCTATTACAGCATATTGGGTGACTGTCATTCATATTCCATTCACCCAGCTCAATATTACACTCTAGGGATTGCCTAAATAGGAATCTCCCCTGACTTGGGCATGTTTTCAATACAGACTCCTTTAGTCGTACTGAAATTCCATATAAGGCATCCAGACCTTATGAAAGTTGCTCAGTATACCCTTAATCTTGTAATAAATCACATCTAGTGACACATAACTTGACATTGTGGGAGGATAACCAACCTTCCAATTGATGGCAATGCTTTTCTTAGCTGCTATAAATGCTTGGTTACACAGTTTCTTCAGATTACAGTCCCCAGTATCAACATTTCCAAGCAAACAAAAACAGGGTGATTTCACCTCCTGATGATTATGATGACTGACCGTGTTAGAACAAAAAAAACAATGAATCATGCTCTCTTTCTATCCATCTGTCTCTCGTCTGCAGGTATGTTTTGATGTGAGAGAGGAAGCCAGTCCCGTCATCGCCACCTCACCCACTCTTAAGATAACCTTCAGGCCAACTGGGGGCCCAAGGCTGGTTAGGAAACACCGCTAGAGACACTGTAATTGTGTTGAACTGAGAGAATATTAGGGTAGCACTGTAATTCATGAATCGTATGCTGTCTGCCTTTGTTCTTACCTCTTTCCCTTTCTGTCTTCTCCACCTCGTCTTTCTTCCTCTGCTTTTATAATGCACACCAGATGTGCATTGAAGTATAGATTGAACTTGTATTTATAATATAATATAATATTACAATTATCATAATTAGAATGCATGTATTATGTATTTATAACACCTGGATAATTAACGTATTTCAATAAAGTGTTTCACATTCTCCACTGGTTGAAATTAAGTATCACATTTGAAATACTATTCTGTGTCCTCAGATTAATGCAGATGAAGGGAGTTAGGGAGTTAATTACAAATCAGCCTTTACTTAAATCATGTTTCTAGTCTGTTGAATAGTTACAATGTGTAATCATTCATGTCCCAGGAGAAGGAGAGGTAAACACTGTTGAAGTGTATAATTGTAATACATACATGCAGACACAGCATCATTGAAAGACTGGAATTTGATACACCTGGTATTGGATATGACTGAAAAATAATCTTGCAGACATTCATACCTGAACCTCACATTTATTTGCCAAGGAAGAGTACATGATCAGTGAATGTATTCAATGTACAGGCTACAATGTGCTTGGTAATAACACTGTAGTTATTACCTCATGTGTGGTAATAACTACAGTACATGTGTATAGGACTTGCATCCTTGGCACAATAAAGTTATTATATTCTACTCTATCCATAGGCTTCATTAATGCCATTCCGACTTGAAGTCGATACAACAACTATGATAGCTGAGTTTCATAGATTGGTATGAATATGAACTTTGCTCTGTTCAAACTACATCTAGCAAAATTGTTGGGACCATGGCTATCATGTGGGCTGCATCACATACGCCTAAAAATGACATTGCGGGACTGCAGTTGGGTTTGGGACCAGTTCTTGCTGTAGCGGGTGGGAGTCAGACAGAAAGCCAGCGGGTGTGACAGGAGCAGGATGAAGAAATGGGTCGTGTGCAGACCTCTACTATGCACCATGACAGTGAAACCTGTAACGTTAGAGCTGTTTACTACTGTGTCTGTGAAAAGTAGGGAATTAGCTTGGGAAACGGACAGATCAATAACTTTACATTGCCAGATTGACTAATATAACTCAAATTGCACTGAGAAAATGTCAGAATAACAATCTTCAATTGTTTGGCCTATGGTTTCATCTTCTGATTCAGGTCTAGTGTGATTGAGGCAAAAGAATAGCGAATGTTGCCTCCCGAGTGGCGCAGCGTTCTAAGGCACTGCATCACGTCACTACAGATCTGGGTTCGATGCTGTGTTGCAGCCGTCCGCTTCCGGGGAACCCATGAGGCAGCGCACAATTGTCCCAGCGTCGTCCGGCTTAGGGGAGAGTTTGGACGGCTAGGATGTCCTTGTCCCATCACGCTCTAGTGATTCCTTGTGGCATCCGGGCGCCAGCTTCCTCCGACACATTGGTGCGGCTGGCTTCTGGGTTAACACAAGCATGGGAGTTGCAGCGGTGGGGCGAGACTGTAACTACCAGTTGGATATCTACAAAATCGGCAGGTTAAAAGTCAGGTGAAAAAAATATGAAATCTAATCTATCAAATCTAATGAGTTTCCCACGTTGATGTTTTGGTGGAAACAATGTTGATTCAACCAGTTTTTGCCCAGTGTGTAACGCCTTGCACATGTTTGACTGCATCTAGCTGATCTGGGGTGTAATCATTAGTACAAAAATGTGAGTTTTTATTGGACAAATGCAACAGAATCGGCAGGATGAATTCACCCCTCATCCCCCTCACACAAAGTTCACTTTCATAGAAAACACATACACCATCATCACTGTGCTCGTTGTATAATTCCTTCTCTCATCTACAGTGCCTTCGGAAAGTATTCAGACCCCTTGACTTTTTCCACATTTTGTTAGGTTACAGCCTTATTCTAAAATAGATTAAATATTTATTTTCCCCCTCATTAATCTACACACAATACCCCATAATTAGGAAGTAAAAACAGGTTTTTAGAATTTGTTGCAATTTTATTTAAAATAAAAACGGAAATATCACATCTCTCCAGAGATGTTCGATTGGGTTCAAGTCCGGGCTCTGGCTGGGCCACTCAAGCACATTCAGAGACTTGTCCCAATGCCACTCCTGCGTTGTTTTGGCTGTGTGCTCAGGGTCATTGTCCTGTTTGAAGGTGAACCATGATGCTGGCACCACCATGCTTCACTGTAGGGATGGTGCCAGGTTTCCTCCAGACGTGAGACTTGGCATTCAAGCCAAAGAGTTCAATCTTGGTTTCATCAGACCAGAGAAACTTGTTTCTCATGGTCTGAGAGTTTTTAAGTGCATTTTGGCAAACTCCAAGGGGAATATAATGTGCCTTTTACTGATGAGTGGCTTCCATCTGACCACTCTATCATAAAGGCCTGATTGGTGGGGTGCTGCAGAGATGGTTGTCCTTCTGGAGGGTTCTCCCATCACCACATGGTTCCAAATTTCTTCCATTTAAGAATGGAGGCCACTGTGTTCTTGGGGACCTTCAATGCTGCAGACATTTTTTGGTAACCTTCCCCAGGTCTGTGCCTCGACACAATCCTGTCTCAGAGCTCTACTGACATTCCTTCGACCTCATGGCTTGGTTGTTGCTCTGACATGCACTGTCAGCTGTGGGAACTTATAGCGACGGGTGTGTGCCTTTCCAAATCATGTCCAATCAATTGACAGGTGGCCTCCAATGAAGTTGTAGAATCATCTCAAAGATGATCAATGGAAACAGGATGCACCTGAGCTCAATTTCAGGTCTCATAACAAAGGGTCTGAATACTTATGTAAATAAGGTATTTCTGTTAGAAATGTTTTATACATTTGCAAACATGTCTAAAAACCTGTTTTTAATTTGTCATAATGGGGCATTGTGTGTAGCTTTTTTAAAAATTTATTTGATCCATTTTATAATAAGGCTGTAACGTAACACATGTGGAAAAAGTAAAGGGGTCTGAATACTTTCCGAAGGCACTGTATGTGCTCTCCTCCTCTCATCTTTTCTCTCCGCTTGTGGACATTAGTGCACAGCACAACAGCTGCCTGTGACCACGCGAAAAAAACTCTCTAAGCCAAACCTTCATACCATAACCGATACACAGCCTACGTCATTGTCACCGTATTAGCTAACGTCATAGTCTACATAGCTACCAGAACTAACGCTTTAGTAAACCCACAATCCAATCCATGTGTACAATCACGCAGTACAATGTACAGAAAGGAGTTTAGCAGTTACACCGGCAGTCCTCGGTGGCAATAAATGAATAAAAACAAATGTTTAGCTCGATTTGAGTTGCAGTGTTGGATAGCCTTGGCCAGTTAGCTAACATAAATAGCAGTCCTCTCTGAGTCAGGTTGTCGAGTGGGCTAAATTAGCTGCATTAGTTAGCGTGAAAGGTACACAAAAATAAATAAAATACTACAAAATATATCTCTGCTGCTTCTCCTTAATTTCAGAAAAAAATATTTGTTTTAAACTGTTCAACTATTGTCTTTCTCTCTCTTTGAGTCAACTACCCACCACACTTTGTGCACTGCAGTGCTAGCTAGCTGTACCTTGTGCTTTCAGTACTAGATTCATTTTCTGATCCTGTGATTGGATGGACAACATGTCAGTTCATTCTGCAAGAGCTCTGATAGGTTGGTGGACGTCCTCCAGAAGTAGTCATAATTACCGTGTAAATCTATGGAAAGGGGTGAGAACGATAAGCCTCCTATGTTTTTGAAAATAGCTGTTGAGGCTACTGTAGACCTTCATTGCAAAACAGTGTGTTTTAATCAGTTATTTGGTGACGTTAACATGTTTTCTATAGTTGTGTCTAGAAATAAACTTTAATATTTCACTATTTTCATTTTTATGAAATTCACTGAGTAGGATGGTCCTCCCCTTCATTCCTCTGAGGGGCCTCCACTGTGTGTGTGTCCTGAATTATACATGGGGCCACCTACCTTTCGTTAATATTTTAGTGTGCACCTGGAAGCACCATCAGAAACACACACACAAACGGAAGCACCATCAGCTGGGGTTTGAGAGTATGGTGGAAAAATTGCAAAATGATGTTATAATACTTTTATTGCATCAAATGGTTGTTTCATTCAACAGAATAGAGTATTCTGTTAACTATTGTGTGGGGATTCTACTGAGGATGGGCCTCTGGGAAATAACACTGACAGGAGATGTACGATGTCTTTTGGGTGATAAAACCTAAAGAGCATTCCAGAGCATGAATTAATGTTCTATACTGTTCTATACTGTACCAGGCCGACATGGTTCTAGTTTGGAGTCGGAGGGCCAGACACTGGTCTCTACACAATGAAAACTGTTGACACAGCAGATACTGTCTGCTATGTATTATAGGTGTCACATGGAGGACACTGGAGAGTCGAAGCAGGTACTGGGAGTAAAACATTTAATAAAGTACAGACATGGCACGAGACAGGAACAGTGTCAGCAAACTAATAACACAGACAAAAACAATCAATGCAGCAGCAGGGAACAGAGCTGGGGAACTGACAAATATAGGGGAGGAAATAAACAGGTGAATAATGAGTCCAGGTGAGTCCAATATCGCTGATGCGCGTAATGAGGGAAGGCAGGTGTGCGTAATGGATGGCAGGAGTGCGTGATGCAGGGCAACCTGGTGCCCTCAAGCGCCAGGGAGAGGGAAGAGCGGGAGCAGACGTGACAATAGGTATCTTTCATACAGATCTTAACCTTGTGACCCATTCTATATATCTGTTGTTCGTCATGTAGGTTGAAAGGGGTGTATCTTGGCTATAAAATACCTTTGTACTTTTGTCTCGGGGCTCTCAACGAATCATCTGAGCGTGAATCGTCGACCAGCCATGACCAGCCATCCTTATCGTAAAGCACTCAAAGATTTAGTTTAAGTATAACTCTGACTTGTGTGATAAGTTAAATGTACCGCCCTTGCCCGGAAATTTGTCACTCTTTCATCCCGCAATGATTATGTTTTCAGCCACCGGTAGGTGGGTGCTTTATATGTGCTACAGTCAATTATAATTGCATGTCTACTTATATTAACTATATAATTATCAATATACGCCTACTGCTAGCTAACTAGCTACTTCTGAAGAAGGAAAATGTTTGATTTCTACCATTTCCAAAAGCTAACCAAACAAAAACATCATTACTTTTATGAGACGTGTTTATGCATTAGTAGTACAATTTCTAACTTATTTACATTATTTCTTTACTTACACTTGTATGTTGATTTCATATTGATGTTGAGGTTTTAAGTTTTGGTGGACTTTTCTTAGCGGATGAACAAATCATTGCGAATTTAATTATGGGGCGTTTCAGTCCCCGAGGTGAACATAATTGTACACTCGCAAACAAAATTAAAAACGAGGGCTGAGGGGGTTGCAAACTTCCCTTGCTTGGCTAATCATTTGGACCGACGACAAATATGGCCGCAGGGATTCCCCCAAGGGCATAGGGCTGAGGGCCGAGGGCCGTTTACTTTGAGTTTGAACCACAGCCAGAATAACAGCAGCTGTCCCCAGCTGATGACATCATACAGACATCTGAATACAGGGGGTCAAAGCTGGTGTACTGGGCTTGCAAGTTTTCGTTCCAACCCTGCTCAAACACACCGGATTCTACTAATCGGCTGCTCTTCAGGGCCTTAGCCGATTGAGGTGTGGTGTGTGGTCACTAGTGATGCGCGGGTCAGCTGTTTGTTCACCCGCACCTGCCTGCAATGGCTAATAACTTGAAAATCAAAGAGAGCCTCACACTCTAGGAGCTCAGATGCTACATTTAATTATCAACGTTTCGACAGCCAAGCTGTCTTCATCAGGGTATAATCACAAACACTGCGGGATGACTCGTTTATGTATAAACGTTTATGTAGTTTTCTACTCCGCTAGCCAGCACCTCGCCTAAATAGGTGTGCATTTCTTTTTCTTCTAGATCGCAATTGCTAATAACCCATAAAGTGAACATCTAAGGCCCATGTTTTTTTTAAAGCCTCATGTAGATAGGCCTATGTTTCTGCATATAATTTCCGACATTTTGGTAGGCTATTTGTTGGTCAACTTGTCTATAATTACACTGAACAAAAATATAAACGCAATGTAAAGTGTTGGTACCATGTTTCATGAGCTGAAATAAAAGATCCCAGAAATGATCCATATGCACAAAAAGCTTATTTCTCTCAAATTTTGTGCACAAATGTGTTTACCTCCCTGTACATCCCTGAGCATTTCTACTTTGCTAAGATAATCCATCCACCTGACAGGTGTGACATATCAATAAGATGATTATACAGCATGATCATTACACAGGTGCACTACTTTGTGCTGGAGACAATAAAAGGCCACTCTAAAATGTTTTGTCACTCAAGACAATGCAACAGATCGCCATGCTGACTGCAGGAATGTCCACCAGAGCTATTAGCAGAGGATTTAATGTTAATTTCTCTACCATAAGCCGCCTCCAACGTTATTTTAGAGAATTTGGCAGTACGCCCAACTGGTCTCACAATTGCAGAAGTGGCGTCGTGTGGGCGAGCGGTTTGCTGATGTCAACATTGTGAACAGAGTGCCGGTGGGGTTATGGTATGGGTAGGCATAAGCTACGGACACAATTGCATTTTATCGATTGTTAATTTAAATACACAAAACTACTGCGACAAGATCCTGAGGCCCATTGTGAGACCCATTTTTTTTAAAGGTATCTGTATTCCCAGTCGTGAAATCTATAGAATAGGGCCTAATTAATTTAATTAAATTGACTGATTTTCTTATATGAACTGTAACTCAGTAAAATCTTTGAAACTGTTGCATGTTGCATTTATATTTTTGTTCAGTATATATACACGCAGCTACTCTTCTTTCATTACTTGTTGCCCTAGAATATATCTCATACATGTATAGAATGAACACTTCCGTCCAGTTGACATACTGTAGGTAAAGTTCTCTTTCCTCTCTGCTTCTCTCCCGCAGCAAAGATGTTTAGGGACCGGAGAGAAAATTCAATAACTTTAAAAAAAAAAGATTTGAAAGATTTTTCGATAAGATTTCAGTTCGGCTTGGATGCATATTTTGTGGTTGAAATTCTATCAGCTGATAAAGTTAGCACCTTTACAGACGGTCCCTAACTGTACATGTATTCTCTCAAGATGCTGAAAGAAATAAATCATGTTTTCTCCACTCCTGTTCCCCGGTCAGAATTGACATTTGATTTGCTGTATCATTTTGTATCACATTGGCCCCCCAATGGTGGAACAAACTCCCTCACGACGCCAGGACAGCGGAGTCAATCACCACCTTCCGGAGACACCTGAAACCCCACCTCTTTAAGGAATACCTAGGATAGGATAAAGTAATCCTTCTCACCCCCCCCCCCCCCTTAAAAGACCTAGATGCACTATTGTAAAGTGGCTGTTCCACTGGATGTCATAAGGTGAAAGCACCAATTTGTAAGTCGCTCTGGATAAGAGCGTCTGCTAAATGACTTAAATGTAAAATGTAAATGTAAATTTTACAGCAAGAACTGCTTAATTCTGTAGAAGTTCATATTATATTAGGCTATGTGAGAGGTTATAGACCTACAGTCAGTGTCCAGATTTCAGTTACTACTCCAATGAACTCTGACAGTACAGCCCCTTGACGTCCCGTGTTGTGACTGTCGAATATGTATTGCGCCTCACAATAATCACACGTCTTTCCCAAACATTAGGCTACTGCTCTGACCCTCCCTTCTCTTTATTTCCAATCTGCATTTCACAGCTTTTCTCTTAATGAATGAAACCTTTTTGACTCAGTGGATCAACATGAACTTTTTTCTGTCCGAGTTCCCAAAAGCATTTGGAGATTGGGGTGCGTACAGTTAGGCTTATAATTTAAATATATATATATATGTATTTAATCTTTATTTAACTAGGCAAGTCAGTTAAGAACAAATTCTTATTTACAATGACGGCCTTCCCCGGCAAAACCCGGACGACACTGGGCCAGTTGTACGCCGCCCTGTGGGACTCCCAATCCCCGGCCGGATGTGATGCAGCCTGGATTTATAAGCTTAGGCTAATGTTCTAACACCAGATAAAAATTATGAAAGAAAAAACTCAATGTGGCCTATAGATGTGAATTGCACAAGAAATATACATCTATGGATTTGTATGCCTTGTTTTCTCTTTGTTCAACCTGACTGTCCTTCATCCACACATTATTTCATGGCCCTAAACACTATAACAACTGCTGCATGACAGACAGGATTTGTCTGTTGGCTAGGAGCAATATGTGATGGAGGGAGGGATGGATGGAAGGGTGGAGGGATGGAATGATATCGGATGGAGAAGGAGGAAGTGGGGAATGATATTAGAAGGAGGAAGAGAGGGATGAGAGAGAGATAGGTCACGTGACATGATTGGAAAAAACCTCCTGACCTTACCTCTGGATGTAGGCTGCTGGGTGCACCGTCAACTATTGGCCATAGGGTGGCAGTGTAACGCTGTTAATATTACAGTATTAAACCACAGAGTGTAACATACAGTACAGTAGATTCCACTCCGGGCCCTATAGCCAGCCACAGATGTTCACTGCACGCGTGGCTGCTGAACTACAATAGAAGATACCAATATGAAAGCTTGGAGTGTTAGAGAAAGGTGGAATGATGCTAAAAAATGTCTGCCCTAATTCAAAGGCAGAGACGTTAAGTGAAATCTATGTAGCAATGTCAGAGTCTGGAATATAAATACATATGTATATGATGGTGTGTATAGACATTACGGGCAGTAAAGGAATAGAAGAGGTACAGTGACAATAAACAAGTATGTTGAACCCTTTGGAATGACCTGAACTTCTGCATAGATTGGTCATAACATTTTATCTGATCTTCATCTCACAACAATGGACAAACACAGTGTGCTTAAACTAATAACACACAACTTATTGTCTTTTTCTTGTCTATATTGAATACCTCATTAAAACGTTCACAGTGCAGGTTGGAAAAAGTATGTGAACCCCTGAGCTAATGACTTCTCCAAAAGCTAATGGGAGCCAGGAGTCAGCTAACCTGGAGTCCAATTAATGAGATGAGATTGGAGATGTTGGTGAGAGCTGCCTTGCCCTATGAAAAACAATCACACATTTGAGTTTGCTATTCACAAGAAGCGTTGCCCGATGTGATGCCTCGAACAAAAGAGATCAAATCAAATCAAATTTTATTTGTCACATACACATGGTTAGCAGATGTTAATGCGAGTGTAGCGAAATGCTTGTGCTTCTAGTTCCGACAATGCAGTAATAACCAACGAGTAATCTAGCTAACAATTCCAAAACTACTACCTTATACACATAAGTGTAAATGGATAAAGAATATGTACATAAAGATATATGAATGAGTGATGGTACAGAGCGGCATAGGCTAGATGCAGTAGATGGTATCGAGTACAGTATATACATATGAGATGAGTATGTAAACAAAGTGGCATAGTTTAAAGTGGCTAGTGATACATGTATTACATAAAGATGCAGTAGATGATATAGAGTACAATATATACGTATACATATGAGATAAATAATGTAGGGTATGTAAACATTATATTAAGTAGCATTGTTTAAAGTGGCTAGTGATATATTTTACATCAATTCCCATCAATTCCCATTATTAAAGTGGCTGGAGTTGAGTCAGTGTGTTGGCAGCAGCCACTCAATGTTAGTGGTGGCCTTGAGATAGAAGCTGTTTTTCAGTCTCTCGGTCCCAGCTTTGATGCACCTGTACTGACCTCGCCTTCTGGACGATAGCGGGGTGAACAGGCAGTGGCTCGGGTGGTTGTTGTCCTTGATGATCTTTATGGCCTTCCTGTGACATCGGGTGGTGTAGGTGTCCTGGAGGGCAGGTAGTTTGCCCCCGGTGATGCGTTGTGCAGACCTCACTACCCTCTGGAGAGCCTTACAGTTGTGGGCGGAGCAGTTGCCGTACCAGGCGGTGATACAGCCCAACAAGATGCTCTCGATTGTGCATCTGTAGAAGCTTGTGAGTGCTTTTGGTGACAAGCCAAATTTCTTCAGCCTCCTGAGGTTGAAGAGGCGCTGCTGCGCCTTCTTCACGATGCTGTCTGTGTGGGTGGACCAATTCAGTTTGTGTCAGGTAGGGTGGAGGTGATATGGTCCTTGACTAGTCTCTCAAAGCACTTCATGATGACGGAAGTGAGTGCTACGGGGCGGTAGTCGTTTAGCTCAGTTACCTTAGCTTTCTTGGGAACAGGAACAATGGTGGCCCTCTTGAAGCATGTGGGAACAGCAGACTGGGATAGGGATTGATTGAATATGTCCGTAAACACACCAGCCAGCTGGTCTGCGCATGCTCTGAGGGCGCGGCTGGGGATGCCTTCTGGGCCTGCAGCCTTGCCAGGGTTAACACGTTTAAATGTTTTACTCACCTTGGCTGCAGTGAAGGATAGTCTGCATTTTTTGGTTGCGGGCCGTGTCAGTGGCACTGTATTGTCCTCAAAGCGGGCAAAAAAGTTATTTAGTCTGCCTGGGAGCAAGGCATCCTGGTCCGTGACTGGGCTGGTTTTCATTTTGTAATCCGTGATTGACTGTAGACCCTGCCACATACCTCTTGTGTCTGAGCCGTTGAATTGCGATTCTATTTTGTCTCTATACTGACGCTTAGCTTGTTTGATTGCCTTGCGGAGCCTGGCAATCTCAGAAGACCTAAGATTAAGAATTGTTGACTTGCATAAAGCTGGGAAGGGTTACTAAAGTATCTCTAAAAGCCTTGATGTTTATCAATCCACGGAAAGACAAATTGTCTATAAATGGAGAAAGTTCAGCACTGTTGCTACTCTCCCTAGGAGTGGCCATCCTGCAAAGATGACTGCAAGAGCACACCGTAAGAATGCTCAATGAGGTTTAAAAGAATCCTAGAGTGTCAGCTAAAGACTTACGGAAATCTCTGGAACATGCTAACATCTCTGTTGAGAAGTCTACGATACGAAAAACACTAAACAAGAATGGTGTTCATGGGAGGACACCACGGAAGAAGCCACTGCTGTCCCAAAAAAAACATTGCTGCACGTCTGAAGTTTGCAAAAGAGCACCTGGATGTTCCACAGCGCTACTGGCTAAATATTCTGTGGACAGATTAAACTACAGTTGAGTTGTTTGGAAGGAACACGCAACACTATGTGTGAAGATAAAAAGGCTGAACTGAAACAGTTTTGTAAAGAGGAATGGTCCAAAATTCCACCTGACCTTTGTGCAGGTCTGATCCGCAACTACAGAAAACATTTGGTTGAGGTTATTGCTGCCAAAGGAGGGTCAACAAGTTATTAAATCCAAGGGTTCACATACTTTTTCCAACCTGCACTGTGAATGTTTATACGGTGTGTTCAATAAAGACATGAAAATGTATAATTGTTTGTGTGTTATTAGTTTAAGCAGACTGTTTGTCTATTGTTGTGACTTAGATGAAAATCAGAACAAATGTTATGACCAATTTATGCAGAAATCCAGGTAATTCCAAAGGGTTCACTTACTTTATCTTGCCACTGTATGTACAGCAGTAGTTATATAGGATGAGCCTTGAATACAGTATATACATATAAAGTGGGTAAAACAGTACGCAAACATGATTAAAGTGACCAGTGTTCAATGACTACATATGTAGGGCAACAGTCTAAGGTGCAGGGTTGAGTACCGGGTGATGGCCGGCGAGTAACAGACTAAAGTTCAGGGCAGGGTACTGGGCGGAGGCCGGCGAGTAACAGACTAAAGTTCAGGGCAGGGTACTGGGCGGAGGCCGGCGAGTAACAGACTAAAGTTCAGGGCAGGGTACTGGGCGGAGGCCGGCGAGTAACAGACTAAAGTTCAGGGCAGGGTACTGGGCGGAGGCCGGCGAGTAACAGACTAAAGTTCAGGGCAGGGTACTGGGCGGAGGCCGGCGAGTAACAGACTAAAGTTCAGGGCAGGGTACTGGGCGGAGGCCGGCTAGTAACAGACTAAAGTTCAGGGCAGGGTACTGGTTCAGGGCAGGAGACTAAAGTTCAGGGCAGGGTACTGGGTAACAGACAGACTAAAGTTCAGGGCAGGGTACTGGGTGGAGGCCGGCGAGTAACAGACTAAAGTTCAGGGCAGGGTACTGGGTGGAGGCCAGCTAGTAACAGACTAAAGTTCAGGGCAGGGTACTGGGTGGAGGCCGGATAGTAACAGACTAAAGTTCAGGGCAGGGTACTGGGTGGAGGCCGGATAGTAACAGACTAAGGTTCAGGGCAGGGTACTGGGTGGAGGCCGGATAGTAACAGACTAAGGTTCAGGGCAGGGTACTGGGTGGAGGCCGGATAGTAACAGACTAAGGTTCAGGGCAGGGTACTGGGCGGAGGCCGGCGAGTGGTTTACTGTCTGATGGCCTGGAGATAGAAGCTGTTTTTCAGTCTCTCAGGTCCCAGTTTTGATGCACCTGTACTGTCTCCACCTTCTAGATTGTAGCGGGGTGAACCGGCTCAGATGGCTGAGTTCCTTAATGATCTTCTTGGCCTTCCTGTGACACCGGGTGCTGTTTATTTACCTACCTATCTCTCCTCCTTCTGACTATGGAGTTTATAGTGATTTTATGTCATAAGATTCCCAGGTCCCCCATAACAAGGCAACATCATCATCCTTCATTTGCAGTAGTTTTGTCAAGAACGAACAAAGAGGAGACAAGAGGACAAGTGGTGCTGTAGCAGTGAGAAGGGGAGGGAGAGCAGGGTGGCCATGAAGACTCATATGTTCCTCAGATTATACAGACTCAGAAATAATTTAAAAAACAAATCCAATTTTGATAAACACCCACATCTTTTAGAGAGATAGAGAGAGAGAGAGAGAGAGTGCAACATCGTGAGATGGATGAGCCAGCCAGCAGGAGCCAGCGAGAGAGATTGATGTGTTCAGCCAATCAGCAATGCAGCAGCAATTAGATAATAGCTCTGAATCAGCACACTGATGCTTTTAACCGCCCCATTATAGATTAGCCTGAGAAAGCTCTTTCTCTCTCTCCCCTCCTCTCCTTCCCACCCTCCATCCTTCCATCCCTTCCTCCACCTCTCTCCCTGCCTCTGGTAAAGCTCTTTCTCTCTCTCCCCCTCCTCTCCTTCCCACCCTCCATCCTTCCATCCCTTCCTCCACCTCTCTCCCTGCCTCTGGTAAAGCTCTTTCTCTCTCCCCCTCCTCTCCTTCCCACCCTCCATCCTTCCATCCCTTCCTCCACTTCTCTCCCTGCCTCTGGTAAAGCTCTTTCTCTCTCTCCCCTCCCCCTCCTCTCCTTCCCACCCTCCATCCTTCCATCCCTTCCTCCACCTCTCTCCCTGCCTCTGGTAAAGCTCCTTTCCCTCTCTCTCCCTGCCTCCTCTCCTCTCCCTTCCCACCCTCCATCCTTCCATCCCTTCCTCCACCTCTCTCCCTGCCTCTGGTAAAGCTCTTTCTCTCTTTCCCCCCTCTCCTTCCCACCCTCCATCCTTCCATCCCTTCCTCCACTTCTCTCCCCCACCCTGCCTCTGGTAAAGCTCTTTCTCTCTCTCCCCCTCCTCTCCTTCCCACCTTCCATCCTTCCATCCCTTCCTCCACCTCTCTCCCCCCTCCTGCCTCTCCACCTCTCTCCCTGGTAAAGCTCTTTCTCTCTCTCCCCCTCCTCTCCTTCCCACCCTCCATCCTTCCATCCCTTCCTCCACCTCTCTCCCTGCCTCTGGTAAAGCTCTTTCTCTCTCTCCCCCTCCTCTCCTTCCCACCCTCCATCCTTCCATCCCTTCCTCCACCTCTCTCCCTGCCTCTGGTAAAGCTCTTTCTCTCTCTCCCCCTCCTCTCCTTCCCACCCTCCATCCTTCCATCCCTTCCTCCACCTCTCTCCCTGCCTCTGGTAAAGCTCTTTCTCCCCCCCTCCTCTCCTTCCCACCCTCCATCCTTCCATCCCTTCCTCCACCTCTCTCCCTGCCTCTGGTAAAGCCTTTTTCTCTCTTTCCCTCTTCAGCCTCAAGGAGCTCTTTCTGTCTCTTTCCCTCCTCTCTCCCTCCATCCCTCACTCTCTCGCTCCAGGCCACCACTCTAAGAGCTACCTAAGGGCTGTAGTTATATGGATCCCATGGTGCTGATGGGACCGTGACGAAGCTCGCTTATTAGGACAGAACCACTTAATGTTCAGCCAGAGTAGTTCTCTGCCTGGGACACAGAGGGCAGAAATAGGGTCTCTTTATCCAAAGGATGCCTTCCCTTCCTCCTTCTAACCAGGGTATTTCTCTCCCTGGGAGAGAGAGAGAGCAGTAATAGGGCCTCCTTGTGGGTTCATGTGGGGCTATAGAACCTAACCTACTGATTCCATACATGGGTGAAATTGGCTTCGGGTGTTATGTTTTTTTTTAGTAAACTTTTTGATGGTGTTTAAAGTGAGCGGTGGCCGAGGTGGTTCCATCTCCAGCTCTACTAATCGTAGAAAATGATTATTTGACGAGTCATTTATTGTTGATTTACCTTGGCTCGTTTGTCTTGTTACTGTATGTAGCCTGCGGGGTTACAGAGACAGAGATCTTACGTGGAGTCTTGTATGAGAGAGTATGTATGGAGTTTTGTTGGCGGTTTCTAAGGTCCATTTTCATGATTTTAGTTTCTTGTCTCAGTTGCACTGTTACTGTGTGTAGTCAGGCAATGCAGCTCGTCACAATGACACTGACATTAGAGACGGTGTAGTGTAACAGGACCTCCTGTTGTGGGTTCTGTGGAGCTGAATACTAAAAACTGTGTGACATAGTCACTGTGTCCTTCAGTGAGATACAAAATAGGTCAGCAGTACAAAGTCAGAAGGCTGGAGAGTGGGATGGAGAATGGTCATTTCCAAAATCACACACTCTCTCTCTCTCTCTCTCTCTCTCTCTCTCTCTCTCTCTCTCTCTCTCTCTTCTTACACACACACACACACACACACACACACACACACACACACACACACACACACACACACACACACACACACACACATAAGCATGTGAGGACACACATGCATGACCATGAACACTCATCTTATAATTTCTCTCACTTTTTCCCCTCTTTCACTTTCTCTACCCTAATTTTCTCCATTTCTGTTTCCTACTCCTCTCCAACCTCTCCCTTCCGCTTTTCACTGCTCTCTTTTCCCCTTCCCTCTTTCCCGCACTTTCCCCCCCTCCTCTTATCCTTGCCCTCTCCACCTCTAGTGCATTGCGTGTACTTCTCACCAACCTGAATCTCTTCTCTCTCTCTCCTCCCTTCCCTTCTGCCTCTCCCCCTTTCTTTATCTGTACAGACTCCATCTCTGTTGCCTATTCCTCTCCAACCTGAATGTCTCCTCCTCTCTGTCTGTGTTTGTGTAATGGGTAATAGTTGTGATTGAGTTAGGCTGAATTAATAGCTGGGCTGTGGGAGAGGCTGTATATTTCAGCCTCCAAGGAGACAGATAATCAATGACAACTGCATTAGAAAAACCCAGGAAGCATTCACGGTCGTTCACCTTGCACGGCTTCCCTTTTGCTCTACCTCTTACACTCATAGACATACACACCGGCCAGTTTATTAAGTACACCCATCTAGTACTGGGCCAGGCCCCTTTGCCTCCAGAACAGCCTGAATTCTCTGGGGTGCGGATTCTACAAGGTGTCGGAAATGTTCATTGTTCAATTGGTATCAAGGGACCTAACGTGTGCCAGGAAAGCATTCCCCACACCAGTACACCACCGCCACCAGCCTGTAACGGGCAGGATGGGTCCATGGACTCATGCTGTTTACGCCAACTCCTGACTCTGCCATCAACATGACGCAACAGGAACCTGGGATTTGTTGGACCAGGTGATGTTTTTCCAACCTTCAATTGTCCGTGACAAGGATCGACGAGTTGCGCATTCCAAGATGCCCTTCTACACACCACTGTTGAACTGCACCATTATTTGCCTTTTTGTTGCCAGCCTGTTAGCTTGCACGGTTCTTGCCTTTCTCCTTCGACTTCTCTCAACAACAAGCTGTTTTTCGCCCAAAGAACTGCCGCTGACTGGATGTTTTTTGTTTGTCGCACCATTCTCGGTAAACCCTAGACACTGTTGTGTGTGAAAAGCCCAGGAGGGCAGCCGTTTCTGGGATACTGGATGCAGCGCGCCTGGCACTGACGATCACACCACGCTCAAAGTCGCTTAGGTCACTCGTTTTGCCCTTTTAACGTTTAACCGAACAGTAACCGAATGCCTCGATCCATTTTTGTGAACAGGGGGGTGTACCTTCTGCACAACCTCTACGTCTCTATCATTGCCAGCAGCCACATCAAACCTTCAATGTCCCACAGAACCTTCCAGATTACAAAGTTCTGGAATGTGGATTACCAAGTGTTAATATATATACAGTGCCTTGCGAAAGTATTCGGCCCCCTTGAACTTTGCGACCTTTTGCCACATTTCAGGCTTCAAACATAAAGATATAAAACTGTATTTTTTTGTGAAGAATCAACAACAAGTGGGACACAATCATGAAGTGGAACGACATTTATTGGATATTTCTAACTTTTTTAACAAATCAAAAACTGAAAAATTGGGCGTGCAAAATTATTCAGCCCCTTTACTTTCAGTGCAGCAAACTCTCTCCAGAAGTTCAGTGAGGATCTCTGGATGATCCAATGTTGACCTAAATGACTAATGATGATAAATACAATCCACCTGTGTGTAATCAAGTCTCCGTATAAATGCACCTGCACTGTGATAGTCTCAGAGGTCCGTTAAAAGCGCAGAGAGCATCATGAAGAACAAGGAACACACCAGGCAGGTCCGAGATACTGTTGTGAAGAAGTTTAAAGCCGGATTTGGATACAAAAAGATTTCCCAAGCTTTAAACATCCCAAGGAGCACTGTGCAAGCGATAATATTGAAATGGAAGGAGTATCGGACCACTGCAAATCTACCAAGACCTGGCCGTCCCTCTAAACTTTCAGCTCATACAAGGAGAAGACTGATCAGAGATGCAGCCAAGAGGCCCATGATCACTCTGGATGAACTGTAGAGATCTACAACTGAGGTGGGAGACTCTGTCCATAGGACAACAATCAGTCGTATATTGCACAAATCTGGCCTTTATGGAAGAGTAGCAAGAAGAAAGCCATTTCTTAAAGATATCCATAAAAAGTGTTGTTTAAAGTTTGCCACAAGCCACCTGGGAGACACACCAAACATGTGGAAGAAGGTGCTCTGGTCAGATGAAACCAAAATTGAACTTTTTGGCAACAATGCAAAACGTTATGTTTGGCGTAAAAGCAACACAGCTCATCACCCTGAACACACCATCCCCACTGTCAAACATGGTGGTGGCAGCATCATGGTTTGGGCCTGCTTTTCTTCAGCAGGGACAGGGAAGATGGTTAAAATTGATGGGAAGATGGATGGAGCCAAATACAGGACCATTCTGTAAGAAAACCTGATGGAGTCTGCAAAAGACCTGAGACTGGGATGGAGATTTGTCTTCCAACAAGACAATGATCCAAAACATAAAGCAAAATCTACAATGGAATGGTTCAAAAATAAACATATCCAGGTGATAGAATGGCCAAGTCAAAGTCCAGACCTGAATCCAATCGAGAATCTGTGGAAAGAACTGAAAACTGCTGTTCACAAATGCTCTCCATCCAACCTCACTGAGCTTGAGCTGTTTTGCAAGGAGGAATGGGAAAAAATGTCAGTCTCTCGATGTGCAAAACTGATAGAGACATACCCCAAGCGACTTACAGCTGTAATTGCAGCAAAAGGTGGCGCTACAAAGTATTAACTTAAGGGGGCTGAATAATTTTGCATGCCCAATTTTTCAGTTTTTGATTTGTTAAATTTTTTTGAAATATCCAATAAATGTTGTTCCACTTCATGATTGTGTCCCACTTGTTGTTGATTCTTCACAAAAAAATACAGTTTTATATCTTTATGTTTGAAGCCTGAAATGTGGCAAAAGGTCGCAAAGTTCAAGGGGGCCGAATACTTTCGCAAGGCACTGTATATATATATATATATATATACATATTATTATTATTTGTCACATGCGCCAAACACAACAAGTTTAAAGGCTTTGTCCAAAGGAGTTTTTCCTGGTCAGGTCCAAATGTTGTCAGATATAACTCCTGGCCCTAGTAGCAGTCGCATATCTGCAGTATGAGAGGAAAGGCAGGGTTTCATTTCCCCTCTCGTCCATTAAACAGACAAACAGCCAGTAATGTTTTATTACACAATTGATCAGACCGGGTATAAATTATCTCCACTGGTGCCGCCGATGGCATTTATAGGTTACTCCCAAATGGCACCCTATTCCCTTTTAGTGCACTGCTTTTGACCAGAGCCCTATGCGGGATAGGGTACCATTGAAGACGCAGCCTTGGTGCAGTCTCTGTCCCATACTGATGATGTCATACAATACTGTACAGCAAGAGAAGAGCAAAGCAGTGTGAATTAAGAGAGAGCGCAGAGTCAGTCAAATAAAATACTGATATTAAAATGTAGCCTTTTAAGTTGGTGATTTGGCTAAAAGGAAATGTATTGAGGACCAGTTATAGCCCTCTCTTGTCATGTTTATAAATTGTATCTTGCCAGTTGGTGTGAGATGTGTTTGTGCATGTGTGTGTGTGTGTCTGAGCCCGTGTGCATGTGTGTGTGTCTCTGAAGGACAAGAATGTCAAAGTATTTTAGCGACGTGTTTCACGACGTGCCCTCAGAAGAAATGAGTGTGTGTGTGTGTGTGTGTGTGTGTGTGTGTGTGTGTGTGTGTGTGTGTGTGTGTGTGTGTGTGTGTGTGTGAGAGTGAGAGTGTGAGAGAGAGAGAGAGAGAGAGAGAGGCTGACCAGACGAGTCTAGGCACTCTCCTTAATTAGCAAATACTTCTCTGCCCTCCCTGAACTCAGCAGTATTGACCAACCTAGTCCATCTCTCTCACACACCCATTTCTCATCATCGGTGTGCCCCTCCCTCTCTTCTCCAGTCTCAATATTTCTCAAGATTGACTGGAGGAAAGGAGGAAATTCATTGCGTGCACACAGAGTGAGAGAGCGTGAGTAGGGGAAGAGATTGTGAGAGATACTACTCCTATTCTTACTGACAGTAACAATCAGTAACAGTCTAGTGCAGGCCACAGAGGGCAGAGAGGAAAACATGCATGAGCAAGGAGCCATTCTGAACAAATGTATTGGACAACACTTACACATGCTTGGTCCTCCTCTGGCTGTAGGTCACCCGTGGCTGGGTGTGCCGTGGTCCCGGTGATAGCATTGGTGGCAGTCTTCCTCTTCTAGGAGCCACCCCAGAGTTCTTCTTCTCTGAGGTTTATTGGCAGACTACACTCATAAGATGTATTGCTGCCACTGTGCGGGGTAGTAAAAAAATCCCCCCCCACACACACACACACAAAAAAATGGTTTGGATGAAAAAAATCTATTAAAACATAAATAAAATTCATGCCACTACCCTGAATTTCAAACCAAATCTGTACTATTCAGATAGTACAGATATTCAGATAGTACAGGCTCAGGAAGCAGGAACCTTGGAGGGAGGGGACCTCTTCATTCAGTACTCCCTGTAACATTTCAGCTGCAGAGTTCTGGAGATCCAGAAATGTATGTGCCGCCTTCACAATGATGTCTAGATTCTTTTATTTTTTTGATTAGTTTGACTAGTGGAATTGATCACTTGCACTACAAACGCCACCTTCTTCACTATTCGTATGTCAGGATACTTCTCCTGCATGTCATTCACTGCAGACTGTGGGACATCCACTACCATCTCCTCTCTACTCACTCCTTCAGCTATAGCTCACTGTCTCCACATAGGAGACCTGCTGGATGGCCCTGATCCTAGCTACTGCGACCTCCTTCATCCATACAGAGCACTCCGGGAGCTTGGGAACGTGGTTCCCATCACAATTACACCAACATTCTTCATCTGACTCTTCAACTACTACATATGTATTCCTTCGACAAACACTTGCCAGACTTTTTACACTTGTAACAATGCAACGGTTTCTGTACATACGATCTCACCGCATATCTCACCTACCCAAGTTTTACATAAGTTGGGAGAACCACTTCACCGATCGACAGTAAAAAAAAAAGATTCCTTCCATCTTTCATTAGATTCAATCGACGTGCGTCTACCACTCCTGGAATGTTCTCCCTAAACCCCACACAGTCTTTATGTCCAACGAGACACCAGAGATGACACCTTTGACCGGTGCCCTACTCTGAAAGTCAAAGCTTCCCACCTCACATGTCGAAATCTTGTCGAGCCAAAGAGCTTTCTCCTTTTGCGCTGTTGACACACACGAAATCAGCATCACACCACTCCTGGTCACTTTGATTTGTTTAACACTTTTTTTGGTTACTACATGATTCCATATGTGTTATTTCATCGTTTTGATGTCTTCAATACTATTCTACATGGTAGAAAACAGTCAAAATAAAGAAAAACCCCTTGAATGAGTAGGTTTGTCCAAACTTTTGACTGGTGCTGTACAGTATGACTCGATGCAGTTGTAGGCCTACAGTACCATTGCTACTTTGACAACATTTCAATCAAATCTAATTTTATTCGTCACAGGCTTCGCAAACAACAGGTGTAGACTAACAGTGAAACGCTGACACGGGCCCTTCCCAACAGTACTGAGAGAAAGAAAATAGAGAAATAATAGAAAAGTAAAACACGTAATACTAAATACACAATGTGTAACGGTACCAGTACCAAGTTGATGTGCAGGGGTGCGATAGTAATTGAGGTAGCTATGTACATATATAACTAGGAATAAAGTAACAGATCATAAACAGTAGCAGCAGAGTTTGTGATGAAGTCAAAACAGTGCAAAAAGGGTCCATGCAGATCGTCCGGGTAGTTATTTTGCTAACTATTTAGCAGTCTTATTATGGCTTGGTGGTAGAAGCTGTTCAGGGCCCTGTTGTTTCCAAAGTTGGTGCAAAGGTACCGCCTGCCTTGCGGTGGCAGAAAGAACAGTCTACGACTTGGGTGGCTGGAGTCTGACCACTTTTAGGGCATTCCTCTGACACCGCCTGTTGTAGAGGTCCTGAATGGCGAGCAGCTCGGCCCCAGTGATGTACTGGGCTGTACGCACTATCCTCTGTAGGGCTTTCCGGTCGGATGCCAAGCAGTTGCCACGCCAAGCGGTGATGCAGCCAGTCAAGATGCGCACAATGGTGCAGCTGTAGAACTTGTTGAGCATCTGAGGGCACGTGCCAAATCTTTTCAGCCTTCGGAGGGGGAAGAGGCGTTGTTGTGCCCTCTTCACGACTGTGTTGGTTTGTGTTGAGCATGATAGATCCTTAGTGATGTGGACACCGAGGAACTTTGAAGCTCTCGACCCGCTCCACTACAGCTCTGTTGATGTGTATCGGGTCGTTTCCTGTAGTCTATGATCAGCTTCTCTGTCTTGCTGACATTGAGGGAGAGGTTGTTGTCTCTGACCTCCTCCCTATAGGCTGTTTCGTCATCGTCAGTTATCAGGCCTACTGCCGTCTTATTATTACTAATAGTATGTCATGTCAATAAAGCAATTCGATTTTGAAAGAGAAATACAAAATTTCAGAACATCATATCAGCCTACATACCAAGTGTGGTCAGTGTACTGGCAAGAGTATTGGCAAGCAAACCCTTGTTGATCCATGAAGAATAGATGCGTATGGGATAGCTGCGTTTCTTCTCGCGAGAGTTTCTTTGAGTAGCCTACCCCTTTTCCTTTTTTTCCCCATTCGTGGAAGAGCTTTATCAGTGACAGTCTCCCCCTGTCGTCATAACAGCATAGTACGGCTCTGACACTACCTCCACTCAATACCGAGAGAGAGGGGCACAATAAACAGAAGACATCTGTGTCTGACATCGAGGCAGCGAAGACCGTAATTTAAACCGCGCGTCTTCGCTCCCCAACTAGAAACCCTCCTCACCCCATGAACGGCGCCGGTGACACGGGGTTTAACGTCCTCTAAAGACGGTGACAGGGCGAGGAGGGAACGTTGCCTTCCGGGGGGATTCAGCGAAGCAGCAGCTGAAGCAGGGTTGATTTGGTTTTGACCACTGGAGGACCCACCACTAACTAGCTGGGTAAGGGTAAACGCACAGCATGAACCCAGCCACGCGCTCCGCTCCTCTCGAGCTCCGTCCGTGCGTGCATCAGCAGGCTACTGTGTCTGTCCTTTTATAGAAATTTAGCTCGAAATGTCTCGATCTAGTCCGGTGCCTCTGTCAGTCCCGTCAGTGAGTGGAATGGACGTGGAACATTCGAATCGGGATATGAATTCAATTCACCCAGGCATCATGACCATGCAATTGGACATGGTGAGGTATAGTGGTTGACGGTGCGTATATCTGTGGTGGTGGTGGTGGGGGGTACAGACTACTGTGCTGATGCTGTTGCGTGTGTGACGCGCCTTCCATGGCGAGACCACTGAGCGAGACGCATGTGTGTTTGTTGGTGTTCCTCGCCTCGCGCACATCTGTTTGGTTGGGGACCGCAGAAGGTAGCCGATGTCTCGTATGTCGTGTTTTTAATAGATTTCATAGACAGTACAGTGGACGACGTGGTGTTTACACGAACATCGACGCTGCATTGGAAACGCAACAAATTATGAGCTAGCGTTATTATTATGGTCCAAATAAAATTGTTGCAAATCGGATGAAACCAGTTTGTTGAGAAACATGGCATTTGTAGGCCTAATCAGTGTTTATTATAGGTCTATTATTAATGTTAATAATAATGTATTATTATTGTTATTATTATTATTATTATTATTGTACTTGCATTATTACACGACTATGGCAGCCAATTTCATAGCCTAGACCTAGTAGCCTAATTGCTGTGATCCTGTGCCATGTTGGACAGATCAACACACACAGATAGGAGAGAGAGATTTCCTGAACTGGCCATGTCACAAATGTCTGAGGTCTGTTTACTTCAGCTGGCTGTTTGGGTTAGCTTGATAACCGTTACCAGAGCCATCCTGTGTGTGTGTGTGTGTGTGTGTGTGTGTGTGTGTGTGTGTGTGTGTGTGTGTGTGTGTGTGTGTGTGTGTGTGTGTGTGTGCGTGCGTGCGTCTGTGTGAGAGAGAGAGAGAGAGAGAGATGCTCTCTCCTTGATGTTGCATAACGACTGTCTGTGGCACTGCTGTCAAAATAAGATGGCATGGTTTCCTGCCATAATGCCATATCATCTTCAGACTAGACTATACATCTAGTCTACCTATGTGCCGGGAATCATGTAGCCTTATTACTAGATAATGTATAGGGCAATTCCACGATAATGGAATTAGGCTTTGACTCAGAGGTTTCACTTTAAAATGTATGCCAAACAAAAAACGATGATTTAAAAGTAGAACAAACAATACAACTCTATGCACCAGTACTGCTTTGAAACATTTCCACTGAAACATTTGCACAAACAAATTTAGTGGAAGAACTGTGCAGATGCAAATTTTGGTAACGGAATTACGGTAAAATCTCCCTATGCGACCACATTTTCCAAAAACTCTGTTAAATATCTGCTCCGAATTAAGATTCAAAGATGTTTTTTATTATTATTTTATATAACTAGGCAAGTCAGTTAGGAACAAATTCTTAATTAGAATGACAGTCTAGGAACAGTGGGTCAACTGCCTTGTTCAGGGGCAGAACGACAGATTGTTACCTTGTCAACTCAGGGATTTGATCTAGCAACCTTTCGGTTACTGGCCCAACTCTCTAACCACTAGGCTACCTGCCGCCCCAATTCAAAGACGTCTGCCGAAAGAATGGGGTGTCAGCTATGACATGGCACCTTGAGTTTGAAAAAAATCTCATTTAGTTACTGAACTACAGTAAGTGAAGTGGCTTTACACCCGGTGACAGAATTATGGAAATGGTTTACATCATGGGTCCCGGATCTGTACTATACAGAAATGCATAGTCATGTTTCACAAGTTTGGACATGGTGCAATACAATGCAGCGCAGTACAATACAGCACAGCAGAGTAGGGGAGGGTAGAGTTCAGTACAGTGCAGTACAATACAGCACAGCAGAGTAGGGTAGGGTAGAGTTCAGTACAGTGCAGTACAATACAGCACAGCAGAGTAGGGTAGGGTAGAGTTCAGTACAGTGCAGTACAATACAGCACAGCAGAGTAGGGTAGGGTAGAGTTCAGTACAGTGCAGTACAATACAGCACAGCAGAGTAGGGGAGGGTAGAGTTCAGTACAGTGCAGTACAATACATAGGGTAGGGTAGAGTTCAGTACAGTGCAGTACAATACAGCACAGCAGAGTAGGGGAGGGTAGAGTTCAGTACAGTGCAGTACAATACAGCACAGCAGAGTAGGGGAGGGTAGAGTTCAGTACAGTGCAGTACAATACAGCACAGCAGAGTAGGGGAGGGTAGAGTTCAGTACAGTGCAGTAGAAGAGTAGAGTATAGTAGAGTACAATACAATATACTGTACTCTACTGTACTATGCCACATTTTCTTTACTCTACTTTATTGTACTGTACTGTACCACTGTATTGTCTTGTACTGTTCTTGACTGAGCTCTACTCACTGTACTGTACTGTGCTGTCCAAACTTGTCAAAGCACCAGTTTTGGACACACCTACTCATTCACTCATTTTCTTTCTTTTTAATATTTTCTACTTTGTATAATAATAGTTAAGACATCAAAACAATGAAATAACACATGGAATATTGTTGTAACCAAACAAAAGTGTTTAACAAATCAAAATCTATTTTATATTTGAGATTCAAAGTAGCCAGCCTTTGCCTTGATGACAGCTTTGCACACTCTTGGCATTCTCTCAACCAGCTTTTCCAACAGTCTTGAAGGAGTTCGCACATATGCTAAGTACTTGTTGGCTGCTTTTCCTTCACTCTGCGGTCCAACTCAACCCAAACGATCTCAATTGAGTTGAGGTCGGGTGATTGTGAAGGCCAGGTCATCTGATGCAGCACCATCACTCTCCTTCTTGGTCAAATAGCCCTTACACAGCCTGGAGGTGTATTATGGGTCATTCTCCTGTTGAAAAACAAATGATAGTCCCACTAAGCACAAACCAGATGGGATGGCGTATCGCTGCAGAATGCTGTGGTAGCCATGCTGGTTAAGTGTGCCTTGAATTCTAAATCAAAATCAAATCAAATCAAATCAAATTTATTTATATAGCCCTTCGTACATCAGCTGATATCTCAAAGTGCTGTACAGAAACCCAGCCTAAAACCCCAAACAGCAAACAATGCAGGTGTAAAAGCACGGTGGCTAGGAAAAACTCCCTAGAAAGGCCAAAACCTAGGAAGAAACCTAGAGAGGAACCAGGCTATGTAAATAAATCACAGACAGTGTAACCAGCGAAGCACCATCACACCTCCTCATCCATGCCTCACGGTGGGAACTACACATGCAGAGGTCATCCATTCATCTGCTCTGCGTCTCACAAAGATACGTTGGTTGGAAACAAAAATCTCAAATTTGAACTCATCAGACCAAAGGACAGATTTCCACAGGTCTAATGTCCATTGCTCGTGTTTCTTGGCCCAAGCAAGTCTCTTCATCTTATTGGTGTCCTTTAGTAGTGGTTTCTTTGCAGCAATTCAACCATGAAGGCCTGATTCACGCAGTCTCCTCTGAACAGTTGATGTTGAGATGTGTCTGTAACTTGAACACTGAAGCATTTATTTGGGCTGCCGTCTGAGGTGCAGTTAACTCTAATGAACTTGTCCTCTGCAGCAGAGGCAACTCTGGGTCTTCTTTTCCTGTGGCGGTCCCGATGAGAGCCAGTTTCATCAGCGCTTGATGGTTTTTGTGACTGCACTTGAAGAAACTTTCAACGTTTTAGAAGTTTTTCGGATTGACTGACCTTCATGTCTTAAGTAATGATGGACTGTTGTTTCTCTTTGCTTATTTGAGATGCCATAATATGGATTTGGTCTTTTACCAAATAGGGATATCTTCTGTATACCACCCCTACCTTGTCACAACACAACTGATTGGCTCATATGCATTAAGACGGAAAGGAATTCCACATATTCATTTTTAACAAGGCAGACCTGTTAATTTAAATGCATTCTAAGTGACTACCTCATGAAATTGGTTGAGAAAATGCCTCATGAAGCTGGTTGAGAGAATGCCAAGAGTGTGCAAAGCTGTCATCAAGGCAAATGGTGGCTACTTTGAAGAATATAAAATATCTTTTGATTTGCTTAACACCTTTCTGGTACTACATGATTCCATATGTGTTATTCCATAGTTTTGATGCCTTCAAATTTTTCTACAATGTAGAAAATAGTAAAGTAAAGAAAAACCCATGAATTAGTATAGTGGCTTGCGAAAGTATTCACCCCCCTTGGCATTTTTCCTATTTTGTTGCCTTTTTTTGGAGTTTGTATCATTTGATTTACACAACATGCCTACCACTTTGAGGATGCAAAATATTTTTTATTGTGAAACAAACAAGAAGTAAGACAAAACAAATGAAAACTTGAGCATAACTATTCACCCCACAAAGTTAATACTTTTTAGAGCTTTATTTTTTTCAGCAATTACAGCTGCAAGTCTCTTGGGGTATGTCTCTACAAGCTTGGCACATCTAGCCATGGGGATTTTTGCCCATTCTTCAAGGCAAAACTGCTCCAGCTCCTTCAAGTTGGATGGGTTCCCCTGGTGAACAGCCGTTGCCTGTTCAACCCGCTCTCATCCAGAAGGCGAGGTCAGTGCAGGTGCATCAAAGCTGGGACCGAGAGACTGAAAAACAGCTTCTATCTCAAGGCCATCAGACTGTTAAACAGCCATCACTAACATTGAGTGGCTGCTACCAACATACTGACTCAAATCTCTAGCCACTTTAATAATAAAAGATTGGATGCAATAAATGTATCACTAGTCACTTTAAACAATGCCACTTTATATAATGTTTACATACCCTAAATGACTTCTCATATGTATATACTGTACTCTATACCATCTACTGAATCTTGCCTATGCCGCACGGCCATCGCTCATCCATATATTTATATGTACATATTCTTATTCATTCCTTTACACTTGTGTGTATAAGGTAGCAATTTTTTTTTACCTTTATTTTACTAGGCAAGTCAGTTAAGAACAAATTCTTATTTTCAATGACGGACTAGGAACAGTGGGTTAACTGCCTGTTCAGGGGCAGAACGACAGATTTGTACCTTGTCAGCTCGGGGATTTGAACTTGCTACCTTTCGGTTACTAGTCCAACGCTCTAACCACTAGGCTACCCTGCCGCCCCGTTGTGAAAATGTTAGATTACTTGTTAGTCGGAACTAGAAGCACAAGCATTTCATTACACTCGCATTAACATCTGCTAACCATGTGTATGTGACCAATAAAATTTGATTTGATTTGGTGTACAGCAATCTTTAAGTCATACCACAGATTCTCAATTGGATTGAGGTCTGGGCTTTGACTAGGTCATTACAAGACATTTAAATGTTTCCCCTTAAATCACTCGAGTGTTGCTTTAGCAGTATACTTAGGGTCATTGTCCTGCTGAAAGGTGTACCTCTGGCCCAGTCTCAAATCTATGGAAGACTGAAACAAGTTTCCCTCAAGAATTTCCCTGTATTTAGCGCCATCCATCATCCCTTCAATTCTGACCAGTTTCCCAGTCCCTGCCGATGAAAAACATCCCTGCCACCACCATGCTTCACTGTGGGGATGGGGTTCTCAGGGTGATGAGAGGTGTTGTGTTTGCGCCAGACATAGCGTTTTCCTTGATGGCCAAAAAGCTCAATTTTAGTCTCATCTGACCAGAGTACCTTCTTCCATATGTTTGGGGAGTCTCCCACAGGCCTTTTGGCAAACACCAAACGTGTTTGCTTATTTTTCTCTTTAAGCAATGGCTTTTTCTGTCCACTCTTCCGTAAAGCCCAGTTCTGTGGAGTGGACGGCTTAAAGTGGTCCAATGGTCAGATACTCCTATTTCCACTGTGGAGTTTTGCAGCCTCTTTGTTGCCTCTCTGATTAATGCCCTCCTTGCCTGGCACGTTTGTTGTGGTGTCATATTCTTTACATTTTTTAATAATGGATTTAATGGTGCTCCGTGGGATGTTCAAAGTTTCTGATATTTTTTTGTAACCCAACCCTGATCTGTACTTCTCAACAACAACTTTGTCCCTGACCTGTTTGGAGAGCTCCTTGGTCTTCATAGTGCCGCTTGGTGCTTGGTGGTGTTGCAGACTCTTTTGCCCTTCAGAACAGGTGTATATATACTGAGATCATGTTACACTTAGATTGCACACAGGTGGTCTTAATTTAATTAATTATGTGACTTCTGAAGGTAATTGGATGCACCAGATCTTATTTAGGGGCTTCATAGCAAAGGGGGTGAATACATATGCACGCACCACTTTTCCATTTAAAAATGTTTCAAATTTCTTTTAACGTTATTTTTTAAATTTCACTTCACCAATTTGGACTATGTTGTGTATGTCCGTTACATGAAATCCAAATAAAAATCCATTTAAATTACAGGTTGTAATGCAACAAAATAGGAAAAACACCAAGGGAGATTAATACTTTTTCAAAGCACTGTATGTGTGTCCAAACTTTTGACCGGTTCTGTACGTCTATGATAGGTTCAGATTTGGTCCGGTCCGGTTTTTCTGTGGACGATCAAGGCCAGGGTGAACTGACCAAATTTCAACTACTTTTCAACGTCCATGAACGTCCAGTGTCGGTCGGTGCTCAGTGGGTGAGGGGGCTGGTTACAGTAAATGGAAAGAGAGGGAGCTAATGGGTAGGTGTCAGTAAGAGCTGGGAGAGGTGACCTTCACTGGAGAATGAGAGAGAAAGGCAGAGAGAGAGAGAGGGAGGGGTTGTCCAGACTCAGACTTTTTTAACACTCTTGGTTTAACTACCAGACGACAGAAACAGAAAGAAAACAGTTATGTGCTGAACATAACAGTATGCCAGTGGAACGGAGGACAGTAGCAGGTGACCCAACTGTGGTTTGTGACTATTAAGATTTCCCATTGTAGCCAAATTCAGCTGCAGTAATTCCGTTACTGATTTTTACTAAATTCCGTTACCAATTTTGTAACAAAATTACAAGTTTTATTCACTTAATAATTTATGAACAAAATGTATATAAGTAAAATCATTATAATTCATTGTTAGGTGTACCATTACGTGTTTCTCCTCTAAACTTTCATTATCCTCCCTCCACATAAAGATACGTGGGTTTTTGGTAACAGAATTACAAGCCAATATTTCTTAGACTTACAGAAGGTAAACAATTTCTCCAAAACTAAATGTGTGTTGATATTAGTTGGGTCTTTACATTGAACATGATTGTTTTGATGTATTTCTGATACATTTGAAGACTTTTTCTAGTAGATGTTTCTTAAGACCCCCTTTTCCATCTGTTTATCCAGAAATCAAAGCCTTTACTTATGCCGCACTTTTAAGATGGAAAAAGGTTGAAAAATGTATCTATGCCCAAAATATAGACTCGTATGTTTCATTTGACACCCATTTTGTTATGCTCCTATGAACTTCACATGTTGGTGCTCATGGGTCCTTTTAGATGGAAATGCCCATAGGCTACTCCATAGAGAAAGACAGACAGATTGATAGATAGGCCTAGATTGATTGATAGATATACAGTGGGGCAAAAAAGTATTTAGTCAGCCACCAATTGTGCAAGTTCTCCCACTTAAAAAGATGAGAGAGGCCTGTAATTGTCATAAAAGGTACACTTCAACTATGACAGACAAAATGAGAAAAAGAAATACAGAAAATCACATTGTAGAATTTTTAATGAATTTATTTGCAAATTATGGTGGAAAATAAGTATTTGGTCAATAACAAAAGTGTATCTCAATACTTTGTTATTTACCCTTTCTTGGCAATGACAGAGGTCAAACGTTTTCTGTAACTCTTCACAAGGTTTTCACACAATGTTGCTGGTATGACATTCTCCCAATCTTCCTCTGGATTATCCAAATGCTCTCTAGCAAACTTCAGACGGGCCTGGACATGTACTGGCTTAAGCAGGGGGACACGTCTGGCACTGCAGGATTTGAGTCCCTGGCGGCATAGTGTGTTACTGATGGTAGGCTTTGTCCCAGCTCTCAGCATGTCATTCACTAGGTCCTCCCTTGTGGTTCTGGGATTTTTGCTCACCGTTCTTGTGATCATTTTGACCCCATGGGGTGAGATCTTGCATGGAGCCCCAGATTGAGGGAGATTATCAGTGGTCTTGTATGTCTTCCATTTCCTAATAATTGCTACCACAGTTGATTTCTTCAAACCAAGCTGCTTACCTATTGCAGATTCAATCTTCCCAGCCTGGTGCAGGTCTACAATTTTGTTTCTGGTGTCCTTTGATAGCTCTTTGGTCTTGGCCATAGTGGAGTTTGGAGTGTGACTGTTTGAGGTTGTGGACAGGTGTCTTTTATACCGATAACAAGTTCAAACAGGTGCCATTAATACAGGTAACGAGTGGAGGACAGAGGAGCCTCTTAAAGAAGAAGTTACAGGTCTGTGAGAGCCAGAAATCTTGCTTGTTTGTAGGTGACCAAATACTTATTTTCCACCATAAATTCATTAAAAATCCTACCATGTGATTTTCTGGATTTTTTTTCCCATTTTGTTTGTCATAGTTGAAGTGTATCTATGATGAAAATTACAGGCCTCTCTCATCTTTTTAAGTGGGAGAACTTGCACAATTGGTGGCTGACTAAATACCTTTTTGCCCCACTGTATCTATACTTTTGATTAAAAGCGCGAGGGGGCCGCGCGCAACAACTGTCCATTTATTGCCCCTAGAATCGCTAAAAGACGCGCCCCAGAAAACATCACAGACTCACGTGAACACTTAAATATATAAACATATATATATGTTAGTTGGCGGGGTTGACTGTGGTATAGACCATTCAACTTTACTGGGTGTAAAATTTGAACTAAACTTGAATAGTCTTTACATTGTTGAATCGCTTATTGGCCACCAGTTTCATATTGGGAATGATGTCATCAAAAGATGACATCATCCATTGGGCTAAAACATAACTATTTTATAGCCCCCAGGGTCAACAGTTGTTGTTAGTTGGTTTTGGGAAGCATGCTTATTTGTAGAACATCACACTGGTTCTGTTCCCCAGGCCCCCACAGACCCAAATATATCTTCAATCATTCTACTACATGTTGATACGATCTAGATAAGCCCACTCTATCATTTGCTGCAGCAACCACTGTACTGGTTTGGCCTAATGGTATTTTCCTGATTGGGCGCCGCCCAGGACCCTGCCTGCCCATGTCTAGTAGTCTAGTATTTGTTGTGATGAGTAGGCAAGCTCATATTCAGATTCTATTTTATTCTAATCTACTCTACTCTCTCTACTCTGATCCATCTAATCCTGTAACCAGTTTTATCTTCAACGAAATAGGCCTATATTGGATAGCCAATAGACTCTTTGTACAGTATAATGCATGGTTGCCTACCTCCAATACCGGTGTGTGTTTGTGTGTGTGCGTGTGTAAAGAGTCTGGTGGGTGAAACATTAGCCGTGCCAATCACGAAATGGAAAATTCCAGCGATTCCTGTGCCGTTCATCTTCCATGTCACCCAGAGTGACAGATTGGGGCGTGTTCCTCACTAAAGGCAAAGATGACTGCGTGTGTGCGTGCGTGCGTTTGAATATGTGTGTGTGTGTGAGTGTGCAGACCCGCGAGCAATTGCGGCCCATCATGTGGAGTTCAGATTTTTATGGCCCCCGTCAAAGTTCCCCATCCCTGATATAGATCAACATCAGCATGGTCATTCATTACAAACGAACAAAGCTGAAATGATCCTAGATCTACATTACTGTACAGAAGTACTAGGCCACTGTCTCTCGCTATAAGGCTTATACAGTAGCTCTATTGCCTAACTTGTACTTTACAGTATAGTATACTAGTAGGCAAATATGAATCCAACCACGGTCTCTCAAAAGCAAGACAGTGGAACTACTAGACCGATGACTGTACAGTGATGTCACCAGTGCCATTGCTGCTAGTGGCACTTGATCTCTCGTGCAGTGTGTGTGTGTGTGTGTGTGTGTGTGTGTGTGTGTGTGTGTGTGTGTGTGTGTGTGGGGGGGGTGGGTGGGGGGTTGAATTAAGATCGCATGAAGGAAGACATACAGGAAAAGCTCTAAGAACACATAATGGAGCAGAAAGAGATGGATCGAGATAAAGGATGAGACAGGGGAAGATAAGAGAAAGATGGAGAGACAGAAGTGTGGGTAGAGAATGGAGAGAGGATTAATAGGTCGAACAGGGAGTTTGCATTAGCAGAATGAGCGATGGACGGCGAGAAAAATGAGAAGAGAGTAAGGAAGAGAGAGTGCTAGTGGGAGATGACGAGAGAATCAGAGACGAGAGAGAGAGCGAGAGATGGACATGGTGAGTGAAGAGAGAAAGAGAGAGAGGGCGGAGGCGAAGAGACGGTGGAGTGAAAAGAGAAAGAGGCCGCGGCAGAGGAGGGCGAGAGAGAGAAAAAGGGAGGAAGAGAGAGAGGATGAGGTAAAGAGATGGACAGAGAGGATGCAGTAGGTGGTGTGGGCCCAGTGTTTCCACAGCAACCAAGCCAGAGTTCACACTGAGGCTCAGGCAGAGAACGAGAGGGAGAGAGATGGCGAGAGAAAGGGAGTGACGGAGAGACGAAAGGAGAGAAAGAGATAGACCGACGCCTGAGAGAGGAGAGCGCGTACGCATAACGTATATATGACGGCGGTGTAAACCCCCACACTGAAACATATCCCCCTGTGAACTTCATACACAGATTCCAGGAGCTAATTCTAGAACGGACACCCCTCTCATTCCCCTCTCCCTCTTCACCCCCCTCCTCCTCCTCACCCCTCCCTCCCCCACTTCCGCCCCTCAGCTGTCCTTTCAGATATTAATAACTCAATTGAGACACCCAGGTTGTATCCCAAATAGCACCCTATTCCCCTGCTTTTCACTAGAGCCCTATTGAGTTTTGATAGTGTACTAAATAGAAGGGCTGGGAATTGCCAGGGACCTCACGATACGATATTATCATGATACTTAGGTGTTGATACGATAATTATTGCGAGTCTCACGACTCTATATGTATTGCGATTCGATACTGGGTCTTTATTGCGATTCGATGTTCCCAACATATTGCTCAACATTTGTCTGCTGCAGAGAAAAGAGAGAGCCACGAGAAAATGAGTTTTGATCAGTCATGGAAATAAAAGTGCTGAAAAAAATGGGCTCCCTATTTTTTTTTTAAAAGATGGAGAACAAGCTATGAAGGAAACATGTTGGTGCAGGTACAACTAGCGCAAAAATAGGGAATAGGATACAATTTGGGAAGCAGCCCCCAGACTAGCCAACCTGTATCCTGTAGTCTTTCTTTGGCCCTCCCTAGTATCTACCCAGACACAGATGCAATCTCAAACACACATACACACACACACACACATTCTTACACACACATAAATCAAACACACACACACACTCTCTCTCACTCCTTAACCCCCCCCCTTAAGTCAGTCCTCACTTAGCTCATCCTACATTTGAGAAGAGTATAGGGTGTCTAGTCTACTGACTAGACATCATGAGTGTACTGTAGCCTGACCAGTGACCACACTCACACACACACACACGCGCACACACACACACTAGAGAGGGACACGGTTCATCTAATATCCGAACGGACGTTGTCATTCGATTACTTGGAGTCAGTGTCTATTTTGACAATGAAAAAGCGTTGTTTATAAATGAAATGAGATGATCCTTGTGACATTGTTACCTACAAGGATACTCCATGACATTTAAAATACCGCGACATTTAAAATACCGCGACATTTAAAATACCATGACATTTAAAATACCATGACATTTAAAATATATCACCGTTGCTTTTAGCCAAAACTACAGATTGGTCAAGAGTCAAGATTTCTTTAATATTTTAACTGGATATCATGTTTTTTTCACGATATTAATGTCAAATGCCCATCCCTGACACACACACACGCACACACACACACACACAGTCACTAAGGCCTGTATTGTTTGCTGTGTGTGGTCTCATTCTAATGTCAATATCTTGAAATGGTTACGTGGGTACCAATGGATTCTCTCAACGTGGTTCTCCTATGTCCTACTACGTCCATATTATACACTGAGTATACAAAACATTAAGAACACTTGCCCTTTCAATGACAGACTGACCAGGTGAAAGCTATGATCCCTTATTGATGTCACTTGTTAAATCCAATTCAATCAGTGTAGTTGAAGGGGAGGAGACAGGTTAAGGAAGGATTTTTAAGCCCGAGTCAATTAAGACATGGATTGTGCATGTGTGCCATGCAAGACAAAATATGTAAGTGTCTTTAAACGGGGGTATTGTAGTAGGTGCCAGGAGCACCGGTTTGGGTCAAGAACTGCAACGGTGCTGGGTTTTCATGCTCAACAGTTTCCCGTATGTATTAAGAATTGCCCACTTACCAAAGGACATCCAGCCAACTTGACACATCTGTGGGAAGCATTGGAGTTAACATGGGCCCCGACGAATTGAGGCTGTTCTGAGGTCAACAGGGGAAGGGAAGGTGTTCCAAATGTTTGGTATACTCAGTGTACTGTGTATACTGTATTGTATATATTGAGGTAGTTGAGTTTCCTTCAAGACTGAACATGGGCTATGTCTCAATTATCTCTCCTTCCTCCCAAAATGTGCATTTCCTCCTTCCTATCTGATATCTATCTACTGAAGTACACACAGATTTACACACTCGAACCAAGCATTGATTCTAGGGATGAAAAAGACAACAGTGAATGCAGCTTACGTAAATTCTGCAGTGGCTACGGGTCGAGATCCTAATATGTCATTTCGTGCACTAATAATATCCAATAATCCACAAGGGAATATCAGTTTTCCTCCATTGAGATCAATGGATGCACGCATCACTTATTAAACCATTCTACAACACGCAATAATCATAGCATCAGTACATGTTCTCGCCTTCCACACTAGATACTCATGTAATGATCACACTTCCGAAAAGTGTTCTCGTAAGTCACAACGTCCCAGCTCTGTTCGTTGCAGGTTGGCGGAAGTCCCTTGAAATGGATTATTTCCGATGTCCCACCGTTTAGTGGCGATAGGGAGTGTCGTTTTTTAAATTCCTGAACGTGGTGGGGGAAGGGGAGTGGGTCCTTTCCTGTCTTTTCGTCTCTGCCATTGGCTGGCAGTTGCAGACAGGTAGTTTGATGAACTGCATTGGCCTTTGGATTGTAAACTAGTGATTTGGTCATATGACATGAAAATAGAGCTTTTTGACCATGCACACTAGTGGTGGGTTTGGCGTTGGAAAACAAAAGCATCAGTCGAAAAGTACCTCATACCTACCGTAAAATACAGTGGTGGATCTTTGATGTTATGGGGCTAATTTGCTTCCAATGATCCTGGGGTCCTTGTTAAAGTACCTGGACATTTTAGAGAAAGACAAAAGTACTAATCTAAATTGATCACAAAATTCTACATTTTGCAATGTCCATCTCAGTCTCCAGACTTGAACCCCATTGAAAACCTGCGGTTTGGAAAGATTCTGTATGGAGGAATGGTCTAAGATCTCTCCCAAAGTGTTCTCCAACCTCATAAAAGTCTTAGAACAAGTCATTATCCTTGCAATGATAGGGTGCAAGATTATTGAATGCAGGGGTGGCAATCATTTTGACTGCTATTGTTTTAATATACACTACTGTTCAAAAGTTTGGGGTGACTTAGAAATGTCCTTGTTTTTGAAAGAAAAGCACATTTTTCGTCCATTAAATAACATAAAATTGTCAACGGTGAAGAGGCGACTCCGGGATGCTGGCCTTCTAGGCAGAGTTGCAAAGAAAAAGCCATATCTCAGACTGGCCAATAAAAATAAAAGATTAAGATGGTCAAAAGAAGACAGACACAGAACAGAGGAACTCTGCCTAGAAGGTCAGCGTCCCGGAGTCGCCTCTTCACTGTTGGCGTTGAGACTGGTGTTTTGCGGGTACTATTTATTGAAGCTGCCAGTTGAGGACTTGTGAGGCGTCTGTTTCTCAAACTAGACACTTTAATGTACTTGTCCTCTTTCTCAGTTGTGCACCAGGGCCTCCCACTCCTCTTTCTATTCTGGTTAGGGCCAGTTTGTGCAGTTCTGTGAAGGGAGTAGTACACCGCGTTGTACGAGATCTTCAGTTTCTTGGCAATTTCTCACATGGAATAGCCTTAATTTCTCAGAACAAGAATAGACTGATGAGTGTCAGAAGAAAATGATTTGTTTCTGGCCATTTTGAGCCTGTAATCAAACCCATAAATGCTGATGCTCCAGATACTCAACTAGTCTAAAGAAGGCCAGTTGTATTGCTTCTTTAATCAGACAACAGTTTTCAGCTGTGCTAACATAATTGCAAAAGTGTTTTCTAATGATCAATTAGCCTTTTAAAATAATTAACTTGGGTTAGCTAACACAACGTGCCATTGGAACACAGCAGTGATGGTTGCTGATAATGGGCGTCTATACACCTATGTAGATATTCCATAAAAAATCTGCAATTCCCAGCTACAATAGTCATTTACAACATTAACAATGTCTACACTGTATTTCTGATCAATTTGATGTTATTTTAATGGACAAAAAATGTGCTTGTCTTCTCAAAAAACAAGTGACCCCAAACTTTTGAATGGTAGTGTATATCATTTTTACTTAGTTAAACAAAATCTATTTCTCTGATTAATTGTAAAAAAGTATATAATTTCCCAATGTTTTGAGCACACAATATAGCTCAGTATTAGTATTATTTACTTTATACAGACTTTTTTTGCTTGTCTTTATCGAGGGTGCCAATCATTTTGGACCTGACTGTATGTGATGATGCCATATAAGCGTACAGTTGGCCTATATCAGAAGAGGATGCAGTGTGTCTGTGTGTGTGTGTGTGTGTGTGTGTGTGTGTGTGTGTGTGTGCGTGCGTGCGTGTGTGTGTGTGTGCGCGCGTGTGTGTGTGCATGCGTGTGTGCATGCGTGCATGCATGTGTGCATTTGTGTGTGTGTGTGTGCGCGCGCGTGTGTGTGTGTGAGAGAGGATCGGGAGAGAGGTGACACCACCAAAAATAGAACAACATACAGCGAAGAGAAAGAGAACCGAAATAGTACACACACACACACACACACACAGCTGCAGTGAAAGTCATGTACCCCTATCTGTGACTCCCAAACTAATCCCGTCGCTATGGCAACCACGCATCGCAAAAACAAGAACAACAACTTACAACCTCACAGGTTTGTGTGTGTGTGAGTGCATGTTAGCGCTTGCATGGCTGTGTGTGTGTGTGTTTTTCAGAGATCCTTACAGTCATATCAGCACAGTTGGTTTGGTTAATTAGATTCCTTTGACTATAGGGTGCTTTGTGGTGTAGAGTGTCCTTCAATATTTAATATTGCTTAAGTTCTTTCCTTTCCTTCGCCTCTTGTCCTCTTTCTCTAAACCCGACCTCACGCCGTTGCTTAGTAAATACCTGCTAGGGTAAATACCTGCTTAGTAAATACCTGCTAGGGTAAATACCTGCTTAGTAAATATCTGCTTAGTAAATACCTGCTAGGGTAAATACCTGCTTAGTAAATACCTGCTAGGGTAAATACCTGCTAGGGTAAATACCTGCTTAGTAAATACATGCTTAGTAAATATCTGCTTAGTAAATACCTGCTAGGGTAAATACCTGCTTAGTAAATACATGCTTAGTAAATATCTGTAAATATTAGTAAATACCTGCTAGGGTAAATACCTGCTTAGTAAATACATGCTTAGTAAATATCTGCTTAGTAAATACCTGCTAGGGTAAATACCTGCTTAGTAAATACATGCTTAGTAAATATCTGCTTAGTAAATACCTGCTAGGGTAAATACCTGCTTAGTAAATACATGCTTAGTAAATATCTGCTTAGTAAATACCTGCTAGGGTAAATACCTGCTTAGTAAATACATGCTTAGTAAATATCTGCTTAGTAAATATCTGCTAGGGTAAATACCTGCTTAGTAAATACCTGCTAGGGTAAATACCTGCTTAGTAAATACCTGCTAGGGTAAATACCTGCTTAGTAAATACCTGCTTAGTAAATACATGCTAGGGTAAATACCTGCTTAGTAAATACATGCTTAGTAAATATCTGCTTAGTAAATACCTTCTAGGGTAAATACCTGCTTAGTAAATACATGCTTAGTAAATATCTGCTTAGTAAATACCTGCTAGGGTAAATACCTGCTTAGTAAATACATGCTTAGTAAATATCTGCCTAGTAAATACCTGCTAGGGTAAATACCTGCTTAGTAAATACATGCTTAGTAAATACCTGCTTAGTAAATACCTGCTAGGGTAAATACCTGCTTAGTAAATACCTGCTAGGGTAAATACCTGCTTAGTAAATACCTGCTAGGGTAAATACCTGCTTAGTAAATACCTGCTTAGTAAATACATGCTTAGTAAATATCTGCTTAGTAAATACTATCAAGCCCCGCTGTTTTTTTCCTCAAGCTCTCCCTCTTTCCAACACGCAACTCCCTTTCTTTCTCCATATATATCTGCTTGTATTTATATCCCTTTTTCTCTCTCTCTATCTTCCTCTCTCCTTTGTGTCATCTGTTCTCTGTCACTCTCTTTCTCCTAATCACGTTTCCTCTCTCTCTCTCGCTCTCCCCCTCCCTCTGCTCCTCTCTCCTACAGATCTGAGGGACTCCAGACAGAACAGAGACCACACACCTCCGACTACCTAACATCAGAACCAAGGAGTCCACAATCAGCAAACAACAGCAACAGCACCATGCATACCTCCATCGTCTTCCTCCTCCCCTTCTTCCTCCTTTCTCTCCTCGCCTCCTCTTCTTCTTCCCAGAGTGACTCTCCGGAACTCGTCGTCGCCACGCGGGCAGGACGTGTCCGCGGCTTCCGCCTACCGACGCCGGACCGGAGTCACGTGACCGCTTTCCTCGGAATCCCATTCGCGGAGCCCCCACTGGGCAAGAAGCGCTTCCGAAAGGCGGAGCCCAAGAAGCCATGGTCGTACTTGTTAGAAGCTAGCTCCTACCCCAACGCCTGCTACCAGTTCGTTGACACCTCTTTCCCCGGGTTCCAGGGAAGCGAGATGTGGAACCCCAACAGGTTTACATTTCTTTTACGTTTACATTTTCCGGGTTTCCAAGATGCGAAACTCTTAAGAGGTCTATGGTTTTAGACATCCTTTGTTTGGGTTCCAAATTGCGCTCTATTCCCTATTTAGTGCACTACTTTTGACCAGAGGAGTATACTACAAATCAGGTTTGAGGAGTTAGCAAGGTAACTTTAATTTAGGATAATCCGTACCACGAAAGTGACTCACCTTTTAGCAAGGCATTTTTCAATGGCAACAAATCCTTCTGATAACCTGCTCTGGGGCAGGCTAACTCAGGGCTAACTTCATTTATCCCGAATGAAGTAACTGAGCCACGAATTGAGGACCAATGAAATCAGGTTCCCTCCCTCTCGCAAAGATTGCATCATCATCCCCTTCATTTGAGAAAGATGACTGATTCAATATTGTATTCATCAAATGTTTTTTTTGTGTATAAAAAATTGGCATGCATCACATTGGGGTGGCAGGGTAGCCTAGTGGTTAGAGCGTTAGACTAGGAAAGGTTGCAAGTTCAAATCCCCGAGCTGACAAGGTACAAATCTGTTGTTCTGCCCCTGAACAGGCAGTTAACCCACTGTTCCTAGGCTGTCATTCTTAACTGACTTGCCAAGTTAAATAAAGTTTAAAAAAAAGAAATGCACATTTAGTAATGACAGAATGCATTTGAAACGTCATGCATAACATAATACAGTAGATGTATAAAAAAATATTATTGTGAATTGATAAGCACACCAAATACGGCCTTAACAATAGGTAATAACAAAATGACAGCACTTCTAAAAGTCTATTTCACATCGTAGCCTGCAGAATTTGCAAGATAACGTTTCCTTCATTTTGATTTTGGCACAAATGAAAATGTGTCCCTCACTCGGCCCGTGGATTGATGTTTCAGCATTGTCTCAGTTGAAGAGTTGGGCTTTCGATTAGCCAACTGCGACATGAACGCACAGTTACAAACCTAGCTCGAGCAGGCTCAAGTAAGAAGTGGGTTGCGCCATCAATATCCACCTTCGTAGTACGGATATAGGCTGATCTTTAATGTGACAATAACTGAAGCTGGCTAACTTCATAAAAACCTGACTAGATCAGGCTTGCTAGGTTGGACTCTGGTTGAACTCTGGTTGAAAGTAATGCACTATGGCCTCCTGGGTGGCGCAGTGGTTAAGGGCGCTGTACTGCAGCGCCAGCTGTGCCATCAGAGTCCCTGTGTTCGCGCCCAGGCTCTGTCGTAACCGGCCGCGACCGGGAGGTCCGTGGGGCGAAGCACAATTGGCCTAGCGTCGTCCGGGTTAGGGAGGGCTTGGTCGGTAGGGATGTCCTTGTCTCATCGCACATCAGTGACTCCTGTGGCGGGCCGGGTGCAGTGAGCGCTAACCAAGGTTGCCAGGTACACAGTGTTTCCTCCGGCACATTGGTGCGGCTGGCGGCCGGGTTGGATGTGCGCTGTGTTAAGAAGCAGTACGGCTGGTTGGGTTGTGTATCGGAGGACGCATGACTTTCAACCTTCGTCTCTCCCGAGCCCGTACGGAGTTGTAGCGATGAGACAAGATAGTAGCTACTACAACAATTGGATACCACGAAATTGGGGAGTAAGAGGGTGCCAATTTGGGATGCATTTTATTTAAGTTTTGTATTATTAATCTATTTTATTGCTACTTGTTTGCTTTTACTTCATTTCCTTGTTTTACTTTAAAGTATGTTTGCGATTTTAAATGCACTTCAACCCTTGTGTGGTGTTCATGTTGTTGTTATTCACCCAATGTTTGCGGGTCTGATGGACCCACAACATTATTGGGTTTTTAAAACAATACAGCCAGAATCGACTGACATAAAAATACTGAGATGTTGACTGATATCAATTACAAGCCATATAGAGAGCATACATGGTTAATATTTGCCATTTACCTCTGCTAGATCACATTTATCAATAAAAAACGCTATTTGCGGAATAAAGACATGGGCGGAATAAATCATGTTTATCTTGAACAAATATAAATGAAACAAGATTTTCATCACTATCGATGTTTATTGCTTTGAACTGAACAATTTGGAAAGATACATTTTACATACATTATTGTATGGAAATGATAAATGAGCCCCATTGAACACAAGTTAAGGCCGGTCTACACACCACATGAGGGACAGAGTTTTACTGTGTGTGTGTGTTGCAAATGTATTTCTTGCGCTTGATGCATGTGTACTGCGTCTTCCTGTCCTTCTTGGGTCCACACACATCGCAGCGCTTCTTCTTGTTGCTACCGGCTGCAATCTAGAATGATGAAAACACTTAGTTCAAGAATTTTGCTAACATCTCACTCACTCACATGTATAGTTACAGCAGGCCAAGGTAGGAGAGTCAGACACACACACATGCAACAACATCACTCACACTTACTTCCAGTATTGGAGTTGTTGGTACTGTGGGTCGAGCGGATGGGGCACCAGCATGGCTGCAAGAAGCTGGGGTCCTTGGGTGGCTGCAGTGGCTGCAGAAGCTGGGGTCCTTGGGTGGCTGCAGAAGCTGGGACCCTTGGGATATGTTGCCCCCTCTGGATTTGAGGTCTTACCAATTACTTCCTCGAGAAAGAGCCATCTCCTCTGGAGCTTCCCTCTGTTCCAATCTGGGTTCAATGCCATCCAGATCACAAACGAGTTGTACGCCAAGATGTACAACATGTTGGGGCCACCGCCTGCGACAGGGTGTTGTCCAGGATCACGCCAAGGTTCTTAGCGCTCTGGGAGAGGAGTTGTCAACCGTGAGGGGGGAACGGGCAGTGAATAATATCATAAGTGGCCAGTGTAGAGTTCTTCTTTTGCAGCTGAAGCCAGTCACCAGCTTGTCGAAATTATCCACCCCTGAGGGCCTCCCAAGTGGCGCAGTGGTCTATGGCACTGCATCGCAGTGCTAGCTGTGCCACTAGAGATTCTGGGTTTGAGCCCAGGCTCTGCCAGGGTGTTGTCCAGGATCCGCCAAGCCGCACAATGACAACGGGGCGAGGCCCATGGGGGTTCGGCGCCGTCTTTCCACACGGATATGGCCATGCAGCGTTCGCGGTCCAGGGTTAGGGAGGGTTTGGCCAGCAGGGATATCCTTGTCTCATCGCACACTAGCGACTCCTGTGGTGGGCCGGGTGCAGTGCACTCTGACCAGGTCGCTAGGTGTACAGTGTTTCCTCCGACACATTGGTGTGGCTGGCTTCCGGGTTGGATGTGCGTTGCGTCAAGAAGCAGTGCGGCTAGGTTGTGTTTCGGAGGACGCATGGCTCTCTACCTTCGCCTCTCCTGAGTACGTTCAGGAGGAGGTTAAGCTTGAAAGAGCTGGTTAGAGGCAGTTTGGAATTTAGGAGTGGTAGAAAGATGGCAGCGATGAGACAAGACAGTAGACACTACCAATTGGGGAGAAAAGGGGAAAATAAATGAGGGTCGAGCGTATTTCCTGCCTTGTGAGTAGGGGGAGAAGGTGAGAGGGTGGAGGGCAGTGGAAAGAAGGAGGCAGAGAGGAATGAGTCAGAAGGTATATTTTAAAAATAATTCTACACACCTCCTTTTGTGGCATTGTAATCCATTATGATTTTTGGTTTTTGATGTTCAAAGGAGATTGGAATGACTGGCAGAGAGTTAAGCACAGATTCTCCTAAGTCCCAGAGGCTGCGTTGTTGATGCAGCGTACTCACTAATCAAGAGTACCACATTTTTTGCCTTTCTTTGGCACATAGGACACTAGGGATGTGTCGGTCCGAAACACAAACTTAGAGGAATTGATAGGCCTGTTCAGTGTATTCAACAGCGGAGGTGGGAGCTCTGGCTTGTTTTTTTGTACTGTTCCTCCCATCGTCAGCTTCCTCTTGAGGAGCTCCTGTCCCAGCTTGTGCGAAGTAAAAAAGTTATTGCATTTGATGTTGTCCTGTGTCACGTCCAGGACAACCCACATCCCTTGGTTCTTCTCAGGGGCTCCTCCATCTGGCTTCCCCGTATACACTTGCTAGTTCCACGTATATGTTGAAGCAGCATCCCAGGCAGCCCAGATCTTGATTCCATATTTTGCGGTTTTAGATGGTATGTACTGCCTGAAGGGGCAACGGCCCCTAAATGGCATAAGCTTCTCATCAACAGAAATGTTGGGCCCAGGATTGTAAAACAGGGGAAGGCAGTAGACCCACTTGTCCCGCACTGACCTGATTGCACCTAGCTTGTCTCTCTGCCGCCGAGCTGGTTTGGTGTCACGGTTATCGAAGCGGATAATCCCTGAAATAATTTGGAAGTTTTCCAGAGACATTGTTGCCAGGAAAAGTTCTCTGCCAGTTTCTGCATCCCACAGGGATTCTGTGGATTCCCCATTGGATCTAAAAACACCATCAAGGATTAGAACCCCAAACTATACATGTAAATGACTTTGGTCCATCTCTTTCCATCTCTCTCCAAAAAAACATACCTTCCCTCCAAATGAGTGCAGTCCAGAATGATTTCCTGGTTGGTGTCTGAGATGAACAGTTCAAAAGAAGACTTTATGTCCTGAACATGAAGACGTTCCTTCCACACTAGTTGAGCCGAGATCCTTTTTGCCATACTGATTTATTGTGGAAATGAGCCACACATGCAAAGCTTTTTATTTGCTATGTCCCTACCCCAATTTGCACCTGGCTGGGGTAGAGTGTGAAAAATACAGATAATTTTTTTACAATGTATTGAAATAATGTATTGTAATAACATTGTGCAGGTTCCCGCAAGACATGTAGTGTGTAGTTTCACACTAAAAAGGGTAAAGAGTCCAAGAAAAGCAGGAGGCAGGCAGGGAGACAGACAGGTTCTTGGTGCTATGTTGAAATAGCAGGCCCAGGGAGGAGGAAGACAGAGTGAAAGGCACACAGCAAACCTTTTTGTTTCATTTTTACTTGTTTTCACCTACACACACACTTTTATTACCCTCGGGTCCAGTGGACCCGAACACCACATATGTAATATAAATGTGTAGGGGGGTGCACAGTGTGCACTCAATGAAAATGTGTTAATGAGCCAAGGCAAATGAGTCTCAAGTTAAGTAAACATTGAAAATGGGTCCCACAGACCCGAACACCACAGAAGGGTTAAATAAAGTTTGATTTCATTTGAAAAAAAGTTTTGTTACACCAGGTGGTAGCTAGATGTTTACAAACTAAAGTTTGATTTACTTCCAACAGGGAGATGAGCGAGGACTGCCTCTACCTCAATATCTGGGTCCCCACCTCCGCCAGACCTCACAACCTCACCGTGATGGTATGGATCTACGGAGGAGGGTTCTACAGGTAGGTAGTCCAGTGGGCTAAGGAGCTTGACCTGTAGCCGGAAGGTAACCAGTTCGAAATGCAGGCAGGGCACTGGAAGAAAGGAGGGAATTGATCTGTATCTGGAAAGTGAAAGGCTTTCACATCCCAGCAGCATTTCACAAGCACTTAACCGTACAACATGCTCTCCATGCAGGGATGCTGCACTGCGGCTAGGACACTGTGCTCTTTTCAAGTTTGTGTGTATGCATGAAGGTGCTATCTGGGAGTATTGAGCAGGAAACGCATTTTCATTGTTCGCTGTAACATGGACAATAAAGTTGTATTGTATTGTATTGTTCTACAGCGGATCATCGTCCCTGGACGTGTACGACGGCCGCTACCTGGCTCACTCGGAGAAGGTGGTGGTGGTTTCCATGAACTACCGCATCGGGGCCTTTGGGTTCCTGGCTCTCCACGGCTCCTCAGAGGCCCCTGGGAACGTGGGGCTCTTAGACCAACGCATGGCCCTCCAGTGGGTCCAGGATAACATACACTTCTTCGGGGGCAACCCCAAACAGGTAATGATAATAAAGAGGAAATGTGTGTGTCAGCAAGCTTGTGCGCTCTATAAATTCAATATTATTGTTATTAACTACTACTACTCGTAGGTGACCATCTTTGGGGAGAGTGCCGGAGCAGTCTCTGTTGGGATGCACCTCCTGTCTCCCGACAGTCGACCCACCTTCACCCGAGCCATCCTCCAGAGTGGAGCCCCCAACTGCCCCTGGGCCACTGTTACGCCAGCTGAAGCCCACCGTAGGGCCGTCATGTTGGGGAAGCTCGTCGGGTGCCCCTCGGGGGGTAACGATACGGAGCTGGTGGACTGTCTTCGCAACAAGCCCCCGCAGGAGCTCATTGACCAGGAGTGGCAGGTACATTCATTTATTACATTTATGTTTAGGTTTAAGTCTTACATTTATGTTTACTTTTAGAGTTACGTTTGACATTTAAATGTGCATTTCCGTGTACATTTCTGTTTTACGTTCACATTTAACGTATGTTAAATGTAAGGAATGTGTTTTCAATTACTTACCTGGTTAAATTAAGGTGACATAAATACATTTTGTTTTGTCTTCTCAGGTCATGCCGTGGTCTGCCATCTTCCGTTTCTCCTTTGTGCCCGTCATCGACGGCGTGGTCCTTCCAGACAACCCCGAGGCCATGCTCAGCTCAGGCAACTTCAAGGACACCCAAATCCTGCTGGGGGTCAACCAGGATGAGGGGTCCTTCTTCCTCCTCTATGGAGCCCCTGGCTTCAGCAAGGTATGTGAGGAGAGAGAGGGGTTGGAGTGTTTTGGGGGGGGGTGCGGCGAGGAGCGGCTACATATGTGCATTTGTGTGTGTGCCTGGTGTGTGTTTCTCTGTGTGTGCATTTGTAGCGTGGGTGTGTGTGTTTGTACATTCATGCCTGTTTTGTGTGTGTGTGTGTGTTCCACTGACACTGATACAATTTCACACAAACCTTCCATTGACTCCCCATAGGACAATGAGTCACTGATCTCGCGCGAGGACTTCCTGGAAAGCGTGAAACTGAGCGTTCCGCATGCCAATGAGATCGGCCAGGAGGCTGTGGTTCTGCAGGTAAGTAGCCCAGCCGGTTAAGGAGGTAGACCTGTAGCTGAAAGGTGGCCAGTTCGAATCCTGGTTGGGCCATGTGCTGGAAAGAAAAGGGGAATTGATATGGCAAGCTAGAAGTTGTTCGCTGTGACATATGGCCTAATAAAGTTGTATCAATCAGGGCAAACACAGCACAGAGCACACTCCACTTGCATGGCAGTTCAGTTTTACATGCCCTCTCGAGGGCAATCGGGTAACCACTAATGTCTGACCATGTATTGTGTTACAGTACTTTGTGACAACCGTGGATGTACAAGTGATTGTATATAATAAATATGATTGATTAATACAGTTGTATTGTGTTGCAGTATACTGACTGGTTCGATGAGAACAACGGGGTGAAGAACCGTGATGCCCTGGACGATGTGGTCGGAGACCATAATGTCATCTGCCCCCTGCAGCACTTCGCCAGGAGCTATGCCCAGTTTCACTCTAACCAGGGTGCCAACAATGGGCAACCAGCGGGCAACGCAGGGGCCACGGCGAAGGATGGGAACTCACAAGGTAAGAATGGTTCACGAATGTTTTTCAAAGACGTTGTTTCATGTCATACAATGGTGCTCAAAAGGAATAACACAAGTTTGAAGTTGTTCAAACCAAAAGTCGAACTCAAAGTCCTGCGTCAATATTCCATGCCAATGTCTCTCCTATCCTATTGTTGTTCCCAGGTGGAGTGTACCTGTTTGAGACATATACAACGCTAGAGTGGGGATACATGTTCTATTTCATTCTATGCTCTATTCCAAACTCTCTAGGTGGAGTGTACCTGTTTGGGACATATACAACGCTAGAGTGGGGATACATGTTCTATTTCATTCTATGCTCTATTCCAAACTCTCTAGGTGGAGTGTACCTGTTTGGGACATATACAAGACTAGAGTGGGGATACATGTTCTATTTCATTCTATGCTCTATTCCAAACTCTCTAGGTGGAGTGTACCTGTTTGGGACATATACAAGACTAGAGTGGGGATACATGTTCTATTTCATTCTATGCTCTATTCCAAACTCTCTAGGTGGAGTGTACCTGTACCTGTTTGACCACCGTGCGTCTAACCTGGCGTGGCCTGAGTGGATGGGCGTTATCCATGGTTACGAGATAGAGTTTGTGTTCGGCATGCCGCTTGAGAAGAGACTGAACTACACAGCCGAGGAGGAGAAACTGAGCCGACGCATGATGAGATACTGGGCCAACTTCGCACGCACCGGGTAAGACAGGGGTGGGGGGTGGGGGGTGAGAGGGAGATAGAGAAATGGGGAGTTGTAAAAGGGTATGGGTTGGTGTGTGTGTCTATCGAAGCACACTAAAATTAAATCTTTCTGTCTCTTTTCTCCACCCTCTCCCACCTTTCTCTCTCTCCAGTAACCCCAATATCAACTTTGATGGCAGTGTGGATAGCAGGCGGAAGTGGCCCCAGTTCACCAACAGTGAACAAAAACACGTGGGTCTGAACACGGAATCCATGAAGATCCACAAGGGCCTGCGGAATCAGCTGTGTGCATTCTGGAACCGCTTCCTGCCACGCCTCCTCAACATCACCGGTAAGGGGGTTACACACACACAGTACAATGACACAATCTGGGCCTCTAACAGCACATTAAGGACATCAAAGCAATGCTCATGACAGTACAACCATACTGACAACGTCATTTCCTCATATTCTTCCCTCTGCTTAGATTTTACAACCAAATATGGTTGTTGTAATCACAATTATATGTAAGGGAGATTCATTATTAAACTCAATATTTGGTCATTAAATGATTTATACAGAGGGTTAATGGCTGGAAATATTCGAGGAGAGCTAGCTGCGGCTTACAGTCTTTTACAGGGAAAAAGGCTCAATCAACCGACAGAACTTTTAAAAAATAACTGAGAGAGAGAGAGAGAGAGATGGTGTGGTTTGCTTGGTTTTGCAATGGAAAGTTGTGCATGGTCAGTAAAGCGCATAGCACACACTACAGTAGCTACAACACTTCCCTGCTAAACTGACCCAGGGTCAGATTGGATGAAGAAGGATGGGACTGTTGCTTCCCAAATGGCAGCCTATTCCTTATATAGTGCTTTACTTTTGACCGTAGCCCATGGGCCCGTAGCCATGGCGCCGTAATAGCGGAGTTATCTGAGAGCTTCTGTAAATAATATTGTGCATATTTAGTTGATTTACGTGTTGTTGTTGTTTGGGGTGTGTTTGAGAACGTATTACATTTTTATCTAATATACAGTATCTAGTTGCCTTACCTTGAGAGCGCTGGCAGAATTGATGGTAGATCGATTTGTTTAGTTTGCTAAACTAGCTAGCTAGCTAGCTATAGCTAACTGTCTACTGCATTCAAAAGATGCTTTCAAGTTTCAACGTTTATTTACCACGTGCAAATGATACGACAGGTGTGAAACAGTACAGTGATATTCTTACCTTGAGAGCGCTTTCCCAACTATGTAGTGATAATTATAATATAGATAATGATAGAAGATAGAATAAAAAATGTAAATAAAACCACACAAGAACTACGATGTGAGTTAAAGAAACAAGAGAATGCACGTACAGTGCATTCGGAATGTATTCAGACCCCTTGAATTTTCCACATTTTGCTACGTTAGCCTTATTCTAAATTGTATTAAATTGTTTTTTTCCTCATTAATCTACACACAATACCCCATAATGACAAAGCAAAAACAGGTTTTTAGTCAATGTAGCAATTTTATTTCAGATAAAAACCGATATGTCACATTTACATAAGTATTCAGACCCTTCACTCAGTACTTCGTTGAAGCACCTTTGTCAGTGTATACAGCCTTGAGTTTTCTTGGGTATGACGCTACAAGCTAGGCACACCTGTATTTGGGGAGTTTTTCCCATTCTTCTCTGCAGATCCTCTCAAGCTCTGTCAGGTTGGATGGGGAGCGTTGCTGTACAGCTATTTTGAGGTCTCTCCAGAGATGTTTGATCTGGTTCAAGTACAGGCTCTGGCTGATCCACTCGAGGACATTCAGAGACTTGTCCCGAAGCCACTCCTGCGTTGTCTTGGCTGTGTGCTTAGAGTCGTTGTACTGTTGGAAGGTGAACCTTCGCCCCCAGTCTAAGGTCCTGAGTGCTCTGGAGCAGGTTTTCATCAAGGATCTCTCTCTAATTTGCTCCATTCATCTTACCATTGATCCTGACTCCCAGTCCCTGCCTCTGAAAAACATCCTCACAGCATAATGCTGGCACCACCATGCTTCACCGTAGGGATGGTGCCAGGTTTCCTCCAGACGTGACGCTTGACATTCAGGCCAAAGAGTTGGTTTCATCAGACTAGAGAATCTTGTTTCTCATGGTCAGAGTCCTTTAGGTGCCTTTTGGCAAGCTCCAAGCAGGTTGTCATGTGTCTTTTACTGAGGAGTGGCTTCTGTCTGGCCACTCTACCATAAAGGCCTGATTGGTGGAGTGCTGCAGAGATGGTTGTCCTTCTGGAAGGTTCTCCCATCTCCACAGTGGAACTCTGGAGCTCTGCCAGAGTGACCATCTGGTTATTGATCACCTTCCTGACCAAGGCCCTTCTCCCCTGATTGCTCAGTTTGGCCTGGCGGCCAGCTCTAGAAAGAACCTTGGTGGTTCCAAACTTCTTCTACTTAAGAATGGTGGAGGACACTGTGTTCTTGGGGACCTCCGATGCTGCATACATTTTTTGGTACCCTTCACTAGATCTGTGCCTCGACACAATCCTGTCTTTGAGCTCTATGGACAAATCCTTCGACTTCGTGGCTTGTTTTTTTTGCTCTGACATGCACTGTCAACTTTGGGACCTTATATAGACAGGTGTGTGCCTTTCCAAATCATGTCCAATCAATTGAATTTACCACAGGTGGACTCCAATAAAGTTGTAGAAACATCTCAAGGACGACCAATGGAAGCAGGATGCACCTGAGCTCAATGTCGAGTCTCATAGCAAAGTGTATGAATACTTATGTACATAAGGTAGTTCAGTTATTTATTTATTTCTAAAACCTGTTTTCACTTTGTCATTATGGAGTATTGTGTGTAGATTAATGAGGGGGAAAAATTGTTAAATAATATTATAATAAGGCTGTTACGTAACAAAATGTGGAAAAATGGAAGGGGTCTGAATACTTTCTGAATGCACTGTATATACAGGTCAGTGTCAGTACCTTATTCAATGTGAGTAGTTGAGGTGGGTTTATACATAAAAAGTCATAAAAAGTGACCCAAGATGGGTGAACAATAGGTTGAACAATAGGTTGAGACTTCCACTGCACTAGAGTCTGCACACCATGTAGGATATACATGTATCAGAGTTGAAAAGTGTCTGGTGGCAGGAATATATAAATACCTATGGTAATATACTAATGGTAATATATACTTGTAAAAAGGAGTAATAGTGACCAGTGGTCAGCCCGTTAGGAAGTCCAGGGTCCAGTTGCAGAGGGAGGTGTTTAGTCCCAGGGTCTCGAGCTTGGAGGGCACTATGGTGTTGAACTCTGATCTGTAGTCGATGAACAGCATTCTCACATACAGTGGGGAGAACTAGTATTTGATACACTGCCGATTTTGCAGGTTTTCCTACTTACGAAACATGTAGAGGTCTGTCATTTTTATCATAGGTACACTTCAACTGTGAGAGGCGGAATCTAAAACAAAAATCCAGAAAATCACATTATATAATTTTTAAGTAATTTATTTGCATTTTATTGCATGACATAAGTATTTGAGACATCAGAAAAGCAGAACTTAATATTTGGTACAGAAACCTTTGTTTGTAATTACAGAGATCATACGTTCCTGTAGTTCTTGACCAGGTTTGCATACACTGCAGCAGGGATTTTGGCCCACTCCTCCATACAGACCTTCTCCAGATCCTTCAGGTTTCGGGGCTGTCGCTGGGCAATATGGACTTTCAGCTCCCTCCAAAGATGTTCTATTGGGTTCAGGTCTGGAAACTGGCTAAGCCACTCCAGGACCTTGAGATGCTTCTTACGGAGACATTCCTTCGTTGCCCTGGCTGTGTGTTTCGGGTCGTTGTCATGCTGGAAGACCCAGCCACGACCCATCTTCAATGCTCTTACTGAGGGAAGGAGGTTGTTGGCCAAGATCTCGCATTACATGGCCCCTTCCATCCTCCCCTCAATACGGTGCAGTCGTCCTGTCCCCTTTGCAGAAAAGCATCCGCAAAGAATGATGTTTGCACCTCCATGCTTCACGGTTTGGATGGTGTTCTTGGGGTTGTACTCATCCTTCTTCTTCCTCCAAACACAGCGAGTGGAGTTTAGACCAAAAAGCTCTATTTTTGTCTCATCAGACCACATGACCTTCGCCCATTCCTCCTCTGGATCATCCAGATGGTCATTGGCAAACTTCAGACGGGCCTGGACATGCGCTGGCTTGAGCAGGGGGACCTTGCGTGCGCTGCAGGATTTTAATCTATGATGTGTGTTACTAATGGTTTTCTTTGAGACTGTGGTCCCAGCTCTCTTCAGGTCATTGACCAGGTCCTGCCGTGTAGTTCTGGGCTGATCCCTCACCTTCCTCATGATCATTGATGCCCCACGAGGTGAGATCTTGCATGGAGCCACAGACCGAGGATGATTGACCGTCATCTTGAACTTCTTCCATTTTCTAATAATTGCGCCAACAGTTGTTGCCTTCTCACCAAGCTGCTTGCCTATTGTCCTGTAGCCCATCCCAGCCTTGTGCAGGTATACAATTTTATCCCTGATGTCCTTACACAGCTCTCTGGTCTTGGCCATTGTGAAGAGGTTGGAGTCTGTTTGATTGAGTGTGTGGACAGGTGTCTTTTATACAGGTAACGAGTTCAAACAGGTGTGGTTAATACAGGTAATGAGTGGAGAGCAGGAGAACTTCTTAAAGAAAAACTAACAGGTCTGTGAGAGCCGGAATTCTTACTGGTTGGTAGGTGATCAAATACTTATGTCTTACTTATGTCTTACCTATACAAATTAACTACTTAAAAATCATACCATGTGATTTTCTGGAGTTTTGTTTTAGATTCCGTCTCTCACAGTTGAAGTGTACCTATGATAAAAATTACAGACCTCTACATGCTTTATAAGTAGGAAAACCTGCAAAATCGGCAGTGTATCAAATACTTGTTCTCCCCACTGTAGGTATTCCTCTTGTCCCGGTAGTAGAGGGCAGTGTGAAGTTCAATTGAGATTGCATCATCTGTAGATCTGTTGGGGTGGTATGCAAATTGGCAGGTAGCCTTAGAGTTCTTGGAAAGAGGAATGATGGTGGTCAGCTTGAGACGTGGGGATTACAGGCTGGGACAAGGAGAGTTCGAAAATAAACATGAAGGTGCCTACCAGGTGGTCTGCGCATGCTCTGAGAATTCGTCCTGGAATCCCTTTCGGCCCTGCAGCCTTGCAAGTGTTGATCAGAATCAGACACCTTACTCACGTCAGCCTCGGAGAGCGAAATCGCCCAGTCCTCTGGGACGGCGGGAACCGTCGTGCACGGATCGGTGTTGTTTTTGTCGAAACGTGCATAAAATGCATTGAGTTCACGTGCATAAAATGCATTGAATTGGAATAAAAATCGCTGGCAACAAGAAAAGCAGCCTCCAGGTGCATTGTTTCCTGCTTGTTTATAGCCTCGTACAGTTTAATAAGTGCCAGCTTGTTGTTGTTGTTGTCCTGAGGTGGAATATGTACATCAGTCACGATAACAGATAACTCTCTTATGAGGTAGAAGGGTCGGCATTTGACCATCAGGTATACCAACATGGGTGAACAATAGGTTGAGACTTCCACTGCAGCAGAGTCTGCACACCATCTGTTGTTGATGAAGAGACATACCCCTCCCCCTCTGGATTTCCCTGAATCCAATGACCTGTCTGCTCGAAGAATGGAGAATCCATCGAGTTGGATAGCCATGTGGGGTATCTTGTCCGAAAGCCATGTTTCAGAAAAACAGAGAATATTGCAGTTACGAGAGTCCCGTTGATAGCAAATCCACGATCGGATGTCATCTTATTATTAAGTGGCCAATAGAATGGAGGGAAGTGGTGGCCGGTTTTCCCTTTGCCTTAGTCTCAACAGGACGCCCGATCTCTTGCCTCTTTTTCGCTCGTGTTTCCTCTTGGGTAGCCCGAAGTTTGGATCGGCGGTACATAAAGAGCCCAGGGCGGGATGAGTCAAAGTTGAAGCCGAAATTGAGGTTAGTAACTCTCCGATCTGATATTTAAACGTTTTTTTGTCGATCATATGAAAGGATAGCAGATACATTTAGTGCAAGAAAAGTAACGATAAACACCAAAATTGTCACAAAATAGCAAAGTTGGGACGGAGCGCTCAAGGCGGCAGCCATACAGTAAGCCTCACCTTGCATAAAATCATTCAGCACCGGCTTCTAGTTTCAGCCACCCAAAGTGAGAGGACTGAAGTGTGGAGATGGCAGAAGGCTCCCTCTTAGTGAGGGTGACTTTATACACTGGACTGATGTGTGGAGATGGCAGAAGGCTCCCTCTTAGTGAGGGTGACTTTATACACTGGACTGATGTGTGGAGATGGCAGAAGGCTCCCTCTTAGTGAGGGTGACTTTATACACTGGACTGATGTGTGGTGATGGCAGAAGGCTCCCTCTTAGTGCGGGTGACTTTATACACTGGACTGATGTGTGGAGATGGCAGAAGGCTCCCTCTTAGTGAGGGTGACTTTATACACTGGACTGATGTGTGGTGATGGCAGAAGGCTCCCTCTTAGTGCGGGTGACTTTATACACTGGACTGATGTGTGGTGATGGCAGAAGGCTCCCTCTTAGTGCGGGTGACTTTATACACTGGACTGATGTGTGGTGAGCCCTTTCGGCAGCAGAAGAAACAGTGGGAAGAAGTGGGTGCTACACACTGCTAGTGGAGGAGTCGTCCAGTTTCCACAGAGAGCTGAGGGTTGAGAACGTCAAGACGTCTAGTCAACTCCAGCAACACCATCACCATTATCAAACCCGTCCCTCCCTAGTACCATTCAACTCGACTACAAGAATAGAGGCCTTCAGCAAGAAGAGCAGGCACCATCCGAACCTGTCAAAAGTACTTTTTTTTCTTCTTGATCTAACTTTTATCACCTTTTCTGATTTTGCCATTTTACTGCAATTCAGCTTTAAGCTGTGAATGTGTACAATACAGGCTAATGATCAATAAATAGACTATCAGATCAGAAAATGTTAGACTTAGCCAAAAAGGTTAGCAGGGTGAAGGGAATCACGGAATTCCTCTAGTCCCTCCACACCATCTCTAGTTCTATTTCTCTTCTATGACATCACCGCTGCCTAGGCCTTATTTAGCTCATTCTAGGGCCTTATGCTTTTTCTCTGTTCTCTCCAAACTTAGACCTTTTTTTCTATTTTTGACTTCACCATCCACTCTCCTTTCAATCTGAATTCCCTTATCTTTTTGCTAATATAATTTTATCTCACAACTTGTTTTATTTATACATATATATATATATATATATATATATATATATATTATTTTATACAAAACAATCCTCTCTTTGGTATTTTAAATCATTCTCAATCTTGGCAGGCCCAGTGAGAAGCCTCTAAAACTCCTTTTCTCTCTACTTTCTTATCCTTTTATGTTGCATATAAAAAATTAAAATAAATGTTTTATGTACAACACTTCTATTTCATCCCTCGTTCTTTTCCCTCCTCCTTTGTCAGAATTCCCAGAAGGCCTTTGCTATGAGAAACAGAACATATGTCAATAGCCACTTAACTCACTGTGTGTGTGTGTGATCCATCTTTGTATACCAAAAACCTAAACATGAGTATAATGCCAACTTTTCATTGGAAATGTTCCAAACCCCAAAAGCCACTGTGTTTTACTGTTAGAGGTCTGTGTGAAACATGTCTGGTTAGTTTCCTGACCTATGACCTATGACCCCTAGTCAGATAAACAGGGATGATGTCGCTTCCTGGCTCGTCCCCACTGTCTCTCGGGTTCCTTTCGGATTATGTCTGATATTGTGTGATTCCATCTGTAGGTGACAGTGGTGACCCTGTCTTTCACTTGTGGTAATCTCTCTCTCTTTCTCCTCCTCCTCAGATAACATAGACGAGGCAGAGCGTCAGTGGAAGGTGGAGTTCCATCGCTGGTCCTCCTACATGATGCACTGGAAGAGCCAGTTCGACCATTACAGCAAGCAGGAGCGCTGCACTGACCTCTGAGGAGAGAGAGAAAGAGATGATGAAGACCTTGTCCTTCCATAGTTTCCTACATTTCTTCATGTGATATGATTTGTTAAGGCTTTGCAGTTTAACTCGACGAAGGCCAAACAGTGGATTCCTTTCCCCCACAAAATCACATTTAATGTGTCACAAATCATACTTTCTGTGTGTTTTTTGTTTTTCCATTGCAGATGTTTGGCTGCCTAAAACACGTCCATAAGCTGACAATTTATCAGCATCAAATTTATTATGGAAGGAGGTGGTCATTGATGAAGGCGGTGAAACGGTGAACATTTCAAAGGTGTTTCATTACAGTACCTCTGAAGACTGTGTGTATGTGTGTGTGCGTGTATGCATGCATCCGTGGGCATGTGTGTGTGTGTGTGTGTGTGTGTGTGTGTGTGTGCGTGCGTGTATGCATGCATCCGTGGGCATGTGTGTGTGTGTGTGTGTGCGCGGAAGTGTGGTACGACTGAACCTCTGTGTTCCACATCACTCTTATTTTTTTTTTTTACTTCACTTTATTATTTTCCAGTTGATACAAATCTCGCTATCTGCTTATTTTCAATGATCTTTATTTAAAACAACTATTATGACCACTGTTCCACTGTCTAACCATGTATCCGTTCACTTGGCGTTCGTCTATCTCTTATATCTCCCCCCGTTCTTCTATCCTTCTTTCTTTCTCTCTGACTATTAGTTAGGTGATCTGTTGTTGTATCTATGTCGTGTCTTCTCCCGTGTCTCAAATGACACCCTATTCCCTATATGGTGCACTACTAAGCTCTGGTTGAAAGTAGTGCACTCCATGTGGAAAAGAGGTGGGATTCAGAAATACAATCTGTGTCTGTGTAGCGTCTTCTTTTGCATCTCAAATGTACACCCTATTCCCTACATAATGCACGACTAAACTCTGGTCGAAAGTAGTACATGGAATAGGGTGTGATTTGGGATGTAGTCTGGGTGGGTCCAAACCTAAAACCTCTGATCAATTATTATAGGAATCTGGAGCCATGTAAATCGCTGTGTGCTGGGTTAGAAAATAACTACACTGAAGAAAAAAACACAGTTAAGACTGTGTATGTGTGTGTGTGTGTGTGTGTTACACTACATGGATATAAACAGACAAGTGCATACAAAGTTCATACACACACACTATCACTCTCTCACACACCAAAACACACACACACACAGAGTGGATTGAGAAACGTGCACGGAGGACCAGTACTCACAAGTTCAGCGTTCAACAAGATAGACATGTAGTCATGTTATATGTCACACGTCTATCTTGTTCATCGCTGAACTCCATCGCTGAACTCCGTGCACGTTTCTCAATCCACTCTGTGTGTTTCGGTGTGTGTGTTTCGGTGTGTGCGAGAGCGATAGTGTTTGTATGCACTTGTCGGTATATATCCACATACCTCTGTCAATCTCCTATATGTAGCCGAGCACTTGTGAATGTCAGTCACACCCACTGTTGTTTGTTCTAGCGTCAGAATGCAGTAAAGTATTATATTTTGTGGGCGTGAGGGTGTGTGTGTGTGCATACTACTAATATTGTCTCCGTGCCAACGGGTCGATGTGTCTTGTTCCCCTCCATCTCTCTCTTTTGTCCTATCCATCTCTCTCCCGTCTCAACCCCCCCCCCCCCCCCTCTCTCCTACATCTCTCCATGTCCCCAGAGGACGAACAGTTCTCGTTAGTCTAATGGAGACTGAAGTAATTCACTCAGTGTGTGCTTGTTGGTGTGTGTGTGTGTGTGTGTGTGTGTGTGTGTGTGTGTGTGTGTGTGTGTGTGTGTGTGTGTGTGTGTGTGTGTGTGTGTGTGTGTGTGTGTGTGTGTGTGTGTGTGTGTGTGTGTGTAATTCAGTGCTCCAGTGAAACGACAGGATGCTGCGTCAGCCATTCGCTGGCTATGAGACAGACAGGCCCTGGGCTGGGCTGTACTGCACTGCTGCAGTGGCTGGGGCTGATGGAGAGAGAGGGAGGAGGGTGAGAGAGGGGCGAGAGATGGAGAGCATGGGTAGGAGAGTTGAGAGATGGAGGGGAATGAGAGATGGAGCAAGGGTGAGTGGGAAATGGAGAGAGAGAGGGTAAAGATAAAAAGAGAGGGGAAGATGGAGGGGAAAAGAAAACAGGGTTACGTACTCCACTCTTGTCTATACTAAGGTTATTTATCATTAATGTGACATATACCTACTATATGTGTGGGTTTCTGTACCTCTTTTTCAGTATTTTATTTTGCAGTTGCATTCTTCAGGTTTAAACCAACTACAGATGTCAGAGTGTAAGAGACTGACTGTACGGAGTGTTTAGCGATCACTTCCGTATCTGTTGAGATTGTTCTGAGTTTGGCTGCTCACGCCGGGACTTTGACATGATAAATCCGTCCGTCTGTCTGTCTTTGTGTGTTCTCCGTATGTGTGTCTAATTGTCTGTCACTGTGAGTCTACCTTTTGTTTGTTTGTTTGTCCATCTGTGTCCACCTCTGTCTCTCTGCTTGTGTTTGTCTACTTGTCTGTGTGTCCATCCGCCCGTCTCTATACAGTTTTTGCATGATGTCATACTTTTGTGATGTCATATGTGTAATGTCATATTTATTTGAACTTGCGTTTGTTGACATTGTGGAAGGGATCAGGATCAGCCTTGTGATTGGTCAGTGGGTCTTTCATCGAATCATTATGAGTGGTGTATTCACCGGCATGTACAACTCCTATTTAACGACTGGAGTAGAGTAGTCTAGCTTTAAAAAAATATATATATAAAATTAAAAAGTCAAAGACTATCTGTAATTATTTAGATACTGGCTGAGTCCCAAATGGCACCCTATTCCCTACATAGTTCGTTACTTTTGATCAGGGTCCAAAGGGCTCTGGTCAAAAGTTGTGCACTATATAGGGAATGGGTTGCCATTTGGGATGCATCCACTTTGTTTGACTGAACAGAATGCATGTGTGTATGTATGGACTGGCTGCGTGAGTGTTCCGATGATGACTGAGTGACAGCTGCTCAAGCATCTCTTTTCCAATAAGAGGGCCTGCTTACCCTTGCTCCCCCAATGATATCCCTTCATGCATGTCCCCCTTCTCTGTATCCTACCCCAAATGTATGACTTATTTTCCGTAACAATATAATACCCCTGATGTCCTGATATGTATTTGGATTATTATTACAATTATTATAGCTTTGAAATTACAGTTGATGTTAGCAATAATATAACACATTGATAACTAAATATATGACATTTATTGTATGATGATGATTATGACGATGAAGATTGACAAAGCAATATAATATATATAGAGTGCCATATTTTTATTTGAATTGTTATATTATTTTTCCTTTTTCCTTTTTCAATCCAACAGTATTACTACAGTACTACTACAGTATACTAGTCTAAACAGTATATCGAGTATATACAGTATTATGGGTATATACAGCATATACTAGTAACGCTACTGTACTATTACAGTACTACTACTTCTGCATCATTTGTTACAGTCGCTAGTACTTTAAATAATACATTAGAATGGCTTTTGTAGAAGTATGTATTCATGAATGCCAGCTTGTTGTTTGTCAAATTGCAACAAAATAAAGACACCTTGCTTGCTTACCTCTAATACCGAGTCTATAGCTCTCTCTCCCTCGTCCTTTCCTTACTGAAAGAGCGCAACACGGGTTACGTGTTTGCTGGTCTGTGACCCACTGACACCGCCCACGGTTAGAGGTGAATAAGGCACACAGGAACAGAGGAACTGTGCATGGAGATGTATGTGGAAAGGATGTGGAATGCTAGTGGTTCTTAATGAACAGAAACCAGGGGTAATGAATACACTGTACACAATACAATAACTGGTGGCACAAGTAGAGCAACAAGGCTATTAACAAGGGAAGGACTGTATGCTACCTGCACATTACACAACACCGCAAACACGGAAGGAACATACAATAGGCAATAGTAACAAAGTACGAAGAACAATATACACATTTCAATTGGAAAAGCAAATGGGCAAATGGTTTGCAATTCCTTTTCCTAAATGGGTATGCATTTTTGTGACAAAATTTGAATTGAAATGCAAAAAAAGATATTGCATTATGATTTTCATGATTGAGTACACATAATGTCTGAAATAGCAAAGTGTATAATTAAAAGTAAATGCTTAAATGACAAATCATTTCTCATGTTTGCCATTTCATTTCCTTGTTCTGATGGCATGAATTGTGACAAAAATAAAGATAATTCTCAATTAGCAACTGACAATGCTTTGACATACTTAAGAAGGGCAAAATTCCAATTATCAGTAAAATTAGATAAATCAATAGCAATGCTTCATTTTGCTATTTTGCGTTTTCAATGTGTTAGACCTGTCAATCAAACACGGTGGAACGGGTTTTGGTAACATGAGGCGGAAGAGGTTGCCTGGGCTTGCTAGTTATGCTCAGACAGAAATATCGGTACTCTTAATTTCTTTAAGTATTTCTGGATCAGAGACAAAGAGGCGAAGCTGTACTACAGTGCCTTCAGAAAGTATTCACACCCCTTGACTTATTCCACATTTTGTTGTGTTACAACCTGAATTTAAAATGGATTAAATAGATTTTATTCTCTCACCAATCTACACATAATACCCCATAATGACATATTTTTGCAAATGTATTGAAAATGAAATACAAAAATATATATTTTACATAAGTATTCACACCCCTGTTTCAATATATGTTATCAAATCAAATTTATTTATATAGCCCTTCTTACATCAGCTGATATATCAAAGTGCTGTACAGAAACCTAGCCTAAAATCCCAAACAGCAAGCAATGCAGTTGTAGAAGCACGGTTGCTAGGGAAAAACTCCCTAGAAAGGCCAAAACCTAGGAAGGAACCAGGCTATGAGGGATGGCCAGTCCTCTTCTGGCTGTGCCTGGTGGATATTATAACAGAACATGGCCAAGATGTTCAAATGTTCATAAATGACCAGCATGGTCAAATAATAATAATCACAGTAGTTGTCGAGGGTGCAACAAGTCAGCACCTCAGGAGTAAATGTCAGTTGGCTTTTCATAGCCGATCATTGAGAGTATCTCTACCGCTCCTGCTGAAAACAGCAGGTCTGGAACAGGTAGCACGTCCGGGTGAACAGGTCAGGGTTCCATAGCCGCAGGCAGAACAGTTGAAACTGGAGCAGCAGCACGGCCAGGTGGACTGGGGACAGCAAGGAGTCATCATGCCAGGTAGTCCTGAGGCATGGTCCTAGGGCTCAGGTCCTCCGAGAGAGAGAAAGAAAGAGAGAATTAGAGAGAGCATACTTAAGTTCACACAGGACACCGGATAAGACAGGAGAAATACTCCAGATATAACAGACTGACCCTAGCCCCCCGACACAAACTACTGCAGCATAAATACTGGAGGCTGAGACAGGAGGGGTCGGGAGACACTGTGGCCCCATCCGATGATACCCCCGGACAGGGCCAAACAGGCAGGATATAACCCCACCCACTTTGCCAAAGCACAGCCCCCACACCACTAGAGGGATATCTTCAACCACCAACTTACCATCCTGAGACAAGGCCGAGTATAGCCCACAAAGATCTCCGCCACGGCACAACCCAAGGGGGGTGGGGGGTGGGGGGGCAGCCAAGACAGGAAGACCACGTCAGCGACTTAACCCACTCAAGTGACGCACACCTCCTAGGGACGGCATGGAAGAGCACCAGTAAGCCAGTGACTCAGCCCATGTAATAGGGTTAGAGGCAGAGAATCCCAGTAGAGAGAGGGGAACAAATCGGAAAGATAGGTAGGAGCAAGCCCATGTAATGCTTTGTAGGTTAGCAGTAAAACCTTGAAATCAGCCCTTGCCTTAACAGGAAGCCAGTGTAGGGAGGCAAGCACTGGAGTAATATGATCAAATGTTTTGGTTCTAGTCAGGATTCTAGCAGCCGTATTTAGCAGTAACTGAAGTTTATTTAGTGCTTAGTGCAAAGGTTAGAATCGCCTTTGCCAGCAATCACAGCTGTGAGTCTTTCTGGGTAAGTCTCTAAGAGCTTTTCACCCCTGGATTGTACGATATTTGCTAATTATTATTTTTGGTTTGTACAATATTTGCATTTGATGATTTTTTTGTGCAGGCTTCCTTCTTTTCACTCTGTCAAGTTAGTATTGTGAAGTAACTACAATGTTGTTGATCCATCCTCAGTTTTCTCCTATCAAAAAACCATTAAACTCTGTAACTGTGTTAATGTCACCATTGGCCTCACTTTCTTAATATTGAGTTGCACCCCCTTTTGCCCTCAGAACAGTCTCATTTTGTCGGGACATGGACTCTACAAGGTGTCTAAAGCTTTCCACAGTGTCACGTTCGTTATGAGAATGAGTGGACCAAGGCGCAGCGTGAGTAGAGTTCCACATATTTATTGAGGTGAAACTTCAAACAAAAGATAAATAAACTAACGTGCAGTTCGTAGCGCACATAGCACTAAACACAAACTACAGTGCCTTGCGAAGTATTCGGCCCCCTTGAACTTTGTGACCTTTTGCCACATTTCAGGCTTCAAACATAAAGATCTAAAACTGTATTTTTTTGTGATGAATCAACAACAAGTGGGACACAATCATGAAGTGGAAAGACATTTATTGGATATTTCAAACTTTTTTAACAAATCAAAAACTGAAAAATTGGGCGTGCAAAATTATTCAGCCCCCTTAAGTTAATACTTTGTAGCGCCACCTTTTGCTGCGATTACAGCTGTAAGTCGCTTGGGGTATGTCTCTATCAATTTTGCACATCGAGAGACTGACATTTTTTCCCATTCCTCCTTGCAAAACAGCTCGAGCTCAGTGAGGTTGGATGGAGAGCATTTGTGAACAGCAGTTTTCAGTTCTTTCCACAGATTCTCGATTGGATTCAGGTCTGGACTTTGACTAGGCCATTCTAACACCTGGATATGTTTATTTTTGAACCATTCCATTGTAGATTTTGCTTTATGTTTTGGATCATTGTCTTGTTGGAAGACAAATCTCCGTCCCAGTCTCAGGTCTTTTGCAGACTCCATCAGGTTTTCTTCCAGAATGGTCCTGTATTTGGCTCCATCCATCTTCCCATCAATTTTAACCATCTTCCCTGTCCCTGCTGAAGAAAAGCAGGCCCAAACCATGATGCTGCCACCACCATGTCTGACAGTGGGGATGGTGTGTTCAGGGTGATGAGCTGTGTTGCTTTTATGCAAAACATAACGTTTTGCATTGTTGCCAAAAAGTTCATTTTGGTTTCATCTGACCAGAGCACCTTCTTCCACATGTTTGGTGTGTCTCCCAGGTGGCTTGTGGCAAACTTTAAACGACACTTTGTATGGATATCTTTAAGAAATGGCTTTCTTCTTGCCACTCTTCCATAAAGGCCAGATTTGTGCAATATACGACTGATTGTTGTCCTATGGACAGAGTCTCCCACCTCAGCTGTAGATCTCTGCAGTTCATCCAGAGTGATCATGGGCCTCTTGGCTGCATCTCTGATCAGTCTTCTCCTTGTATGAGCTGAAAGTTTAGAGGGACGGCCAGGTCTTGGTAGATTTGCAGTGGTCTGATACTCCTTCCATTTCAATATTATCGCTTGCACAGTGCTCCTTGGGATGTTTAAAGCTTGGGAAATCGTTTTGTATCCAAATCCGGCTTTAAACTTCTTCACAACAGTATCTCGGACCTGCCTGGTGTGTTCCTTGTTCTTCATGATGCTCTCTGCGCTTTTAACGGACCTCTGAGACTATCACAGTGCAGGTGCATTTATACGGAGACTTGATTACACACAGGTGGATTGTATTTATCATCATTAGTCATTTAGGTCAACATTGGATCATTCAGAGATCCTCACTGAACTTCTGGAGAGAGTTTGCTGCACTGAAAGTAAAGGCTGAATAATTTTGCACGCCCAATTTTTCAGTTTTTGATTTGTTAAAAAAGTTAGAAATATCCAATAAATGTCGTTCCACTTCATGATTGTGTCCCACTTGTTGTTGATTCTTCACAAAAAAATACAGTTTTATATATTTATGTTTGAAGCCTGAAATGTGGCAAAAGGTCGCAAAGTTCAAGGGGGCCGAATACTTTCGCAAGGCACTGTATATCCCACAACGCAGGTGGGAAAAGGATCACGCTAATTAGATGCAACGATCATCAGCTGCCTCCAATTGGGAACCATACTCACAGCAACATAGAAATTAAAGACTAGAACACACCTTAGTCACGCCCTGACCTAAAACACCATAGAGAACCCCGAGGGCTCTCTATGGTCAGGGCGTGACGTGACACACAGGGATGCTGGCCCATGTTTACTCCAATGCTTCCCACAGTTGTGTCAAGTTGGCTGGATGTCCTCTGAGTGGTGGACCATTCTTGATAAACGGGAAACTGTTGTGCATCAAAAATACAGCGGCTTTAAAGTTCTTGACATACTCAACCCGGTGCGCCTGACGCCTACTACCATACTCTGTTCAAAAGCACATAAATATTTTGTCTTGCCCATTCACCTTCTGAATGGCACACAGTACCAGTCAAATGTTTAGAAACACCTACTCATTCCAGGGTTTTTCTTTATTTTTTATATTTTCTACATTGTAGAATAATAGTGAAGACCTCAAAACTATGAAAGAACACATGGAATCATGTAATATCCAAAAAATGGTGGAACAAATCAAAATACATTTTAGATTTGAGATTCTTCAAAGTAGCCACCGTTTGCCTTGATGACCGCATTGCACACTCTCGGGACTCTCTCAACCAGCTTGACCTGGAATGCTTTTCCAACAGTCTTGAAGGAGTTCCCACATATGCTGAGCACTTGTTTTCTTCTTTTCATTCACTCTGCGGTCCAACTCATCACAAATCATCTTAAGGTCAGGTGTATGTGGAGGCCAGGTCATCTGATGCAGCACTCCATGTTATTGAAGTGTTGTGGTTGCAAGTTCACTTCGCACAACTAAAGCCTTTTCTTTTGGGGTGCTGCTATAGGCCATCAAGTCCTAACAGTCAGTATCTAAATAATATGTGCAAAATGCTTGATAGTGTATGTGATGTAAACAGAGAGTTCTACTTTCTTGGGGACCTGAATATTGACTGGTTTGCATCAAGCTGTCCGCTCAAGGTGAATCTTCTTACTGTAACCAGTGCCTGTAATCTGGTTCAGGTTATTAATCAACCTACCAGGGTGTTTACAAACACTACAGGAGCAAGATCATCCATATGTATCAATCACATTTTTACTAATACTGTAGAACTTTGTTTTAAAGCTGTATCCGTACCCATTGGATGCAGTGATCACAATATAGTGGCTATATCAAGGAAAGCCAACATTCAAACAGCTGGGCCTGAAATAGCTTATAAGAGATCATACAAAAGATTTTGCTGTGACTCTTATGTGGAAGAAAAAATATTACAAATATTTGTTGGTCGGATGTGATTAATGAGGAGCATCCAGATGCGGCACTTGATGAATTTATGAAATTACTTCTTCCAATTATTGATAAACATGCACCTGTTAATAAACTGTTAGAACTGTTAAATAAAATTATGGGCAGAAAGACAATTTCAACTCCATCTTTTATCGAATCAGATCGCGAAACCATTTGATGCTGCCAACTTTTTTAATGATTATTTCATTGGCAAAGTGGGCAAATTTAGGGAACTGGGAACTGTATTCATGCATAAAAAAAACAAATAATGAAAGAAAAGCATTGCAAGTTTGAATTTTGTAAAGTTAGTGTGGGAGAGGTGGAAAAATTGTTGTTATCGATCAATAATGACAAACCTCCTGGCATTAACAACTTAGATGGAAAGCTACTGAGGATGGTAGCTGACACTATAGCCACTCCTATCCGTCATATATTTCATCTGAGCCTAGAGAAAAGTCTTTGTCTTCAGACCTGGAGAGAAGCCAAAGTAATTCCCCTACCCGAGAGTGGTAAAGCGGCCTTTACTGTTTCTAACAGCAGACCTATCAGTTTGCTGCCAGCTCTTAGCAAACTGTTGGAAAAAATTGTGTTTGACCAAATACAATGCTATTTCTCTGTAAACAAATCAACAACAGACTTTCAGCATGCTTATAGAGAAGGGCACTCAACATGTACTGCACTGACACAAATGACTGATGATAGGTTGAAAGAAATTGATCATGAGAAGATTGTGGGAGCTGTACTGTTAGATTTTAGTGCAGCCATTGATATTATTGACCATAACCTGTTGTTGACAAAACGTGTGTTATGGCTTTTCAACCTCAGCTCTGAATCCACGATATGGCAATCTATCTAATAGAACTGAAAGGGTTTTCTTTAATGGAAGCTTCTCTAATGTCAAACATGTAAAGTGTGGTGTACCGCAGGGCAGCTCTCTACTCTTTTCTATTTTTACCAATGACCTGCCACTGGCATAAAAAAAGCATGTGTGCCCATGTATGCTGATAATTCAACCATATACGCATCAGCAACCACAGCTAATGAAGTCACTGAAAGCCTTAACAAAGAGTTGCAATCTGTTTTGGAATGGGTGGCCAGTAATAAACTGGTACTGAACATCTCTGAAACGAAGAGCATTGTATTTGGTACAAATCATTCCATAAGTTCTAGACCTCAGCTGAATCTGGTAATGAATGGTGTAGCTGTTGAACAAGTTGATGAGACTAAATTACTTGGCGTTACTTTAGATTGGTCAAAACATATAGATTCAATGGTTGTAAAGATGGGGAGAGGTCTGGCCGTAATGAAAAGATGCTCTGCTATTTTGACACAACTATCCAAAAAGCAAGTTCTAGTTTGATCTAATCTTGATTATTGTCCAGTCGTGTGGTCCAGTGCTGCAAGGAAAGACCTAGTTAAGCTGCAGCTAGCCCAGAACAGAGTGGAACATTTTGCTCTTAATTGTAATCAGAGGGCTGTTTTCTCTGCTACCGCATGGCAAGCGGTACCGGAGCGCCAAAACCTTTTGAGGATCTGGGGACCCATGCCAAATCTTTTCAGTCTCCTGAGGGGGAAAAGATTTTGTTGTGCCCTCTTCACGACTGTCTTGGTATGTTTGGACCATGATAGTGGACACCAAGGAACTTGAAACTCTCGTCCCGCTCCACTACAGCCCCGTCAATGTTAATGGGGGCCTGTTCGGGCCTACCTTTTCCTGTAGTCCACAATCAGCTCCTTTGTCTTGCTCACATTGAGGGAGAGGTTGTTGGCCTGGCACAACACTGCCAGTTCTCTGACCTCCTCCCTATAGGCCGTCTCATCGTTCTCTGTGATCAGGCCTACCACTGTTGTGTCGTCAGCAAACTTAATGATGGTGTTGGAGTAGTGTTTGGCCACGCAGTGGAGAATACAGGAGGGGACTAAGTACACACCCCTGAAGGGCCCCAGTGTTAAGAATCAGCGTGGCAGACGTGTTGTTGCCTACTCTTACCACCTGGGGGGCGGCCCGTCAGGAAGTCCAGGATCCAGTTGCAGAGGGAGGTGTTTAGTCCAAGAATCCTTAGCTTAGTGATGAGCTTCGTGGGCACTATGGTGTTGAACGCTGAGCTGTAGTCAATGAACAGCATTCTCACATAGGTGTTCCTTTTGTCCAGGTGGGAAAGGGCAGTGTGGAGTGCGATTGAGATTGCGTCATCTGTGGATCTGTTGGGGCGGTATTTGAATTGGAGTGGGTCTAGGGTGTCTAGGAGGATGCTGGTGATGTGTGCCATGACCAGCCTTTCAAAGCACTTTATGGCTACCGACATGGGGCAGTAATCATTTAGGCAGGTTACCTTCGCTTCCTTGGGCACAGGGACTATAGTGGTCTGCTTGAAACATGTAGGTATTAGAGACTCGGTCAGGGAGAGGTTGAAAATGTCAGTGAAGATACTTGACAGTTGGCCCGTGCATGCTTTGAGTACACGTCCTGGTAATCCGTCTGGCCCAGTGTAAGAACTGATATGTAGGCTACGTGTTCCTTTTTAAAACATTTATGTAGTTCTGTCCTTGAGCTGTTCTTGTCTATTGATGTTCTGTATTATGTCATTCTGTATTATGTTTCATGTTTTGCACGGACCCCAGGAAGAGTAGCTGCTGCTTTTGCAAAAGCTAATGGGGATCCTAATAAAATACCATCCCTCTTCTTCTGGTCAAATACCCGTACACAGCCTGGAGATATGTTGGGTCATTAATTCCTCCTGTTGAAAAACAAATGATAGTCCCACTAAGTGCAAACCAGATAGGATGGCATATTGCTGCAGAATGCTGTGGTAGCCATGCTGGTTACATGTGCCTTGAATTCTAAATAAATCACCAACAGTGTCACCAGCAAAGCACCCCCACACCAGCCCATCTGCTCCTCCATGCTTCACGGTGGGAACTACACATGTGGAGATCATCCGTTCAACTACTCTGCATCTCACAAAGACATGCCAGTTGGAACCAAAAATCTCAAATTTGGACTCATCAGACCAAAGAACAGATTTCCACTGGTCTAATCTCCATTGCTTGTCATGAGCAAGAAATAAAAACATTTAAAATAAAATAGTGCAAGTCAATATGCATTATAACTGTTAGCCTAATGGCACATCACAGTTTATGTTGGGGTAGTTGTTGTCTTAAGAAAGACAAGTCTGTCTACTGTCTCTAGCTTTAATTATAATTATCACAATTTTTATCAAATCATGTTTAAAAGGTTCATTTCTGCTTCAGACTCAAGCCTGCCTGAACAAACCAAAGTCTTTAATGTTTCTTATTTATTGTCAGAAGTAGAATAACTCACAAATAACATTAACTCCACTTTAAAAAAAAAACAAGAAATTAAAAAACAAATAGTGCAAGTCAACATACATTATAACTGTTAGACTAATGGTGCGTCACAGTTGAAGTTGGGGTAGTTGTCTTACAGTACAAGCAAGAAAGACAAGTCTGTCAACGGTCTCTGGCTTTAAAGCTGCCCTATGGCAGATCACCATGTTGTCACCTGTGCTAAAAACACACTCTGAAGGGGAGCTGGTTGCAGGAATGCACAGGTAGCGCTTTGCCAGGTGGCTGACTTCGGGAAAGTTTTTTTGGTGGATCTTCCACCAGTCCAGTGGATTGGTTTCACTGTCAGCATCAGGAGACTGAAGGTAGCAGCTGAGTCCCTTTTCTACCAGCTGGATTTCAGTAAGACCTGTGGTGGTGGAGCATGGCTTAAAAAAAAAAAATGCCAAGTGACTTTCTCTTTTTAGCTGGCAGTTGTGGTGAAGCAGCAGCATCGTCTCCCTGTGCTGGTGTAACGGATGTGAAACACTCGCTTAGTTAGCGGTGGTTCGCGCTAAATAGCGTTTCAATCGGTGACGTCACTTGCTCTGAGACCTTGAAGTAGTAGTTCCCCTTGCTCTGCAAGGGCCGCGGCTTTTGTGGAGCGATGGGTAACGATGCTTCGTGGGTGACTGTTGTTTATGTGTGCAGAGGGTCCCTGGTTTGCGCCCGGGGATATGGGCGAGGGGACGGTCTAAAGTTACTGTTACACTGGGCTTGGGTTTTCATGTCCCTCTGAGACAGCTCTTGCTTTTATGTGGCCCACCTTCTCCTCTTTGATGTAATGTGTTTTAAACCGAGGGTTGACCAACAAGGCTATGTCCAGGAAGTCATCATATTTCTCATTCAGATAGTCCATGACTACCGTTTTGATGGTTTGGGTGAGCTCTGTTTCACCATCATCAGGTTTCATGACCTCTGTATTGAACAGGTGTCGTACTGGCTTCAGGTAAGACACACTGACATAAGACTCACCAGACAGAGCATCTGTGAATTCGAGGAGTGGGGTCAATGCCTGGTTGATGGACTCAAGAACATCTATATCTGTATAGGCGGGAGCTAAGTGCCGGGTCTTCTTGTAACTGGACAAGACCTGTGAAATGGCTTCCTCCTGCTCCATTTCTCTTTGCACCATCTTTTGATGTGATCGCCTCCTGGTAGGCGACTCTGTCACCAACTTGTGTTGGGGTAGGTTGTGTTCTTTTTGAACAACTGCCAGGTCTCGCTTCTTTTTCCACAAATAGGAAAAGGCACCTACCGCTTTCTTACACACTCCAATTGCTCGATCTACCCGTTTGTCTCTACCTACTCTCTCTTAAAGAAATCAAGAGATTTTAATACCATTTTAAAATAACAATAATCCCTTCAGTTATGTACAAATGTAATATTTAACTTAATCAGTTGATGAAAGAAAATGCACATTTAGTTTAATCTAACCAATCACTTCAATATACACAATTGACAAGGTTACTTACCATTGGCCAAGTGCAGACGATGTCCAAAACAGGTTCGCACCACTATCTGTTGTAATGCTGACGTGTCTGTTTTGACTTAGTCCTCAGGAGGCGAGAGTGTCAATTAGCCCCTCTGCTATAGCTTCACTCGTGTGGTTGTCGGGAGAGTATGATGTTTGAATGGATTTATTTAGAAGATTCCACTCTTTGTCAATATAGTGACACTAATATAAGGCTCTGATGTGCGACTAGACCACAGATCGGTAGTAGTAGCAAAATACGTCAAATTTGTCTTGAGCCGTTCCTCAACTTTTTCCCTACACTCTCGGTGTAGAGTTTAGGCAGTGCGGTGTGAGAGAAATGTTTGTGGCCAGGGAGTACGTACCTGAGGTCAATTAAATTGATAAGTCTCTTGAAACTTTCCTTTTTGACTTTGCTAATTGGTAGCATGGCCTTAGCAATGCAATGTATAATAGCACTTATGTCTTTGTGTCTTTTCGATGTTTGCTTGTAGGGCATAAACTCTGTCAGTGTTGACTGCTTCTGGCAAACATTCCTAGATTGGCTGGTGCTTGAGGAGCGTTTATCAATACCGTGGCGCAAACTCAAAAATTCTGCACGTTCCAAAGAGTGATTTTGCTTCAAATGGTGAAAAAGGTTTGTCGTATTACTAGACTTGGTAGCCACCTGTCTACGGCACAATTTGCAAAAACATTGCTCTGCTCTTTGTTAGACTTCAAAAAGCCAAACCACTTCCAAATAACTGAAACAGTTGAACCCTTTTTATCAATAATTTCTTGGTTGGAAGCTGCTCCTTCTCCATGGCTATCACTGCCACTGTTTTAACCTACATCACTCATTTTTCGTGTTTAATAGTGGCTACTCCATCACCCGAGGTGCGTCTGACCCACTGGAATTGTGATACAGTGAATTTTAAGTGAAATAATCTGTCTGTAAACAATTGTTGGAAAAAAGTTTGTCATGTGCAAAGTAGATGTCCTAACTGACTTGCTATAGTTTGTTAACAAGAAATTTGTGGAGTGGTTGAAAAATGAGTTTTAATGACTCCAACCTAAGTGTATGTAAACTTCCAACATCAAATGTTTGTCATGGCACCATCAGGGTATCCCCACAAGAGATAGGAAGCTCACCTGCCTGCTCTTCCCCTTCAGTACTGTGACACCATATTTTCTTGAGCAGTAAAGCCTTTCCTTGACTGAATACTGTTAAAGTTGCAAGCATACTGTACACAGTATCTACCTTTATGCTTGCAACTTCTGCCTCTTACCTATCCAAGTAGTATCTAATATGGGATTGTACATGTCCTACATTTGCTCATTGCTCAGGGAAAATGCCCTGCAGTGTTCTCTGCCACTACTCTTCTGCAGCCACATCTGGAACTCCTAAACAGACAGAGGGACACACAGACATGTGAGAGAGACACTCACACACAGTGTGAGAGCTGGCCAAAATAAGAAACAAAATATTATATTGTACATGTGACGTTACACTATATAGTCTGATGAAATGCTTTCAGATAAGTCTTTTGTTTTTAAAAGCTAGATACCCTTAGTGATCCCCTCTAGAGTAACTTTAGTGCATCATTGTTTGCAAGCTATCTGATAGAACATAAATAAACATGCAAGCTAGTAATCCAGCTAATTGTTCGTTATCCACCTTCCAAATGTGAAACTACAAGAAAAAAAGGCTGTACCTAAAGGTGTTCCATGATGGTGTCTTGTTGTGAAGGTAGCTAGCTAGCTATGCTAGCCAGTACCAGTTCACTAGCATAGCTAACGTTAGCCAGTAATGTTAGCCAGTAGTGCCTCTTCTTAGCCAGCTAGCCAGATAGCTACTGGCTAGCTATCTAACCTACCGGTAGCTAGATACATATAATAGTCAATTAGCCATATTAGCTAGTTACTATTAGCTCCCCATGTCCTTCCTGCAAAATTCTCACACACTGGCTGTTCTTCTTCTTCTGTGAGGTTTCACACTGGCTGTTGTTGCCAGGATAGCCTAAAAACAGCTAGTGTTAGTGCTAGCTAGCCAGCGAGTGTGAGGATTCTGTGTTATGCACTATAGCCCGTTACCATATATGTGATTGAATATTATCTGCTGTTGGCTTGTGTGGATGTATGTGATATGCAACATAGCTGACTTGAGACATTGTTAACAGTTTCAGGGCCACGGGCCTTTCTCATGATGGAAAAATACAGAATAACATGAAGACAGGAACTGTGCATGAGTTGTGGGGGCACATTCAGAACGTAGAGTTGCGAGAACAAATGGTCTTTGTTAGATAACAGGATCCAGGTGCCTGATAACTGTATATTCTACACAACTACAACGACTGACCGCTGAAGCGCCTAGGAGGCTGGGACCAGCCTGTGCGCCAACAATCAACAATAGGCTGGGTGAGTTTAAACCACGCCCAGTCTCTACTCTGACAGGCCGGATAGGAAGCAGGAACTACTTCTGTCATCAGAGTATATTATAATATCTTTGTCAGGAACAAGTCAGTTCTCTGTTTGCCCTGCGAGGTGTGACAGAGAGCCCGTATATACGAAAATTGCATTTACCACTTATTGCTTAGCTAATAAAAAATACATAGCATACAATGCGGTGACTCATTGTCATATTTATCCTGATACCAGATTCGATTGACGCAACCCTAACACTAGTCGTAGTGCTAGCTAGCCAGCTAGTAGTAGTGCTAGCTAGGTAGCCAGCTAGTAGTAGTGCTAGCAAACTTTATTCAGTTGTTGTTGAGTTTGTTCTATTGGCATGCTAACTTCAATAATAAGTTCTGCATCTTAGCTATTTGTATCTTCCTGTCACACAGAGACTAATCCTTTCTTTGTGCTGCCAACCTAGCATGTAAACACACTCCTGTGAATATTATATGAGGAGTTGTGTACTTCCGGGTATGAACAAAACAAAAATATATATTTTTAAATACTTTTTGTTGTTATTTGTTTTCCATTATTCCATGTCCAATTTCGACAGAATAAATGAGAAAAAAAAGTTGTTTTTCAAATTCAGAAACAAAAATAAAAATAGCCGTTTTCCTTTTTGACTCAGAAATCTGAACTTACACGGACCAGTAATGATTTGTAATTTAAGCATTTCCATTTGATTTTTAAATGTCAGCATTGTACTGGATAGTACCATGTAAATGAAATATCAAACACACTTTATTTATTTTTCAAATTGACAGACATTATGCATACTCAATTATGAAAATGATATTTTTTTTGCATTTCAATTAGAATTGTGCCACAAAATGCATACTAAATTTAGGAAAAGGATTTGCAAACTTGCTATTGATTTTTGATTTGGCCACTTGCATTTCCAATTGAGTTTCGGCAGCAAAATGCTTCCAAACACACCATCCTAGTCCAGAGAAACGAATCCAGATGTGATGGGCAGAACCGGGGTTTAGGAGCTTACAGCTCTCTCTGCCACTGCTTGAAGGAGACAGAAAAGTGTGTGACCTGGGGGGTCAGAAGGGTGTACACCCCCCGAACAACTTATGTAGCAACTGCCCTAGCAACTAATTTGGGCAAATTCACACAAGTCAGAGAGAGATTGAGAGGATGGTTTATGGTACACCTGGCCTAAAATCTCAGGCTCTTTTTCTGGGGAGTGTGCAACTTGAAAGGGTTGTGAGGTAAAGGGAATTCATAAAACTCACTCTCCCTCTGTTTCTCTCTCTCTCTCTCCCTTTCCTTACTTTCACTCTCTCTCCTCTCTCTCTTTCCGTCTTACCTGTCATACAGAGTCATATCATATTATATGTGTATTATATTGAATAATTCATATATTTACAGAGGATAATTTATCAGGAAAAAATACCAACTAAATGTCAAAGGAAGTTGTGGTGTATTGGTTTGGCCACAAGAGTGGAGTGTAAGCACACAGGATTGAGTATGACTTCGGGAATTGCCCATATCTTTAGGCATATAAATGGGCTGCACTGTGTGTGTTCCTCTCCTGTCATGTGTGGGTTCACACACACAAAACATTGTAAATCATCTCCATTACCATAGACATGGAAAGTAGAGGTGCTGCACCCTCTGAATAATATTTATTTTAAAGTTTTGCATAATTCTTTCACAATGGTAGTGCACCGTGCCTTTACTAGTCCTGTATTAGTGACCAATATAGCAGTCTATAACACAGGCAATTCATTATTTTTAGTGCTTTTTTTTCTCAACAAAAAAGTAGTGCACTGGAGCTTTACTAGACTTAATTAGCAGACAGATATACAAATTGATTTGATGAAACATTGAATTTGGCCTTACTGCTATAAGCCCATAGAAACACTTTGAATAACAGATTCATATGTGGAAAACTAGATAGTCAAAAAATGTGTCAAAAGGAAGTATGTTTTGAAGTGTCTGTCCTATATCTGAGAGATACAAGAAAATACCTTTGACGTAGAAATTCCCTATTCACTTCCATTAATTTTTGGGAAAAAAACAAACACAGAACACCATCGTGTTTGTGAGAGTCTAATCTTTCCATATATGGGTCATATTAGTGTGTAGCCCAAACCGTTCAGTCGTTTTTGTGAGAAGTCCGATTTTCGGGATGACTCCTGGTCTGACAAACACCGCTGTAGCTTTGCCACCTTCCACCGCAGATGAGGAAGGCCAACACTGACAGATGCAGTGGATTGAGATGCAGCCCATGCAAAAACACAGATATCTCTAGCTTATGCCGTGTTCATGTGCTAGTCGGAACTAGGAAACACTTGCTAACTGTTTGTAGTTATACACGTGCTATGTACCAGTTAGCATGTCGGAAATTTCAGAATGTATTTTTTAATACTTTTACCCCTTTTTCTCCCCAATTGGTAGTTACAATCTTGTCCCATTGCTGCAACTCCCCTAAGGACTCGGGAGAGGCGAAGGTCGAGAGCCGTGTGTCCTTCGAAACACAACCCTGCAAAGCTACACTGCTTCTTAACACACTGCTTGCTTAATCCAATGTCAGAGAAAACACCATCCAACTGGAGACCAGAGTCAAATTGCAGGTGCCCAGCCTGCCACAAGGAGTCACTAGAGTGCAAATGGGACAAGGAAACCCTTCCCTAACCCACCTTATGGGTCTCTCAGTCACAGTCGGCTGTAAACACAGCCTGGAATTGAACCCAGGGCTGTAGTGATGCCTCAAGCACTGCCATGCAGTGCCTTAGACTGCTGCGCCACTCCACATTTTTACGAGCAACAGACAGATTTTTATTTTGTATTATATATATTTTTTAATGCTAATTCAATTTTGACCCAATTTTTTTCTGAAATTCATCCAACCCGGCAAAAACTGGTTGAATTAACGTTGTTTCCACATCATTTCAACCAAATAAATCTAAGCGATGATGTGAATTAACTGATTGGATTTGGAAAAAGTAATCAATGTAAGGGCATTTTTTTTTTAAAATGCTCACCCAGCTTTTAACCTAAATTAAATTAAATGGTGACATTTGTTGTTTGATTTCATGTAGAAATCACGTTAGTTGACAACTCAACCGAATATAAATCAAAACTAGACGTTGAATGGACATTTTTGCCCAGTGGGATACTTATTAATAATAGGTTAATCAAATACAACCATGGACTGATTCCTTGTTGAGATTCAATTGGCACAGGGGCATTTGCGCTAAGTTGCCATCTTAGAGCAAAAGCAATGAGGAAACAGTAGGTGGTTGTATTTTATTAACGTTTTATCAAAAAGTATGGTTTTTCAGCAAACAAAGAAAGGTACGCAACAACAGGGGACAAACATAGGTACAGTGGCTTGTGAAAGTATACACCTCCCCTGGCATTTTTCCTATTTTGTTGCCTGACAACCTGGAATTAGAATGGATTTGGGTTTGTATCGTTTGACTTACACAAAATGACTACCACTTTGAAGATGCAAAATATATTTATTGTGAAACAAACAAGAAATAAGACAAAAAAACAGAAAACTTGAGCGTGCATAACTATTCACCCCCCAAAGTCAATACTTTGAAGAGCCACCTTTTGCAGCAATTACAGCTGCAAGTCTCTTGGGGTATTTCGATATAAGCTTGGCACATCTAGCCACTGGGATTTTTGCCCATTCTTCAAGGCAAAACTGCTCCAGCTCCTTCAAGTTGGATGAGTTCCGCTGGTGTACAGCAATCTTTAAGTCATACCACAGATTCTCAATTGGATTGAGGTCTGGGCTTTGACTAGGCCATTCCAAGACATTTAAATGTTTCCCCTTAAACCACTCGAGTGTCCTGATGGAAGGTGAACCTCCGGCCCAGTCTCAAATCTCTGGAAGACTGAAACAGGTTTCCCTCAAGGATTTCCCTGTATTTAGCGCCGTCCATCATTCCTTCAACTCTGACCAGTTTCCCAGTTCTTGCCGATGTACAACATCCCCACAGCATGATGCTGCCACCATTATGCTTCACTGTGGAGATGGTGTTCTCGGGGTGATGAGAGTTGTTGGATTTGCGCCAGACATAGCGCTTTCCTTGATGGCCAAAAAGCTCAATTTTAGTCTCATCTGACCAGAGTACCTTCTTCCATATGTTTGGGGAGTCTCCCACATGCCTTTAACTAAGCTTGATGCCCTCAATCTCACACAAATGATCAATGAACCTACCAGGTACAACCCCAAATCAGTAAACACGGGCACCCTCATAGATGTCATCCTAACTAATTCGCCCTCCAAATATACCTCTGCTGTTTTCAATCAAGATATCAGCGATCACGGCCTCATTGCCTGCATCCGTAATGGGTCTGCGACCAAACGACCACCCCTCATCACTGTCAAACGCTCCCTGAAACACTTCTGCGAGCAGGCCTTTCTAATCGACTTGGCCGGGGTATCCTGGAATGACATTGACCTCATCCTGTCAGTAGATGATGCCTGGCTATTCTTTAAAAGTGCCTTCCTCACCATCTTATATAAGCATGTAGAACTAGGAATAGATATAGTCCTTGGTTCACTCCAGACCTGTCTGCTCTTGACCAGCACAAAAACATCCTGTGGCGTTCTGCATTTAGCATCGAATAGCCCCCGTGATATGCAACTTTTCAGAGAAGTCAGGAACAAATATAAACAGGCAGTTAGAAAAGCTAAGGCAAGCTTTTTCAAACAGAAATTTGCATCCTGTAGTACTAACTCAAAAAAGTTCTGGGACACTGTAAAGTCCATGGAGAATAAGAGCACCTCCTACCAGCTGCCCACTGCTCTGAGGCTAGGAAACACTGTCACCACCGATAAATCCACTATAATTGAGAATTTCAATAAGCATTTCTCTACGGCTGGCCATGCTTTCCACATGGCTACCCCTACCCCGGTCAACTGCCGGGCACCCTCCACAGCAAACCGCAGAAGCCCCCACCATTTCTCCTTTACCCAAATCCAGATAGCTGATGTTCTGAAAGAGCTGCAAACTCTGGACGCCTACAAATCAGCCAGGCTAGACAATCTGGACCCTCTCTAAAATTATCTGCCGAAATTGTTGCAACCCCTATTACTAGCCTGTTCAACCTCTCTTTCGTATCGTCTGAGATTCCCAAAGATTGGAAAGCTGCCGCGGTCATCCCCCTCTTCAAAGGGGGTGACACTCTAGACCCAAACTGCTACAGACATATCTATCCTACCCTGTCTTTCTAAGGTCTTCAAAAGCCAAGTTAACAAACAGATTACTGACCATTTCGAATCCCACCATACCTTCTCCGCTATGCAATCTGGTTTCAGAGCTGGTCATGGGTGCACCTCAGCCACGCTCAAGGTTCTAAACGACATCATAACCGCCATCGATAAGAGACATTACTGTGCAGCCGTATTCATCGACCTGGCCAAGGCTTTCGACTCTGTCAATCACAACATTCTTATTGGCAGACTCGACAGCCTTGGTTTCTCAAATGGTTGCCTCGCCTGGTTTACCAACTACCTCTCTGATAGAGTTCATTGTGTCAAATCGGAGGGCCTGTTGTCCGGACTTCTGACAGTCTCTATGGGTGTGCCACAGGGTTAAATTCTCGGGCCGACTCTCTTTTCTGTATACATCAATGATGTTGCTCTTGCTGCTGGTGATTCTCTGATCCACCTCTATGCAGCCGACACCATTCTGTATACTTCTGGCCCCTCCTTGGACATTGTGTTAACTAACCTCCAGACGAGCTTCAATGCCATGCAACTCTCCTTCCGTGGCCTCCAACTGCTCTTAAACGCAAGTAAAACTAAATGCATGCTATGTAATCGATCACTGCCTGCACCTGCTCGTCCGTCCAGCATCACTACTCTGGACGGCTCCGACTTAGAATGCGTGGACAACTACAAATACCTGGGTGTCTGGTTAGACTGTAAACTCTCCTTCCAGACTCACATTAAGCATCTCCAATCCAAAATTAAATCTAGAATTGGCTTCCTATATCGCAAACAAAGCATCCTTCACTCATGCTGCCAAACATACCCTTGTAAAACTGACCATCCTACCGATCCTCGACTTCGGTGATGTCATCTATAAAATAGCCTCCAACACTCTATTCAACCAACTGGATGTAGTTTATCACAGTGCCATCCATTTTGTCACCAAAGCCCCATACACTACCCACCATTGCCACCTGTACGCTCTCGTTTGTTGGCCCTCGCTTCAAACTCGTCGCCAAACCCACTGGCTACAGGTTATCTACAAGTCTCTGCTAGGTAAAGCCCCGCCTTATCTCAGCTCACTGGTCACCATAGCAGCACCCTCTCGTAGCACGCACTCCAGCAGGTATATCTCACTGGTCACCCCCAAAGCCAATTCCTCCTTTGGTCATCGTTCCTTCCAGTTCTCTGCTGCCCATGACTGGAATGAATTGCAAAAATCTTTGAAGCTGGAGACTCACATCTCCCTCATTAGCTTTAAGCACCAGCTGTCAGAGCAGCTTACAGATCACTGCACCTGTACATAGCCCTTCTGTAAACAGCCCATCTATCTACCTACCTCATCCCCATACTGGTATTTATTTATTTTGCTCCTTTGCACCCCAGTATCTCTACCTGCACATTCACCTTCTGCCGATCTACAATTCCAGTGTTTAATTGCTATATTGTAATTACTTTTCCACCGTGGCCTATTTATTTCCTTAACTTAGACTTTTTGTTTTCTTTTGTTCTACTGTATTATTGACTATGTTTTCTTTATTCCATGTGTAACTCTGTGTTGTTGTATGTGTCGAATTGCTACACTTTATCTTGGCCAGGTCACAGTTGCAAATGAGAACTTGTTCTCAACTATCCTACCTGGTTAAATAAAGGTGAAATAAATAAATAATAAAGGTTAAATAAATGAATAAAATAAATTATTTTCTTTAAGCAATGGCTTTTTTCTGGCCACTTCTGTAAAGCCCAACTCTGTGGAGTGTACGGCTTTAAGTGGTCCTATGGACAGATACTCCTATCTCCACTGTGGAGCTTTGCAGCTCCTTCAGGGTTATCTTTGGTCTCTTTGTTGCCTCTCTGATGTAGGGGCTTCATAGCAAAGGGGGTGAATACATATGTACGCACCACTTTTCAGTTTTTTTTTTTTTTTTTTTTGAATATTTGGAAACAAGTAATTTTTTTCATTTCACTTCACCAATTTGGACTATTTTGTCCATTACATGAAATCCAAATAATACTTTTGCAAGACACTGTACATGGTAAGGGCTTAAGAATTTACATTTTTGTAGTATCGACGCATAGCGACTCGAAGGAGAACTCATAGCAAGTCGGAGTTAATTTCAAAAACTAGTTGGAGGCAAACTTTCACAATACATGTATTTGTTAATAGTAGGCCTACAGTAAATAGCCTACCTAAACTATTTTGGGGCTACAGTAGGCCTAGGCCATAGCTGTAGCTTTCAATATTTTCTGAGTGTGTTGTTGAGTACCTCTGTCATATATTGAGTGGCGCAGCAGTCTAAGGCACTGCATCTCAGTGCAAGAGGCATCACTACAATACCTGGTTCAAATCCAGGCTGTATTACATCTGGCTGTGATTGGGAGTCCCATAGGGTGGCACACAATTGGCCCAGTGTGGTTTGGCTGGAGTAGGCTGTCATTGTAAATAAGAATTTGTTCTTAACTGACTTGCCTAGTTAAATAAATACATATAAATTTGTTGGACTTTCTGGCATGACTTCTTGATTAGTATTCTGCTACCAGCACAAATTATGACATCATGTTTGTATGGTAATGACGAAACCTTCAAAATAAAAACATTAAAAATAAATATTGTTTTAATAAGTGGTTACTTTTAACGTGTCAACAAGAAAAGGCAATAAGTAATTTATGAAAACAAATGTAAAATATGGTTAAGATTTTTTTGGGAAGACCAATAATGACAAAAAACTATGTTGACACTGGTATGTTGAGAATATTGGGCTGTAGAGAGAACTTTTTTTACCTGTCTCAGCTGAGTGGGATGGAAAATACTCAGTATGGTCATTACTGACCAAATATGGTTTGTTTTTGAGAGGGACTGTGTCACACAGCCTGCTGCTGGCTTCCCCACACCCTCCATAGCCCCCCAATGCAATACCCTGTAATAGACTGTACATCACAGGAGGCTGCTGAGGGGAGAACGGCCCATAATAATGGCCGGAATGGAGCAAATGGAATGGCATCAAACACCTGGAAACCATGTGTTTGATATATTTGTTACCATCCCGCCTAGTCATTCCAGTCATTACCACCAGCCCGTTCTCCCCAATTAAGGTGCCACCAACCTCCTGGCTTGTAGAGAGAAAACATTTCTACCTGTCTCAGCTAACGTGGGGTGGCAGATACTCAGTAGGATCTCTACTAACCAAATATGGTTAGTAGAGAGCACCCCCCCTATCCATATTGATGGGACAGTCGTGGAGAGGGTTAAGTTCCTCGGCGTACACATCACGGACAAACTGAATTGGTCCACCCACACAGACAGCGTCGTGAAGAAATTCGGCTTGTCACCAAAAGCACTCACAAACTTCTACAGATGCACAATCGAGAGCATCCTGTCGGGCTGTATCACCGCCTGGTACTGCAACTGCTCCACCCACAACCGTAAGGCTCTCCAGAGGGTAGTGAGGTCTGCACAACGCATCACCGGGGGCAAACTACCTGCCCTCCAGGACACCGACACCACCCGATGTCACAGGAAGGCCATAAAGATCATCAAGGACAACAACCACCCGAGCCACTGCCTGTTCACCCCGCTATCATCCACTAGCCGCTTTAAACAATGCTACTTAATATAATGTTTAATACCCTACATTACTCATCTCATATGTATATACTGTACTCTATATCATCTACTGCATCTTTATGTAATACATGTATCACTAGCCACTTTAAATTATGCCACTTTGTTTACATACCCTACATTACTCATCTCATATGTATATACTGTACTCGATACCATCTACTGCATCTTGCCTATTCCGTTCTGTACCATCACTCATTCATATATCTTATGTACATATTCTTTATCCCTTTACACTTGTGTATAAGGTAGTAGTTTTGGAATTGTTAGGTTAGATTACTCGTTGGTTATTACTGCATTGTCGGAACTAGAAGCACAAGCATTTCGCTACACTCGCATTAACATCTGCTAACCATGTGTATGTGACAAATAAATTTGATTTGATTTTGATTTGGTTTTGGAGGGGGACTGTGTCGAACGGCCTGCTTCTGGCTATATAGAGTGGGGAAAAAAGTATTTAGTCAGCCACCAATTGTGCAAGTTCTCCCACTTAAAAAGATGAGAGGCCTGTAATTTTCATCATAGGTACACTTCAACTAGGACAGACAAAATGAGAAAAAAAATCCAGAAAATCACATTGAAGGATTTTTTATGAATTTATTTGCAAATTATGGTGAAAAATAAGTATGCTCGCAAGGGGAGGTATTGAAAACAAGAGTGTCAAAAATGACAAAATGATCTCTTTATTTGAGCAATTGTATTAGCATAAAATAATATAATTGTCCCATTTCTTTTGTATACAATATAGCTCAGTATTTGTATTATTTATTTTTTTTTTTGCTCATCTTTATCAAACGTGACAATACTTTTTGACCTGACTCAACATGTTCCATATCGGTGCCCATCACTCATTTTATGGATTTATTCGATGAGTGATTCAAATGACTGAATGTATCATAGAGTGTCAGAGCAGGCATTTTTAATTGACACATTTCATGGAATGGGTGATTGAAATCAATGAATGTATCATAGAGTATGTCAAACCATGAATTTCTAAGCCGATACATTTCATGAAATGTGGGGACTGAAATGAATGAATGTATCATAGTGTGTTAGACCTTGAATTAACTGACATTTTATGAAATTGGTGAATGTAGTAAATTAATGTGGTTCAACCTGCACTGTTTATTTTAAGTAGTTGAAATTACTTAGGGTTGTTGACAGGGTTCATCTTTACTATTTTCAGACCAATACTTAATCTACAGCCCAAAATGTCTTTGGTGATTCAAATACAGTATATTGCATTGTGGCCAATGGAATGGGCGAAGTAGACAGTGCTGCAGGGTATTTAGAGCACAGCCCCCATGAAATAACACCATACATAGATTCTACAGACCCTAATGAGTAATCCCAACCCCACTTTTACCCGGCACATAGAATAGTTCTCTCTCCACAAGCCAATGTGTCTTTTATAGGCCTACAGTGTATTGCATTGGGACCAATGGAATAGGTAGAGTGGAGTGTTGCTGGGTATTTAGACCGCAGTCCAAGAAATAACCCCATATAGATTCTACAGACCTCACTGAGTATTCCCAGCCCCACTTTTACATCTGCACATATAATCATTTTTGCTCTACAACCCAATATTTTGAACATACCAGTCTGAACATAGACTTGACAGTGATCTTAAAATGTTTTTAGAAGCACATTTGTAATTGTTTCCATAAATTATGTATTGCATTTGCTCATAAGCACAATACAAATAGACATGGATTCTAATGTAATATCTTTTGAATGAGTTATCCACATTGCAAGGTTTAGAAATGAGGGCTTTTATTTTTAAGGATTACTGATTACCATACAGAGTGACGTTATTATTTGTGCTGCTGGCAGAATACTAGTCCCAAATACTACAAACACAAGGGGGAACATAACTGTATTTAGGCTTACTAACATCGTGAATTGTATTCTTAGTAATCATCTCCATATCAATCAGAATTAAAACTTACAGAATCAAATCCTACTTTCTTCTACCATTTGAATTTCAGTAGTCTGTTAGAAAACTGAAATACGACACCTGGCAATTTTCGTTACTTATTCAGCCCGTCTCTCTCCACCCCTCCTCTCTATGTCCCTACTGAAAAGCCGTGAAATTCCTGAAGGTTTACGCTTTTGTTTCGATTGTTTTGGCGCAAGAATTCGTGGATTTCTTGGAGATGCTCGGCTACTAACCAGCTATAACATTAGGCTACTAAAGTACATTTGCCACTGGTTGTAACTTCAAAGCCGCGTAAACAAGCTTCCCATAATCTTGCAGTTCAACACCCTTCTCCCGTTACAGTGAGCGAGAAATTGAGATAAAGGAACGGGGAATGAAAAAAAGTGTGGAAACTCAGGAAGAAGGAAGGAGAATAAAGGGAAACTAGGAAGAGTTTTCGCTCAAGGAAGAAGGGAAAGTTATGTGGACACAAGAATCCTCTCCCCCGGTTTGACAGCGCAAGAAGCTGTGATTTCTACTCCCCTGGGAAATTGGTAAGCGATTCCAAATAGCTATTGGGTTACACGATCAACCACTGACTAACTAAACATTATGCATATAGGCTACAACTATTGATACGTGTCACGTGTTGGTTTTACTTCGCTTCTTCTCTAGGCTACCTCTTGGGCCTATTATCACTATATAGGCTACTGTTACTATGGCGTACATCAATCAGTCTTAAACAATTTTCCCTAACAGCGTTTACGTAACTGTCTTTATTTTCTATTTCAATTCTATTCTGCAGTCTGTCTTGATCTATACACATTTCAGAGTGCAGTTTGGATGGCCACATAGATAGACCCACTGGTAACTGAGGCTGTAAGTTACTTACACTGGTACATTATAAAGTTGAAACGCTCTATATTCTGTTTCCAGGCATTCCATGTGTTACCTTACCGTTTAACAAAAACTAACTTTCTGAAACTCTCTCCTCTCTTTTGAACTCTTAACTTCAATTCGTCCCAAAATATAATCATTTGAATAATGTGGATAGCTTCTTTAAAGTAAAATGTTCTCCGTGCATATAATTGAAGTCGAAGGCCTACCAGTGCTTAATTTTAGCCGGATCCTGCCGGAACAGGATCACCTCCGTTTTGGACTGTTTTATTCCGGAACGTATTTGGCCGGATCCGGTACATCTTGTGTCATGAAAAATAAGTAACTTTTTGCGATGTAAAAAATATAATTAAAAGCGTTCAAAGTTCATTCGAGTTCCCTCTTCGTTAATCATAGCGCAAAGGGTTCTGGAGGAGCTGAGGCACTGTCATGTGTCAGTTGTGAAGAGGTGAGGACGGAGTCAGGCGCAGGACACAGAACTGAGTAAAATAACTTACTTTACTCGGCCAAATAAATCCATGCAGGGATAACAAGCCCTAACACAAAAGACTAACACAAGACCAGGAACAATCACGCACAAAACGTAATGAGAACCAGAGGGTTAAATAGGGAAATAATAATAACGTAATGGGAACCAGGTGTGTACAATCAAGACATAACAAATGGAAAAAAGAAACATGGATCTGTGGCAGCGAGAAAGCCGGTGAGGACGACCACCGAACGCCGCCCGAACAAGAAGAGGCACCAACTTCGGCGGAAGTCGTGACAGGCACCCATGATCAGTGGTGTAAAAAGAAAAATACTTTAAAGTACTATTTAAACTTCTTACGGCTGAAATCCTGTTAACAGGATCGATATGACAACAGCCAGTGAAAGTGCAGGGCGCCAAATTCAAACAACAGAAATCTCATAATTAAAATTCCTCAAACATACATGTATTATACACCATTTTAAAGATAAAGGTGTTGTTAGTCCCAAAAAGGCTTTATGACGAAAGCAAACCATATGATTATGTTAGGTCAGCACCTAGTCACAGAAAAACAGCCATTTTTCCAGCCAAAGAGAGGAGTCACAAAAAGCAGAAATAGAGATAAAATGAATCACTAACCTTTGATGATGTTCATCAGATAACACTCATAGGACTTCATGTTACACAATACATATATGTTTTGCTCGATACATTTCCTATTTATATCAAAACATCTCAGTTTACATTGGAGTGTTATGTTCAGTAATGTTTGGCTTCCAAAACATCCTGTGATTTTGCAGAGAGCCACATTAATTTACAAAAATACTCATAATAAACATTGATAAAAGATACAAGTGTTATGCGTGGAATTATAGATATACTTCTTGTTAATGCAATCGCTGTGTCAGATTTTTTTTAAACTTTATGGAAAAAGCCAACACCATGCAATAATCTGAGTATAGCGCTCAGACACAAAAACAAGCCATACAGATACCCACCATGTTGTGGAGTCAACATTAGTCAGAAATAGCATTATAAATATTAATTTACCTTTGATGATCTTCATCAGAATGCACTCACAGAAATCCCAGTTCCACAATAAATGTTTGTTTTGTAAAGTCCATAATTTATGTCCAAATACCTCCTTTATGTTCACAAAAATCCAAATTCATGACGCACGAGCACTAGGTCCAGACGAAAAGTCAAAACGTTCCATTACAGTTCGTAGAAACATGTCAAACGATGTATAGAATTAATCTTTAGGATGTTTTTAAGAAGAAGTGTATCTTTGTAAATATATGTAGAACATGTATATTTAGTCATGTTTATTGCTTGTTATCTGACGTTATCTGTCGGAGCTATCATCATTTCTCCGGACATTTGAGTAGCATGTTTTTTTTTTAAATGTCGTCAACCGAGATTTATGGATATAAATGGCATATTATTGAAAAAAAATTAAATGTACTGTGTAACATGTAATATTACTGTCATCTGATGAAGATTTTCAAAAGGTTAGTGAATTATTTATTTTTTAATCCTACTTTTAAATTTGATTTTTTCTGGGACAAAATGGCCGCCACTTGCCTTTTGTTTCGGTGGTGATCTAATATAAATATGTGCTATGTTTTTGCCGTAAAACATTTTAGAAATCTGACTTGCTGGGTAGATTAACAAGATGTTTATCTTTCATTTGAGCTGTTGGACTTGTTAATGTGTGGAGGTTAAATATTTTTTGGAATATTTTTTCGCATTGTGCGTAATGCTAATGAGCTTGAGCCGTAGTCACGATCCCGGATCCGGGATGGGGAGCTCTAATTAAGCCCTTTGGGTCCTGCTATAGAGTTAGAAGAGCCCTTCCAAGAAGGCTCAAGGTCATTGGCCACAGATAAAATTATGTCAAATCACGTTATATGTACAGGAGCTTTGATTGGACTGATCATGTCAAAATCTTACTTTCAAAATCTTAGCTAGCAGTTATCAACATGAATCAAGTCGACAATCTACTGACATATGAAGATAAATAATGAAGAGAAATTATAGATAAAATGTATCGGTGCTCATCGGCCATTGGACATATACATTACACAACAAGTTGGAAATTGCAAATTAAACAATAAGTGGTTTGGAAAGAATCAGTGGCTAACTGCAAGCGTTACAAAGCAACCGTCGCTCGCTCATTAATGTCTTAATCGAAATTACGGATTGCCTCTTATCCGCTTGACGTTCCCTTATGCCATAGTTTGTACATTTCAATTGTCAGTAGAAACCACATTTGTTTAAGCACGTCAGGCATATCAGCTATGTTTTATAAATGCAGTAAATGAGGCTGAATGAACTGTTTCACTGCCAGAAATGGCTCCGCTGAAAGCCAGGTGTAGCAGTGGTAAAGGTGTTGGGACTCTGCTGTTGGCCCTAACAGTTTGTGGGAACCGTTTGTCACCGTTATAGTGTAATTAATGTACTGTTTAGTGTTGTGTTGTGTAGTGGCTTAGCTGGTATGCATCCCACATGTTTTTTTGGTTTTGTCCCACCTAAATGTACATGCTAAAATCGCCACTGGTCTCTACAGAGATGTTTGATCAGGTTCAAGTCCAGGTTCTGGCTGGGACACTCAAGGACATTCAGAGACTTGTCTTGACATTCAGAGACTTGTCTCGTTGTCTAGCTGTGTTCTTAGGGTCGTTGTCCTGGTGGAAGGTGAACCTTCGCCCCAGTCTGAGGTTCTGAGCACTCTGGGGCAGGTTTTCATCAAGGATCTCGATGTACTTTGTTTCGTTCATCTTTCACCCGCAATCCTGACTAGTCTTCCGGTCCCTGCCACTGAAAAACATCCCCACAGTATGATGACGCCACCACCATAGGGATGGTGCCAGGTTTCCTCCAGATGGTCGTCCTTCTGGAAGTTTCTCCCATCTCCACAGAGGAACTCTGGCACTCTGTCAGAGTGACCATCGGGTTCTTGGTCACCTCCCTGACCAAGGTCCTACTCCCCCAATTGCTCAGTTTTGCTGGGAAGCCAGATCTAGAAAGAGTCTTGGGGGTTCCCTCCTTCTTCCATTTAAGAATGATGGAGGCCACTGTGTTCTTGGGGACCTTCAATGCTGCAGAAATGCTTTGGTACCCTTCCCCAGATCTGTGTCTCGACACAATCCTGTCTCGGAGCTCTACAGACAATTTCTTCGACATCATGGCTTGGTTTTTGCTCTGACATGCACTGTCAACTGTGGGACCTGATATAGACAGGTGTGTGCATTTCCAAATCATGTCAAATCAATGGAATTAACCACAAGTGGACTCCAATCAAGTTGTTGAAACATGTTAATGATGATCAATGGAAACAGGATGTACCTGACCTCAATTTCCAATCTCATAGCTAAGGCTCTGAATACTTATGTGTCAGGACCCGGTTACGAACCCGGGTCTCCGGAGTAAGAAACAGTCACTTAACCAACTGAGCCACGAATAGTCGGCAGAACCCAGAAGATGAGGCAGACACAGCAGTACTTGAGACGGTGTATTTAATGTAGTAAAAAGTGAAGTCCTTCAGGAACACATGTAACTCCACAACCTCAAAAGGAATTCCACAAGAACAAAGGCTCCAAGACAAAAAAGGTAAATCCACAAGGTGGTAGGTATAGCACAAAAAGCCTCAAAAGATACTCAAAAATAAATAAACAAGAACAAAAAACAGAATTCCACAAGAGCGTCCACCGGGATCAACAAGAGTTAACAGAATACTAGGGCTGGGTGCTAACATACAAACACAGAGCAAAGGACTGAGGAAAACAAAGGGTTTAAATACAATCAGGGGAAACGAGGCACAGGTGCAAATAATAATGGGGATCAAGGGAAAACAAAAAGGTCAAAAGGCACAATGGGGGCATCTAGTGACCAAAACCGGAACAACCCTGGCCAAATCCTGACAGAATCCCCCTAGGAACGGCTCCTGACGTTCCTACCAGCTCTCTCAGGGTGGAGAGCCCTGAACTGACGAATGAGGTCAGGGTCCAGTATGTCTTTGGCAGGAACCCAGGAGCGCTCCTCGGGACCGTAGCCTTCCCAGTCCACCAGATACTGCCAGGACCGCTGCACCCGGCGGGAATCCAGTATCCGATGGACGGTATAAGCCGGCTGGCCTCCAATGACACGAGGCGGAGGGGGAGGTCTGTCTGCCGGGACAAGGGGAGAAAAAACAACAGGTTTTAATAAGGAAATGTGAAATGTGGGATTAATTTTAAGGGATCTGGGTAAGTGTAGGCGATAAGAAACTGGGTTAACTCTCCTGGCAACCTTAAAGGGACCGATGTATTTTTGGGACAGCTTGCGAGACTCCACCCATAGTGGTAAGTCTCTTGTGGAGAGCCAGATTCTCTGGCCGGGGCGCAGGGTAGGCCCGGGACGGCGACGTCTGTTGGCTTTGTTGTTGGTACCTCTGTGAGGAACGCATAAGATTAAGACGGGTCTTCCTCCACATAAGCCGACAGCGTCTGACGAACTTCAAGGCTGAGGGCACTCTGACTTCTGCCTCCTGGTCCGGGAACAATGGAGGGGCATAGCCAAACTGACACTCGTGCGGGGACATACCAGTGGAGGAGGAGCGCAAGGTGTTGTGCGCGTATTCGGCCCAAACAATGAAGGACGACCATGTGGACGGGTTGTTACGAGTCATACATCGGAGGGTGGCTTCCAGCTCTTGATTCATCCTCTCTGTTTGGCCGTTGGACTCCGGATGGTACCCTGAAGATAGACTGGCAGAAGCACCCATGAGTTGGCAGAAGGCCTTCCAAAACCTTGAGGCGAACTGGGGACCTCTGTCAGAAACCATATCTTGAGGAATGCCGAAGACTCGGAACACATGATTAATTACCAACTCAGCCGTCTCCTTGGCAGAAGGTAACTTAGTCAGAGGGACGAACCTGGCCGCCTTTGAAAACCTGTCGATTATGACTAGGATAGTAGTATTGCCATGGGATGGAGGAAGGCCAGTAATAAAGTCCAACGAGATATGGGACCAGGGTCTGTGGGGAATAGGTAAAGGGTGAAGGAGTCCTTGAGGGCGGAGGTGAGAAGATTTGCCCTGGCAGCACACGGGGCAGGCATTGACGAAAGAGGCAACGTCTTCTCTTATGGTAGGCCACCAGAACTTACGCTGGATGAACTCCAAGGTGCGACCTACGCCCGGGTGACAGGTGAGGCGAGAGGAGTGCCCCCACAGAAGGACCTGAGTCCTCACTGCCTTGGGGACAAACAACCGATTGGCAGGACCCCCTTTCGGGTCCGGTTCGATAGCTTGAGCTCGTCTCACGGTATCCTCAACTTGCCACGATCTTAGCAGCAGGAAGGACAGGCATGTCCGTGTCATCTCGAATGGCAGGAGCGTAGACTCGGGACAGGGCATCCGGTTTGAGATTCTTCGACCCGGACCGATAGTTGAGGATAAACTGGAATCGATTGAAGAAAAGAGACCATCTAGCTTGTCTAGAGTTCAACCGCTTCGCCTGCTGGATATACTCCAGATTTTTGTGGTCCGTAAGCACTTGAAACGGGTGAGAAGCCCCCTCGAGCCAGTGTCTCCATTCCTTCAATGCCATCTTAACCGCTAGGAGTTCACGATCCCCCACATCGTAGTTCCTCTCAGCCGGGGTAAGCCGGTGTGAGAAGAAAGCGCACGGATGAAGCTTCTTGTCTTCACCCCTCTGAGACAGGACAGCTCCAACACCAACCTCTGAGGCGTCTACCTCCACCACAAATGGTTCATCCGTAGTCGGTAGTATCAGGATGGGAGCAGAGAGGACGCGCTGCTTGAGTCCTTGGAAGGCCGTCTCAGCTTCTCTTCCCCACAAAAACCTTGCATTGCCACCCTTGGTTAAAGCTGAGAGAGGGGCTGCCACCAAGCTGAAGTTCTTGATGAACTTGCGGTAAAAGTTTGTGAAGCCCAGGAAATGCTGAACTTCCTTAACGGATTTGGGGGTGGGCCAATCCGCTACCGCCCCTACCTTCCTGGGGTCCATTTGGACTCGACCGGGTTCCACTACAAATCCCAGGAATTGTACTCGGGATGAATGGAATTCACATTTTTCCAGCTTAACGTACAGATGGCTGTCTAGGAGGCGTTTGAGTACTTGTCTGACATGCTTTGTGTGTTCTTGAAGAGAGCTCGAAAAGATGAGGATGTCATCCAAGTAAACAAACACAAATATGTTAAGCATATCCCTAAGCACATCGTTTATGAGCGCTTGGAACACCGCTGGGGCGTTGGTCAGGCCGAAGGGCATCACCAAGTATTCATAGTGACCAGTAGGCGTGTTGAACGCGGTCTTCCACTCGTCACCAGGTCTGATCCGCACAAGATGGTATGCGTTCCGCAGGTCAAGCTTAGTGAAAACAACTGCTTCCTGGAGCAGCTCGAAGGCTGTGGCCATAAGGGGTAGCGGGTAACGGTTACGGACGGTTATGGCATTGAGTCCCCGGTAGTCGATGCAAGGACGTAATCCACCGTCTTTCTTGGCCACAAAGAAAAACCCTGCTCCCGCCGGGAGGTGGATGGACGCATGAGGCCTGCTTCCAGAGCGTCCTTGATGTAGGTATCCATAGCAGCTCGTTCGGGTGGAGATAGGGAAAAGATTCGACCCTGGGGGCAAGTGCCCGGAAACAGTTCGATGGGGCAATCATAAGGTCTATGGGGTGGTAGCATGGTGGCCCTCTGTTTGCTAAATACCAGTTTGAGGTCATGGTAACACTCGGAAACTCGGGTCAGGTCGATGGATTCTAAAGACTCGGGAGTAGAACTCGGGAATTCGGGAAAATACATGTAGCTTGGCACGTAGGACCCCACTGCTTGATAGTGCCCACAGACCAGTCGATGTGAGGGTTATGGCTGTGAAGCCAGGGGTATCCAAGGACGAGAGGGAACTCGGAACAGGAGATCAAATGAAAGTTCATCAATTCCTTGTGTTGTGAAACTGAAAGTCGCAAGGAGGTAGTGACATGAGTGACAAGTCCAGATCCCAAAGGGCTTCCATCCAATGTAGTAACCCTCATGGGGTCACTTAGAGGTTCAAAGGGAACGCCATTCTCCTTCGCCCAGACACCATCCATGAAGTTACCTGCGGCTCCAGAGTCTACCAAGGCTTGAAGGTGAAGCTTGTGGTTGTCCCAGGAAAGGGTGACTGGAATGAGCAGACGGGAGTTGGACGGATGGGAGGAGGTTATGTTTCCCGTTACAGTTCCCCCGGTCTGTACGGGACAGAGCGTTTCCCTGGAGCCCGGGACACGTGGAACGGAAATGGCCCGGTTTGCCGCAATATAGACAGCGTCGCTCCCTCATCCGGCGGTCTCTCTCAGCCTGGGAGATGCGTCCAATCTGCATGGGTTCCGGTGGAGCCAGCGAGGATAAAGGTGGGGACTCGGAGCTGGGACTGATAGGGGCTAGAGGTCTACGGTTGAGTTCTCTCTCTCAGACGCTGGTCAATGCGTGAGGCCAACTTGATCAGGGACTCGAGATTGTCCGGTGGTTCCCGAGTGGCCAGTTCATCTTGGATAGTGTCGGAAAGGCCTTTCAGAAAGCACACAGTGAGCGCCTCGTTGTTCCAACCACTCGCTGCTGCCACCGTGCGGAACTGGATGGCATAGTCCGTCACGCTGCGCCGACCTTGGTGGAGAGTCAGGAGCTGTTTGGCTGAGTCAGGACCACTGCCTTGAAACACTCGTTTGAATTCCTCAGCAAAGGCAGAGTAGCTGGCACAGCAGGAACTATGGGCATCCCACACAGCAGTAGCCCAGGCCAGGGCTTTTTCCGACAGCAGGGTGATGATATATGCGATCTTAGACCGGTCGGTGGGGAACGACAAGGGTTGCAGCTCGAAGGAGAGAGAACATTGGGTGAGAAACCCTTTACAAGCACTTGGATCACCTGAGAACCGTTGGGGAGGTGGAAGGCGAGGTTCAGCCAGAGGGTTAACTGCCATGGGTACGTGAATCTGAGGTACTGGGACGGGAACTGTTGCCGAGGTAAGTCGATCAGATATCTGCTTTATGGAAGTCAGCATCTCCGACAGAAGATGAGAATGTCTAGCCATTAAGGCCTCTTGCTGAACCAGGGCGGCTTCGTGGCGTTGGACAGTCTCCTGGTGGTGGAACAGCATGGCAACAAGGTCCTGGGAACTGGCTGCATCTGGGTTCATTTTTGGGCTCTGTGTTTCTGTCAGGACCCGGTTACGAACCCGGGTCTCCGGAGTGAGAAACAGTCACTTAACCAACTGAGCCACGAATAGTCGGCAGAACCCAGAAGATGAGGCAGACACAGCAGTACTTGAGACGGTGTATTTAATGTAGTAAAAAGTGAAGTCCTTCAGGAACACATGTAACTCCACAACCTCAAAAGGAATTCCACAAGAACAAAGGTAATCCTCCAAGACAAAAAAGGTAAATCCACAAGGTGGTAGGTATAGCACAAAAAGCCTCAAAAGATACTCAAAAATAAATAAACAAGAACAAAAAACAGAATTCCACAAGAGCGTCCACCGGGATCAACAAGAGTTAACAGAATACTAGGGCTGGGTGCTAACATACAAACACAGAGCAAAGGACTGAGGAAAACAAAGGGTTTAAATACAATCAGGGGAAACGAGGCACAGGTGCAAATAATAATGGGGATCAAGGGAAAACAAAAAGGTCAAAAGGCACAATGGGGGCATCTAGTGACCAAAAACCGGAACAACCCTGGCCAAATCCTGACACTTATGTAAATAAGGCATTTCAGTTCTTTATTTTTAATACATTTGCTAAAATCTCTAAAAACCTGTATTTGATTGGTCATTATGGGGTGTTGTGTGTAGATTGATGAGGGAAAAAAAATGTTTTATTCAATTTTAGAAAAAGACTGTAACGTAACAAAATGTGGAAAAAGTCAAGGGGTCTGAATACATTCCGAATGCACTCTAGGCTTTTGGCACGAACGCATCGGCCATCACCGGTGAGTGAACTGCGCATCATTGGGTGAGTGAGTGAAACTGAATAGCATTTTTAGGACTATAATTTCATCCTCATATTGTAGCCTACAATATGTGTCTCCACACACGTAGGCCTATGCTGTTGATCAAATCAAATCAAATTGTATTAGTCAGATGTGCCGAAGTAGACCTTACAGTGAAATGCGTACTTACGAGCCCCTAACCTACAGTGCAGTTTAAAACAATATGGATAAGAATAAGAGATAAAAGTAAGAAGTAATTAAAGAGGAGCAGTAAAAATAACAATATATACAGGGGGGTGCCGGTTAGTTGAGGTAGTATGTACATGTAGGTAGAGTTAATTAAAGTGACTATGCATAGATGACAACAGAGAGTGGCAGTGAAGTGAACTTGAAGCTCTCAATCTGCTCCACTGCAGCCCCGTCGATGAGAATGAGGGCATGCTCGGTCCTCCTTACCTGTAATCCACAATCATCTCCTTTGTCTTGATCACGTTGAGGGAGAAGTTGTTGTCCTGGCACCACACGGCCAGGTTTCTGACCTCCCTATAGGTTGTCTTGTTGTTGTCGGTGATCATGGGCAAATTTAATGACGTGTTGGAGTCGTGCCTGGCCGTGCAGTCATGAGTGAACGGTAGTACAGGAGGGGGCTGAGCACAGTGTTGGTACCTACCCTTACCACCTGGGGGCGGCCCATCAGGAAGTCCAGGATCCAGTTGCAGAAGGAGGTGTTTAGTCCCAGGGTCCATAACTTATTGATGAGCTTTGAGGGCACTATGGTGTTGAACGCTGAGCTGTAGTTAATGAATAGCATTCTCACATAGGTGTTCCTTTTGTCCAGGTGGGAAAGGGCCGTTTGGAGTGCAATAGAGACTGCATCATCTGTGGATCTGTTGGGGCGGTATGCAAATTGGAGTGGGTCTAGTGTTTCTGGGATAATAATGTTGATGTGAGCCATGACCAGCCTTTCAAAGCACTTCATGGCTACAGATGTGAGTGCTATGGGTCGGTAGTCATTTAGACAGGTTACCTTAGTGTTCTTGGGCACAGGCACTATGGTGGTCTGCTTAAAACATGCTGGTATTACAGACTCGGACAGGGAGAGGTTGAAAATGTCAGTGAAGACACTTGCTAGTTGGTCAGGTCATGCTTGCAGTACACGTCCTGGTAATCCGTCTGGCCCTGCGGCCTTGTGAATGTTGACCTGTCTAAAGGTCTTACTCATATCGGCTGCGGAGAGCATGATCACACAGTCTTCCAGTACAGCTGGTGCTCTCATGCATGTTTCAGTGTTATTTGCCTCGAAGCGAGCATATAAGTAATTTAGCTCGTCCGGTAGGCTCATGTCACTGGGCAGCTCTCAGCTGTGCTTCCCTTTGTAGTCTATAATGGTTTGCAGACCCTGCCACATCCGACGAGCGTCAGAGCCGGTGTGGTACGACTCGATCTTAGTCCTGTATTGACGCTTTGCCTGTTTGATGGTTCGTCTGAGGGCATAGCGGGATTTCGTAAAAGCTTCCGGGTTAGAGTCCCGCTCCTTGAAGCGGCAGCTCTAGCCTTTAGCTCAGTGCGGATGCTGCCTGTAATCCATGGTTTCTGGTTGGGTTATGTACGTACGGTCACTATGGGGACGACGTCATCGATGCACTTATTTATGAAGCCAATGACAGATGCTCCTCATTGCCATTGGAGGAATCCCAGAACATATTCCAGTCTGTGCTAGCAAAACAGTCCTGTAGCTTAGCATCTGCTTCATCTGACCATTCATCTGGTGGATTTAAGGTCATTTTTATTGATCTCAGATTCTCATTTTGTCAGTGTCAAAGTAGACTGTCATTTCGATCATTTCTATGGTCTTTAAAAAATTCTGCAAATGTCTCCAGTCATGTAAAATGATTTAGAATTGCATGAAATGTGTTTATAAAATACCACATTTTTCCCGGAACCCATTTTTCCCCATGTGTGCAACTTCTGTAAGTGCCTCTACTCTACTGCTTTGTGTCACTACGCAAATGTGATGATATGCATGAAATGCTTTATTATAAAGGTGATTTTTTTTCTTTTTTCAGTACCTCAGAGCTCCCCAGGTCACCCCCGTCTCGCACTCGTTTTTGGTTCCAGCACCTCCTGATTTACAAATTAAGCACTGCCTACCACCAAGTAGTGTAATATAGGTGTTATAACAGCTTAGTAACCAGTAGGTTTCTATAGTTCTTTATAACGTGTTTATTATGTATTAATAGACAACTATATAATCTTTATCTTAGACAACCCTCCAACCCAGAGCGCAGTGAAGTCTACCTACGCTGGCACTCTCTCCTACTGACACAAGAGATGGAGGGAGAGAAGGAGAGAGAGAGGGAGCAGGGAGAGGAGAAAGAGAGCGACGAGACGGAGGAAGAGGAGAAACAGAGCGACGAGGCTGAAGAGGAAGATGATGAAGAGGATGATGATGAAGATGCGGAGGGAGCTGCGTTGGTGTGGCAGGAGGGCTCATACGGAGAGGATGACCTGGGCCTACCCATAATGCATTGGGAGGCGCTGAGCCTGCGCATCGCAGAGCTGGAGAAACAGGAAGAGGAGAAGAGAGAGAAGAAAACAAAGGTCAGAGGTCACAGTTGAGTGCTGGGGACAGGTGTTTTTGGACAGGTAGTGGAGAGTAGAGGGGGAAGGGGAGAGGAGTGAGAAGAAAGAACAAAGGTAAAGGGTCATAGTTGAATGCTGTCTGTTACTTATGGATGTGGACAGGTGACACCGTTGTCTATTTATGGGAGAGAAGTGTGCATCTGTCAGGGACACAGTGTTGTACAAAAAACATGGTGCCTGAATGCAATGTCAGGCACCTGCTCTATTCAGTGGCTAGTGTTGTGTTGAAAGACACTACACAGCACTGCAAAACAATATGAACTTTAAAAAAAATCCATTATCATTTTAACCTTTATTTATCCAGGAAGTCCCATTGAGGTCAGAATACCTCTTTTACAAGGGAGACCTGGCCAATAAGGCAGCTCATTAAAAAAACAATTAAACTTACACACAGGAGAGGCTCTCCATAACTTGCTCTGTATAACTTGTGCTACCTACAGTCATGTGAAAAAGCAAGTACACCCCCTGGAAAGTTTGACTTTTTAGGAAGTATTTGGACAGATGGATATGTAATATTCACTTCAACACTATTGACAGATAAAGGTAACCTAATTTAACAAATGAAACTGAAAGATTATACTTTGCCATCATTTATTCATCGAAAGTCAACAGAAATGTAATTCCATAGTGTGGGAAAAAATAAGTACACCCCTAGCTTCAGTAGCTTGGCCAGGTCCTCAGGCAGCAAAGCAGACCCAAACCATAATGTCACCGCCTCCATGCTTTACGGTTGGTATGAGGTTCTTCTGTTCAAAGGCAGTGTTTTGTCTTTTTGCCAAAGATGGCGTCTGGCATTGCGGCCAAACAACTCCACCTTTGACTCATCTGTTCAGAGCACATTGTTCCAGTAGTTTTGGTCTTTACCCAGGTGTTGTCTGGAAAACGTCAGTCTTGTCTTGATATTCTTTTTTTGAAAGCAGAGGCTTCTTCCTTCCTGACCTCCCATGTAGGCCAAGATGGTGCAGTCTCTTTCTGACAGCTGACTCATGCACTTCAATATTGATTGTAGCAAGAGAGGCCTGTAGATCCCTTGATGTTACCTTGGGGTATTTAGAGACTTCTATGAGCATCTTTCGGTCAGCTCTTGGGGTGAATTTGGTGGGACAACCTGTCCTAGGTGGATTGCCAGTGGTCTGGAATGTTCTCCATTTGTAGATGATCTGTCGGACAGTGGAACTATGTACTTCGAATTGCTGGGAAATGGATTTGTAACCCCTCCCAGACTCACAGGCATCAATCATCTTTCTTCTGGGGGCCTCGGATAGGTATTTGGATCTTTGCATGATGTGTTACAACACCCATATGGTTAAGACCAAACCAGACCAAGTTTATAATCTTTATAGAAGTCTGGACTCTCCCAAGGTACTCTCTAATGATTTCCTAATAATTTGCACCTGTTTTGGTGCCTGATCCTAATTTTAGCCATTTTAGGTGAAGGTAAAGGGAGGGGTGTTCACATTTTTTCTGCATAACGAAACTGCATTTTGGTTTATTTTAATTGCATAACATTTTCAAAGTACATTTATTGGTGTGCGATTTGTTAAATTGAGTTCCCTTTATCAATGAATGTGGTTGGAAAATAGCTCAAATATCCATGTGTCCAAATATGTTTAAAAAATGATTCAAAATAGACCACTTTCCAGAGGGTGTACTTACTTTTTCACGACTGTATATCTGATTCATCTCCAGTCTTCCAGTGTCCTTGAACGAGGTAAGAAATTGTCAGCAAGCCGGCCGGAGGAGAGAGAGAGAGGGAAGACGCTGTCCATGAACCGGCCAGGAGACAGGGAGCAGGGGAAGAGTAAGGAGAGCTGGGAGGACAGAGGCGAGGAGGACTGCAATAGCCGCGTGACAGCCCTAACCTCGCGGTACGAAGCACGGTGTCGTCTACGTAACATTGTGTTGTGACAGTGTTGTTAATTATGTGCTAATAGTATAGTACCCAGGCTGATAGAATCATGAACAAATCCCACTTCTGACACCAGTGTAATGAAAGGGAGAAGCATAAGGTTCGAGGCAAGAAGCGAACTCACATCCTTGTGGTCAATAATCCAAGAAAGAATCCAAGAAAGCTAGCTCCCTGGAGGAGTGGTATGAAATAAAAATGGATTGGTCACATACACATGGTTAGCACATGTTATAGCTAGTGTAGCGAAGTGCTTGTGCTTCTAGTTCCGACAGTGCAGCAATATCTAACAAGTAATCTAACAATTCCACAACAGCTACCTAATACACACAAATCTAAGTAAGGGAATGGAATAAGAATATATAAATATAAATATATGGATGAGCAATGACAGAGCGGCATAGGCAAGATGCAATAGATGGTATAAAAACAGTATATACATACACTACCGGTCAAAAGTTTTAGAACACCTACTCATTCGAGGGTTTTTCTTTATTTGGACTATTTTCTATTAAATAACACATATGGAATCATGTAGAACCAAGAAAGGGTTAAATGAATCAAAATGTATTTTATATTTGAGATGATTCAAATAGCCACCCTTTGCCTTGATGACAGCTTTGCACACTCTTGGCATTCTCTCAGCCAGCTTCATGAGGTAGTCACCTGGAATGCATTTCAATTAACAGGTGTGCCTTCTTAAAAGTTATTTTGTGGAATTTCTTTCTTTCTTAATGTGTTTGAGCCAATCAGTTGTGTTGTGACAAGGTAAGGGGGTATACAGAAGTCCATATAATGTCAACAACAGCTCAAATAAGCAAAGAGAAATGACAGTCCATCATTACTTTAAGATATGAAGGTCAGTCAATATGGAACATTTCAAAGAACTTTGAAAGTTTCTTCAAGTGCAGTCGCAAAAATCATCAAGCGCTATGATGAAACTGGCACTTCATGAGGACTGCCACAGGAATGGAAGACCAAGAGTTACCTCTGCTGCAGAGAATATTCATTAGAGTTACCAGCCTCAGAAATTGTAGCCCAAATAAATGCTTCACAGAGTTCAAGTAACAGACACATCTCAACATCAACTGTTCAGAGGAGACTGCGTGAATCAGGCCTTCATGGTCAAATTGCTGCAAAAGAAAACACTATTAAAGGACACCAATAATGAGAAGAGACTTGCTTGGGCCAAGAAACACGAGCAATGGACATTAGACTGGTGGAAATTTGTCCTTTGTTCTTGAGTCCAAATTTGAGATTTTTCGTTCCAACCGACGTGTCTTTGTGAGACGCAGTGTGTGCGAACGGATGATCTCCGCATGTGTGTTTCCCACAGTAAAGCATGGAGGAGGTGTTATGGTGTGGAGGTGCCTTGCTGGTGACACTGTCTGTGATTTTTTTTTTTATTCAAGGGACACTTAACCAGCATGGCTACCACAGCATTCTACAGTTATACGCCATCCCATCTAGTTTGGGCTTAGTGGGACTATCATTTGTTTTTCAACAGGACAATGATCCAACACATCTCCAAGATATGTAAGGGGTATTTTACCAAGAAGGAGAGTGATGGAGTGCTGCATCAGATGACCTGGCTTCCACAATCCCCCGACCTCAACTCAATTGAGATGGTTTGGGATGAGTCGGAAAAAGTGAAGGAAAAGCAGCCAACAAGTGCTCAGCATATGTGGGAACTCCTTCAAGACGGTTGGAAAAGCATTCCAGGTCAAGCTGGTTGAGAGAATGCCAAGAGTGTGCAAAGCTGTCATCAAGGCAAAGGGTGGCTATTTGAAGAATCTCAAATATAAAATATATTTTGATTTGTTTAACACTTTTTTGGTTACTACATGATTCCATGGCTGATGGCATTGAGATAGAAGCTGTTTTTTAGTCTCTCGTCCCAGATTTGATGCACCTGTATAGACCTCACCTTCTGGATGGTAGCGGGTTGGCCTTCCTGTGATATCGGGTGCTGTAGATGTCCTGGAGGGCAGGTTGTTTGAACCCGGTAATGCATTGTGCAGACCGCACCACTCTCTGGAGAGCCCTGCCGTACCAATCGGTGATACAGCCTGACAGTATGCTCTCAATTGTGCAACTGTAAAAGTTTGTGAGGGTTTTAGGTGACAAGCCAAATTTCTTCAGCCTCTTTTGTGCCTTCTTCACCACACTGTCTGTGTGGGTGGACAATTTCAGTTTGTCCGTGATGTGTACGCCGAGGAACTTAAAAACTTTCCACCTTCTCTTGTAATCATGTTTATCAATGCCAGGGTCATTTCACTACTTACTAACCAAAAAAATTGTTTTCCTCATCAGTCTTTCGAATCAGATGAACCTCCAGCTGTGCTTCATCAATGACAGCGGAAGCGAAGAAGAAGATGAGGATACTGGCAAAAAGGTTAGTGTGAAGGTAAGCACACACACTCAAAAGGTAAGGCTGGTCATAGATAGAGTGGTACAGCTAGAGTGATGCAGGATATATCATAGAATTGTGAAAGACACTTGTTTTCTTGTATTCCAGATCTCAACCATAATGCCGTTTTTGTTTCGTTTCTGTCCTTTCAAGAATTCCAAAATTGTTGGTAAGAGCGGTTCCAGTGTGCAGGTGCGCCAGCAGCCCAAGTTCCCTTCCCCCCCTGCAGCCAAGAGCAAATCATCAGGCTTCAAGGCTGCACTGAACGCGCTCAGAAACAAGCTGAGGACCGAGCAGAAACAGGAGGTGAGAGCGGGAGGGAAGGAGGGACCTGAATCCCAAATCAACTCCTAGCCCCTAACCCCTCTGCACTCCTGTAGTTCTGAATGTATAGGATAGGCACTTGCTTCTCCTTGCCATCTGATACAATACCCATCATATCTACAGGAGTGGCTAGGAAGGAGGTTATAGTACTGCCCTTGGGGTGCACAGTGTTTTGTTATTAGGTGTTCTCTTACATTCTGTTCTTCACTCTGTCCCCTGTGTCTCAGAGCCCAGCTTGTTGTAATCAGCTGTTGAAGAATAGAAGGCTGGACCGAAGTGACCTGCAAGCCTTCAGTCTCAAAGAGCTCAACGCCCACCAAAACTCTCTCAACAAGGCTATACAAGGTGAGTGGTCAGTTAGATACTACACAGGATATATTGCATATTTACACTGAGTGTACAAAACATTGCTCTTTCCATGACATAGACTGACCAGGTGAAAGCTATGATCCCTTATTGATGTCACCGGTTAAATCAACCTCAATCAGTGTAGATGAAGGGGAGAAGACAGGTTAAAGATGGATCTTTAAGCCTTGAAACAAGTGAGACATAGATTGTGTATATGGGCCATTCAGAGGGTGAATGGGCAAGACAAAAGACTTAAGTGCCTTTGAACGGGGTATGGTTTGAGTGTCAAGAACTGCAACGCTGCTGGGTTTTTCACACTAAACAGTTTCCAGAGTGTATGAAGAATGGTCCACCACCCAAAGGACATCCAGCCAACTTCACACAACTGTGGGAAGCATTGGAGTCAACATGGGCCAGCATGGAACGCTTTTGACACCTTGTAGAGTTCATGCCCCGACAAATTGAGACTGTTCTGAGGGCAAAAGCAGGTGCAACTCAATATTAGGAAGGTGTTCCTGTTTTGTATACTCAGTGTATATTTTAGATATAGGCTCATTTATATTTCACCTTTTTCATTTATAAGTTATACCAACCTTATTATTTTACCTGTTTTTCACCTTTGTCAAATGATCTGTACAACTGCATTTGATCTTACATGTTTGATCTGACATTTTGTTTGTGTTTGTGTGCCCGTGCGCATGTGGGTGTGTCTCTGTGCCTCGCCCATCAGACCTTAGCACAGAGCTGGTGGTTCATCTTCAGACTCGGGACCAGCTGAGGACAGAACAGGATGCTATGCTGCTGGAGGTACAGGATATGACATCACTCTGACGTCACCTTAGAATCACATATAGAACCCTGACCAAGATGGCTGCCATTATCAACACAATCTAGAGCTATGCAGGTCTATGACAAGCCACTCTTGTGTATTATATACTCTATGGACGACACTTTCAGAAGGCCCATCACCATAGAATAATTCTAATCATTCTAAGTTCTACGGTCATCGTCTAATAAAATGGAATCCCGGTGTCAGAGATCAGGTCACAGGTCACATGACGGACACCGGTGCTTGAAATTAATGGACGAATCAAATCAATGTGAAGAGACTGCATCACTCCTAAATACTTTTTTGGATTGAATTGCACAGCATTTTGTTTTCATTTCCCAGTGAGCAAAACTGGTTGAAATGATGTCATCACACCCAGTTTCACATTTATTATGACATCATATCAACCGGTTTTGCTCTGTGTTTTTTTGTGTTTTTATAAAGGGAAACGTGTATGTCTGGACTGTTAATGTTGTTGTATTGTAGTGTTTTAGGGGGAAAATAACGGTAATATTATAAGGGATTAATAAGCTGCTATTGCTACCCATGGATCAGTCTAGTTCAAATGTCCATTGTCATCCACATGTTGAAATGCAATGATCGTTTGGTAGCACATTATTTGAACTACACGTCATACGGTATCATAACAAATGTCCGAAGATTTCTTGTCATTGAGCGTTACGACGTAGAGTTTGAATAAAGTGTTACCGATTGTTTTTTATTCTTGTTGCCGGGACACGTTTCATTGTTTGTTTTGATTTTTATGTTGCCGGGACACAGCTATGTCTTCTATTCTCTTCAATGTTTTAATGTATGTATGATGATCGTCAGTCAGAGAAAGGGGCATTACTGACCAAACAGACACACACACACAGTAATGTGAGCACAGCTCAACTCAATGACTTGGGTCTACTGAAATAGCAGGAAAAGTAAAGGGTATGGAATACTATATTAACCTGCATACAGTTGTAATATGACAACAATGTAACCTACCAGCCGACCGACAAGATGCCTGACCAAGCCTCACTCGTTTGGTACTGTTGTCCTAAAACACCAACACAAGGCGCATTGGGATTTTGTCCGGGTTACATGAGTTTGACGTCACTGTTGACGTTGTTTTATTCTACAATAATTTTGCATGAAATAAACAGGTTGTCAAGGATACATATTGTGTGTAGGTGTGCTAGTGCTGCTTTGTATGTATGTATGTACCTGTATCTAGAGATGGATTAAGTGTACATGTACAGTAGCTATTTACATAATGTATTTAGCACAGATGTAAATTGTATACATTGCCGTGTGCGTGCGTGCGTGCGTGCGTGCGCGTGTGTGTGTGTGTGTGTGTGACTTCAGCCCTGGTTAGAGTTTGCCTTAGCCAAATGTCTAGATCAGCAGAATGGGAGGAAGAGAGGGGGACAGGGGGAGGGAGGGAAAATAGAGGGACAAGAGGAGAGAGAGGGTGGGAGGGAGGGAGGGAGGGAGGGAGGGACTGTGTCACACCGACAAAGACACGAGGCAGACAGGGATGAGTTAGAGGAGCCAAAAACAGGTAGACAGGAGGCAGACCTGAAGGTGACTCATTATGTCAAGAGAGAGATAGACTTTCCAACACAGAGTTTCTTGATTGGTCATTTTGTTCTTATATATTCACCATTTTACCTGTGGTATTCACTGGTATCTTCTTGATTGGTCATTTTGCTCTTATATATTCACCATTTTACCCATGGTCTTCACTGGTATCTTCAGTCTTTTCGTTTTTTTGGACTCTGTTTTTCTAACTTGGAGAACAGGGATAAAGGAAGAGCGCTTTGAACCACAGCTCATTTCAACAGGTATGTCCTTTATTTTGCTTACAAAGCTCACAGATTGCAGGGATTTAGGTATTTATGCTGTTTACATTTATAGATTTATTACAGTTACATTTATTGCCACTCTCTCTATGTGCCATACTTTCTTATGACAACCAGGAGACTAGTCCTGACACACACAGTACAACCAGGAGACCAGTCCTGACACACACAGTACAACCAGGAGACCAGTCCTGACACACACAGTACAACCAGGAGACCAGTCCTGACACACACAGTACAACCAGGAGACCAGTCCTGACACACACAGTACAACCAGGAGACCAGACCTGACACACACACAGTACAACCAGGAGACCAGTCCTGACACACACAGTACAACCAGGAGACCAGACCGGACACACACAGTACAACCAGGAGACCAGTCCTGACACACACAGTACAACCAGGAGACCAGACCTGACACACACACAGTACAACCAGGAGACCAGTCCTGACACACAGTACAACCAGGAGACCAGACCTGACACACACAGTACAACCAGGAGACCAGACCTGACACACACACAGTACAACCAGGAGACCAGTCCTGACACACAGTACAACCAGGAGACCAGACCTGACACACACAGTACAACCAAGAGACCAGACCTGACACACACACAGTACAACCAGGAGACCAGTCCTGACACACACACAGTACAACCAGGAGACCAGACCTGTCACACACACAGTACAACCAGGAGACCAGACCTGACACACACACGGTACAACCAGGAGACCCGTCCTGACACACAGTACAACCAGGAGACCAGACCTGACACACACACAGTACAACCAGGAGACCAGACCTGACACACACACAGTACAACCAGGAGACCAGACCTGACACACACAGTACAACCAAGAGACCAGACCTGACACACACAGTACAACCAGGAGACCCGTCCTGACACACACACGGTACAACCAGGAGACCCGTCCTGACACACACAGTACAACCAGGAGACCAGACCTGACACACACACAGTACAACCAGGAGACCAGACCTGACACACACACGGTAGAACCAGGAGACCCGTCCTGACACACACAGTACAACCAAGAGACCAGACCTGACACACACAGTACAACCAAGAGACCAGACCTGACACACACAGTACAACCAAGAGACCAGACCTGACACACAGTAAAAATATTCCCCATTTATTTGTATTTATTATGGATCCCCATTAGTTCTTGCCAAGGCAGCTGCTACTCTTCCTGGGGTTCAGCAAAATGAAGACAGTTACATACAATTAAAACCATTACATTACATTTCACAACAGATTTCACAACACATTAAGTGTGTGCCTTCTCTACTACCACATATCTACAACACAAAATCCATATGTACGAGTGTGTATGTTATTATGTGTGTGTGTACGCGTGTGTCTGTCCCTTCACAGTCCACGCTGTTCCATAAGGCATAGTTTTATCTGTTTTTTTTAAATCTGATTTTACTGCTTGCATAAGTTACTTTATGTGAAATAGAGTTCCATGTAGTCGTGGCTCTATGTAGTACTGTGCGCCTCCCATAGTCTGTTCTGGACTTGGGCACTGTGAAGAGACCTCTGTTGGCATGTCTTGTGTGGTATGCATGGGTGTCTGAGATGTGTGCCAGTAGTTTAGACAGACAGCTCGGTGCATTCAACATGTCAATACTTCTCACAAATACAAGTACTGATGAAGTCAATCTCACCTCTACTTTGAGCCAGGAGAGATTGACATGCATATTAATGTTAGCTCTCCATGTACATTTAAGGGCCAGCTGTGCTGCCCTGTTCTGGGCCAATTGTAATTTTCCTAAATCCCTCTTTGTGGCACCTGACCGCACGACCGGACAGTAGTCCAGGTGCGACAAAACAAACTAGGACCTGTAGGACCTGCCTTGTTGATAGCGTTGTTAATGTGCTTCATAATGGAGCTACTGTTCCATCAACATATTTTGACCATGACTGTTTTACAATCCAAGGTGACTCCAAGCAGTTTACTCTTCTCAACTTGCTCAATTTCCACATGATTTATTACAATATCTAGTTGAGGTTTAGGGTTTAGTGAATGATTCGTCCCAAATACAATGCTTTTACTTTTTTAAATAATTATTGTAATGTCCCAACTCTCTAAATGCATGGCTCGTATCTATTATATTCAACACTCAGATAAATAGAGTAGTCATGAAGCTAATTATTTTGAATTATTTGTCTTTTGCACCTATGGTGTACATAGGACCTATATTTACCTAAATCCTCTACGTTGAATGTGTGAAGTGATGTTGATTGCACACACTCACAGACATACACACATCATGTGTAGCCCACTCGCACCTGCTTGTGTGTGTGTGTGTATATTGGGCGGGCGGGTGGGGGGGGCGTAACTGGGCACGTGCAAAGCACTGGACAAGGGGATAGCAATGTGGTGATGGTACAGTATAATGGGATAGTAGGGCTTGAATGAGTTTGAGTTCAGTCGATGGGGGCCAAATGTGAAGCGATCCCACATGTTCACGAATGACGTACAAGACGAAAGAGGAGAAATACAATGACACACAAGTTAATGAATCAAGAGTATGAAAATGAGGGCAAAGAGGAGGTGGGAATGGATGGGTGGATGCATATGGAGTCACTGTATGGTGGAAGGGAATGAAACGAAAGATGAACGGGGGGGGGTGGACTGATAGGACAAGGGGAAGTGTAGTTACTGATTGTCGAGTTAATGGAGTGAGAAGAGACTGAATCAGCAGCATATAGTCGTACAGGAGGGCAAAACACACACAGGAGGGCAAACAACACTGGAGATTGTGTAAGGGGCTGGGGGGAGTCACCGGTCAGCAAGGGGGAAGGAGGGGGGAGAGTACCTTGGGAAGACACCTCATGGTGTATGTTGAATGAAAAAAAGAAATGAAAAAGATGACGATGACCGTTTAGAGCCCTCAAACTCAATGCTGGACCTCGAAGCCATTTCCACTGCATTTCTTTTCATTGTTCCTCTTTATTCAGGGACTGATTTAGACCTGGAACACCAGGTATGTGCAATTAACTATCCGGTAGAACAGAAAACCAGCAGGCTCTGAACCTTGTAGGGTAAGAGTTGAATACGCTGGGTTTAGAGTATGCTAAAAGTTATATAACTCCAGACTTCCAGGTAACTGACAAAATAAAGAAAATACCAACATAAATTGTCTTAATAGGGCATTGGGGCACCACGAGCCAGAACAGCTTCAATGCACCTTGGCATAGATTCTACAAGTGACTGGAACTCTATTGGAGGGATGGGACAACATTCTTACACAAGAAATTCCATAATTTTGTGTTTTGTTGACGGTGGTGGAAAATGCTGTCCCAGGCGCAGCTCCAGAATCTCCCATAAGTGTTCAATTGGGTTGAGATCTGGTGACTGAGATGGCATATGGTTTACGTCGTTTTCATGCTCATCAAACATTTTAGTGACCACTCCTGCCCTGTGGATGGGAGCATTGTCATCCAATGGGGCCATAGCTTTGGTAGGCAAAATAATGGTCTGCTAGCATTTCTTCCATGACCCTAAGCATGACGGGATGTTAATTGCTTAATTAACTCAGAAACCACACCTGTGTGGTAGCACCTGCTTTCAATATATACTGAACAAAAATATAAACAATTTCAAAGATTTTTCTGAGTTACAGTTCATATAAGGAAATCAGTCAATTGCAATAAAAGAATTAGGCCCCAATCTATGACTGGGCAGGGGCGCAGCCATGGATAGGATAAAGTAATCCTTCTCACCCCCCCCCCCCCCCCTTAAAAGATTTAGATGCACTATTGTAAAGTGGCTGTTCCACTAGATGTCATAAGGTGAACGCACCAATTTGTAAGTCGCTCTGGATAAGAGCGTCTGCTAAATGACTTAAATGTAATGTAAATGTAATGTAATGGGCCTGGGAGGGAGAGTGGACTATGTTCACACTCAATAGGAAGCCAGTCCCTGCCAATCAGAATACGTTTTTCCCCACAAAAGGGCTTTATTTACAGACAGAAATACCCCTCAGCAGCCGCCCCCCCTCCCATCAGACGATCCCGCAGGTGAAGAAGTCGGATGTAGAGGTTGTGGGCTGTGTGGTTACACGTGGTCTGCGGTTGTGAGGCCGGTTGGATATACTGCCAAATTCTCTAAAATGACATTGGAGGTGGCTTATGGTAGAGAAATGAATATTGAATTCTCTGGCAACAGCTTTGTTGGACATTCCTGCACTCACCATGACATTTGCACATACCCTCAAAACTTGACACATTTGTGGCATTGTGTTGTGTGACAAAACTGCATATTTTAGAGTGGCCTTTTATTGTCCCCATGCTGTTTAATCAGCGGATGTAGATGAAGTGGATGTATTATATTGACAAAGGCTAAAATGCCCACTAATAGGGATGTAAACAAATTTGGGCATGTTGCGCTTGTATTTGTGTTCAATGTACTTTATACCCATATCAAATCACTGTACAGGGAAGTATACTATGAAAATTCATTAATATGAGTGATTGTAACAACCCTCTCTCTTTCTTTCCAGGTAAACAGAATTTGAATTGTGAAGACAACATAAGTGAACCTGGGAATTGGATATTCAGAAATCAAACAGAGGCAACCAGAAGGAACAGTAGAATGGGAAGATGAGACATAATCTCAACTGACACGGAAACACCCCAACGTCACCATGACAACAACAACGATGGACGCCCCTGCGCTCAATGATGACATTATTGTTGAAGGAGTACACCACCTCCTTAACTCCTTCTCTGTCAATCCCTCGCTCCCTCCCTCCTGCAGCATTGACGAGTCCTACAAGTACATTTTCCTCCCTCTGTGCTACTCCTTCACCTTCCTCTTCTCAATCTCCCTCAACTTTATCATTCTCTGGCGTTCCTTCAGACGCACCAAGCGTTGGAACGCCTCCCTCATCTACATGGTCAACCTAGCCTCCACAGACTTCATGTACGGGTTGTCACTCCCCTTCCTGGTGGCTAGCTATGTGATGCGTGACCAATGGATCTTTGGGGACTACATGTGCCGCTTGGTCCGCTTTCTGTTCTATTTCAACCTGTATTGTTCTATATTCTTCCTGACGTGTATATCTGTCCATCGCTACCTGGGGATATGTTACCCTATGAGGACCATCACACTGGAGACTAAGAGAGCGGTCAAGGGGACGTGTGTGTTGGTGTGGGGGGTCGTCTTCGCTCTTACGTGCCCCATATTCCGGTTTGCCCAAACGAGCCACGTGATGAGAGGTGTAGGGGGCGAGGCTATGGCGATTACCAGTAATAACACTGGCACCATTAGTAGTAACGGTACTGGGGAGGTGGAAACATATCAGAACTGTTGGGACGATGCCATCGATAAGGAGTTCCAAGACTATGTTCCATATGGAATCATCCTACATCTTCTAGGGTTCTTTCTCCCGTTCTCTATCATCGCCTGGTGCTACTCACATGTGGTTCTGACAATATTCCGGACCCTGCGCTCACAGCCCCAGTCACAGCGAGGCAGAGGAGAGGGGGGAGGAGGAGGTGGGGGACGTGGAGGAGGAATGAGAGGGAATGGAGCTGGAGTTGTAGGAGGAGGAAGACTTCAGGGAGGAGGGGAGGGGATGTCGATAGTTCTCGGCGCCCACTCTCCATATGCCCACCGACGGCGTAAATCCATCAAGACAATAATCACCATCACACTCCTCTTTGCCCTCTGCTTCTTCCCATTTCATGTCACCAGGACTATCTTCCTCGTCCTGAAAGTGAAGAAAGGTGTCCCGTGCCACACCATGACGATGGTATCCATGTGTTATAAGATCACCCGGCCGCTGGCGTCTTTCAATGCCTGGCTCAACGCACTCCTCTACTTCCTCACCAAGGAGAAAGGGGGTGGCGCCCCCTGTTGCCCACCGCCAGACACTACTGCAGCCAACCAGCATCATGGGCTCCTCTGGCCGTTGAGGAAGCTGGGAAGAGCGGGAGACGAGGAGGAGGGGGGCGACAGGGGCGAGAAGGGGGGCATGGCCAATAACAAGGGTAACAACAAAGAGACTAATAAAACGGCTGTACATTTATTCAGAGGGATGACCAAATCCAAGGTCCGATATACTGTGGAATAAGTTCAATTCAATTCGATAGACTTTATTCATCCCGAGGGGATCAATGCTGGCAGGCATAGGATGAGTTGTTGTTGGTGGCGGAAGTCTTCTGCATTACATGGATTTCATTCAGAAGCAGGCCTTTGTGAACAGTATAAATGGTTGGGTGCAGAATTCAGGATGTGAAAAGGAACGGTTTGGAGACACAAAGGACATTAGATATGATCATTAGAGATGATCTTACTATCATTGGCAGTATTCAATGTTGATGAGTAGATCTGGATGAGGATTATGATACTGTACCATAACAAAACAATGATGGACTCTGTTATATAGTTTTTTTGTATAAAAAAAAAATTTGCCATGAATTTGTTGAGTTGAAGGAAGTTATACCTCAGGAAAAAAAAACTCAGAGACAGATTTGGTATCTGTTATTGTATCTTTTGATGACGGCCCTTGATGAGAACTGTATTGGTCTATTTCCTGTTCATCTTGTGTCTGACATTTTGGAAATGTGTAAAATATGACTGGATTAAACATGTTTAATGTAACGCTACTGTCCAATGAGATTGTGTTGTTGAATTGTGTGTGTGTGTGTGCGCCCACAAGGACAGTAAATCAAGGAAGATTCTCCCATGTGGCCACATTTCCCACGTCCCCATAAGGACAAAGGCTATTTTAAGTTTAGGGGTTAGGTTTAGGGTTAGAGGTGCAATTAGGGTTAAGGTTAGGATTAGGGTTAGAGTAAGGAGTTTGGGTTAGGGCTACATGTTAAGGTTAGGGTAAGCAATAGGGTTAGGTTTAGGGAAAATAGGATTTTGAATGGAAATTAATTGTAGGTCCCTCACGAGGAGAGAAGAATAAAATGAATGTGTGTGCGCATGTGTGTGAAAAAGAGAGAGTAAAAAATGGTCATGCCTTTGTAAACAAATTGGATTAGCAATAATGTTAATAATCTCCCTATTCACCTGAACTCAACCCAAAGGTCAACCTAACTAATGTAGTGCTGAGTGTTTAAACACACACACACACAGAGAAAAGAAATTGTACAACACCCTAAAATCTGAGAAATACTCTCCACTCATTCACAAAAACAACCTACTTTATTTAAAATGGAATGGGGTTGTACATTCTAGAATCTAGACTATAGTGATGTCACAAGCACTTGTCAGGAACTATGGATCCTGCAACTTACTCTACTCTGTCCTTCCGTTTGCTCAAATTATGGTGAGGTGAGACTGACGGACCGTAAAGACCTAAGATTGTTGTTGCCTTTAGTTCTGAGCTCTGGGTAAATTATTAAGCTGTCATTTGGGTTGTGTAAGTACAGAGAATCTGCTGTATTGATGGAAAACTACTTGTGTAAACGTATTTTTTTTAATAACATAATATTTCCCTATGGAATTTCCTATGTTGCTGACTATCTAGCCCCTCGATCCACTATGTTCACAAATTCACAAGCCCTATTCCATCTCTTTGAAACAGATCAACTTATTGTCATTTGACTCATTACAGGGGCCTATCATACAGGCTGTTAGAGGTCTTGTACAGGAGCATATACAGTATATATTTATCAGACATGTTTATGACATTTATGTTTTCATTGCTCCTAAAATAAACAACAGTGCAACTCTCTCTCTCTCTCCCCCCTCCACTCTCTGATCCTGGAAAAAAGTATCAACATTGGACGAAGAGCTATTTATTGTCCATCAATTGAGCGAGGTATCTAAGAAACAGGAGAATGTAGCAGGCAGGGTGCCAACTGAAAGGCTTAGTTCCATCTTTGTACACACAGAAAGAGAGAGAGAACTTCGTAATGTTAGTAGCTTACACACTTTTAAGACAGCTATTCTCATCTGAAAATATATCTAATGCATATTAAATGGCAGTTAAACAAATAGTTTACCATACGAGTCAAAGTTGTTTTTATGTCCTCTAGGGCCTAGACCTACTATATCTCTGGCCTAGTTGAGGAGTGAAATGCATAGGCATACATTGGTGAACTCAAGGGGGCGACAAATCCTCCCATTTCACCCTTTCCCGGCTTGGAAATTCAAAACAAAACCGGTTATGTAATTTCCCGTGCTGCTCTACGACTAGAACAATCTTTGACGGTTATTAAAATTGAACAAAAAAAATAAAATTAAATCATAGGAACAATTTTAAGCAAAAGTGAATAGCAATATGAATTGAGCTAACGATCACACACCTCATGCATTTTGTTAAAAATTAAAATTCGACCGTTGAAATTTATATTTATTTTTTTCCCCCTTTTTCTCCGTGTCACCAGTGTGTGTAGAGCTGTCGAGGCGAGGCGTTGGCGCCATTTTCAAACTTCTGCTGCAAGAGAATGAATGTCTTGGTTGAAAAAGATATTTAACGAATTAATTGATATTTTCTGAATTGCATTTACACGGGGATTTGTTTTGTTTGTTGCATGAATGGTCGTTTCTTCATGGGACGAGGACGTATTTTCTCGTGGTAAGCATTTTTAGCATGCCTTGTTTTACAGGCTAGATAACATTAGTTTCATTTAGCTAATGGTAGCTAAAAAGAAACATGAAAGTTAACTAGCTAACTTACGTTTTCGACTGTTTTGTGGGCTGTTAGCCAGGAAATATAGCTTGCTACATTTAACAATTTCAACCGTCATGTATTTCAAAACACTTTCACTCAATCTCAAAATAGATTAGTAGCTAACCTTATATAGGATGACTAGAAACTCGGCTAAATTAAAAAGCTAGTTAGTTACTACGTTCCTTTGGTGGAATAGCCACGTTTAGCTTACGTCGCTAGCTCGTTTTGAAAGCTTTATGGCAGTTTAACACAGTAAGATTTAGGCGACTTAAAAGTGAATCTCTTAACGTTAGCAAAGTACCTTCAGCGATGTAGTTAGCTAAAGTAAATTGATTTAAGGTTACTGTAATCTGACGTTAGCTGCTAACTATTTAATGGTTAGGACAGAGTTATGCTACGTCGGTGTCACACCCCCGTTTCAGTGCGAGTGCCATAGGTTTGCTTCGTGAACCCCTCCCCCAAATCCGCTCATGCAACCCCCCTCGACAATCTACTCCACCCCCATATGTTCATATCAAATATTCGCTGAACTTGAAAATAATCATAAAACTGATTGTAAAGTTACAAAATGTTAGCAAACGGTTGAATAAGTCGTTTTAAATTGAATTAAGTCTGTAGGGTAAACGGTCAACTGTGGGGGAAATCGCAACGACATTGTCTGAATCAGCATTTTTTTTTTGGTCGACCCAACCCCCGTACTGTGCCATCTAGCTAAACACGATACATCATATGAATAGATAAACAGAAAAAATCGACAAATGTTATCTAACGTTACAAAGTTGCATTGATCGATTGTAGATAACTTGAACCATTGTGACTTTTTTGGTGTGTAATTTATACTAAGTAGCTAACTAGTTCCCTGTAGCTAACGACAGTTGCCTGTCTTGCTCCTTGCCCTTTAGCTATGTTGCCAAAGTTGATAGCCTTCGCGTTACTTTTAGCTAAGATTGCTCTCTGATAAACGATGCTGTTCAACCATCAAGTTGAGTTAAAACCGGAAATAATGAATTAATCGGTGAATAATAGTACAATTTCTACATCTCACCCTATTCTTGCTATAAGTTCACAATCTAAATATTTTAATGTATTGGTTGATAGATACATTTAGTTTAATTTGTTTAATGAAATGTCTCCAAAATATTTAGAATAATGCATAGGACGAGATGTTGAATAGGTCAATGTAAAAAGATTCATTGAATTGTTACTAGTGAAAACCAGAGACCACCATATCGAACCTTGCATTTGTAACTGCGTCATCGTTGATGCCACGTATTGCACTTGCCACTGTACAATAAAAATGTTTCCTTTGCTCCTTTTCAGAACATCATATAGACCCAGTCATTCAACTGCAATCTAGTATAGATTCATATTGTGTGGAGCAAATCAGTCATGTACTTTCAATGTATTTTCTGGTGCAATTTATGGTAAATAAAAATGTATGCATGTAAATTAATATAAAAATAAGTAATAATATAGTGACCCCAAACTAGGCGCCTAGGTTTTGAAAAAGCATTTACTTCACAATATGCCACCGATTTTGCTGAATGACACACCCTGACCCTACCAAACGTTTTAACCTAAACTCTATTCATGCATATATATAAGGCATGATCTAGAATCTGGTATCTGATCAGTAATATTTGCTAAGGGAGGCTCAGATTTCTGTGTACTATAGCTAAAACATCTGCCATCTTCTAACTAGTGTGTGTGTGTCATTTTAGCACACAACCTACAGAAATGTACAATCTGACTCATTTGACTTCTGCTAATAAACCACAATATATTCAGTCTATCGTGTGGTACTGCTATGAAACAGGTGTTCTTTCAAATAAAGGTTGATTTTTAAATGCATAAAACATTCTATATATGCAGTGAATATGTCTCATATTTTAACATGGCCTAATTTTGAGTTAAGGAAGTGTGAAGGTAAAAGACAGCGCATTGCTGTATCATGGCCCCTGTTTAATACGCACTTTATTCCCTGGTGAATGTCTGAATAGTTGTAGGTGTCTTTCTCTGAAGCATCTGTCACAGTACATTTAGTCAGGTTTGTGTGCATCATATTTTAAGCTATTTTCATGTTTGAGTGGATTTGGATTGTGTGCTTGGCATGCTGTGGGAAGGATTTGAGACTTTTTCTGAGGTTGGATATAGTGGCTATTATCTGCTTAGCTTACACCCTGTGGCATATACTGGTAGGCTAATAATGACTTTATGTGACTGGATTCATTTGTGCTTGCCAGTTAAATGTGTGGTATTCTTTTAGACTCTATAATGCAGTGTTTCCCAAACTTGGTCCTCGGGGCTCCAAGGGGTGCATGTTTTTGGTTTTGCCCTAGCGCTACACAGTTTATTAAAATAATCCAAGCTTGATGGTTAGTTGATTATTTGAATCAGCTGTGTAGTGATTGGGCAAAAAAACAAAAGTGCACCCCTTGGGGCCCAGAGGACCGAGTTTGGGAAACACTGCTATAATGTAATGATTAAGCTTTTGTACTGGTCCGGATTGTCTACAGTTACCAGAATAACCAGACAGACGTGCCTATTTAGAGGTAGTTGGGCTTAGCCAAGTCAACTTTGAGATGTTTTACTTTAGAATCAGAATGTCTGAATTGTGTGTTAAGTCTAAACATTTATGATGATGGCATTCTAGCTCTTTGTCTTTATTTTCGTGTGTGTGCGAGCGTGTTTGTACGTGCACTCATTTGTGTGGGTGTGTGGGGATGGTTGAGGCCTTCTGTCCCTGGTAAATCTATCTGTAGATCCAGAACTCAATTTTCTCTACTTTGTGTGCTTGCTCTCTTCCTTCTACTCCTCACACTGAACCCAGTCAAATTATTTGATTGCTGCTTTTCTGTTTGAACGATGATGTTGGCCCAGAGACCCCAAAGGATTGGAGAGACTCGGATATGCAATTTTTTTTTTTTTCCCCTGTGTGCTCGTCCTTTTCTTTTCTGTTAATGAGAAATGGCACTCGGGCCAAGCTTGGAAAGTAGTCGTATCTTATTTTTTTTGTTCAGCTCGGCGACGTTCATTTGTGGCTAATGCCTTTTTGCTGCGAAAACTCTGAATTGTCGCTGTGGCAAAAACCACCACACAAACGCGCAACGACACTTTCCTTAATTTTTATTTCCCTCGCTCTCTGTGCTTTTCTGCAGTCTAGCCTGTTCCTTCTTTTGCCCCCCACCCCTCCCTTTCTCTCTCCCTCCCTCTCTCTTTCTCCCTCCTTTGGCGGAGTGAAAGCCTTGGCAAGACAACAAAAAATCGAAGCGAGTGGCGGCTGCTGCTGCTCGCACTGGTGCAGCCCAGACTAGACAAACGTACCCTCGCAAATTAATTTTTTCCCGCCGGGCCTTTACCCCCACAAGCCCCAAATTTCACACCCATCACCCCCGATACCTTGACGACCCCCTGCTTTTTTTCCAGATTTTTCGCACGCTCCGAAAATGACAATTTTTATTGTAGAAAGTGATGCTGAGGGAAAAAGAGTAACGGCTCCCCTTGCCTTTTTATGCCTACTAAGTTCCCCAAGCCTCCTCACTAGCTTCAGCGTAGAGCCGAGAGAGACTGCACACACAGCACAGCACAGCACAGGAGCCTGCCTTGGGGCCTGGTGGAGGTGAATAAGGGGGGAGGGTGGGTAACTGGGACTATGGCTTGGGGTGTAGTAGGCATTTTCTTTTTTTAAATTTAACCTTTATCCAAAAAGTCCCATTGAGGTCAGAAGACCTCTTTTTACAAGGGAGACCTGAGTGTGGCGTAGGAAGAGATACTGGTGTACTAGGGGGACTAAAGTTTTTTGGGGCAAATTTTAGGACTTGGTTCAGAAAACCTCCCCATTAGGAAAGGGAGCCCCCAAAGCTTCTTTGACATTTTTTGGTCTTCTTAAATTAGGCTATGTTGTTATTCCCCAAGTGATCATTTCCTTGAGTAATTTTAGTCTTTTTTTTCTCTTTTATTTTGTATTTATTTATTGAGTTATGGGTGAAGTTTAGGCTTGTGTGTATAGAAAGAGAGGGTGTAGAGAGTACATTGGCCTTCAGAGGTGCATCAATATAAGGAGAAATAGGCTACTACACACAAGGTGTGGGCTAGATTTAATTTGAAGAGGGTGTTTACATTCTGTTATTGGCCCCCAACCATTCCCCCCTTTTCCCATTATTTTGAACAAGGACCCAAGGTAAGTGAATCCTTTCTTCTTTATTTTCTCCTCTGTTTCAGGTCTTTTAAAATGGCCTCTGGTTTGAATGGAGAGAGACGAGCCTATCCATGTCGGAGAGAAACACTGAAAATGATTTTCTACTACCTCGTATGTCTGTCGCTCTTCCTGCCTCACATTTTCTCATTCTCTCTCCCTTACCCTCCCTCACTCTTTCTGTCCCTCTGCAACCACTTTCTGCTTCGCTCTTTTTCGTTCGTTCTCTCTTGCCCCCCTCCCTCCTTACTCATTTTGAATGAGCCTATCTGGCAATATAGAGTGAGAGAGAGAACAAATGCTTGCTGCCTGAGTTCTGACGTGATCATTGGCTTTTTAAAATCTCTAATGAGCTACCCATAATGTCATCCTGCTTTTCCTGAATGAATAATAATAATAATATCAATGTGGTCGTGTGGCACTAGTCTGAAATAGGCTAGTAGGCTATGTCATTATCTTCTAGTCTTTCCATTGTTTTAATTTGATCATCAATACTGGCTTTTCCTGAAAATGAATAAATAATTGTAATAATATCAATGTTCTGTTAATATGAATTCATATCAATAGTATATTGGTGAAAGGTTTAATTTCGGTCTACTTTATGCCTTGGAAATCCAACTTTTCTAAGACTAAAAAGTTTATGCGAGACCCCCCTCCTAAAAAAACAAATATTGTTCTTACTTGATACAACAACTATCACAATTTTTACAGATTCGTTCATATTTCAGTAATTGGCTTCACTGTCTGTTCCTATTTTGTCTCTTGGCTTTCTTTTCAACAGATCACAAAACGGATTCCAAATATGCAGGTCTTAATAAAACTAAACCTATTGTCATTTATGTATGAGTTTTCTCTTGTCTGTTCTGCAACTGGAATCGTGTTAGCATAGCCAGATTTGAGGGCCACATCAGTTCTATTTAAACGGTCAAGTGACTTCTGTATCTAGTTAACACAAAAAATGTATTTCTTGTCTTGTCTCAAATGTAAATTCAACTAAACACGTTGTGTGTAAGATTAGCCTTATTTGAGGGCCACATCAGTTCTATTTCAACTGCTAGTGCCAAGAACGGACCCCTTGTAGTCATACAGTCAAGAGGCCTCTTGTGCCTCTTCCCCCTATTTTCATTCCCCTCTCCCTCCTCTCTGAGATGTGTGTGTGCGTGTCTTGTGGTTGCTACGTTAGCTGGAGCTCAGGTGCATCGCTGCTCGTGAATGTCAAGGTCACACCTTCTATGGGGGTTCTTTCGCCCTCTTTTTCCTCTATCTTCTATTTCTCCCTCCTTTTCCTCTTCTTTTTTTCTCCCTCATTTCCCATTCTCTCTCACTGTTTTTCCTTCATTTTCTTTTCACAAACTCTCTCTCACACACATACACCCGCACAGTCATGTTTGAAGATAATCTTGTCTTGATGACAGTGAGGCCCAACAAGTCCCAAACGTTCGATTGGTTACTGCTGCATATAGGGTGATTTATTGTGGTGATGTCTGTCATTTCTATGATTAGAGTATAATGACATGAATTATTATTTGTTTTAACTGGCATTTTTTTCTGTTCTGTCAAATCTTTTTTTTTATGAACTCCTATTCCTGTTTTTACTATTGGGATAGATTTTTAGATGTGGGGAAGTTGTCTTGATGAGAATAACTGACTCCTCACATGCTCTATGGTTTAGAATGGGCACTGTTTTCAAAATGGCACAATTTATAACTGTCATTCTACATATTGAGGTAATTGTGTTAATTTCAGCACATTATTTTGGGGATTCAGTTTGGCAATCTGCAGCACATAATGTATTTTGTTTCGGGGGTGTTATTGTTGGCAAAGGGGACATTTATATTTTATTTAGTAACCAAAAACCATTTCAAATCATCAGAATTATATTCAATGTATGAGGATGTTGTCCTGTTTGGCCATCTTGTATAAATTGTTCTTCTGCGTGAAGCATATCAGTATACCACCTGTAAAACCTAGAAAAGGGGTCAAACAGGCAAAAGGGACAGGCTTTAAATTAAGACTAAGTATTATACAAATAGTTATTTTTATTAAGTATATTTTTACAGACTAGGTTTCTAACATTCTGATACAATTTAGTGTTTGAATAGATACATTTATGCACCTGGTGTAGTTAGTGAACTGTTCAGAAAGTGTCCTCTTTACCCCAACTTCTCTTTTTTTCATCATCATCCACCATTTTGTCCACTTGCCCACCATCCATTTTGTGGTCTCAAATACGTGAAGTATATCAAGTTGTATTATAATTGCAGTTTAATTTAAATTCCTATGAATTACATAGAATTGACTTGGTATTGCATTTGCCAAGAAAATCATTTCACCATCTGTCTCTTATTGTTTTCTTAAGAAAGCACAACTATTGTTGTACTACTCACAACTCATGTTTCTAAAACTCTAGAAGCATTTTGCCACCAGAGTGTAAAAATCACATATCTTTAAAATGTTATAGGCCGATATGTAATATCTTGGTTTTGTGTTATTTAAAGAATCTCTTCCACTGAAGTATGAGAGAGAGAGAATCTTGTCAGATTGTTATGTTAATGATCTGTTTTCTTCTTTATCTCCACAGCTCTATACCATGGAGAATCCCTCTCTCTCTCTCGCCATCTCTCCGGGGTACCCTTTAGCAGCACATCATGTTTTGCAGGTATCTAAAAGCAACTCCAAATCATTATGTGCTGCCCCTGGGAGCCCTTGGAATCACTGCAATTCCAAAAGAACACTTCTGCCATTCCAATTCTGACTATCAATGTTCCATTCTGAAGGAGAACTCTCCTTATCTGCACTGGCAGTTGTCCGTGTTAGTTTAACCTGTAATGTTGTCAGCTTATCACTTTTACTCTTGGCTCAATGTCATGTTTTTTGCCTGTTTTACAGTGCCAACAGAAAGTATTCATACCCATTGACTTATTCCACATTTTGTTACAGCCCGAATTCATAATGAATTCAATTGATTATCACCCATCGACACATAGTACCCCATAATGACAAAGTGAAAGCATGTTTTTAGAAACTTTAGCACGTTTAGGGACTATGTCATACAGAAATAGCTAATTTATGTAAGTATTCACACCCCTGAGTCAATACATTTTAAAATCACCTTTTGCAGCAATTACAGCTGTCAGTCTTTCTGGGTACATCTAAGAGCTTTGTACACCTGGATTGTACAAGATTTGCACATTATTCTTAAAAACAAACAAAAATGGCTCTGTCAAGTTGGTTGTTGATTATTGTCATCTTGGTAAGCAACTCCAGTGTATGTTTGGCCTTGTGTTTTAGGTTATTGTCCTGCTGAAAGGTGAATATGTCTCCCAGTGTCTGTTGGAAACTAGGTTTTCCTATTTTCAAGGTTTTGCCTGTGCTAAGCTCGGTTTCTTTTTATCAACAAAAGAAAACTCCTTAGTCTTTGCCAATGACAAGCATGGTGCTTGCAACGCCAGGGCTGTGGGTTCGATTCCCACGGGGACCAGTTGAAAAATGTATGCTCTCACTACTGTTAGTCATCCTGGACAGAGTGTCTGCTAAATGATGTAAATGTAACATGATGCAGCCACCACCATGCTTGAAAATATGGGGAGTGGTACTTGGTGTTGTTGGATTTATCCCAATCATAATTCTTTGCCACACTTTTTGCAGTTTTACTTTAGTGCCTTATTGCAAACAGGATGCATGTTTTGGAATATTTTTTCTTCTGTATAGGCTTCCTTCTTTTCAATATCTCATTTAAATTAGTACTGTGGAGTAACTACAATGTTGTTGATCGTCCTCACCTATCACAGCCATTAAGCTCTGTAACCCCGTGAAATCCCTGAGCGGTTTCCTTCCTCTCCGGCAACTGAGTTTGGAAGGACGCCTGTTTCTTTGTGGTGACTGGTCGTACACCACCCAACGTTTTTTTTTTTTTACTCAGCTACCAGTGGGTGTGCTTCCTCCCTGGTCTTTGTGGTTGAATCTGTGTTTGAAATTCACCGCTTGACTGGGGGACCTTACATTTATCTGTATGTATGGGTTACAGAGATGAGGTAGTCATTAAAAAAAACACGTTAACACAATTATCCATGCAACTCGTGACTTGTTAAGCACATTTTTACTCCTGAACTTATTTATGCTTGCCATAACAAAGGGGTTTGAACACTTATTGACTCAAGACATTTCAGCTTTTCACTTTGAATGAATAAAAAATAAATAATTATCATTCCACTTTGACATTGCATGGACTCACTGTGTGCAATAAGTGTTTTTTAATGACTACCTCCTCTCTGTACCCCACGCTAAATTATCTGTACGGTCTCTGTCGAGCAGTGCATTTGTGTGTGTCAGTAGCTTAAACAATCTCAATTTGATACATTTTTAATTCTGGCTGTAACACAACAAAATGTGGAGAAAGTCAACTGGTGTGAATACTTTCTGAAGCTTTTGGTTTGTTTAATAGTTGCTAGCTTCTTGAATATATCACTGAAGGGGAAATTCTTTGTGGTGGGGAGTGAAACGTGTAAAAATATGGCGCCATAAAACACATAAAATGCCGGTAAAGACGTAACTTTCAGTTGTCGCAAGCACTTCAACAGTGTGGACGCCAGTCCAGACGGGTGTCTCTTCCTAATGTTGGAGCGAGGCCTTTGGCGTCAGCCAGAAGAGCCTGATGGTCCTACTGGCCAGCCAGGCTGTTAGTCTGTAGCCAAGCATACTGTAGGAGGGACCAAGGGGTTTTGGTCTGCCTGGTGGTCCTTCCAATGCAGTGTCTGTGTGACTAAGGCCGGGTGGTCAACCTGGCTGGCCTCCCCTCTTAAGTGTGTGTCAGTTGGCCTGGCTGTTGAGCTCTCCTTTAGTCAGCCTGATGGTCTCTCTTCCTCTCCCCAGTGTGTCTGGCGTTAGCAGCACATCATTACTGGTAGCTGCCCCTTTTCTGGGCTGCCAGTATGGCTTGTGCTGCTCCAGTCAGCCACACACTTGTCTACAATACATCTTTATCTACTCCTCAACCTGGAGCTAAAATGGCATCAATTCCTGTTGTGTTCATATTCTGCCATTTTTATTTTACGCAGTTATGTTTTATCGGAAGAAGCCCTGTGTTAGTAAAAATATGTCCCTGGCTGTCCCTCATGTGTACTACTGAGGGTTGGTGATAATTTGAATATATTACTTCGTTTTATAAAGTGTAAGCATAAATGGCTGGAAATTGGCCTGATTTCACAGCCCTAGTATTTAATCACTATAGCAGTTTGAGCTTTGAGCCAGTAACCAAAAGGTTGCTGGTTCAAATACCTAAACCAACAAGGTGAAAAATCTCTGCCCTAGTGCAAAGGCACTTAATCCTAATTTGCTCCAGGGGTGTGAGCCATACTAATATGGCTGACACTAAAACATCACTGCACCTATTTGGTGGTTTTTGTTTTTACACTTACTGTGCCCACCAGTGTTTTCAATTGTATAAAATCTCATTTCAATAAAGACTACACATTGAATGACATGACTCCTGAAAGTAAAATTCTAGTTGGTAATTTGTCAATTTATTCAACATAATTAATTCAGCAAATCGCACAGGTCATTTGATTGTCTTTAGAGTACGCCTCTATATAAAACTACAAATGTTTGTCAGTAACTTACCGAGAAATATTTCCCCCCAAAATTACATGGGTCATGTTTTGAACAATAAGATAATCCACTGTTTCAAACAGAAAACGGCACTAAACTAATTCCTGTCCTTTGATACAATTGTGTTCATCTATATTAGCCAGTATGCTTTTCAAATACCAGTTTAATTTGCTGGTGAGCTCAACACTGGGTTCACAAGTACATGATTCCGGAAACAACAGTTTGCAGTTGCAGCATTGTCAAATGGGAATTTGCAGGGCCACATATAGTTGACATAAACCAAGATGGCAAAATTTTCACACTAGTCCTTGGCCATGCAGCTCTGCACATTAGCTTTTTGTGTAGTACAAATCAATCATGTATGAATAAATAAAAATACCATTATTTACATCCAACACATTCCTCATGCAAGAGAAATTTGCACCCCTCATAGGCCTTGGCTAAAAAAGCAGGGAATAAGGTGCCATTTCAGATGCACCCGTAGAGATCTGCCAAATCAAATCTGAAGGATCTCGGCTGTTGTCCATAGATGTCGGGGGCTGCGTCTCAAATTGCACTCTAATCCCTATTTAGTGGATTACATTTGACCAGGGTCCATAAGGCTCCAGTCAAAAGTAGTGCACTATGTAGGAAATAGGGTGCTAATGAAAACATCTTGGTCGGAGCGGCAGGTCACGAGTTCATAATGAAGCTGGAGTCGAGGTTCAGGTTGTCTGAAAGGAGCAAAGAAAAACATTTTAGTTGGGAAAAATTGTGGATCTTTCTGGCAAGATTATAGAACTGACTTCCCACAAACTCAAGTTATAGCATATTTTCTGCAAGATCTAAGGTATATCTTCTTGATCAATTTATGGCATGTTTATTTAGACTTTTCCTATGCAGTTTTTAATTTAGCGAAACTTCATTTAGAGTACCTTCCTCACAGGGACAGAAATATTTTCCCCCCACCTAGTGGGCTTTGGAATTCGAACCAGCAACCTTTCAGTTATTGGCCCAACACTCTTAACTGCTAAGCTACATATGCTGCCCCTCGTATAGTAATAGCTTCAAATCCAATTTTATTGGTCACATACACATTTAGCAGATGTTATTGTGGGTGTAGCAAAATGCTTATGTTCCTAACTCCAACAGTGCAGTAGTATCTAAAAACGAATCACAATACACACATCTAAAATGTAATTAAGAAATATAAATAGATTGGGCAATGTCAGTGGCATTGACTAAAATACAGTAGAATATAACAGTATATACATGAGATGAGTAAAGCAGTATTTAAACATTAAATTGACATGTGTCCCATTAAAGTGGCTAGTGGATTCCAAGTATGTATAGGGCAGCAGCCTCTAAGGTGCAGGGCTGTGTAACCGGGTGGAAGCCGGCTAGTGATGGCTATTTAACAGTCAGATGGCCTTAAGGTTGAAAATCTGCTTCTGTCTTGGTCCCAGCTTTGATGATGCACCTGTACTGACCTCGCCTTCTGGATGATAGCGGGGTGAACATGCAGTAGCTCGGGTGGTTGATGTCCTTGATGATCTTTTTGGCCTTCCTGTGACATCGGGTACTGTAGGTGTCCTGGAGGGCAGGTAGTTTGCACTCGGTGATGCGTTGGGCAGACCGCTCCACCCTCTGGAGAGCGGTGCAGTTGCCATACCAGGTCGTAATACAGCTTGACAGAATGCTCTCAATTGTGCATCTTAAAGTTTGATGGTTTTTGTGGCCAAGCCACATTTTCTTCAGCCTCCTGAGGTTGAAGAGGCGCTGTTGCGCCTTCACTACATTGTCCATCTGGGTGGACCATTTCAGATAGTCAGTGATGTGTACGCCGAGGAACTTGAAGCTTTCCAGAGGTGTTTCCTACCATCACCACCTGGGGGCAGCCCATCTTAATGATAAGCTTGGAGGGTACTATGGTGTTGAATGCGGAGTTATAGTCAATGAACAGCATTCTTACATAGAAATTTATCTTGTTCAGATGGGATAGGGCAGTGTGCAGTGCATTGCATCGTCTGTGGATCTATTGGGGTGGTAAGCAAATTGAAGTTGTTCTAGGGTGTCAGGTAAGGTAGAGGTGATATGATCCTGAACTAGCCTCAAAGCACTTCATGATGACAAGTGAGTGCTATGGTGCGATAACTAAATTACTAAGATAGCTTTGCTTTTTTTGGGTACAGGAACAATGGTGGACATCTTGAAGCAAGTGGGGACAGAATGGGATAGGGAGGGAATGAAATTGTCTGTAAACACTAGGGATGCACAATTAAAAATATATGTACAGTGATCATATCGGAAATCGGCCGATGTGCAAAGCTGATGTGCATACCTATATAACGTAGGTACATGTAATGACGCCATGTAAAATTTGCCGCTATACGTGCAACACAGCATTCCTAAACTAGCTCACAATGTCTGCTGTGTGGATCGAGCAGTCATTTGAAAGAGTAAGACATTTTCAGCGAGGCAACTCCAAGGTCAAATCCATCTACCTACCTCATACATTATTAATCTTGCTCCTTTGCACCCCAGTATCTCTACTTGCACATTCATCTTCTGCACATATACCATTCCAGTGTTTAATTGCTATATTGTAATTACTTCGCCACCATGGCCTATTTATTGCCTTAACTCCCTTATCTTACCTCATTTGCACTCACTGTATATAGACTCTTTTCAACTGTATTATTGACTTTTGTTTCTTCCATGTGTAACTCTGTGTTGTTGTATGTGTCGAATTGCTATGCTTTATCTTGGCCAGGTCACAGTTGCAAATGAGAACTTGTTCTCAACTAGCCTACCTGGTTAAATAAAGGTTAAATAAATAAAGCCAAGATAATGGAATTCATTGCACTTGACAATCAACCGTTCTCTGTCGTGGGTGATGTTGACTTTCGCCGACTGGTCGAGCACCGGTACACACTACCAAGCACGCTATTTTTTCAGATGTTGCCCGACTGGAGTTATGCGGTAATAGCGTCACGACATACATACTATGGAAGGTCGTTTGGGTTTTTGCGTGTCAAAAGACTGTAGCGCTGTACAAAAGTCTCCAAACAATCAAATACCGGCCACGAATGATGGGTTTACAATACCGCGTTGGTAACAAAGCATAATTTGTTCAACCGCAACTTCTGGGGTAGCTAGCACCAATACAACCAGCCTGAAAACAATGTTTCATTATTCTTAGCAATGATTTAGGAATCCTTGTAAGTATTAGCTAGGTTGCCACTTGTTGTTCACCTATTTAAATTGAACTTCTGTTCATGAAAATAAATAGATAGTCAGCAACTTAACCCTGTTGCCCAAAACTAACGTTATAAAGCAGCCAGCTAGCTTCATTTGGCTAGTGAGGCTCGACCGCACTGGGTTGTGTTGTGACGCTAGCCACATTAGTGGAATTTGAGGTTTGTCTTCAAAATAAAAGTAATTGACAGTAATGCAAATGAATACAAATAAATAAAAGTATGGCATAATTATACTAAGGCTAACCGCAAAGTCCACTATTGCGGCTCATCCTTATTGTTGCTAGCTTCACATAGATATCCAGCCACCATTAATCAAATAAGAACTCTTAGATACTGAAACCGATGTCATATCTTTTTTTGACACGCAAAGACCCAAACGGCATTCCATAGAAATGCTGGTTGAGAATGAAACGACTAAACAAAAGCAAGTAAGTGAAATAAATAGGTTTCGATTATGTTTTACTGGTAATGGGGATATACGTAAATGCCAACAAAATAACTTTTTGGTCAGTGTGATGTGCGTGTAACCTTTATTTAACTAGGCAAGTCAGTTAAGAAATTCTTATTTACAATGATGACGCTGGCAATTGTGCGCCACACTATGGGACTCCCAATCACAGCCGGATGTGATACAGCCTGGATTCGAACCAGGGACTGTAGTGACGCCTCTTGCACTGAGATGCAGTGCCTTATACATGGACGCAGCGGTCTGTGTGTTAAATAGTTATTCTATAACTATCTTCAAAGTAATGACTTGGGAAGTCGGGTTTGAAATGAAAGCTTCTTTTAGTAATACTACTTGTTCGTGTTACATTAAACAACTTTAGATTCTACAAAACAATAACAGAAAGTTGCTAGCGAAAGTCAGGATAATCACTTGTACATAACTTGCGCGTTCTCTCTACTTCCTGTCGCAAGGCATTCTGGAACTTGCAGTAAAAGCGTAATCCAATACAACAAAAATATGTATGTAGTTCTCTCAATCTCCAACACACAAATTCTAATACAATTACATATGTAAGCTGTAAAGAAAATATCTTTAGATACAGCTCAATTAATTAATTTAAACATTAACTCTGTAACCCATTAAAGTTACAATAGTTAACTGTACTAGAATGCTTAAAAGGCCACAAATTGTAAATATCGGTATCGTTTTTTTTTTTTGGCAAGGAAAATATTGGATATCGGTATCGGCCAAAAATGTCATTGGTGTATCACTAGTATAAACACTCCAGCCAGCTGGTCTGTGCGTGCTCTGAGGAGGGATGCCGTCTGGGGCGGCAACCTTGCGAGGGTTAACACGCTTAAAATGTCTTACTCACGTCGGCCACGGAGAAGGAGAGCCCACAGTCCTTGGTAACGGGCCGTGTCGGTGGCACTGTATTATCCTCAAAGCGGGCGAAGGTGTTTAGCTTGTCCGGAAACAAGACGATGTCCGCAACATGGCTGGTTTTTCCTTTGTAGTCCGTGATTGTCTGTAGACCCTGCCACATACAGTTGAAGTCGGAAGTTTACATACACCTTGGCCAAATACATTTAAACTCAGTTTTTCACAATTCCTGACATTTAATCCTAGTAAAAACTCTGTTTTAGGTCAGTTAGGATCACCGCTTTATTTTAAGAATGTGAAATGTCAGAATTATAGAATTCAGAATTCATTTCAGCTTTTCTTTCTTTCATCACATTTCCAGTGGGTCATACGTTTATATACCCTCAATTCGTGTTTGGTAGCATTGCCCTTAAATGGTTTAACTTGGGTCAAACATTCCAGGTAGCCTTCCACAAGCTTCCCACAATAATTTGGGTGAATGTTGGCCCAATTTGGGTGAATGTTGGCCCATTCCCAACTGAGTCAGGTTTGTAGGCCTCCTTGCTAGCACACGCTTTTCCAGTTCTGCCCACAAATGTTCTGTAGGACTGAGGTTAGGGCTTTGTGATGCCACTCCAATACCTTGACTTTGTTGTCCTTAAGCCATTTTGCCACAACTTTGGAATATGATTGGGGTCATTGTCCATTTGGAAGACCCATTTGCAACCAAGCATTAACTTCCTGACTCTTGAGATGCTGCTTCAATATATCCACATAATTTTCCACCCTCATGATGCCATCTATTTTGTGAAGTGCACCAGTCCCCCCTGCAGCAAAGCACCCCCACAACATGATGCTGCCACCCCCGTGCTTCACAGTTGGGATGTTCTTCAGTTTGCAAGCATCCCCCTTTTCCCTCCAAACATAACAATGGTCAATATGGCCAAACCGTTCTGTTTTTGTTTCATCAGACCAGATGACATTTCTCCAAAAGTATGATCTTTGTCCCCATGTGCAGTTGCAAACCGTGGTTTTGGAGCAATGGCTTCTTCCTTGCTGAGCGGCCTTTCAGGTTATGTCGATATAGGACTCGTTTTACTGTGGATATAGATACTTTTGTACCTGTTGTCTCCCGCATCTTCACAAGGTCTTTTGCTGTTGTTCTGGGATTGATTTGCACTTTTCACACCAAAGTACGTTAATCTCTAGGAGACAGAACGCGTCTCCTTCCTGAGCGGTATGACATCTGCGTGGTCCCATGGTGTTATTACGTGCATACTATTGTTTGTACAGATGAACGTGGTACCTTCAGGCATTTGGAAATTGCTCCAGAGGAGGAACCAGACTTGTGGAGGTCTACAATTTTTTTTCTGAGGTCTTGGCTGATTTCTTTTGATTTTCTCATGATGTCAAGCAGAGGCACTGAGTTTGAAGGTAGGGCTTGAAATACATCCACAGGTACATCTCCAATTGACTCAAATGATGTAATTAGTCTATCAGAAGCTTCTAAAGCCATGACATTTTCTGGAATTTTCCAAAGTGTTTAAAGGCAGTCAACTTAGTGTATGTAAACTTCTGCCCCACTGGAATTGTGATACAGTGAATTAAGTGAAATTATCTGTCTAAACAATAGTTGGAAAAATTACTTGTCATGCACAAAGTAGATGTCCTAACAGACTTGCCAAAACTATAATTTGTTAACAAGAATCTTGTGGAGTGGTTGATAAATGAGCTGTAATGAGTCCAACCTAAGTGTATGTAAACTTCCGATTTCAACTGTACGTCTCATTTCTGAGCCGTTGAATTGCGACTCCACTTTGTCTCTGTACTGACGTTTTGCCTGTTTGCCTTACAGATGGAATAACTACACTGTTTGTATTCGGCCATTTTCCCAGTCACTTGCCATGGTTAAATGCTGTGGTACGCACTTTCAGTTCTGTGCGAATGCTGCCATCCATCCAGTTTCTGGTTTGGGTAGGTTTTAAGTCACAGTGGGTACAATATCTCCTATACACTTCCTGATGAACTCAGTCATGGTAATCCGTGTATCCGTCAATGTTATTCTCGGAGGCTACCCGGAACATATCCTAGTCCGCGTGATCAAAACAATCTTGAAGCATGGATTCCGATTGTTGAATAGACCAGTGTTGAATAGACCTTAACACGGGTACTTCTTGCTTGAGTTTCTACCTATAGGAAGGGAGGAGCAAAATGGAGTCGTGATCAGATTTGCCGAAGAATGTGTGGGGGAGGGCCTTGTAGGCCTTTCGAAAAGTTGAGTGACGGTGGTCCAATGTTTTACCAGCGCGAATATTACAGTCAATGGTCAATGTGTTGGTCAAACTTGGGTAGCGTTTTCCTCAAATTTGCTTTGTTAAAATCACCCGCTACAATAAATATAGTTTCCAGTTTGCATAAAGTCCAGTGTAGTTCTTTTAGGACCATTGTGGCATCAGCTTGAGGGGGAATATAGAGGGCTGTGATTATGACAGAAGAGAATTCTCTTGGGAGGTAATACGGTCGGCATTTGATTGTAGTATTCTAGGTCGGGTGAACAAAAGGACTTTAGTTTCTGTATGTTAATCACAATCACACCATGAGTGTTTGATCATGAAACATACACCCCCACCTTTCTTCTTCCCGGAGAGTTCTTGATTCCTGTCTTGAAGACCAGTAATTATTGGTTTCCCCTCATTCAGGCAATAGCAAAGGCTGTGCATTATCACTAGATAGTAGTCAAAATAAGCCCGTTCTCTCTCACCCTGATCGAAGTTGAGTTTCTTGGAGTTGGATCCCTCTCCCAGTCCCTCTATGTCTACCAGGTCAGAGTTGACATCAGAGTCATTCAGAGCACTCAGAGTCACATCTGCTGGAACACACAGGCAGGAAGAGCTAAGTATTTTTCTTTATCCCATTGTTTGAAATATAATAGACAGACTAAATATTCACAGTTAAACTATTCAATTTGATCTGCAAGGACTTTTCTAATTGCATTGCACATATTTTGTTGAAAAATAATCCTTTCAATATTGAGAAAAAAAAAAAAAAAGGCTGAAGGTGGGACTGATTAGAAATCATTGCCATCTTGGCAATGGCAACTACAAAATGTATTGATTGATTCCTTCCTTCATCCATCTCCCCTCACCTGCAGACTTCGGTTTCTTCATGGTGGGAATGGCCAGAGTCACATTTCCCTGGACACCTGCCTTCATGACAACCTGTGAGGTCGGCACAGCAATGACAGTTGGGGTTGCCGTGGTGGCCATGGTAACCGCAGTCTTCTTGGCGGTCTTTTTTGGGGAGTCGGTGGAAATGGGCATCCCAGTCTCGTCATAGAGCTTCCTCTTCACTGTACTTTTAATCTGGACCCTTTGGAAAGAGGAGACAAGGTAGGATCAGGTTAGCGGTGGTGATTAAACCAGTAACCTGTCAAATATTTTTTTTTAAGTAAACCATCATGAATTGATAGATCTTTAGCACTAGCATGTGGATAGTACAATGCATGTGTGGGTAAATAGATCTGAATGCGATATTTTAGATCTAGTGATGGTTTAGCTCATCAGGGCTTGTGTCACTGATAGACTATCTTCCTATTGCTTTAGAGCTACCTCTGAAAACATCTCATTGGTCACCCAGACGCGAATGGAGCGAAGTAGAGACATACAAGGGGTAAGAGACCAAGACCGGGTGAAGGACTACAATGATAGAGGGCCATTAGGAATGAAAAGAGACCGGGGGGTGGGGTGGGGGGGTCCTTACACGGTGCGTTCCTTGATGACAGCGCTGAGGGAGTTCAGGTCATCACCAAACCTCACCACGGCCGATCTCAGCTGCCCAATCTCAGTGTCCGTCCACTTAGCTCTGCAACGACACACAGGGCGTTTCAGATCCACTAGACTACATTGCAGTTGCACAGATCTACAAATGACCTAGCTTCCTAAATAACTACACATTATGAATTTGTAGATTAGTCTGGTCAGTTGGTGATCAGCGATTGATGCCCTTGAACGCGGCCAGAGATGAAAAGAGAGTGGACATGGCGTGGGCGGGTGTCGAGTGCTTTCTGGTAATAATGACGCAACAGGGTTTCCTCAAAATGACTTCTTGGCGGGGATATTCAAGATGGAGCACATATCATTGTAATGTGTACAGTACAGTGTGCTACAAGTGACACAAGCCCAGAAATTAAAGTCATGATCAGTAGACTTCCAAGTTTAGTCTGATTTTAGAACTCTACATAATCGATACAGATATTTATCTCTATCTGTAACTTGGTGTGTGTATTCTCACCCTGCGGGACTGGAGTCAGCTACGGGGTGCAGTTGCATGGTCAGCTCCCCTAACTTGGTGAAAGCAGCTCCTGCTGCTGAGAAGATCTCCCCAACCTTGAAAATTAAAGCAGAAAACACATAAGAAAATAGGATAATTCAAAGATATTGATTTGAGACAGTAGCTAAGGTCTTTCCACATTGTTACGTTAGCCATATTCCTCATTGTACACACAATACCCCATAATGACAAAGCAAAGACAGGATTAGACATTTTATTTTTTAATAATATTTACATATGTATTCAGACCCTTCACACAATACTTTATTAAAGCACCTTTGGCAGCGATTACAGCCGAGTCTTTTTGGGTTTGACGCTACAAGCTGTAGTCGAGTTTATCCCTTTCTTCTTTGCAGATCCTCTCAAGCGCTGTCAGGTTGGATGGTGAGTGTTGCTGCACAGCTATTTTCAGGACTCTCCAGAGATGTTTGATTGGGTTCAAGTCCGGGCTCTGGCTGGTTCACTCAAGGACATTCAGAGACTTGTCCAGAAGCCACTTCTGCATCTTCGCTGTGTGCTTAGGGTTGTTGTCCTGTTGAAAGGTGAACCGTCACCCCAGTCAGAGGTCCTGAGCAGGTTTTCATCAAGGATCTCTCTGTACTTTGCTCTGTTAATCTTTCCCTCGATCCCGACTAGTCTCCCAGTCCCTGCCGCTGAGAAACATCCCCACAGCATGATGCTGCCACCACCGTGATTCAGCGTAGGGATGGTGCCAGGTCTCCTTCAGACGTGACGCTTGGGATTCAGGCCAAATAGTGCAATCATCAGACCAGAGAATCCGGTTTCTCATGGTCTGAGAGTCCTTTAGGTGCCTTTTGGCAAACTCCAAGTGGGCTGTTGTGCCTTTTACTGAAGAGTGGCTTCCGTCTGGCCACTCTTAACAAAGGCCTGGTAGATCCAAACTATTTCCATTTAAGAATAGAGGCCACTGTGTTCATGGGGACCTTCAATGCTGCAGAAATGTTAGAGTACCATTCCCCAGATCTGTGCCAACACAATCCTGTCTCTGAGCTCTACAGACAATGCCTTCGAACTCATGGCTTGGTTTCTTCTCTGACATGCACGGTCAACTGTGGGATCTTATATAGACAGGTGTGTGCCTTTCCAAATCATGTCCAATCAATTGAATTTACCACAGGTGGACATCAATCAAGTTGTAGAAACATCCCAAGGATGATCAATGGAAACAGGATGCACCTGAGGTCAATTTCGAGTCTCATAGCTAAGGGTCTGATTACCTATGTAAATAAAATGGGTTTAAACATTAATTTGCTAACATTTTTTAAATATTTTTTTTTACATAACGCTGTGTCATTATGGGTTATTGTGTGTAGATTGATTTTATTTAATCAATTTTTAGAAAAAGGCTGTAAAGAAACCCAAATACACTGTATGATCAATTGTATTACAAGGCAATGCCTTGTTGAAAACTTTTATGGACTACAAAGGGAAACACAGACGCGAGCAGCCCAGTGACAGAGCCTACCAGACGAGCTAAATGTCTTATCCTTGTGTCGAGGCCAGCAACACTGAAGCATGCAGAGTGCACCTGTGTGATAACGCTCTCGGTAGCCGATCTGTGCAAAACCGTTAAAAACAGGTCAATATTCACAAATCCGTGGGGCCAGACGGATTACCAGGATGTGCACTCAAGCCATGCGCAGACCAACTGTCAAGTGTCTACACTGACATTTGCTAACCCTCCCAGACGGAGTCTGCAATACCTACATGTTTCAAGCAGACAACCATAGTCCCTGTGTCCAAGGAATCAAAGGTTACCTGCCTAAATGATTACCGCCCCATGGCACTCACATCTGTAGCCATGAAGTGCTTTGAAAGGCTGATCAAGCTCACATCAACAGCATCTTCCCGGATACGCTAGACCCACTCTAATTCGCATACCGCCCAAGCAGATCCACAGATGACGCAATTTCAAATGCACTCCACACTGCCCTTTCCCCCCTGGACAAAATGAAAACCGTCATGATCCTTGGTGTCCACATCACCAACGAACTATCATGGTCCAAACTTGAGGTCGACTGATTAATCGGAATGGCTGATTAATTAGGGCCGATTTCAAGTTTTCATAACAAATCGGAAATCGGTATTTTGGGCGCCGATTTGCCAATTAAAAAAATAATAATTACACCTTTATTTAACTTGTTGCTCCTACCCTCTACTTTTTTGAACATTTTGTTAAAAATCACGCAACATTTCAGCGCCCTGCTACTCATGCCAGGAATATAGTACGTTCATATGGTTAGAATGTGTGGATAGGAAACACTGACGTTTTTAAAACTGGTTAAATCACGACTGTGGCTATAACATAACGTGCGTTACATCGGAAAGCGCAGGAAAACCTGATCACAGAAAATGGAAATAAATATCATTGCGCCACTTCCAGCAATTGTTCACAGTGAGCCGAATTAGATAAGACCGAGCATTCAACTCCCACAGCATCCCCATGTTGTCTAGAGTCTTGTGAATTGAATCATCTTTGATTCTTGGTTGAACCGAAACAGGGGAACCACTTACCTCCAGTCTCCGCCCAGATCATTTGGAAGAGCTCTCTCGTGAAATTTTTTCCAAGACGACAGCTAATGATTTTTACATCGCCTCATGATGATTTTTATCGCTTATTAACGTTTACTAATACCTAAAGTAGCATTACAAACGTATTTCGAAGTGTTTTGTGAAAGTTTATCGTCTACTTTTTTAATTTAAAAAAATGACGTTACGTTGTGAAATCGCTGTTTTTTTCGTTTATCACACAGTCTACATATAACGATATGTTGGCTTTATATGGCCCGATTTAATCGAAATAAAGACCCAATAGTGTTTATGGGACATCTAGGAGTGCCAACAAAGAAGATGGTGAAAGGTAATGACTGTTTTCTATTTTATTGTGCGGTTTGTGTAACGCCGAAATGCTAATTATTTTGTTTACGTCCCCTGCTGTGCTTTTGTGTTGTAGTGTATTGGTGCATGCTATCAGATAATAGCTTCTCATGCTGTCGCCGAAAAGCATTTTAAAAATCTGACTTGTTGCCTGGATTCACAACGAGTGTAGCTTTAATTCGATACCCTGCATGTGTATTTTAATGAACTTTTGAGTTTTAACTAATACTATTAGCATTTAGCGTAGCACATTTGCATTTCCAGAGCTCTAGTTGGGACGCAAGCGTCCCGAGTAGAGGGAAGAGGTTAATCTTTATTTGACTAGGCAAGTCAGTTAAGAACACATTCTTATTTTCAATGACGGCCTAGGAACGGTGGGTTAACCTTGTCAGCTCGGGGGATCCAATCTTGCAACCTTACAGTTAACTAGTCCAACACAACGACCTGCCTCTCTCTCGTTGCACTCCACAAGGAGACTGCCTGTTACGCAAATGCAGTAAGCCAAGGTAAGTTGTTAGCTAGCATTAAACTTATCATAAAAAACAATCAATCATAATCACTAGTTAACTACACATGGTTGATGATATTACTAGATATTATCTAGCGTGTCCTGTGTTGCATATAATCTGACTGAGCATACAAGCATACAGTGGGGCAAAAAAGTATTTAGTCAGCCACCAATTGTGCAAGTTCTCCCACTTAAAAAGATGAGGCCTGTCATTTTCATCATAGGTACACTTCAACTATGACAGACAAAATGAGAGAAAAAAAATCCAGAAAATCACATTGTAGGATTTTTAATGAATTTATTTGCAAATTATGGTGGAAAATAAGTAATAACTACCATCAGTAACACACTATGCACTTTTACATTCTTCTCCAACACTTTGTTTTTGCATTATTTAAACCAAATTGAACATGTTTCATTATCTACTTGAGGCTAAATTGATTTTATTGATGTATTATATTAAGTTAAAATAAGTGTTAATTCAGTATTGTTGTAATTGTCATTATTACAAATAAAAAAAAATAATTAAAAAAATATTTAAAAAATGTTTTTAAATTGGCAGATTAATCGGTATCTGCTTTTTTGGTCCTCCTATAATCGGTATTGGCGTTGAAAAATCATAATCGGTCGACCTCTAGTCCAAACACACAAAGACAGTCTTGAAGAGGGAACAACAAAACTTTTCCCCCCTCAGGCGACTGAATAGATTTGGCATGAGTCCCCAGATAGTCAAAAGGTTCTACAGCTGCACCATTGAGAGCATCCTGACCGGTTGCATCACCGCCTGGTATGGCAACTGCTTGGCATCTGACCACAAGGCCCTAGAGGGTAGTGCATATGGCCCAGTACATCATATGACCCAGTACATCCAGGACCTATATAATAGGCGGTGTCAGAGGAAAGCCCATAAAATTGTCAGACTCCAGTCACAGACTTCTCTGCCACTGCACGTCAAGCGGTACCAGAGCACCAAGTCTAGAACAAAAAAGCTCCTTAACAGCTTCTACCCCCAAGCCATAAAACTACTGAACAATTAATCAAATTATTTTGTACAATGCTGCTACTCACTGTTTATCTATGCATAGTCACTTCACCCCTACCTACATGTACAAATTACCTCAACTAACCCCCACACACTGACTCAGTACCGGTACCCCCTGTATATAGCAGCCTCGTTATTGTTTTGTTGTTACTTGTTTGTTTTCTTAGCTCTTCTTGAACTGCACAGTTGGTTAAGGGCGTGTAAGCGTTTCACCGTAAGGTCTACGCTTGTATTCGGCGCATGTGACAAAGATTGATTTGTTGGAATAATATCAAAACAGGATTAGTCCATTTTATCCAGCATTGGTGTTTTGTACGGTTGCATGCCGTAATCTTTATTTTAAGAGATCATTAATGAGGGGTTTTCCTCCATGCAGACAGCGCCTTCGTGTGGTAGCTTCCTTACAAAGTAAGTACACATGGACGTGAGAAAAGTTAATGCATGACATTGACAACATTCAGCCACGTCCTGGGTGCTTGACTTATTATAACACGAATAATGTTTTTTTTCTTTCTTCAAAAAGTTGAGTTGCCTGGTATAGGAAAGACAGTAAAATGTAAATGTATCTTTGGAATAACCCATGTGAGCTTAAATAGCGGTTACATGGCTGCCATTCGAATTCGCTTGTTAGCTGACGACGTTAGGTAGCTAACATGAGCTAGATTTGTGCAGGACCTAGCTAACAGCAAAATATACGGCTAAAATCAAAACGTGAGAATAACCTACCTTCGTTGAGGCTGAAGTCATTTTTCTTTTTGTAGTTGCTGAACAGATTCAGATTTTCCTGTGAATAACGCCGTTTAGAGAAGCTAGCTACGCTTCAGGTTAGTTAGCCTGCTTGCACTGCAGGCTCAGCTGTTAATACAAATACCAACTTCGTCCACGTCTTACAATATTTATATTTTTGTCTGCAGTCCTCAATTGTTTTCAGTGAGCCTGTGAATTGTGTTAAAACGGATCTTGTGTTTTTGTTGTTGTTGCAATAATCAGAAATGTGTAGCTAAAAATAAATGACGTACACAAATGACAATGTGGACAAACGCAAGATTTAACGTGCGCTAATAAATCCCAAATGCTGATTGGTCCAAAATTCATACCACGTGTTTGTGATTCTTCTTTGGTATCACGACGCACATTTTGTTTGTGCATACCACCACCTACTGTGCCGGATTGTGTGGTCGAACATGTTACATATATTTTTTATTCTTCAAAGTAGCCACTCTTTGCCTTGATGACAGCTTTGCACACTCTTGGTATTCTCCCAACCAGCTACACGAGGAATGCTTTTCCAACAGTCTTGAAGGTGTTCCCACAAATCAAATTTTAATGGTCACATGCTTACTTACAAGCCCTTAACCAACAAGGCTTTGAGAAGTTTTAAGTAAAAATAAGTGTGAAGTAAAAAATGGAAAATAAAAACAACAAATAATTAAACAGCAGAAGTAAAATAACAATAGTGAGGCTATATACAGGGGGTACCGGTACAGAGTCAATGTGTGCGGGGGCATCGGTTAGTCAAGGTCATTGAGGTAATATGTACATGTAGGTAGAGTTAAAGTGACTATGCATAGATAATAAACAGATAGTAGCAGCAGTGTAAAAAAGGGGTCTGGGTAGCCCTTTGATTTGCTGTTCAGGAGTCTTATGGCTTGTGGGTAGAATCTGTTAAGAAGCCTTTTGGACCTAGACTTGGCGCTCCGGTACCTAGGCCGTTCTGTAGCAAAGAGAACAGTCTATGGCTGGGGTCTTTGACAATTTTTAGGGCCATCCTCCGACACCGCCTGGTATAGAGGTCCTAGGTGGCAGGAAGCTTGGCCCCAGTGATGTACTGGGCAGTACGCACAACCCCCTTGTAGTGCCTTGCGGTCGGAGGCTGAGCAGTTGCCATACCAGGCAGTGATGAAACCAGTCAGGATGCTCTCGATGGTGCAGCTGTAGAATCTTTTGAGGATTTGAGGACCCATGCCAAATCTTTTCAGTCTCCTGAGGGGGAATAGGTTTTGTCGTGCCCTCTTCATGACTGTCTTAGTGTGTTTGGACCATGATAGTTTGTTGGAGATGTTTTTCACATACATTTTATTTTTATTTTCCATCAACTCATCTTCAATACACTCTCCTGCAACCTGCCTCACCAATTGATATGTATAAATACGTATTATTTACCTCAAATCTGCAATCAAATCTGCAATCCTCCAAGAAGCTAGCCAGAAGCTAGCCAGAAACTCCAAGAAGCTAGCCAGAAGCTAGCCAGGAGCTAGCCAGAAGCTAATCAGAAGCTAGTTAGCTTCTTTACTGGCAACTCGTTAGTATTCAGCTAACCACGGTTTGTGGTCATCAGCTATCCTTTAACTCGAAAATCTATCGCCAGTTTTGTACGGCGCAGCGCGGCTCGGAACGGAACATACCGGACCGATTTTTCTCTCCATGTCCCTGGATTTCAACTGCTCTCTGGACATTCACTCCCGGATCTCACAGCTAGCTGGCTGCTATCCGTGTGTCTATCTGCTTTCGTCGATTCCGGAGCAAACATCAATTACTCCGGAGCTAGCCAGCTCCGTCAATCACTCCTGAGCTCCGTCAATCACTCCTGGGCTGCAGTCACCTAATCCGGACCCGTTTACTGCCTACGCGGAGCCCCACCGGGCCTTCACAACTGGACTGCCGACGTTATCTACCCGAAGGAGATCCGGCTGGCTCCTCCGTCGCGACGTTACCTGAACGCCCATCTGCGGCCTGCTAACCGTTAGCTGTCTTACCGGCTGCTCTCAGAATAGACAATCGGACAATTTATTTATTTTTATTATTATTATGTTTCTTCTTGGGCCTCTATAACTATATCTATTGTTTTTATTTTTTGTTGTTGTGTGATTTGGACTAATCCCCTCTACAACACGGAACTCCACTAATCTACTGACGGAACGCAAGAGGTGGCTAACAACAGACCTCCATCCTATGCTAGCTTGCTACCGATGTCCTGGCTAGCTGTCTAAATCGCCGTGACCCCCAAACCAACCTCTCCACTCCCTGGACCCTTTTGATCACTCGACTAAGGATGCCTCTCCTTAATGTCAATATGTCTTGTCCATTGCTGTTCTGGTTAGTGTTTATTGGCTTATTTCACTGTAGAGCCTCTAGTCCTGCTCACTATACCTTATCCAACTTATTAGTTCCACCACCCACACATGCAATGACATCTCCTGGTTTCAATGATGTTTCTAGAGACAATATCTCTCTCTTCATCACTCAATACCTAGGTTTACCTCCACTGTATTCACATCCTACCATACCTTTGTCTGTACATTATACCTTGATGCTATTTTATCGCCCCCAGAAACCTCCTTTTACTCTCTGTTCCAGACGTTCTAGACGACCAATTCTTATTGCTTTTAGCCGTACCCTTATTCTTCTCCTCCTATGTTCCTCTGGCGATGTAGAGGTGAATCCAGGCCCTGCAGTGCCTAGCTCCACTCCTATTCCCCAGGCGCTCTCTTTTGATGACTTCTGTAACCGTAATAGCCTTGGTTTCATGCATGTTAACATTAGAAGCCTCCTCCCTAAGTTTGTTCTTTTCACTGCTTTAGCACACTCTGCCAACCCGGATGTTCTAGCTGTGTCTGAATCCTGGCTTAGGAAGACCACCAAAAATTCAGAAATTTTCATTCCAAACTACAACATTTTCAGACAAGATAGAACTGCCAAAGGGGGCGGTGTTGCAATCTACTGCAAAGATAGCCTGCAGAGTTCTGTCCTACTATCCAGGTCTGTACCCAAACAATTTGAACTTCTACTTTTAAAAATCCACCTCTCTAAAAACAAGTCTCTCACCGTTGCCGCCTGCTATAGACCACCCTCTGCCCCCAGCTGTGCTCTGGACACCATATGTGAACTGATTGCCCCCATCTATCTTCAGAGCTCGTGCTGCTAGGCGACCTAAACTGGAACATGCTTAACACCCCAGCCATCCTACAATCTAAACTTGATGCCCTCAATCTCACACACATTATCAATGAACCTACCAGGTACCCCCCCAAAGCCTTAAATACGGGCACCCTCATAGATATCATCCTAACCAACTTCCCCTCTAAATACACCTCTGCTGTCTTCAACCAAGATCTCAGCGATCACTGCCTCATTGCCTGCATCCGTAATGGGTCAGCGGTCAAACGACCTCCACCCATCACTGTAAAACGCTCCCTGAAACACTTCAGCGAGCAGGCCTTTCTAATCGACCTGGCCGGGGTGTCCTGGAAGGATATTGATCTCATCCCGTCAGTAGAGGATGCCTGGATATTTTTTAAAAATGCCTTCTTAACAATCTTAAATAAACATGCCCCATTCAAGAAAATTAGAACCAGGAACAGATATAGCCCTTGGTTCTCCCCAGACCTGACTGCCCTTAACCAACACAAAAACATCCTATGGCGTTCTGCATTAGCATCGAACAGCCCCCGTGATATGCAGCTGTTCAGGGAAGCTAGAAACCGTTATAGACAGGCAGTTAGAAAAGCCAAGGCTAGCTTTTTCAAGCAGAAATTTGCTTCCTGCAACACTAACTCTAAAAAGTTCTGGGACACTGTAAAGTCCATGGAGAATAAGAACACCTCCTCCCAGCTGCCCACTGCACTGAAGATAGGAAACACTGTCACCACTGATAAATCCACCATAATTGAGAATTTCAATAAGCATTTTTCTACGGCTGGCCATGCTTTCCACCTGGCAACTCCTACCCCGGTCAACAGCACTGCACCCCCAACAGCAACTCGCCCAAGCCTTCCCCATTTCTCCTTCTCCCAAATCCATTCAGCTGAAGTTCTGAAAGAGCTGAAAAATCTGGACCCCTACAAATCAGCCGGGCTAGACAATCTGGACCCTTTCTTTCTAAAATTATCTGCCGAAATTGTTGCCACCCCTATTACTAGCCTGTTCAACCTCTCTTTCGTGTCATCTGAGATTCCCAAAGATTGGAAAGCAGCTGCGGTCATCCCCCTCTTCAAAGGGGGACACTCTTGACCCAAACTGCTACAGACCTATATCTATCCTACCATGCCTTTCTAAGGTCTTGAAAGCCAAGTCAACAAACAGATTACCGACCATTTCGAATCTCACCATACCTTCTCTGCTATGCAATCTGGTTTCAGAGCTGGTCATGGGTGCACCTCAGCCACGCTCAAGGTCCTAAACGATATCTTAACCGCCATCGATAAGAAACATTACTGTGCAGCCGTATTCATTGAGCTGGCCAAGGCTTTCGACTCTGTCAACCACCACATCCTCATCGGCAGACTCGACAGCCTTGGTTTCTCAAATGATTGCCTCGCCTGGTTCACCAACTACTTCTCTGATAGAGTTCAGTGTGTCAAATCGGAGGGTCTGCTGTCCGGACCTCTGGCAGTCTCTATGGGGGTGCCACAGGGTTCAATTCTTGGACCGACTCTCTTCTCTGTATACATCAATGAGGTCGCTCTTGCTGCTGGTGAGTCTCTGATCCACCTCTACGCAGACGACACCATTCTGTATACTTCCGGCCCTTCTTTGGACACTGTGTTAACAACCCTCCAGGCAAGCTTCAATGCCATACAACTCTCCTTCCGTGGCCTCCAATTGCTCTTAAATACAAGTAAAACTAAATGCATGCTCTTCAACCGATCGCTACCTGCACCTACCCGCCTGTCCAACATCACTACTCTGGACGGCTCTGACTTAGAATACGTGGACAACTACAAATACTTAGGTGTCTGGTTAGACTGTAAACTCTCCTTCCAGACCCATATCAAACATCTCCAATCCAAAGTTAAATCTAGAATTGGCTTCCTATTTCGCAACAAAGCATCCTTCACTCATGCTGCCAAACATACCCTTGTAAAATTGACCATCCTACCAATCCTCGACTTTGGCGATGTCATTTACAAAATAGCCTCCAATACCCTACTCAACAAATTGGATGCAGTCTATCACAGTGCAATCCGTTTTGTCACCAAAGCCCCATATACTACCCACCATTGCGACCTGTACGCTCTCGTTGGCTGGCCCTCGCTTCATACTCGTCGCCAAACCCACTGGCTCCATGTCATCTACAAGACCCTGCTAGGTAAAGTCCCCCTTATCTCAGCTCGCTGGTCACCATAGCATCTCCCACCTGTAGCACACGCTCCAGCAGGTATATCTCTCTAGTCACCCCCAAAACCAATTCTTTCTTTGGCCGCCTCTCCTTCCAGTTCTCTGCTGCCAATGACTGGAACGAATTACAAAAATCTCTGAAACTGGAAACACTTATCTCCCTCACTAGCTTTAAGCACCAACTGTCAGAGCATCTTACAGATTACTGCACCTGTACATAGCCCACCTATAATTTAGCCCAAACAACTACCTCTTTCCCAACTGTATTTAATTTATTTATTTATTTTGCTCCTTTGCACCCCATTATTTTTATTTCTACTTTGCACATTCTTCCATTGCAAAACTACCATTCCAGTGTTTTACTTGCTATATTGTATTTACTTTGCCACCATGGCCTTTTTTGCCTTTACCTCCCTTCTCACCTAATTTGCTCACATTGTATATAGACTTTTTTTTTTTTTTACTGTATTATTGACTGTATGTTTGTGTAACTCTGTGTCGTTGTATGTGTCGAACTGCTTTGCTTTATCTTGGCCAGGTCGCAATTGTAAATGAGAACTTGTTCTCAACTTGCTTACCTGGTTAAATAAAGGTGAAATAAAAAAAATATTTAAAAAATGTGGACACCAAGGAACTTGAAGGTCTTAGCCCCGTCGATGAGAATGGGGGCGTGCTCTATCCTCTTTTTCCTGTAGTCCACAATCATCTCCTTTGTCTTGATCATGTTGAGGGAGAGGTTGTTGTCCTGGCACCACACGGCCAGGTCTCTGACCTCCTCCCTATAGGCTGTCTCATCGTTGTCGGTGATCAGGCCTACCACTGTTGTGTCATCAGCAAACTTGATGATGGTGTTGGAGTTGTGTTTGGCCATGCAGTCATGAGTGAACAGGGAGTACAGGATGGGACTGAGCACCCACCCCTGAGGGACCCCTGTGTTGAGGATCAGCGTGGCGGATATGTTGTTATCTACCTCAGAAAGTTCAGAATTCAGTTGCAGAGAGAGTTGTTTTGTCCCATGGTTCTTAGATTAGTGATTAGCTTTGAGGGCACTTTGGTGTTGAACGCTGAGCTGTAGTCAATGAATAACATTTTCACATAGGTGTTTCTTTTGTCCAGGTGGGAAAGGGCAGTGTGGAGTGCAATAGAGATTGCGTCATCTGTGGATCTGTTGGTGCGGTATGCAAATTGGAGTGGGTCTAGTGTTTCTGGGATAATGGTGTTGATTGTGAGCCATAACCAGCCATTCAAAGCATTTCATACCTACAGACGTGAGTGCTACGGGTCGGTAGTCATTTAGGCAGGTTATCTTAGTGTTCTTGGGCACAGGGACTATGGTGGTCTGCATGAAACATATTTGGTATTACAGACTCACAGGGAGAGGGTGAAAATGTCAGTGAAGACACCTGCCAGCTGGTCAGCACATGCCCGGAGCACGTGTCCTGGTAATCCGCCTGGCCCCGCAGCCTTGTGTATGTTGACCTGTGTAAAGGTCTTACTCACGTCGGTTACGGAGAGCGTGATCACAGTCGTCCGGAACAGCTGACGCTCTCATGCATGCCTCAGTCTTGCCTTGATTTAGCTCTGTTACAGGTGTTTGTTATCAAAGGAAATCTCATTGTGAGGTTTAATTTCCCTTTAGGCTATTTGTTCTGCTCATCACATCCATGTTTGTTTTAGAATAGTCATGTCATCACAGTAAGTCATTTGCAACCTAGCAATAATCAGATTCTCTCCTTAGGCAATGTTCGGTATTTTCTTCACCACACATTCTGCTGTGCTGATAGAGGATGTGCCTTTCAATGAGGAAGACATGCACAATGAGTGAGTGCACACACACACACTGACTCACAGTGGAAGAATAACTTCAGAAATGTCACACACACGAGATGGAGACATGCACATGGGTGTAATGTAACATAGGGAGGGGAGGATATTTTTAATTTAACTCGGCAAGTCAATTAAGAACAAATTCTTATTTACAATGACGGCCTACTGGGGTAGAGTGGGTTATCTGCCTTGTTCAGGGCAGAAGGACATTTTAACCTGTCAGCTCGGGGATTCGATCCAGCAACCTTCCGGTTACTGGCCCAAAGCTCTAAGCTACCTGCTGCCCAAATAGGAGTCAGTCTATGTCTATACAGTAGGGGATGTAGAAAAGAGGGCTCATCTTTCCTTGATTCCTCACCTCCTGCTCATAACTCATTGGAGTAGGTCAGAGGGGAGGACCAAAAATGTTGAAAAGGACAAGAGGCGAGGAATCAGCAGATGGCGTTTATTGTCATGAATCTTGACCCGTAGCAGAACTGAGCAATTTCCGCAATCTTGGCCAGCAGCAGTCAAAATTGGCTCTATAGTAAAAATGTATTAAAACAAAAGTTTGTGCATAAAAATATTCTAACCCTAACCTTTAATTTAAGGTCAGGGTTAGCAGTGTGGTTATGTTTAAAATCTGATTTTATAAATTTTTGGCTGTGCCAGCTAGTGACCACTCTGCAGAGCTGCCTCCAGGGCAAGATTCATTACAACGAATGCCAACCTGTGAGGAATCATGGAAAGACAAGTTGAGGTAGAGCCCTACTCTTATTTTCTCACCATTTTTCTCCCTCGCAGTCAAAACCCTCCACATATCATCTACGACCTGTACAACCAAGTTGGCTATAACTGTTTCATCGCAGCGGGTATCTACATGCTGGTTGCAGCTCTCTTTCTGCCAGATCAAACTGAACAAGCGCAAGGAGTCCATGGTGCACTAATACCACCTGCTGGACTGGGCATGCTACTTCTGCAACACAGCAAAACACTGTCTGGAGAAGAAGAGTGGCTTTTTCCGTAAATGTTCTATACTGAGTCTGAATGAATGGTAGCCGTTGTTATTGTCTGGCTGTGTCCTGATTCTCCACACTTATCCCAAAGTGTTCACTTGTAAACTCTCCATCGTGGATTTAAAAGCATTGGGATTGAGGTGGCAGGTAGCCTAGGAGTTAGAGCGTTGGGCCAGTAACCAAAAGGTTGGTAAATCAAATCCCTGAGTTGACAAGGTACAAATCTGTTGTTCTGCCCCTGAACAAGGAAGTTAACCCACTGTTCCTAGGCAGTCATTGTAAATAAGAATGTGTTCTTAACTGACTTGCCTAGTTAAATAAAACATCTAAGCATTGGCTGGAGGGAGTATCCACTGTTATTAAATCTATGAGAGGGAGTGTGCAAGTGCACACTTTTGGAGAATCAGGAGACTTTGTCTGTGTATGATTAACAAATCCCTAACATCCTGCTATTATTTATCTATGCAAATTAAATCACCAGAGTTGTATTATTTCCTAGCTAATGTCTTCAGAACTGGGAATGATAACTACCCTGTTAATTCGCTGTGCCTGTCTTCCCATCAGGTAAAAAAACAAAAATCTCTGTAGAAATGTATCAAATGACAGTTGTATTTGTTTGAAACCAGGTTGAGGCCTTAGCTTGTGTAGCAGATGCAAGGAAGTTTTGTTAGTGTTTTAGAACTTATACTGGCAGCTGTGGCTGTATTGTTTTTTTATATGTTCTTGCCCATTGTGCTGTTGTCCGTGTCCAATAATGTTTGTACTGTTTGTAAATGCTGTTACCATGCTTTGTTGTCACGTGTTGATATGCCTTGATATGATGTCTTAGGTCTGTCTTTATGTAGTGTTGTCTCTTTTGTCTTGTCGTGTTTTGTTTCATTTAAAAATAAAATCCCATCCCCCGTCCCCGCAGGAGGCCTTTTGGTAGGGCGTCATTGTAAATAAGAATTTGTTCTTAACTGACTTGCCTAGTTATAAAAAATATTAAAAAATAGTTGAGCGAAGACGAACTGCTGCACAAACACTACGGAAGCTATAGTCTAGAGCAGCGTTCCTTAAAGTCTCTCGTTGGCTGGCCCTCGCTTCATACTCGTCGCCAAACCCACTGGCTCCATGTCATCTACAAGACCCTGCTAGGTAAAGTCCCCCCTTATCTCAGCTCGCTGGTCACCATAGCATCTCCCACCTGTAGCACACGCTCCAGCAGGTATATCTCTCTAGTCACCCCCAAAACCAATTCTTTCTTTGGCCGCCTCTCCTTCCAGTTCTCTGCTGCCAATGACTGGAATGAACTACAAAAATCTCTGAAACTGGAAACACTTATCTCCCTCACTAGCTTTAAGCACCAACTGTCAGAGCAGCTCACAGATTACTGCACCTGTACATAGCCCACCTATAATTTAGCCCAAACAACTACCTCATTCCAACTGTATTTTATTTATTTATTTTGCTCCTTTGCACCCCATTATTTTAATTTCTACTTTGCACATTCTTCCATTGCAAAACTACCATTCCAGTGTTTTACTTGCTATATTGTATTTACTTTGCCACCATGGCCTTTTTTGCCTTTACCTCCCTTCTCACCTCATTTGCTCACATTGTATATAGACTTGTTTATACTGTATTATTGACTGTATGTTTGTTTTACTCCATATGTAACTCTGTCGAACTGCTTTGCTTTATCTTGGCCAGGTCGCAATTGTAAATGAGAACTTGTTCTCAACTTGCCTAGGTTGTAGAGGGAGATGCCCATGTGCTTCGCGGTTTACCTGATCTTATTTCTGCCGTGTTCTTGAAGATCACTCCGCGACCCACACGCTGCAGCGCTGTGGTTCAAACCACTGATTTATTATTCCCGCTCGCCATCACTCACCTCCGTCATGAAATGGACTCAAGTTCTGACTGAGCTCAATCGTCATGAAACGCAAATACCGTGACGGTCTCTTTCATACACACTTTGAGAAATAATGAGGAGCGGGAAACACAATGTGTTTTGTGTGGGGAAGTGCTTTGTAATGAGTCTCTCGAAACGAGCAAATTAATTAAACGACACGTCCTGACCAAACATCCAGGCACAACATGACGGTAAATCCATGGAGTTATTTCAGAAGAGGGCAGAATGCTTCAGGAAACAGTGCTTCGAAAGTGGAAAAGTCAATTAGCAAGGCATTGTCATTTTATAACCGGCGATAAGCAGAACTGAGGGAGTGCGATCTCTCATAATAGTAGATGTGTAACGGATGTGGTACGCGCTAAATAGCGTTTCAATCGGTGACGTCACTTGCTCTGAGACCTTGAAGTAGTGGTTCCCCATGCTCTGCAAGGGCCGCGGCTTTTTTGGAGCGATGGGTAACGATGCTTCGTGGGTGACTGTTGTTGATGTGTGTAGTGGGTCCCTGGTTCGACCCCGGGTATGGGCGAGGGGACGGACCAAAGTGTATACTGTTACAGATGCGAGTTTCTCTTTCAAACAATAAACTGCACATAGCCAAAGCAAGCTAACTAACGTAAACTTGTACATCGCCTTGGTCCGTACAATTGCCCTTATTTTAGCGCCCCAAAAACGTAGTACTTCCAGATCAACTGTAATGTCAATACCATTGTAAAGCACAATTTCTCCCCTTTCCAACAAAATCAATTACATGACCTAAACGCTGCCGTTTCTACATAAGTCAAGCAGGCAATGAGCCTCGTCGTGTCTTTTTAAAAATGGCGGGTGGGGAAGCGAAACTAATGCTTGATCGTGAGGAGAGGAGATGTGTGGGAATTACTTTTTTTCACTCGATCTGTCAAGCATACCACCTTGTCGCCTCTAAAATGTAAATAAAACTATAAACAGTTTATATAATGTGTCATTACATACCTATTTGAAAGTTTGTGTCGAATTTGAATCGGGTTTTTAGGGCGGTGCTAAAGTGATCTTAGAAGTAAACAGCGGCTTTGAGAATGATGATGCATGCAACTATGACGAAAAAAATGACTAGGTATCCCCCTTACCCAGTCACTGTCCATTTCTTGTTTTTAAAGGATGATAGAAGTGCTACACCTGGTGTAGAGAGATTGTAAGACATAAATAGTTGCATTATGTGTGCTGTACATTACGACATGACACGCCACGATGAGGGTCCGTTTTTTCAACTTTTCTCCAATACTATAACGCCATTACCATGTCGTTCAACGCTTGAATAGAAACCTAGTTCACACCCCCGATTTTGACGTCAACACAGTCGCTACAATCCCATTAGTTTTCTTTGTCGCCTCGTTTGAATGTTGCAGTTGCATACATTTGTACGGAATGGGGTGAGTTTACGTTAGCTACTGATAGTGCAATCCTAAGAAACAGTACAGATGAAAAATTCAGGCCTACAGTACATTTTACTGTAGAAATTATTATTGCTGTCACAAGTAATACATTTTATTCTGAAATAGAATAAATTGATTGAAGCAAGATGCTTTTTGAGACAAATACTCGCACAGTTCTGATTTGCTGATCTGCAGCAAAGCAGTCTCCTGCCTGACTGAGAAAGCAGTAAGATGTTCAGACCCAGTTTGGCACCTCATACCTATGCAGGTCAGGGTTCTCAAGTACAGAAACGGTGTCAATGCTGAGCATCACTTCAGTGTTGCACTGTCAAAAACTGAGCCCAGAATAGACATGCTTGTTGAAAACTTCAACCAGCCACACACCTCTCATTAGGACTGTGTATATGTGTGTGTTTTCTGGTCTGCATCTTTTGTGATCAATCAGTTTATTCCAGTTCAGAATAAAAAAATATGTATTTTAATTAAGAGCAACAGTTCCAACCTAGATTTTCTATCAACAATCATTTATATAGTAAGATGGCCAGGTTAAAAAAAAATCTGTACTGTTACTTAGGGTTGCGCGATCAAAATGCCTGTGTGTGTGTATTCTGTTATTTTTATTTTATTTCACCTTTATTTAACCAGGTAGGCTAGTTGAGAACAAGTTCTCATTGACAACTGTGACCTGGCCAAGATAAAGCATAGCAGTGTGAACAGACAACAACACAGAATTACACATGGAGTAAACAATAAACAAGTCAATAACACAGTAGAAAAAAAGAGCCTATATACATTGTGTGCAAAAGGCATGAGGTAGGCGAATAATTACAATTTAGCAGATTAACACTGGAGTGATAAATGATCAGATGGTCATGTGCAGGTAGAGATACTGGTGTGCAAAAGAGCAGAAAAGTAAATCAATAAAAACAGTATGGGGATGAGGTAGGTAAATTGGGTGGGCTATTTACCGATGGACTATGTACAGCTGCAGCGATCGGTTAGCTGCTCAGATAGCAGATGTTTAAAGTTGGTGAGGGAGATAAAAGTCTCCAACTTCAGCGATTTTTGCAATTCGTTCCAGTCACAGGCAGCAGAGAACTGGAAGGAAAGGCGGCCAAATAAGATGTTGGCTTTGGGGATGATCAGTGAGATACACCTGCTGGAGCGCGTGCTACGGGTGGGTGTTGCCATCATGACCAGTGAACTGAGATAAGGCGGAGCTTTACCTAGCATGGACTTGTAGATGACCTGGAGCCAGTGGGTCTGGCGACGAATATGTAGCGAGGGCCAGCCGACTAGAGCATACAGGTCGCAGTGGTGGGTGGTATAAGGTGCTTTAGTAACAAAACGGATGGCACTGTGATAAACTGCATCCAGTTTGCTGAGTAGAGTATTGGAAGCTATTTTGTAGATGACATCGCCGAAGTCGAGGATCGGTAGGATAGTCAGTTTTACTAGGGTAAGTTTGGCGGCGTGAGTGAAAGAGGCTTTGTTGCCGAATAGAAACCCGACTCTAGATTTGATTTTAGATTGGAGATGTTTGATATGAGTCTAGAAGGAGAGTTTACAGTCTAGCCAGACACCTAGGTACTTATAGATGTCCACATATTCTAGGTCGGAACCATCCAGGGTGGTGATGCTAGTCGGGCGTGCGGGTGCAGGCAGCGAACGGTTGAAAAGCATGCATTTGGTTTTACTAGCGTTTAAGAGCAGTTGGAGGCCACGGAAGGAGTGTTGTATGGCATTGAAGCTTGTTTGGAGGTTAGATAACACAGTGTCCAAGGAAGGGCCAGAAGTATACAGAATGGTGTCGTCTGCGTAGAGGTGGATCAGGGAATCGCCCGCAGCAAGAGCAACATTACTGATATATACAGAGAAAAGAGTCGGCCCGAGAATTGAACCCTGTGGTACCACCATAGAGACTGCCAGAGGACCGGACAACATGCCCTCCGATTTGACACACTGAACTCTGTCTGCAAAGTAGTTGGTGAACCAGGCAAGGCAGTCATTAGAAAAACAGAGTCTCCGATTATACATCTGTGTGATGTGATCAATCTGTTTATTCCAGTTCACAATGACATTTTTATTGTATTTTAACAGCAACAGTTCCAACCTAGACATGTAAGAGTGTTTTTAATGGGAGAAAATAAACAAAAATATTTATGGTTATTTCATTGTTATTTGTTTTTGTATATATTGCATTTTTTTTTAGGCATAAGAGCAATGAAATGTTCCAATATTTACGTATAGTTGCATATTTTCCTAAACTTGGGTCCCAGGAAAACACGGAATTTCTCATTTTGGGTCCCAGGCTGAAAAAGTTGATGATTATTCAGTCAAAAAAAAGTGTTGCTTTTCCTTTTTCTATTGGCAATCAATCTAACACAAACATTATGGCAGAAGATTAGTTGATAAATGGCTACCTCACGTTCTTAGTTATCGACAAGTATATGTAGTCTACCCAAGTTCGTTGTGGTTTGTCTTTTAGAAGTGTGCAAACGGTACATGTCGCCACGGTTATTTTCCCAGTTCCATTGACTTCTATACTATATCGATGTGAGTGATTTCATTTGCACACGCTATTGATTACAGTAGAATTAGGTCTTCAATAGCCCTTATTCACATTCCACGATCGAACGATCTAAACACACCAACACATTTGACCATGATGACAGTGTCTCACAGGAGATGTTTAACAAGGTCCCTGGAAGTGGAGACCGTGTCAATGTTTTATCTTATCAATAGATAGATATTAATGATGGGTCCCAATCTCCATTTAGAATTGCCCACTTAACAGGTTATTTGATGAAGATCTGTTGATGCAGTGTTTGGTAATTGTGTTACTGAGACACAATGTATTCCTGCATAGTTAAATGAGCCCCTAGTTAAGAAGACTAGACACTACAATGTTTATTGTTGTTTATGAGTTAATCCATATCCATAAAAAAATGCAACTGAAAAGTGTTCAGCCTTTGTAACAGTAAATCATTGTTAATTAGGGTGTGAAACCAGGTCCAGTTGATGGGATAGAGTTCCGTAAACCTACTAACTCGTGTGCTGGTGGAATAAGGTAAGTTGGAGGTTCCCTGACTGAAATTTTTTTTCTTGTGATTTTTTTTTTTTTGTATCCAGATGATAAGCCTTTACAGTGGCATCTTTACGTTGTAATGACGAATGTTTGGGACGAAGACTGGGGGGAAATATAGAATCTATAAATCTGTATATGTTAATCCATTTTATTCTTTACTCTTACCTCCCTCACTAGCTTTAAGCACCAGCTGTCAAGAGCAGCTCACAGATCACTGCACCTGTACATAGCTCATCTGTAAATAGCCCATCCAATCTACCTCATCCCAATACTGTATTTATCTTGCTCCTTTGCACCCCAGTATCTCAACTTGCAATTTCATCCTCTGCACATCCTACCATTCCAGTGTTTAATTGCTATATTGTAATTACTTTGCCACCATGGCCTATTTATTGCCTTACCTCTCTTATCCTACCTCATTTGCACAGGCTGTATATAGATGTTCTTACTGTATTATTGATTGTATGTTTGTTTATTCCATGTGTAACTCTGTGTTGTTGTATTTGTCAAACTTCTTTGCTTAATATTGGCCATGTCGCAGTTGCAAATGAGATCTTGTTCTCAACTAGCCTACCTGGTAAAATAAAGGTGAAGAAAATATTTGAACTTTCGGGCTTGTACGCTGTTTCTGGAAAAGTTACATGAGTCTTTGTCATAGTAATCTCTCCAACCTGATGTTACGGTTTTAAAATGTTTTGCAGAAGTTCTCTCTACAAAGCACTCAATGGATACATGCCTGACATGGGCCTTCTCCGTGTCTCAGAAACGTATGCCAACTTTTCTCCACTTACTGCCCCTCTTGTGACAAAAATGGAAATGTCAGCTGACGTTTCTGGCAGTGTGCTGTCCTATCAACTTCCACAGCCAAAGACCCGTGAAATTGTGAAGATTGCTGATGCCCCTTCTCCACCAATACTTCCATTACTTCCACAGGCTTCAGTCTTCAGTGTGCTTACGTCCTTAGCCATCAGGAGAAGTTCCACGTCAAGGCATTAGAGACAACCTACGAGATGTCACACAAAGTCGAGGTTGCTACAAGGGAGCAGAGCAGCAGCCCTGAATGGCATCAGCTCAGGAAAATGAGAATAACATCCTCTCGTTTCCGAGAGGTTTGCCATATCCAGGGAGAGATCTCAGCTGACCGCCTAGCTGTTCAAGGGATCTGGTATGCAGACCATGGAGATGAAGAGGGGGCTAGCCATGGAGCCAGTGGCTGTACAGGACTACTGCACACTGAAGAATGTTAACTTATTTCCGTGTGGCTTCGTAGTGTATCCAGATGGCCTGTGGTTAGGATCCTCTCCAGATGGCATCATATTTGATTCCAGTGTGAGACCACACTTTGGACTCTGAGGTCAAGTGCCCAAATGTACCAAGTTATGTTGACTGCCCTTACCTGAAGATACAGAATGAAGAGCTGATGTCCTTACCTGAAGATACAGAATGGAGAGATGATGTCCTTACCTGACGATGCAGAATGGAGAGCTGAAGTTGAAGAGATCTCATGCTTTCTACTGGCAGGTGTGAGGTCAAATCCTTCTCACAGGTTGTAGCTTGTGTGACTTTGTCATCTGTGCACAGGAGGACATGCTAGTTGAAAGGATATATAAAGATCTACAGGTTTCAAAAACTATAAGAGGGAAGGTTGACCACTTTTATTTTTACCACTACGTGCATCAGTGTCTATCTCGCACCTGAATGGATCCCCTGCATGGGTGCAACGTTTAGTGGCTTCATGAAAAATAAGTATTGATGTTCTTGTGAAGAAAACTACAGTAGAATAGATTTGTTTTTTAAAAAACAATTCAGCAAATGTTCAACAGTTCAGGTAATCAATTACACATCCCTAACATTGTATTCAATTTTGCATTGAGGCTATTCTGTGTTTACTTGATTTCTTTCCCCTAAACTCATTGCCTAATTAAAGCCAATACAAGCTCTACACAAACTGATATTCGCTACAACACAAATGATTGATACATGTCGTAGATAAACACATTATTTTGCTGCTAGCAAATAAACACATTTACATTGGCTTGGCCTACGCTCTGACCAAAGGTCTGTTTTGAGTTCAACTCGTTTCATGTTTTGATACCACGTCTTGCTTTTAGGTGTTTTGACTAATTTCATGTCAATGATGCTAATATGGTTAGAATTCGCTAGCTAGCTAACCAACAACTGTAGGGATGTATTTGAGAGACAACAAGTGCTCGTTGTGATAATGTGTACATTTAAAAAAACTAAAAAAACATTGCAGAGGAAATATAGCTAATGTAAGCCTATATGTTGTCAAAAAAAGTTTTGCCCCATAGTTGCGCAAGCGTCGCAAAAGCAAAGTCAAAGTGGTCTGCAGTGCGTCGAGAAGTTGAGGTGCGACAACGAGTTCGAAGCCATTTGGGCGTGTCAGTGGCACGCACCAGGTTCAAGCAAACGAAGATGTTAATGTGAGTACAAATCTCCAACAATAGGTAGTGACCAGTACAGTAGTACAGATGAGAAGAGACTGAGTGTAAACAATTTTCTTCAGCGCGTTGTCGTTGGATGCTGTCATTGGTGAAATGTCAGAACGATTCAGCGAGTGCAACAACCAACTGGCGGAGGCTCTGTGTGCCTTTGACCCAGAGCCATGACTTTTTAGATGTGAAAAAGATTAAACCAATGCTGGATCTAAGCAAAACTGATTTGGTGGAAGCTGAGTTTAGTGCCGCTTGCCAGCTTTTTGAAGACTGAAATCACCTGCTCTGGCTCCAATGAGAACAAATGGACCCCACTTGATATCCTGCAATGATTCTCTGGGCCTCTCTCCGCTATGCCGACTGTACTTGCTGCACTGAAACATGGACTGACTTTTGGGGCGTCCACAGCTACATGCGAGAACTCATTTTCCACTTTTGACAAACGTGTTCAGTAACCTCAGAAGAAGCATGCTACACCCGAGGAAAGCTCAACTCATCCAACTGGCATTTGAGGGGATCATACAAGAAGATTTCGGGGAGAATGGAATGATCGATTACTCAGGAAGTTCCACAGAGCATCAAGGAAGCTGCAACTCGTTTGAAAAGGTAAGATTGAAACAATCGAGTTATTTAAAAAAAATCTTAATCTTGCTTTAGTGTGTAGGGCGCTGTCCATGGTGCTGATAGAGCGCTGCGAGATTTCGTGGCATTGAACCTGTCACTGCTTGGTCAAAAACATGTTTTAAACGTTTGAGTTTATTGTGGTATAGCGTGAAATTAGCAATGCAAGAACCCCAAATTACGCCCCTGAGTATAGCTACCTACCAGTATGTGTCATCATAGAAATAAATAGGCTACATTATATTATGGTTCTTGGTTTCCTATTGGTTTTCGTTGATGTATATAGAACTGTACGTATTGGAAACGTGTTTATGTTACATGCTGACCAGACCGGACACGTCGCGTGCGCAAGCGTCTCAAAATAAATTTAGAAATCCATGTTATTCAATTATTGCACCCACACTGCTCGTGCTTAAAATATAACTTCTTTCTATTTCTGACGCAGATCACGCTGCAAGTCCTGCCTCTCCGATCTCCTCATTGGTTTATAGAAGCAGGTACCCACGTGCCATCTCCTCATTGGTTATACCCAAGTGGGTGATTGAAAGACAAACTGTTTTGCCAGTTGTCGTGGTAATACTATGAAAGTGTAGATGGATCACCATATAAGTTCAAAGATGAAAAAGCCTGGAAGGAGGAGAGATGACTAGAAACAGTTGGCCGTTTTTATGTGTGGATTAATTGTCAGAGTAGAGGACCTTGTGCATTTCAGGTAAAATAACAACTCAATGCTTATATCTCAGGACAAATTAGCTAGCTACAGCAAGCTAGCTAAATAGGACAAATTAGCTAGCAAGTGCAAGCTAACTAGCTAAATTGCCGTACATGGTTAATGCTTTTCGACCTGTCCCCAAATTAATGTCATTGGTTGAGAGTTTGTTTTGATATTTTAACCTGTCGTTTGGTGTAGGGGGACAAAATACATTTATGCACGATAGCGCGCACAGCCGGTTTGGGTTCCGTGTTAGGCTGTACATTGCTTAATTAATTACGTGGGTCGGGTTTTATTCACAGAAGTGTATTGTGCCATGTCACAACGTGTTGCTGAACTCATGAGGGAGCGGCATGCTGTTCCATGTTTAAAGCGGGCCTATTTATTTGGCAAGACAGCTGGCTGGATCTCACTGTAGTAGGCTATGTTTTGGTTATTTGGATATCCATTCTGATTTTGTTCACTGTTAATGTAACTAGCCTAAATATGGATTGTTTCATGCCTTTATCGATCTGATATTTTGTTTACCTACCGGTACCGCTGTTTTGTTCTGTTCCATTCTTTCAAATTCACAGTTATGTCGGTATTCTAAGCCAAACTGCTCTTCAGTATTTTTGTTTGCATGCATGAAAAACTAGTTTGCATGATTTTGGTAAGACAGCTGTGTGTAAGGCTGCATTCATATAGGGCAATTCACATATTACAAACAGCCTATCTTGTAGCTTATATTCATGACCGAAATGGCCTAGTTGTAGGGCGCTGTCCATTGTGCTGATACAGCACAGCAGAGATTGGCTATTTCAAAAGCACTCAAAGATCTCAGAGCATCTGCATTTGAACTTTGTTTATTGTGGTATAGAGTAATTATATATAATCAGAATTCAATATAATTCCAATGCAAGAATCCCCCCCAAAATGTATCCCCCTCACCGATTTCAACTACTCCCTTAGTCCTGGTGCATAATCTGGATTTTAGTTCTGGGTTAACTGGGATAAAGGTTAAGGCAGTGTTTGCTGGAGAACTGTAGTTGATGGCCTATCCACTGGGCAAAAACATTGAATCAATGTTGTTTCCACATAATTTCAACCCCAAAAATCTATGTGATGACGTGGAAAACGAATTGGATTTGCAAAAAGCGATCAATGTAACTGCATTTAGTCTTTTTTTCACCCAACTTTTAACCTAACTCCAATGACATGGTGAATTTTTGTTGTTGATTTCACATTGAATTCACGTTAGTTGAGAACTCAACCAATGTACAGAACCAGTCAAAAGTTTGCACACACCTATTCATTCAAGGGTTTTTCTTTTTTTTTTACTATTTTCTACATTGTAGAATAATAGTGAAGACATCAACACTATGAAATAACACATGAAATCTTGTAGTAACCAAAAAAAAGTGTTAAATAAATCAATATGTTTGATATGAGATTCTTCAAATTAGCCACCCTTTGCCTTGATGATAGCTTTACACACTCTTGACACACTCTTGACATTCTCTCAACCAGTTTCATGAGGAATGCTTTTCCAACAGTCTTGAAGGAGTTCCCACATATGCTGAGCACTTGTTGGCTGCTTTTTCTTCACTCCAACTCATCCTAAACCATTGTAATTGGGTTGAGGTCGGGTGTTTGTGGAGGCCCGGTTATCTGATGCACCACTACATCAGTCTCATTCTTGGTCAAATAGCCCATACAAAGCCTGGAGGTGTGTTTTGGATCATTGTCCTGATAAACAAATTATAGTCCCACTAAGCACAAACCAGATGGGATGGTGTATAGCTGCAGTATGCTGTGGTAGCCATGCTGGTTAAATGTGCCTTGAATTCTAAATAAATCACAGACAGTGTCACCAGTAAAGCACCCCCACACCATCACTCCTCCATGCTTCATGGTGGGCACCACACATGCGGAGATCATCCATTCACCTACTCTGCGTCTCACAAAGACATGGCGGTTGGAACCAAAAATCTCAAATTTGGACTCATCAGACCAAAGGACAGATTTCCACTGGTCTAATGTCCATTGCTTGTGTTTCTTGGCCCAAGCAAGTCTCTACTTCTCATTGGTGTCCTATAGTGGTGTATTCTTTTGGTAGTAAAATCGACCATAAAGGCCTGATTCACGCAGTCTCCTCTGAACAGTTGCTGTTGAGATGCATCTGTTACTTTAACTCTGAAGCATTTATTTGGGCTGCAATTTCTGAGGCTGGTAACTCTAATGAACGTATCCTCTGCAGCAGAGGTAACTGTGTAACTGTGTGTCTTCCTTTCCTGTGGCGGTCCTCATGAGAGCCAGTTTCATCATAGCGCTTGACGGTTTTTACGACTGCACTTGGACTGACCTTTATGCCGTTTCTCTTTGCTTATTTAAGCTGTTCTTGCCATAATATGGAATTGGTCTTTTACCAAATAGAGCTACCCATACCTTGTCACAACACAACTGATTTTTCTCAAACACATTAAGAAAGATAGAAATTCCACAGATGAACTTTTAAGAAGGTACACCTGTTAATTGAAATGCATCCCAGGTGACTACCTTATGAAGCTGGTTGAGAGAATGCCAAGAGTGTGCAAAGCTGTCATCAAGGCAAAGGGTTGCTACTTTGAAGAATTTGTTTAACACTTTGTTGGTTACTACATTAATCCATATGTGTTATTTCATAGTTTTTATGTATTTACTATTATTCTACAATGTAGAAAATAGTCAAAGTAAAGAAAAGTGCTTGAATGAGTACGTGTGTCCAAACTTCTGACTGGAACTGTATATCAAAACAAGAAGTTGAACTGATGTCTGTGCCCAGTGGGATGCTCCTCAGCAGGGCCCCAAATGCGATTGTCCGGCCCTGCTCCTCAATTAGTAAAAAAGTAATGATGATAAGACATTGGGGTCTAATCTATATAGTAATGCTGTTCTCGATGCGACTGGGCAGGAGGAAGAGGTAAGGTAGCTCCAGTCCCTGGTTCTGGCTCAGGATGTGTTCCTCTATATCCTTCAGTTCCTGTCTGAACCTGTCAATCACCTCCTGGGCCTGGAGCTCAGTGAAGTACTGCTCTGGATACTGACCCAACGGGACCTGGAGCAGAGAGGGGGATAGCGGAAGAGAAAGAGAGAGAGAGCAGGAGAGAAAGAACAAAAGGTGGGAGACAAGGGTTTCATTCAGTTGGAGCAAACAGGAGAAAGCGTTTTGAAATGGAACCAAAAATGTATGTTGAGGTAGTACCACCCCTACTTAAAATAATGTGTACGGTAACTACTCACAAGTTCGACTGGAATTCTATGGGCTCGGCTAGCGTCAGCGTAACCCTTTAACTTACTGCATCAGGTTGTGGCCGCCCCAGGTGCCATGTGATCGCCATCTCCAAACATGTTTGGCTGACATCAGGCAGGCTGTCCATTATCATCTCCATGGTAACAGCATCCTTGTCGGTTGGCGTGGGGTGACGCATGGTGCACGGGGTGTTGGGTACCCAAGCACACCAGTCAAACTATGTTAAAGAGAGCGGAGTGAGTTCATAGAAATGTGCGCGCATGTGTGTGTGCTTGCTTGCTCGCGTGCCTGGTGTGTGTGTGTGTTTGTGAAGTACCTGTCCATTGTTGGTGGCTGCGTGCTGTGCTGTGCTCGTGAAGATGGCTACACTCAGCAAGGTAACCAGCTCTGCTTTGTTTTTGAGTTCGTTGGACAAGCCAAACGTGGGGACATCGACAAAGCCCTCCTCAGCGATGTCCTTTATCCAGGTCTGTAGCTCAGGGTCCTCCACCACATCACTGTCACATTGGTAGTACACAGATATCATCCCTGAGACAAAGCTATGGAGGGGCGGAGAGAGAGGGAGGGAGGGGGGGAGAGGTAAACAAACAGTGAGGTAGAAATAAAGATGGAGAGTAAAGAGAAGGCTAATTAAAGGAGTTAATACTGCACAACGATTAGAACGTCTTATCTTCCCCAATATGAATTTCAGCATGTCCATATTTCAGGCCTAAGAGCATGTCCCCTCCTTGCTTTCCACTTACAACCTAATAAACAATGTGTCTGTGGTCATAAAGAAGTGGTTACACGGGTATTGCACCTGTGTATGGCGTCCCACGGCATCAGCCTGTGTTCCATGTAGAAGTAGTCTCTGAGCTTAGTGGCTCTGCACCCTATTCCCCATTAAGTGCACTGCTGTTGACCAGGGCCTATAGGGAATAAGATGCCATTTCGACGACAGCCGCATAGGGGTAAAATAAGTAAAAACCTGTGTATGGCATCCCACAGCATGAGGCTGTGCTCCCTGTAGAAGTAGTCTTTGAGCGTGGTGGCGCCGCGCTGTTGGAAGTCCCAGCAGGGCTGGAGAGAGCGGTAGGTCAGGACCTTGTACTCTCTCTGGGACAGGACGAGCAGGCCCTCCCCTCCTGTAGACACCACCTGGAGGAAGAGAGCAGGAGGATGCTGTCAGCATAGACCGCAATGGTGGGAAATCGAACCACTGGTCCACCACTTTCAAAGCGGTCCTTCTATCTATATGACATTTCGCACATTCGGGGGGAGTTACAAAATATGGGGAAAATTAATCGTCAAAGAAGAGAATAGCGAGCTGACCCTTTTGAAGATGCCGTCAGCGGAGACGAGCTGAGTCCGTCCCCTGCAGTTGATCTCCAGAGTGTAGCGCAGGTGGGGAGCCAGGAGCTAAAGACAAGAGAGGGGGATGAGACAGCAACACACGCACACACGTTCACGCTCGCGCACATACACGCACACACGCTCCTACCTTGTATACAGGGTGTACAGCAGGAAGTTGACGTAACGTAGCCACACAGAACACTTCTACCAACAGGTGCGTTCTCAACAGGTGTGACAGCAACTGGAACACCTGGAACTCTGAGTGACGGACCCAAATCTTAGCCAATAGCCAGGCCAGGGGGGGGTCATTAGGCAGGAAGATGGGGGTGTCCAAGCCAGGAGTCTGTCCTAGCTGGAGAAGAGAAGGGATTCATAAAGTGTGTGTGTGTGTGTGTGTGTGTGTGTGTGTGTGTCCAGTCCTACCTGTATGGCAATGGGTATGAGTCCCCGGTCAGGGTGCTCATATAGTAGACACAGAGGTGCAGCGATGTACTGTGGTTTCCCCCTGATTACATTGGTGGGAACACCATCCATAATGGCATAGTCAATCAAGTAGATGTTACCAGCCTAGAGATGAAGGGAGGAGAGAGGAAAATCTGTAGAGGCAGCTGAGGCTAGGGTTAAGATAGTATTTCTTTTAGGGGGTAGATCAGCTTTAATATTGCAGTTCTGTCAATGTAATCAACTGCATCATTTCCAAATCCCATATATATTTTTTTGTAAATGTATATATACAGTACCAGTCAAAAGTTTGGACACACCTACTCATTCAAGGGTTTTTCTTTATTTTGACTATTTTCTACGTTGTAGAATAATGGTGAAGAAATCAAAACTATGAAATTACACATGGAATCATGTAGTAACTAAAGAAGTGTTAAACAAATCTAAATATATTTTAGACTCTTCAAAGTAGCCACCCTATGCCTTGATGACAGCTTTGCAGATTCTTGGCATTCTCTCAACCAGCTTTATGAGGTAGTCACCTGGAATGCATTTCAATTAACAGATGTGCCTTCTTAAAAGGTGCACCGGAATTTATTTCCTTAATGCGTATGAGCTAATCAGTTGTGTTGTGACAAGGTAGGGGTGGTATACAGAATATAGCCCTATTTGGTAAAAGACCAATTCCATATTGTGGCAAGAACAGCTCAAATAAGCAAAGAGAAAAGACAGTCCATCATTACTTTAAGACATGAAGGTCAGTCAATCCGCAACATTTCAGGAACTTGAATGTTTCTTCAAGTGCAATCGCAAAAACCATCAAGCGCTATGATGAAACTGGCTCTCATGAGGACCGCCACAGGAATGGAAGACCCAGAGCTACCTCTGCTGCAGAGGATAAGTTCATTAGAGTTACCAGCCTCAGAAATTGCAGCCCAAATATATGCTTCACACAGTTCAAGTAACAGACACATTTGTGAAGTGCACCAGTCCCTCCTGCAGCAAAGCACCCCCACTACATGATGCTGCCACCCCCGTGCTTCACGGTTGGGATGGTGTTCTTCGGCTTGCAAGCCTCCCCCTTTTTCCTCCAAACATAACGATGGTCATTATGGCCAAACAGTTCTATTTTTGTTTCATCAGACCAGAGGACATTTCTCCAAAAAGTACGATCTTTGTCCCCATGTGCAGTTGCAAACCGTAGTCTGGCTTTTTTTATGGCAGTTTTGGAGCAGCGGCCTTTCAGGTTATGTCAATATAGGACTCGTTTTACTGTGGATATAGATACTTTTGTACTGGTTTCCTCCAGCATCTTCACAAGGTCCTTTGCTGTTGTTCTGGGATTCATTTGTACTTTTCGCACCAAAGTACGTTCATCTCTAGGAGACAGAACGCACCTCCTTCCTGAGCGGTATGACGGCTGCGTGGTCTCATGGTGTTTATACTTGCGTGCTATTGTTTGTACAGATGAACGTGGTACCTTAAGGCGTTTGGAAATTGCTCCCAAGGATGAACCAGACTTGTGGAGGTCTACAATTTTTGATGATGATGTCAAGCGAAGAGGCACTGAGTTTGAAGGTAGGCCTTGAAATACATCCACAGGTACACCTCCAATGGACTCAAATGATGTCAGACGCTTCTAAAGCCATGACATCATTCTCTGGAATTTTCCAAGCTGTTTAAAAGGCCCAGTCTACTTAGTGTATGTAAACTTCTGACCCACTGGAATTGCGATTCAGTGAATTATAAGTGAAATAATCTGTCTGTAAACAATTGTTGGGAAAATTACTTGTGTCATGCACAAAGTAGATGTCCTAACCGACAAAACTATAAAACTATAAATCACCAAAACTATAGATTGTTAACAAGAAATTTGTGGAGTGGTTGAAAAACGAGTTCTAATGACTCCAACCTAAGTGTATGTAAACTTCCGACTTCAACTGTATTAGATGTTCGGTAGTGACACTTAAAAAATACATTAAGATTTACCAACTTGCTCACAAAATTTCTCCAAAATGTTTGCAGACAGACTACTCACCATGTGGCCATCCTGGAGAGGGGTGCAATCCCATCACCTAGTGGTATTTGTAGGGTTGTAGCTTAAGGCACCTTCATTCTACAGTCTTTTAAAGTGTGTGTTTTGGGAGTGACCTCAAAAGGGGTTTAAAAATAACCCAAACAAATAATTAGATCAGTATCTTTCAATGTAATAATAGAACAACTCAAGATGTTCTATTGAAATGAAAGTGTAATATTATTTTTTACATTGCTTTATTTTCAAACATGAAGTTTAGGAAATCAGGGTTTGGGACAGGTGTATAAATGGTTACTTTGTACTATATTAGCTTATGTTTGTTATTGCCTTGGATTCAATTAGAACATATCATGATGTAAATAAATGTCCTAAGTTTGGAGACACAATTGTTTTTTAAAATATGTTTTTGGTGTGGGACAGCAATTTACACCACTTCTGTAGTCACCCATATAGAGAAAAGGCTCCGGTCAAAAGTAGTGCACTATATAGGGAATAGAGCTCTGTTTAAAAGCAGTGCACTATATAGGGAATAGAGCTCTGTTTAAAAGTAGTGCACTATATAGGGAATAGAGCTCTGTTTAAAAGTAGTGCACTATATAGGGAATAGAGCTCTGTTTAAAAGTAGTGCACTATATAGGGAATAGAGCTCTGTTTAAAAGTAGTGCAAAAGCAGTGCACTATAGGGAATAGAGCTCTGTTTAAAAGTAGTGCACTATATAGGGAATAGAGCTCTGTTTAAAAGCTACTATATAGGGAATAGAGCTCTGTTTAAAAGTGCACTATAGTGCACTATATAGGGAATAGAGCTCTGTTTAAAAGTAGTGCACTATATAGGGAATAGAGCTCTGTTTGAAAGTAGTGCACTATATAGGGAATAGAGCTCTGTTTACTAGTGCACTATATAGGGAATAGAGCTCTGTTTAAAGTAGTGCACTATATAGGGAATAGAGCTCTGTTTAAAAGTAGTGGGAATAGAGCAAAAGTAGTATATAGGGAATAGAGCTCTGTTTAAAAGTAGTGCACTCTGTTTAAAAGTATAGGGAATAGAGCTCTGTTTAAAAGTAGTGCACTATATAGGGAATAGAGCTCTGTTTAAAAGTAGTGCACTATATAGGGAATAGAGCTCTGTTTAAAAGTAGTGCACTATATAGGGAATAGAGCTCTGTTTAAAAGTAGTGCACTATATAGGGAATAGAGCTCTGTTTAAAAGTAGTGCACTATATAGGGAATAGAGCTCTGTTTAAAAGTAGTGCACTATATAGGGAATAGAGCTCTGTTTAAAAGTAGTGCACTATATAGAGAATAGAGCTCTGTTTAAAAGTAGTGCACTATATAGGGAATAGATCTCTGTTTAAAAGTAGTGCACTATATAGGGAATAGATCTCTGTTTAAAAGTAGTGCACTATATAGGGAATAGATCTCTGTTTAAAAGTAGTGCACTATATAGGGAATAGAGCTCTGTTTAAAAGTAGTGCACTATATAGGGAATAGAGCTCTGTTTAAAAGTAGTGCACTAGGGAAAAGATCTCTGGTGAAAAGTAGTGCACTATATACATTATTAGAAAAAAAGTGCTCTCTAGAACCTACGAGGGTTCTTTAGGTGTCCCCATAGAAGAACCCTTAGAAGAACCCTTTTTTGCTCCAGGTAGAACCTTTTTGGGTTCCACGTAGAACCCTTTCCACAGAGGGTTCTACATGGAACCCAAAAGGGTTCTACATTGAACCAAAAAGGGTGCTCCTATGGGGACAGCCAAGGAACCCTTTTGGAACCCTTTTTTCTAAGAGTGTAGGGAATATGGCTCTGGACAAAAGTACACTATTTTGCAATTAGAGCTCTGGTGAAAAGTAGGGCACGATTTTGGGAATAGGGTGCTATTTTGGCACGTACACAGAAGGACAGGTAGATGGACCCTAGGGGGGTCAGACAGAGATAGATAGATGGGCCCCACCTTGAGCTCCTTGTCCAGGGTGGTCCTGGGTGCCAGCGACCCCTGCACCATGTCCCCAGAGACGGGGAAGTTTCCTGGAAGCTCCTTGCAGCGCTGGATCATGCGGGGGTTTGAACCATTCAGACACTGGTACCCAAAGAACCAATCTTCCTTCCAGTGCTCCATACAGTACTCTGGAACCATAGGGATAATCAATCAATCAACCACAGAATGAAAAAGTACTGTCTGAATGTATCAATAATAATTTCTTAATATAATAATCTACAATACCGGTCAAAGGTTTTAGAACACCTACTCATTCAAGGGTTTTTCTGTATTTTCACTATTTTCTACATTGTTGAATAATAGTGAAGACCTCAAAACTATGAAATAACACATATGGAATCATGTAATAATAAAAAATGTGTTATATATTTGAGATTCTTCAAATAGCCACCCTTTGCCTTGATGACAGCTTTGCACACTCTTGGCATTCTCTCAACCAGCTGCATGAGATAGTCACCAGGAATGCATTTCAATTAACAGGTGTGTCTTCTTAAAAGTTCATTTGTTGAATTTCTATCCTTCTTAATGCGTTTGAGCCAATCAGTTGTGTTGTGACAAGATAGGGGTGGTATACAGAAGGTAGCTCTATTTTTGTAAAAGACCAAGTCCATATTATGGCAAGAACAGCTCAAATAAGCAAAGAGAAAAGACAGTCCATCATTACTTTAAGATGTCAAGGTCAGTCAATGCGGAACATTTCAAGAACTTTTAAAGTTCCTTCAACTGCAGTCGCAAAAACCATCAAGCGCTTTGATGAAACTGGATCTCATGAGGACCGCCACAGGAAAGGAAGACCCAGAGTTACCTCTGCTGCAGAGGATTAAGTTCATTAGAGCTACCAGCCTCAGAAATTGCAGCCCAAATAAATACTTCAGAGTTCAAGTAACAGACACATCTCAACATCAACTGTTCAGAGGAGATTGTGTGAATCAGGCCTTCATGGTCGAATTGCTGCAAAGAAACCACCACTGAAGGACACCAATAATAAGAAGAGACTTGCTTGGGCCAAGAAACACGAGCAACTACGTACAATACAATACTGGACACATGTTTAGTTTATAGGGGATGTATTTCTTTCTTGTTTTTGACTTTTTGGATGATTTGCGTAGTAGTATTGTATTACTGCACTGTAGGAGCTAGAAACACAAGCATTTCGCTGCACCTGCTGTAACATCTGCTAATCTGTGTACGCAACCAATAAACTTTGATTTGTTACATACAGTACATCTCTGATCATGCGAATATCAGATAAAAAATTTTTTAAAACTTGCTATGAAGTAAAATCATAAGTAATCATCATAGTAGTACATTTGAGTATATATACTTATGTTTCTACCTTACAGACATACTGTAAATTTGAATTAGTTCTCCAAAAATGTGTAGTAGACGAACCAGTTCTATAGGTTTACCGAAACGTTTAGGTGATCATCAAGAGGCGTCGGGTTAAGTAATAGTCAAATGTATTTGAACAAAAAAGAGAATCATATCAAAAGTAAATGTGAGCATTGCATTGTGAAAGGCCACGACGGCATTGTGAAAGGCCACGATATGAAAATGTGTTGCAATGTGAAACGGTAGATGAAACGCTGACTAGGTTTGGTGAAAAAGTGACTGTATGATTTTGTGTGTTGTACTTAGTCAATTGAACATTTGCTTAGAGTTCTGAAACAACTTCCTGTTTGGTGATGTGTTTTGAGTTTTGTACTAAGAATTGTAAAAAGGTACAAAATACTTGTGAAAATTGCACCATATGATATACTGTATAATAATAGGACTGAGAGAGTAAATATAGAGAAGTGTTATATGTAATGTGGGAAAATTAATTGACCATATATGAAACAATTATTTAATCAATTCTCTAAAATATTCAAAATTGACCTAATTACTTTATATGGAGATATATTGCAATGTGAAACAGTAGATGAAACACTGATTAAGTTAGGTGAAAACTGTTGTTGCATTACTCCGAGGCCTCACTTCCTAAACGTCTGTGATTAGGAACAGGAAGAGACTGGCAATAAAAAGTGTCGGCCTGTACTCTACAACCAATAACACCTCTGATGCAGATGGGAGGGAGCACTGAATGTAAATATTGTATATTTGTTTTACTGTACTCTACCAGCTATGGGGCTTTTGAGTTTCCAGAAGCATCGTTTAAAGTCCTCCAGATCATCCCATGACTTTCCAAACCTGATGGCTAGTTTCTTCAGAGACAGCTCTAGAATACTTGGAGAGAGAAGAAGGGAGGGAGAGATGGGTGAGAGAGAGAGGGTAGAGAGCGGGCGATGGGTGAGAGAGAGAGGGTAGAGAGCGGGCGATGGGTGAGAGAGAGAGGGTAGAGAGCGGGCGATGGGTGAGAGAGAGAGGGTAGAGAGCGGGCGATGGGTGAGAGAGAGAGGGTAGAGAGCGGGCGATGGGTGAGAGAGAGAGAGGGTAGAGAGCGGGCGATGGGTGAGAGAGAGAGGGTAGAGAGCGGGCGATGGGTGAGAGAGAGAGGGTAGAGAGCGGGCGATGGGTGAGAGAGAGAGGGTAGAGAGCGGGCGATGGGTGAGAGAGAGAGGGTAGAGAGCGGGCGATGGGTGAGAGAGAGAGGGTAGAGAGCGGGCGATGGGTGAGAGAGAGAGGGTAGAGAGCGGGCGATGGGTGAGAGAGAGAGGGTAGAGAGCGGGCGATGGGTGAGAGAGAGAGGGTAGAGAGCGGGCGATGGGTGAGAGAGAGAGGGTAGAGAGCGGGCGATGGGTGAGAGAGAGAGGGTAGAGAGCGGGCGATGGGTGAGAGAGAGAGGGTAGAGAGCGGGCGATGGGTGAGAGAGAGAGGGTAGAGAGCGGGCGATGGGTGAGAGAGAGAGGGTAGAGAGCGGGCGATGGGTGAGAGAGAGAGGGTAGAGAGCGGGCGATGGGTGAGAGAGAGAGGGTAGAGAGCGGGCGATGGGTGAGAGAGAGAGGGTAGAGAGCGGGCGATGGGTGAGGAGAGAGAGGGTAGAGAGCGGGCGATGGGTGAGCGAGAGAGGGTAGAGAGCGGGCGATGGGTGGGAGAGAGAGGGTAGAGAGCGGGCGATGGGTGGGAGAGAGAGGGTAGAGAGCGGGCGATGGGTGGGAGAGAGAGGGTAGAGAGCGGGCGATGGGTGAGAGAGAGGGGTAGAGAGCGGGCGATGGGTGGGAGAGAGAGGGTAGAGAGCGGGCGATGGGTGAGAGAGAGAGGGTAGAGAGCGGGCGATGGGTGGGAGAGAGAGGGTAGAGAGCGGGCGATGGATGAGAGAGAGAGGGTAGAGCGAGGGGGTGATGGGTGAGAGAGGGGGTAGAGAAAGAGATCGAGGGGGTGAGGTGGGGTAAGGAGAGAGAAATGGAACATATTTTTTTAAGAAAGGGGGAAGTTGAGACACATAATGTGGGTAAGATATATGTCTGAGCAAGTGAGGGACATTTTACATTAGATTTACATTAGATTTAGGGGAAATTTGACCAGCATGTGTGAATGTCAAGGCGTAAGAATAACATCACACAGAAAAATGTGTGTAACTCACGCATAGTGTAAGGAACCCTCAAAGTCGCTCCTTTTCTCGCTGTCAAAACGTACGTCCTGATGCAGGTCTGCTTCGGTCTTGGCATCGATACACTTGGGAATCCCAGAAGCCCATGCAGTCCATCTGGATAAACAAACATAACTGTAAGAACTAGGCTCTCTTTCTGGAGCGATTGGAATTGGGACGCGTGTGTGCATTTGTATTTCTGTGACTGTGTTCCTAAATAGGTGTGTGCACGTGTGTGTGTGTGTGTGTGTAACATCATTTCTGTAATCTTACTGACCTGTATATAGTTTGTCTCTCCTGCAGTTCTGTTTTTCTGTGAGCCAATAGCTGAGGAGAGGTATCGTCACAGAGTCTCTTCGCTAAAGGAGGGAGAGAGACAGCGAGAGAGGGATGACTCACTCACACATACAGGTAACTGCCAAAGTAAAGGGAACACTTGAGTAAACGAGGGATACAAATGATATTGAACGCAGGTGCTTCCACACAAATCAAATCCAATTGTATTTGTCACATGCGCCGAATACAACAGGACCTTACAGTGAAATGCTTACTTACAAGCCCTTAACCAACAATGCAGTTAAGAAAATTTCCCCCAAAAATGTAAGAGATAAGAATAACAAATAATTAAAGAGCAGCAGTAAATAACAATATCGGGGCTATATACAGAGGGTACCGATACAGAGTCATTGTGCGGGCGGCACCGGTGTCGAGGTAATTGAGGTAATATGTACATGTAGGTATTAAAGTGACTATGCATAGAAAATAAGAGATTAGCAGCAACATGGAAGGGGGGCAATGCAAATAATCTGTGTAGCTATTTGTTTCAGGAGTCTTATCGCTTGGGGGTAGAAGCTGTTTAGAAGCCTCTTTGACCTAGACTTGGAGCTCCGGTACCGCTTGCCGTGCAGTAGCAGGGAGAACAGTCTATGACTAGGGTGGCTGGAGTCTTTGACCATTTTTAGGGCCTTCCACTGACACCACCTGGTATAGAGGTCCTGGATGGCAGAAAGCTTGGCCCCAGTGATGAACTGGGCCGTTAACACTAGCCTCTGTAGTGCCTTGTGGTCAGAGGCCGAGCAGTTGCCTTACCAGGAAGTGATGCAACCCGTCAGGAAGCTCTCAATGGTGCAGCTATAAAACCTTTTGAGGATCTGAGGACCCATGCCAAATATTTTCAGTCTCCTGAGGGGGGGATAGGTTTTGTCGTGCCCTCTTCACAACTGTCTTGGTGGACCATGCTAGTTTGTTGGTGATGTGGACACCAAGGAACTTGAAGCTCTCAACCTGCTCCACTGCAGCCCCGTCGATGAGAATGAGGGCATGCTCGGTCCTCCTTTTCCTGTAGTTCACAATCATCTCCTTGGTCTTGATCACGTTGAGGGAGAGGATGTTGCCCTTGCATCACACGGTCAGGTCTCTGACCTCCTCCCTATAGGTTGTCTCGTCGTTGTCGGTGATCAGGCCTACCACTGTTGTGTCATCAGAAAATGATGGTGTTGGAGTTGTGCCTGGCCGTGTAGTCATGATTGAACAGGGAGTACCCTGAGGGGATCAGTGTGGCGGATGTGTTGTTACCTACCCTCACCACCTGGGGGCGTCAGGAAGTCGAGGATCCAGTTGCAGAGGGAGGTGTTTAGTTCCAGCGTCCTTAGCTTAGTGATGAGCTTTGTGGGCACTATGGTGTTGAACGCTGAGCTGTAGTCAATGAACAGCATTCTCACATGGATGTTCCTTTTGTCCAGGTGGGGAAGGGCAGTGTAGAGTGCAATAGAGATTGCGTCATCTGTGGATCTGTTTGGGCGGTATGCAAATTGGAGTGGGTCCTAGGGTTTCTGGGATAATGGTGTTGATGTGAGCCATGACCAGCCTTTCAAAGCATTTCATGGCTACAGATGTGAGTGCTACAGGTCGGTAGTCATTTAGGCAGGTTACCTTAGTGTTCTTGGGCACAGGGACTATGGTGGTCTGCTTGAAACATGTTGGTGTTACAGACTCGGACAGGGGGAGGTTGAAATGTCAGTGAAGACACTTGCCAGTTGGTCAGCGCATGCTCGCAATACACGTCCTGTTAATCCATCTGGCCCAGCGGCCTTGTGAATGTTGACCTGTTTAAAGGTCTTACTCACATCGGCTGCGGAGAGCGTGATCACACAGTCATCCGGAACAGCTGATGCTCTCATGCATGTTTCAGTGTTACCTGCCTCGAAGCGAGCATAGAATTTATTTAGCTCGTCTGATAGGCTCGTGTCACTGGGCAGCTCTCGGCTGTAATAGTTTGCAGGCCCTGCGACATCCGATGAGCGAGAGTTCTTCTTCAATTTGAGGTGAGTAATCCCAGTTCTGATGTCCAGAAGATGTATTTTCGGTCATAAGAGACAGTAGCAGCAACATTGTGTACAAAACAAGTTACGAACAAAGCGAAATAACAAAACAAAATAGCATGGTTGGTTAAGAGCTGATGAAACGGCTGCCCTCCCCTCCGGCGTCATTTTGCACAGTTGTGGTTCCAGAGTTAATTAAGCAATTAACATTCCATCATGCTTAGGGTCATGTATAAAAATGCCCAGTTGCTCATTATTTTGGCTACCATGGCTAGAAGAAGAGATCTCAGTGACTTTGAAAGAGGGGTGTCAAAGGAGCAGAGGGGTTTTGAAAGGTGTGTGTGTGAACACTTATGGGAATTTTCAGAGCAGCCCCTGAGACAGCGTTTTGCACCACCAACAACTAAACATCAAATGATGGAATTTCTATGCCAAGGTGCATTGAAGCTATTCTGGTGACTCGTGCCCTTTGTTTGACCAAATCTAGGACACAGATCTAGGATCTGCTTTCTCACCCCAAAACATTAACCTTTAACACGAAAGGGAAAAAAATGCAAACTGACTTGAGAGCAGTATATTGAGGGGCAACTTCTTTCCTTTACCAATTAATTACCTGTGCCTTCTCGTATCTCCACCTTGACGTCTCCTATGAGCCAGCGGTAGCAGGGGAAGGTGAGGGCTATACCACCACCTGGTGGCTCCACAGTGACATAGCGACAGAACCAGTTATCCTCTACCCAGTAACGCTGCTTCTCCAGACGAACCAGGAGGAGAGGACCCAGAGGGGCTGGGCTACACACCTTGTACTCATCCACCTGGGGGAGAGACACACACACACTTTATATGAACCTACCTAAAAATGACACACACATACACCTTGTACTCCGCTTGGATCACACGCACAACACAACACAGCCCTACTTACCGCTCCTCTACAGAAGTCCAGTCCAGGGTTGTCCAGGATTGTTCTCTCACTCTGTCCATTCTCTCCAACCAGGGTGACATATATGTAGTTATTGGTGCCGGAATACTCTGATGTGCCTGTAGCAACTGTCACCTTATATTCCTCCATCTAAAAACACTGGTACATGCACACACACACACACACACACACACAAGGCTGAGGTTGTTGGCTCTATGTCAGAACATTTCTGAGTGTGGTGCATAGGGGCTGAGGAGTCTGGTGTGTCCTCAAATACAGATCTCAGGTCAGTTTAATGTTTATCTTCTTATGGTTCAGGTTAAGACTTGAGGAGGGTAACCTGATCCTATATCTGTGCCTAAAGGTAGACCAGCTGGCAGGCAATTTCATGGTCATTTTCAATCTCTCCTTATCGCAGTCTATAATCCTGACATGTCTCAAGCTGACCACCATCATTCCTGCTCTCATGAGCTCTAAGGCTACCTGCGACATAGACTACCCCTCTGTAGCACTAAAATCTGTAATCATGAAGTGCTTTGAAATGCTGTCCATCATCCCAGACACCATAGACCAGGTGTCTGCAACCTTTTCTAGCAGGAGAGCTACTTAAAAATAAAAATAAATAAACATGTGCGTGCTATATATATATTTTTTTTGAGCTTTCAAATAGGCACATTCTTCTTTTCTCCTCTCCCCTGCAACTCTTCCCCCAGGTCCTTAGTGTACCAGAAAAGATAGTGCTTTCTGTCAATACACCTGGTAAAATAATGGTTATTATAAACTGGGTGGTTCAAGCCCTGAATGCTGATTGGCTGACAGCTGTGGTATATCAGACCGTATACAAAACATTTATTTTTACTGCTCTAATTATGTTGTTAACCGGTTTATAATAGCAATAAGGCACCTCAGGGGTTTGTGGTATATGACCAATATACCACGGCTAAGGGCAGTATCCAGGCACTCCGCATTGCGTCGTGCTTAACTCTAAGGGTTAAGCACTATGATATCAGTTTAGTATTTTCCCCAAACAAAATGATCTGGGACATTGTTCCTGGTTTTAGATTATTATTTGCACTAGAAATTACAATTGTTCATAGAGAAACAACGAATTTGGATGTTGTGAGTCCATGTCATGCTTAAATCACACCAGAAGACCTTTTTTTTTTTTTTAGGTCTGGCAAAAACAAACAAATAGATTTTTGAGTGTAATTCCCCTTTGTTTGCCATCTGGCCCTTTAGTTGCACATCTAGCGAGTGACGAATGTGTCATCTAATGTGCCGGTCTAGCAATGGTTCTGTACTGTTGCTGCTCATCTCATGGCAAAGGTAGCAAATAACAATACAAAAAAAAATAGATCAAAATAATTGATTAATTTGACAGGTAAGCCTACTTTGCAGTTAACATTTAGGCCTAATTGAGAACTTTTTGGGGAAAGTTTCTCTGTCAACCCACAAGACTGTTATCACATCAACTGGTACACACAGAGTGATAGACAAACGCACACACACCATACAGACAGATGGGCAATATTGCTGGAAATTAATTGGCAGATATTGTGTTAGGTTTGGCTTTTTTGGCCCGGTTTGCATGCATATCCTACTAGCAGTCACTTTTTATGTATAAACCCACCTGAACCCCTCCAGTAACCCTGCACATTGAATAAGGTACTGGCACTGACCTGTATATACTTGCATTCTAATGTTACTTTAACTCTTATTGTAGTTCGTGTTTTTCAATTTTTTAAATATTTTCCATGATTATCTATATTATTATCACTGCATTGTTGGGAAATAGCTCTCAAGGGGAGAATTGAACTGGACTGTTTTACCTGTTGTATCCTGTACGTGGCGAATAAACTTATGAAACTTTGCATGGATTAATAGCCTACGTCAGGCACACAGTTATCGGTACACACCCAATAGGTACGGCACCCCTCGCTCTAAAACAATGGAGAGACTTGTGAGCTGAGAAAAACGCACCCAAGACTCATAACTGAAAGCTAATGTTTGCACTTGTGCTTTTATCAGGGTTTTGTTTTTACAGCGTGTCCAGCCCTTTCCCTAATGGCAATATCACTTATTAACTTTGCCTGCCTTCCAAATGGCACCCTATGCATTCGGGCAGGGAGCGTTCTCCTGGCATCCGCCAAACCCAGATTTTTCAGTCGACACCTTGGCATTGCACATGGTGATCTTAGGCTTGTGTGCGGCTGCTCGGCCATGGAAACTCATTTCATGAAGCTCCCGACAAAAAAAAACAGTTATTGTGCTGATGTTGCTTCCAGAGGCAGTTTGGAACTCGGTAGTGAGTGTTCGCAACCGAGGACAGACGACTTTTTATGCTCTACGCGCTTCAGCCGTCGGCGTTCCCGTTCTGTGAGCTTGTGTGGCCTACCACTACACGGCTGAGACGTTTTTGCTTCTAGACGTTTCCAACTTCGCAATAACGGTGCTTAACGTTGACCGGAAGAGCTCCAGCAGGGCAGAAATTTGACAAACTACCTTGTTGGAAACAAGTACTTTTCTACTTTGCATTTCAGTACTTTTCTACCTGGCATTTCAGTACTTTTCTACCTTGCATTTCAGTACTTTTCTACCTTGCATTTCAGTACTTTTCTACTTCCTTGTACATTTCAGTACTTTTCAACCTTGCATTCCTATAGCATTCCCTTAGGTATGTAATCTAGTCTGTATGTAATCTATTGCAGACTAAATGCATTAATTCATATCCATTCAGAATGTGTGTAGTTTGTTCATCAGACAGTATAACAGCAAAAGGAAGAACTTACCTCACTGCTGTTAGGGAAAGATAGAACATTCACTGTTAGGCTCCGAACACTTTTCTCTACACCTCTTTCTCTCTCCTGTTTATTTCCGTGTACCTAACTCTTCCCCCGTCCCTATTTCCTCTTCCCTCACTCTCTCTCTTTCTTTGTGTAGAGTGCAAATTTTCTTCACTCCAGAGCAACCCTCACTCTCTCTCCTCTTCCCCCTCTCTCTGAAATCTCACTCAGAAAGTTAGTCAGTCCACTCCACTGTCAACCGGTTCAGTCATCCACCAGCAGTCTGCTACACTTCAAAATACACTTTAATAAAATCCTCTTTCATTCACACCCTCTCACTACCTGTCCACGTTTCCAAGCTAATGACTTGGCTTCTCTCTCTCCCCCTCCCTCTATCACTTTATGTCTACATGCCCTCCTCCCTCTGGCACCTCTCCCCTTCTCTCTCTCTCTCTCTCTCTCTTTCTCTCTCTAGCACAAGGAAATGAGAAGTACACCAACCTCTATGAGCACATACAGAGAGATAAGGCATTACAAAAGACCACTGAGGCATCATGCAAAAACCTAGTCTAAAAATATGTAACCAACACAACAAGCACCTCTCCTGAACTTACTGTGTAATCGTTTACACACTATGTTATATATAATTAGTGTCATATCTGATGTTCTCTTCAGAGAACCCCTACAGAGAAGCACAATACTGAGTCAAAAAATAAATCAAATGAAATGTATTCAGAGAAAATATTCACAAATTCAAATGAGGTTCTCGCACATGTCAACATGCATAATGTCACTCTGCGTATAGCTTTTACACATCTAAGAGATGCGGTCTGAGTAGACCTTACTTCTATCTGCAAAACGGGAGTTGCCTTGGAGACTGCCTTATTGTGTTTCGTGTGGAATGTGTAGACGGTGACAGGATCTGCTGCTTCATCCCGTGGGATAGAATCAGGCTGGTTCTAAACGTGTCATCTTTGGGCAAAGACTTAACTGACAGGTCCCCGTCACAAAACTCTTCGTTAAAAACGCTCAGTCAAGATGCCCCAGGATTCAACCTAGATTCGACACAGTATTCAAATAAAATGTTATTTTGTCACGTGCTTTCGAACACAACCTTACTGTAAAACGCTTACTTATAAAGCCCTTAACCCACAATGCAGTTCAAGAAATGGAGTTATGAAATAAATATTTATGCTTAGTTATGTGAAATCCATAGATTAGGGCCGAATACATTTATTTCAATTGACTGATTTCCTTATGTGATCTGTAACTCAGTCAAATCTTTGCAGCTGTTGCATTTCTATTTAGGTCTTTCTTTCATTGATCCCTATAATTCTGCACTCGTTTGCTCAATGGATTCTAGTGAGTCTGTTGACTAAATTCGAATTGAAAAAAGGTACACCTTATTTAAAAGGGATGACTTAAGATCAATTTAATGAAAACTCAAAGAGGAAATCCGTTGGCCAGCGAGTGGGAGGGTTTTCAGCGTGCGCATGGGAACCACGCCTGCAAGGCCCGTTATTACCCACCTGCATCAAGTAAGTCTGAATACCAACTTCTGAGAAGTGTGTAGGAAAGGCGTACATTTCCTAAGTGGAGAATGCAAGTATTGCAAAACAGATTTTTAGCAGTAAAGTTGTTTGGGTGTATGTAGGATGAAGGAACAACTTAAAAACCTTCACAGAATGTCTGCATACACTTACGCCTCTAAATTATGCATTGACCAGGCGGGTTCACACCCTCAAAACAGCATAAAAACCCAAGTTGACTCATTCCCAAAGTGAACACACAAACTGAAACGGCTCCTGAGACAAGACAATAAAGACTTTGCAAACCTGTTGAAACGGATAACTGCTTTTGACGTTTATTTTGTAAGAAAAGACGGGAGAACAAAAAGAACAGAAGTCATATACTGTCTATAAAGATCCAAAAACACTCAGTAACACAGCACACACCAGTACGAGCTGCAAAGTCTATGTTTTGATGTAAAATAATTGAAGCGTTTTTTAAATAATAATAGTCCAGAGAGTTGTATTACAAATGCATCTACTGTCCTGCATTCAAGACGAAACGTGATTGTTTAAGACCAATCTAATTCCAACCTCTATGGCTGGCTGTGAACAATTAGATCAGCTCTGAAAAAGATCTGATCTGATTGGTCAAAAGACCAATTAGTGAGAGGCCTCCCGAGTGGAGTGGCGCAGTGGTCTAAGGCTCGGCATCGCTGTGCTAAGCTGTGCCACTAGAGATTCTGGGTTCGAGTCCAGGCTCTGTCGCAGCCGGCCGTGACCGGGAGACCCATGGGACGGCGCACAGTTGGCCCAGCGTCGTCCAGGTTAGGGAGGGTTTGGCCGGCAGGGATGTCCTCGTCCCATCGAGCACTAGAGACTCCAATGACGGGCCGGGCGCAGTACACACTGACACGGTCACCAGGTGCACAGTGTTTCCTCCGACACATTGGTGCGGCTAGCTTTCCAGGTTAAGCGGGCATTGTGTCAAGAAGCAGTGCGGCTTGGTTGAGTCGTGTTTTCGGAGGACGCATGGCTCTCGACCTTCGCCTCTCCCGAGTCCGTACGGGAGTTGCAGCGATGAGACAAAACAAACTACCAATTGGATACCATGAAATTGGGAAAAAAAGGGGTGTAAAAAAATATATATAAAAATAAAACGAAGACAAATTAGTGGAAAAAAAGATCAGAATTGGGGTGCCCGTCTAAACCCAGCCTCAATGTGTTGAACATTGTCTTAGCAGTATGTTGATAATGAAAGAATGTGTGAGACTATGGAAGGGGCTAGAAATCGAGTTGTTCTGTAGGTATTGTGATGGAGCCGTGCCTGGCCTTGTTTAGGATGGGCGGTTGGATCCAGAGGGTACATTGTCTGGAGGGCAGGCTACGATGTCGGCTAGCATGGACGCCATCGCTTCTTCATCCAACTGAGAGAGAGAGTGTGGGTTGTTAGATTCAATTCTGTGGCAGAGGAAATGCACAACGGTCATTAACCAACATAATTTGTATATCTGCAAGTATTCCCCCTAAGCCATGACCATGTAACACATGGGAAATGTGTGGGTTGTACAGTACAAAAAGCCTGAGTGGTATAATGGTTATATGGACACATTTTGAACAGAGTGTTTCTGAGTCTTTTTCTTACCTTTTTCTTCTCTGTTCCTTCCTCCTCTCTCTTTCTCTTCATCCCTCTCCCATCCTCTCTTTCTTTCTCTCGTTCAGGCCCCTCTCCCTTGCTCTCCCTCGGAGCTGTTGATGACCTCCTGTCCGGTATTGTCGCCGCCCTGTTTGGATATTTCTCCCTCCTGATTGGATGGCTGATCGTCACTGTCCACCCTCACTTCCGGTGCAGGCTCCGCCTCCTGTTGGTGTTGAGCAGCAGGACCGTCTTCAGAAGAGGACGTTCCCTCCGGCCGATAACCTCCCTTCTGCTCCCATGACCTCACTTTCTGCCCATGCCCGGCCCCTTCCTCATCTAGCTCTGCCTGAGCTAGCTCTCTCTCAGAGCTCCGCCCGTCACACACAGGATCTGAGGCATGTTCGGGTCATTCATTCCTTCATTGGCATCCTCCTCTCCCTCTTCCTCCAGCACTCCGATGCTCTCTACCTCCTGAGCCTTTATCCTTCCTTCCCCCTCGCTCTCCACTCGGAATCCTCCTATCCCTCCCTCCGCCAACCCTCTGAGCACCTCTCCTTCCTCTCATCCCTCCTATCCTCCCTTCTCCGTCCAACAGCCGAATCTCTCCCTCTTCTTCATCCTCAATCTCCTCCCCCTTATAATCATCAAGGTCTCCATCAAATATCCTCATCTGGGAAATCGTTCTCTTCCAACTCATCCTCCTCTTCTTCATCAGAGCTGTTGATATTAATGACCGTGTGATCTTCGTCAATGGATTGCTGTTGCTGCTGTAGGGCTCTGCTGGACTGGGCTAACTGGTTCTGGTGAACCTGTAGAGTTCGAGAATTGTATTTAAAAGGCACAATACGTAGAGATAGCGCTGCCATTTCCTGGTTTCTAAAATTCATATTTTTTTGGCCTGATTTCAAGTTTGTGACAAAACAAGCTATGTTTAGTGTAGATAATCATTGTACCATCCATACCTTTGTGAAATGTATTTTCAATAACCCAAAATATTGTATTTTGTACAAAATCAAAAGATAAATGACACACAAGCGAAACTTAATGACAGGACATTTAAGTGAAAATTAAGTGATTTTTGTACCTGTATGGGAAGATCTAGTGCTGGAGGCTGGCCCTGGAGCAACATCTGCTGGAGCTGGGTTCCAGGCAGGGAGTCAGTCCCGACTCCTAACCCCACAGAGGGTTCCCCGAGTTGGGCCACACCGGTGGAGTTGAGAGGGGGAACCAGAGAGACTAGCGGAGCTGGAGGGAACAAGTTGACGGTGTAGTTTGGGGTGAAGGAGGGGAGGAGAGGGTGAGGGAGGGAGGTAGAGGGAAGGTCGTTGGAAAGGGGGAGGGAGATGTCCCCACCCGGGTCGCCCCTTGGACAGGGCATGGGGAGTGTGACGCCACCTGGTGCTAAGGAAGACCCGGGAAGAGTGGCCGCAGCGCTGGTGCCATCTTGGCTTTCCAACATCAGCATCCTCTGTGGCACGATGACCACACCATCGTCCGAATCGCTCTCTAGCGAAATCTCCATATCCGATGCCTCTTCTTTGTCGTAGAGGATGAAAACGGGTCTCTGGCCGCCGGAGAGCACTGGAAGAACCAGAGGTAAGTGGTTGTCCAGGGAGCTGGGGAAGGGAGGTCCGGGGGCGGGCCCCCCTAGGAGGTTGGATGCCTGGGGGGGTTTGAGGGTGAGGGGGAAAGAGAGAGAGGGGGGGCGCGGATGGAGGAGGGAGTTGCATATGGTCAGGGCCTCTGTACAGAAGGAGGATACCTGGAGAAAGATGGGGAGAGATGGGGATAAAGAGAAACAGATTCAGGAAGCAAATGTATTCCAAAAAGGTCGCTTGCCAGTCCAGTACATATCACTAAGGATACAAATTTGCCTGAGCTAACCAAAAGCAGAAAACAACAGCACACATGGAAAACACTCCTACGCTATAAACAAATCTTCCCAGAGTATTACACCTCTCTAAACCAGTCTAAACAGTCCTCAACAGCACGAGGGTAAAATGACACCACTGAACACACGCAGGTGTTCATCATCCAGTAGCTTTATCACCTGAGCTTCAGCTAAGAGGCAATGACTGAAATGCATGTAATTACGGTCGCATCCTTCACACGCCTCAGAACAAACTGCACAATCAACTCTAGAAAATGAATCCGCTGTTGTAAATGCTTTCATTGGACATGTTCATAAGGTTACACTATAAGGGTGGCTACTTTGAACAATCTCAAATAGAAAATATATTTGGATTTGTAAAAAAAAAAAAAATGGTTACATGATTCCATGTGTTATTTCATCAGTTTTGATTATTCTACAATGTAGAAAATAGTCAAAATAAAGAAAAACCCTGGAATGAGTAGGTGTGTCCAAACTTTTGACTGGTACTGCACGTACACACACACACACACACACAGTGCTTGTATGTGTCGTTGAAATTGTTCCATGTTGCGTTTATATTTTTGTTCAGTATGCAGTAGATATATCAAATAGGGGGGAGTGAGGCTATGGGGGTTTTATAAATAAGTATCAACCAGTGGGTCTTGTGACCGATACAGAGATGACCAGTTTACAGAGGAGCATGGAGGGCAATGATATGTCCTATGAGGCGCATTGGTGGCAAATCTAATGGCCGAATGGTAAAGAACATCTAGCCGCACGAGAGCACCCTTACCTGCCGATCTTTGAATTATGTCTCCGTAATCTAGCATGGGTAGGATGGTCATCTGAATCAGGGTTAGTTTGGCAGTTGGGGTGAAAGAGGAGCGATTACGATAGAGGAAACCAAGTCTAGATGTAACCTTAGCCTGCAGCTTTGATATGTGCTGAGAGAAGGACAGTGCCATACTCCCAAGTACTTGTATGCAGTGACTACCTCAAGCTCTAAACCCTCAGAGGTAGTAATCACACCTTGTTAAGAGGGGCATTCTTCTTACCAAACCACATGACCTTTGTTTTTGGAGGTGTTCAGAACAAGGTTAAGGGTAGAGAAAGCTTTGTTGTAGAGCATTTAACACAAAATTCAGGGAGGGGCCAGCTGATTAAAAGACTCATCTGCATATAAAATGGATGAGAGAGCTTTCTACTGCCTGAGCTATGTTGTTGATGTAAATTGAGAAGAGTGTGGGGCCTAGGATTGACCCTTGGGGTACTCCCTTGTTGACAGGCAGTGGCTAAGACAGCAGATTTTTTGACTTTATACACTGCACTCTTAGCAAACCAGGCCAAAGACCCCTCAGAGACACCAATACTCCTTAGCCGGCCCACAAGAATGGAATGGTCTATCGTATCAAAAGCTGTGGCCAAGTCAATAAAAATAGATGCACAATATTGCTTAGAATCAAGGACATTGGTGACATCATTGAGGACCTTTAAGGTTGCAGTGACATCCATAACCTGAGCGGAAACCAGATTGCATACCAGAGACATCAAGAAACCCAGTCAGTTGATTATTGACAAGTTTGTCCAACACTTTTGATAAACAAGGCAAAATAGAAATAGGCCTATAACAGTTAGGATCAGCTTGATCACCCCCTTAATGAAAGGAAGGACTGTGGCTGCCTTCCAAGCAATGGGAACCTCCCCAGAAAGGAGAAACAGGTTAAAAAAGTCAGAGATTGGCTTGGCGATGATAGGGGCAGCAACCTTAAATAAGGGTCTAAACCATCTGACCCAGATTTTTTTTGGGGTCAAGTTTAAGGAGCTCCTTTAGCACCTCGGACTCAGTAACTGCCTGCAGGGAGAAACTTTGTAGCGGGGCAGGGGAAAAACAGGGAGAAGCATCGGGGATAGTCGCATTAGAAAGGGTGGGAGCTGAGGAAATGTTGGACGGACAAGGAGGCATGGCTGAGTCAAATAGGAATCCTGACTTAATGAAGTGGTGATCTGCCTCTGGTACGGTGTCCCAGATGTCATGAAGATTAGGAATACTGAGGCCTTTGTTTCTCCAGGCTCTCTCCATCTCAGTGACACCCCCCACATCTTATCTATGGAATGCCAGCTGTAGGTTTTTACCTAGCCATCACTTAGTTGCCAGCCCCAGTTTAAAAAACTCCTCTCAGTTCACTCAGAATGAAGGAAATACATGTTACTATGTTACTTACTACAGTATTAGTTAAGTCAATAATTGCTAACTATTCATCTCAAACAAATAAGGTGAATACATCATTTTCCCCTCACACGCTACAAGCTTGGCACACCTGTATTTTGGGAGTTTCTCCCATTCTTCCCTAAAGATCCTCTCAAGCTCTGTCAGCGTGGATGGGGAGAGTCGCTGCACAGCTATTTTCAGGTCTCTCCAGAAATATTAGATCGGGTTCAAGTCCGGGCTCTGGCTGGGCCACTCAAGAACATTCAGAGACTTGTCCCGAAGCCACTCCTGCGTTGTCTTGGCTGTGTGCTTAGGGACGTTGTCCAGTTGGAAGGTGAAACCCAGTCTGAGGTCCTGAGCAGGTTTTCATCAAGGATCTCTGTACTTTGCTCTGTTCATCTTTGCCTCGTTCCTGACTAGTCTCCCAGTGCCCGCCACTGAAAAACATCCCCCAGCATTTTGCTGCCACCACCATGCTTCACCGTAGGGATGGTGCCAGGTTACCTCCAGACGTGACGCTTGGCATTCAGGCCATCAGACCAGATAATCTTGTTTCTCATGGTCTGAGTCTTTAGGTGCCTTTTGGCAAACTCCAAGCGGGCTGTCATGTGCCTTTTACTGAGGAGTGGCTTCTGTCTGGCCATTCTACCATAAAGGCCTGATTGGTGGTGCTGCAGAGATGGTTGTCCTTCTGGATGGTTCTCCCATCTCCAAGAGGAACTCTAGAGCTCTGTCAGAGTGACCATCGGGTTCTTGGTCACCTCCCTAACCAAGGCCCTTCTCCCCCCGATTGCTCAGTTTGGCAGGGAGGACAGCTCTAGGAAGAGTCTTGGTGGTAGCAAACTTCCTCCATTTAAGAATGATGGAGGCCACTGTGTTCTTGAGGACCGTCAATGCTGCACACATTTTTTGGTACCCTTCCCCAGATCTGTGCCTCGACACAATCCTGTCTCGGAGCTCTACGGACAATTCCTTCGACCTGATGGCTTGGTTTTTTGCTCTGACATGCACAGTCAACTATGGGACCTTATAAATACATTTGATTTGATTCTATATATAGCCCTTCGTACATCAGCTGATATCTCAAAGTACTGTACAGAACTGTCATAGACAGTTGTGTCTTTCCAAATCATGTCCAATCAATTGAATTTACCACAGGTGAACTCCAATCAAAGTTGTAGAAACATCTCAAGTATGATCAATGGAAACAGTATGCACCTGAGCTCAATTTCGAGTCTCAAAGCGAAGGGTCTGAATACTTAAGTAAATAAGGTATTTCAGTTTTTATTTTTAATACATTTGCAAAAATTTTAACAAACGTGTTTCCGCTTTGTCATTGTGGGATATTGTGTGTTGATTGCTGAGGAATATTATTTTTTAAATCCATTTTAGAATAAGGCTGTGGAAAAAGTCAAGTGGTCTGAATACTTTCCGAAGGCACTGTATGTATGCATGTATAGATATATCTGTGTGTGTGTTCTGTACGTGTACTTGTGTTTGTGCATGTGTTGATTGTGTGCTTGCAGTGTATGAGTTGGTGGGTGTGTGTGTGTATATGTTCTTATTTAAAGTGGAACGGAAGAGGCAGAATCATGTTTACTTGATTGCTTAAACACAGACCACCAAACCAAAACACGACAGTGTGCTAGTCACAGCCCCCAAATAACCCTTTAGTTCCCCTCCCTGAGTGTGTGTGTATGTACTTTCAGGTTGCAGTCCCTCTGTGTGTAGGTCAGGTTCCTGCATGTGTGTGTGTGTGCGCGTGCATGCATGTCTATTAGTGTGTGTGTGTCCCTGTGGGTATATTACCCCCTACCTTCAGACTCCTATCCCTCCTCCCGTGGGGGGCAGAGAGAGCGGGGAGGAAAGGAGCACACGCATAAAGAAACATGATCACAAACATGACCAAAATTATTGGCACCCTTGGTAAAGATGAGTAAAAAAAGACTATTTTATGCAAATACTGAACCATATTGTATGCTCCATAAAATGGAAAATTATATTATACTAATACAATTGCTCAGAGGAAGATTTTGTTAATATTTTCACACTCAAAAAGACACCGGTCAAAATTATTGGCACCCCTGTTTTCAATACTCCGGCACTGAGCCTTTTTCTAAAATGTTTTATGAGATTGGAGAATACATTGGGGGGGGGATCTTAGACTATTCATCCATACAGAATCTTTCCAGATCCTTGATATCCTTCGTCTGCCTTCTTCAATTCAAACCACAGGTTTTCAATGGGGTTCAGGTCCGGAGACTAAAATGGCCATTGGCAAAATATTGATTTTGTGGTCAATTAACCATTTCTTTGTGGAATTTGCTGTTTGCTTGGGGTTATTGTCTTGCGGTCAAGTTTCAGCTCCCTAGCAGAGGCAACTGGGTTTTTGGCTAAAATGTCCTGGTATTGGGTAAAGTTCATAATGCTGTTGACCTTAACAAGGGCCCCAGGACCAGTAGAAGCAAAATTGGCCCATAATATCAGCGATCCACCACCACCATATTTTACAGTAGGTATGGGGTTCATCTCTGCTTATCACAACTTCTTTCAAACACCAAACCCACCACTGGTGTGCGTAGCCAAATAGTTTTCATTTTCATGTCATCTTACAAATGTAGATGCTTGGAGTTTGCTAAACGGCATTGGCAATTGGATCGGAACCGGCACTATGGCCAGATGACAGCAAAATAAAGCTCTTTGGCAGCGCACACCAGTAGTAGGTTTGGCGTTGAAAGCAGGATGTAATAAGCAGAGAACAACCCCATACCTACTGTAAAATATAGTGGAGATCTTTGATATAATCATTTTGAAACCTTATCTTTTAAGATAATTTTTTATTACTTGTTAAACAAAATATGGGGTTCAATTGGATTAGTATAAAATCATTTCCCAAACTAATTAGCATACAATATAGCTCAGTACTTGTATTATTTATTCTATACAGTCTTTTTGTTTTGCTCGTCTTTATCAAGGGTGCCAATAATGTTGTTCATGGCTGTATTACAGGGAAGGTAATACAACACACAGATGAGACACACACAACTGACCTTGTGTATATCATCCTTCAGTAGAGATCCACTGGTCAGTATGACTTGTCTCAATGCTGCAAAGAGAGAGATGTATCACTATACTCATCACAGCTCGTCAAGATATCATTGACCTGTGATTGATTGTAAATGCTAAAAATACACTATGAAAGGGATCGGTCATTCATTGGCAACATGGACTGGAAAATGTATACATTTGTTTTGCTTACACACATCTCCAATAATCAACAAATGTCAGCACACTAGATAAACCCCCGCACCTCTGAGTGCAGACAGGCAGGTGTCCTGATTGGCCAGCGAGTCTCCTTTCCTCTGGAAAGAGGCGCCGCCCCTGTCGCTCACAGCCAATCCAGGCTTCCGGCTTTTAGAGCAGGGCTTTTTGGAAACCAGATCACGGAGCTGAGGAGAGCTGGTGGGCTGGAGAGGAGGAGGAAAAAGAGAGGAGAGGGGGATGGTGTTAGACTTAAGTGGAGCGTGAGTAAATATCCTGCAATGGCACCCTATTCCCTATGTAGTGCACTACTATTGACCAACATTTTTTGACCAGAAATAGTGGTTACACTACATAGCCATAGTAATGACCATCCTAAGCTTCTCGTTGGCAATATACCAATCAGATCCTCTTACCCTAACAGAGTCCGCCAAGGGTGTGTTGTCACCCAGCAGGTGGGCCAGTAGGAGCTCGGAGTGGGTGGGGCTTCCCTGCAAGACACAGGCTGAGGCTCCTCCCACTCTTACCCAGAGTTCTAAGGTACGGTACAAGGACACACGCACTGCACTATGGGTCAAAAAGTGAGAGATTATGAACATACGAATACAAATAAAGGAGGTTTGGAGTGTGTGTAGTTCGCCAGTGTGTGTGTGTCAGTGGAGGCTGCTGAGGGGAGGACGGCCCATAATGGCTGGAACGGAGTGAATGGAATGACGTCAAGCTATGTGTTTGAAGTATTTGATACTAGTCTACTCATTCCGCTCCAGCCTTTACCGCGAGCCCTGCCTTCCCAATTCACTTCTTTGGGGTAGGGGGCAGTATTAGGTAGCTTGGATGAAAAACGTGCCCAGATTAAGCTGCCTGCTACTCAGCCGTAAAAGCTAGAATATGCATATAATTAGTACATTTGGATAAAAAACACTGAAGTTTCTAAAACTGTTTGAATGAGGTCTGTGAGTATAACAGAACTCATATGGCAGGCAAAAACCAGCCCCCATTGAAGATACAGGGTGATATTAGTTATATTTCACTTCCCACGGCTTCCACTAGATGTCAACAGTATTTAGAACCTGTTTTGAGGATTCTACTCTAAAGGAGGGGCTCATAAGGGCTCTTTGAGTGAGTGGTTTGGCAGAGTGCCACAGCTTAGGTCTGGCGCGCTCACGTGAAAGGTAGCTACGTTCCACTTCATTTGTACAAACAAAGGAATTGTCCGGTTGGGACATTAATGAAGTTTCATGTTAAAAACATCCTAAAGATTGATTCCATACTTAGGTTGGCATGTTTCTACAGGCTGTAACGGAACTGTTTGAACTTTTCGTCCGACGTTCAGCGCGACCTGAACACGCTTTTGGATTTGTTTACCAAACGCCTAACAAAAGAAGATATTTGGATGTAACTGATGGACATTATCGAACAAATCAAACATTTATGGTGGAACTGGGATTCCTGGGAGTGCATTCTGATGAAGATCATCAAAGGTAAGTGAATATTTAAAATGCTATTTCTGAGTAATGTTGACTACCCAATATGGCGGATATCTTTTTGGCTGCTTTGTTGTCTAAAGGCTGTACTCAGATTATTGCATGGTTTGCTTTATCCGTAAAGTTTTAAAAAAAAATCTGACAGCGGTTGCATTAAGGAGAGGTTTATCTAAAGTTCCATGTATAATAGTCGTATCTTTATCAATGTTTATTATGAGTATTTCTGTAAATTGATGTGGCTCTCTGCAATATCACTGCATGTTTTAGAACTACTGAACGTAATGCGCCAATGTAAACTCAGATTTGTTTATATAAATATGAACTTCATCAAATAAAACATACATGTATTGTGTAATATGAAATCCTATGAGTGTCATCTGATGAAGATCATCAAAGGTTAGTGATACATTTTACCTCTATTTGTGCTTTTTGTGACTCCTTTCTTTGGCTGGAAAAAATGGCTGTGTTATTCTGTAGCTTGGTGGTGACCTAACATAATCGTTTGTGGTGCTTTCGCTGTAAATCCTTTTTGAATTTGGCGCCCTGCACTTTCACTGGCTGTTGCGGGGGGGGGGGGGGGGTCCGCTAGCGGAAGCCACCAACCTCCTTTGGTTTGTATGTACGCGTAGCGCGCAGGGGGTTTGTGTGTGTGTGTGAGATACCTGAATGCTCTCTGTTGTCCCAGGCTGGTTTCAGGTAGAGGGTCCAGGCAGACAGGGTCTGAGAGAACAGTCTCTGTAGCACACTGGAATACTGCACCAACCCACTGCCTAAACTGAGATAGGAAAGAAGAATTCAAGTCCATCAGTCCACTAATTAATAAAACACCCATTGCATTTAGATTTTTTTTTTCAAGCCAGCACTTGCGTAGCCTGATCCCAGATCTGTTTGTGCGGTCATGCCAACTCCTTGTCCCTCATTGTTTGACTAGACAATGAGAGCAATGGAGTTGGCATGAGCGCACAAACAGATCTGGGACCAGGCTAGCACTTGGGTTGCCTTCAGTAGGTACTTACGCTGTGATGAGAGCGTGCAGCACCCGCAGAGTATCTTTGTGTATGGCAGGCAACACCAGCAGCTTCACACACCCATCAGCTGTTACATTCTGTTGATAAAGAGAGCCTTGTTAACGATACACCAAAACCCCCGTGTACCGAACCTTACTGCATTTTTGGTGGTTGAATGTTTATTACATTTTTTGGGGGTGGAGGGGGGTGTTTGACAAAACAGTGGTGAGTGAGTGAGTGAGAGAGAGAGAACTCACTATGCTCTTGGAGCTGACCGCCAGGGCGCGACAGACCAGGTTGAGCACCTGCTGTACAGGTAGATGCACTGCAGAGGCCGGGTCCACACTGTGTGTGTGAGAGAGAAGAGACAGACATGAACAATTGTAATTTGGGTAGTTAGTAAAAGCTTCCAGTGTGTGTGTGTGGACCTACCGGAGTGTGTGTTTGAGAGCCAGGCAGGCAGCTCTGTGTCTGTGTTGTAACTGCAGCAGGAGGAGGGGGTCTGTGTCATGCAGAGGAGAGTAGGGCAGCTCTACACCTGGCCCTTCATACTGCACTGTCCCTTCTGAAACACAAGAGGGCAGAACACACAGTAGGGAAAGAGGCATGACTCACTAGACTAGATAATAGGGATGGGAATCGTTCCTTTCAAGCACGATCTAGATACATGGGCTCTGATATGGATACTTTTAGTTTGAAACGTTTCGGTTTGATTTGAGGAACAACATTTGTTGCATGAAACCATTCATTTTCCGTTCTAAATTCAAACCTGTTACCGATGGTGCTATAGCCTGACGACTCACACTAAATTCTCACGCTGCTCTGTTGTTCCCTACCGACTTTAGTCCGAGACTGTCATCATTGAAGTTGTTCGTGGTGATGAGGGCACGTGGGGCTTTGTACAAAAAGTCCTCAGCGATTTGATCGTCTCTAACCAATCAGAGTATCAAATCCAAAGACTAATTTTCAAACCGCCGCTCTGGCCCAACCCATTGGCTTCTAAATCAATCAGACGGTGCGAATGTGTTCAAATTTGGTGTAGGGTTGGGGAGGTATTCATTGCGGAGGAGAAACTAATGTCCGTGGGCGTGACGTAGCATTTGGCTGGAGCAAGGAGTCTGGGTTGCCAGGAAACGGGAGCTGAGGATCTGAGCATCCAGATTAGGGGGGGATGTTTTATCTGAACTCCTCATCACTTACTGTTTAACTTGCCAATTTAACAGATGCTTTTTTTATAATAATGATTCAATATTTATAGCCAATTAATATAAAACACAGCTTTGGATTTCACCCCCGTCTCAAAAACAAAATGGTGAAGCTCGCAAAAAAATTATTGCTGCACTTTATGAAATTACAAATTTAAACCCGCTCCTCCGCTCTCTCCACTGGCTTCCAGTTGAAGCTCGCATCCGCTACAAGACCATGGTGCTTGCCTACGGAGCTGTGAGGGGAACGGCACCTCAGTACCTCCAGGCTCTGATCAGGCCCTACACCCAAACAAGGGCACTGCGTTCATCCACCTCTGGCCTGCTCGCCTCCCTACCACTGAGGAAGTACAGTTCCCGCGCAGCCCAGTCAAAACTGTTCGCTGCTCTGGCCCCCCAATGGTGGAACAAACTCCCTCACGACGCCAGGACAGCGGAGTCAATCACCACCTTCCGGAGACACCTGAAACCCCACCTCTTTCAGGAATACCTAGGATAGGATAAAGTAATCCTTCTCACCCCCCTTAAAAGATTTAGATGCACTATTGTAAAGTGGCTGTTCCACTGGATGTCTTAAGGTGAACGCACCAATTTGTAAGTCGCTCTGGATAAGAGCGTCTGCTAAATGACTTAAATGTATTAAATGTAAACTGTTCCTGTAAAAATGACCCAATGCAATAACTGTTTAAAGCAAAACTACCAAAACTATTTCTTATGGTCAAACCTGGCAATCGAAAAAAAGACCCAATCAGCAGTTAGATGTGAAAATCAGCAAGATGTAAGTTGTGTCCACTCCGGTAGCCTACACAACTTCACCGGTAAAACACAATTTTCTACAATGCATTTAGTAACAATAACCCAGCAAATTAAAACGGTTGTCACCCAACTAATAAAGCCTATGATTTGACATTGCAAAAGCCATTTTACAAGCATTGGAATGCTGAAGTTGCCATGCAGGAGTTTGAATATAAGATCAGTGGTAGAGATGCACGATATATCGGTAAGCATATCGGAATCGGCCGACCTTAGCTAAAAATGCCAACATGCCAACAAAAGCAGAAAAATACTAAGCGCAAACTTCCAACAACTAAACAAGTTCAAGTCGTCATTTGAAAGAGGAAGAAAGTTTCAGCGAGACAACTCAAAGGTGAAATCCATTAATGCCAAGATAATGGAATTAATTGCCATTGACAATCAACCGCTCTCTTTCCTGGATGATGTTGGCCTTCGCCGACTGGTCGAACACCTCGAGCCCCGGTACACACTACCAAGTAGGCGCTATTTTTAGATGTTGCCCTACCAGAGTTACACAGTTTTGTTGAAACGCACATCCATGAGCTAGCTTGACTGAGATTTGGACCAGCGAAGTCAGCCACATGGGCATGCTGAGCCTGACAGCACCGTGGGTCGACGAGGATTTCGTACTGAGGAAAGCTGTATTGCTCAAGAATGTGCTGGTTCACATACCGCTGCTGCCATTTCAATGGTATTTGAGAACATGTTTGAAACTTGGAAACATGAACACATTCCTCGCTCCATCCGAACAACTGACTCGAGAAATAAGCTAATAAACCGCGTCTGCAGCAGACGTGATATCCTCGGTCATGGCATTGAAACGCCTGCTCAACAAAACACAAACACAGTTAAAACTTGCAAAAGTATTCCACAAGAGGCTGTGAATAAGCAGTTCGGTGGAATTCTCTCTAAGTCGCCATCATGCTCGGTGCTAGGTACCTAGCATCATGCTCGGTGCTAGGTACCGCTACGTCGATGGAGACAAGAAACAGGGTTTACATGAAATGTTACAGACACAGCTGGACAAGACGGAACCGGACAGTGACAGTGCGCACCGAGGATGAGAGGCCACGGACAGACCGAGCTGAAACTTCACTGCTTGACATGTATGATGAAATCCTGGTTGAGACTGAACTAATCTGGAGTAATTCTCCTGTCTTATCTGGTGTCCTGTGTGAATTTACAGTTGGAGTCGGAAGTTTACATACACTTAGGTTGGAGTCATTAAAACTTTTTCAACCACTCCACAAATTTCTTGTTAATTAACAAACTATAGTTTTGGCAAGTCGGTTAGGACATCTACTTTGTACATGACACAAGTCATTTTTCCAACATTTGTTTACAGACAGATTATTTCACTTATAACTCACTGTATCACAATTCCAGTGGGTCAGAAGTTTACATACACTAAACTAAGTTGACTGTGCCTTTAAACAGCTTGGAAATTCCAGAAAATGTTGTCATGGCTTTAGAAGCTTCTGATAGGCTAATTGACATCATTTGAGTCAATTGGAGGTGTCCTTGTGGTTGCATTTCAAGGCCTACCTTCAAACTCAGTGCCTCTTTGCTTGACATCATGGGAAAAATCAAAAGAAATCAGCCAAGACCTCAGAAAATAAATTGTAGACCTGTCTGGCCAACAACCTCCTTTCCTCAGTAAGAGCATACTTGTGTCATGCAATAAAATGAAAATTAATTACTTAAAAATCATATAATGTGATTTTCTGGATTTTTGTTTTAGATTCCGTTTCTCACAGTTGAAGTGTACCTATGATAAAAATTACAGAGCTCTACATGTTTTGTAAGTATCAAATACTTGTTCTCCCCACTGTATATCCTGTCTCAGTTACACCAGCTCTGTCAGGCAGAATGGGCCAAAATTCACCCAAATTATTGTGGGAAGCTTGTGGAATGCTACCCGAAACATTTGACCCAATTTAAAAAATTTAAAGGCAATGCTACCAAATACTAATTGAGTGTATGTAAACCTCTGACCCACTGGGAATGTGATGAAAGAAATAAAAACTGAAATAAATCATTCTCTCTACTATTTTTCTGACATTTCAAACTCTTAAAATAAAGTGGTGATCCTAACTGACCTAAAACAGGGAATTTTTACTAGGATTAAATGTCAGGAATTGTGAAGAACTGAGTATAAATGTATTTGGCTAAGGTGTATGTAAACTTCCGACTCTCTCTAATCCTCTCCCTTTCTCTCTGAGGATCTGAGCCCTAGGATCATGCCTCAGGACTACCTGGCCTGATGACTCCTTGCTGTCCCCGGTCCACCTGGTCATGCTGTGCTACCTTGTCCCAGACCTGTTGCTTTCAACTCTCTAGAGACAGCAGGAGCGGTAGAGATACTCTGAATGATTGGCTATGAAAAGCCAACTGACATTTACTCCTGAGATGCTGACCTGTTGCACCCTCTACAACCACTGTGATTATTATTATTTGACCGTTGGTAATCTATGAACATTTGAACATCTTGGCCATGTTCTGTTATAATCTCCACCCGGCACAGCCAGAAGAGGACTGGCCACCCCTCATAGGCTGGTTCCTCTCTAGGTTTCTTCCTAGGTTCCGGCCTTTCTAGGGAGTTTTTGCTGTTTGGGGTTTTTAAGATGGGATTCTGTACAGCACTTAAGGACTTTATAAATCAATGTGATTGATTGAACAAATGAACAAGAAAACAGCACAACAAGTAAGTGAAAGGAATAGGTTTTGATTATGTTTTACTGGTAATGGGGATATACAGTACAAAAAAGTATTTAGTCAGTCACCAATTGTGCAAGTTCTCCCACTTAAAAAGATGATAGGTACACTTCAACTATTACAGACAAAATGGAAAAAAAATCCAGAAAAATTACATTGTAGGATTTTTAATGAATTTAATTTAATGAATTTAAAAATGGTGGAAAATAAGTATTTGGTCACCTACAAACAAGCAAGATTTCTGTCTCTCACAGACCTGTAACTTCTTCTTTAAGAGGCTCCTCTGTCCTCCACTCGTTACCTGTATTAATGGCACCTGTTTGAACTTGTTATCAGTATAAAAGACACCTGTCCACAACCTCAAACAGTCACACTCCAAACTCCACTATGGCCAAGACCAAAGAGCTATCAAAGGACACCAGAAACAAAATTGTAGACCTGCACCAGGCCTTGAAATACATCCACAGGTACACCTCCAATTGACACAAATTATGTCAAATTATATCAGAAGCTTCTAAAGCCATGACATTATTTTCTGAAATTTTCCAAGCTGTTTAAAGGCAGTCAACGTAGTGTATGTAAACTTCTGACCCCTGGAATTGTGATACAGTGAGTTATAAGTAAAATAATCTGTCTGTAAACAATTGTTGGAAAAATGACTTGTGTCATGCACAAAGTAGATGTCCTAACCGACTTGCCAAAACTATAGTTTGTGAACAAGAAATTTGTGGAGTGGTTGAAAAACAAGTTAATGACTCCAACCTAAGTGTATGTAAACTTCCGACTTCAACTGTACATGACTAAACCAAAGACTCCACTATGCCAGTAACCATTTCACTATACTGTTTACACCTTCTGTACCCTGTGCATGTGATGAATAAGCGTAAGATTATTTTATATAGTGTGCATTTACCAGAGACGGGTAATGTGAAGAACATGACCTGCACCAAAATCAGATTATCTAGTCCTTGGCCTATATCCTAAAGTGAATTTTTGCTACTATTTTTTGCTACTAATTTCACCACATTTAGTCTTGAAACCTTTGGTTGTTTACTACACTGAATCCTTAAAGAGTTGGGTGGGACTAAGGTTTAAGAGGGTGTGAACAATGCTGAATGGGTGTAGACAAAGAAGAGCTCTCCAGCAGGTACCAAAACATTCACAGGCCATTTTCTCTAAAGTGAGGTTTGAAAGTTGATCTACTTTCAAAGCACAATTACTTTCCCATTGTTCCTCAACTGCTGTGTATGATATACCATTTTCTAGATCGGAGTCTCTACTTTTATCCAATGCAAAAAAACACAATTTCACTACATAGGACCGAATCCAGGTGGTGAGTCACAAATAAACTGAAGACAAACCGCTTGTACTTTTGGGTTGGCACTGTCCATTTTGGCTAAGAAATAGGCACCCAGTTTGTCCTGTTGAAGACAAATTGTCAGACAGAGATAAAACAACATCAATAACAACACAGATATCCCAAATATGATGTACTAAAAGAGCATCCTATTTGTAATGTAGTTTATGAGTGTGTTGTAATGCTCACCCTCAGGGAGCCACAGGCTCAGGGATAGGTCATACATGCAGTCATCCCCTCAATGGCAGCTAGGTGACACTATTCCTGCTCCCAACGCTCTAGGCGACCAGTTTTGATAGCCTTTAGCCGCACCCTCATACTACTCCTTCTCTGTTCCGCGGGTGATGTGGAGGTAAACCCAGGCCCTGCATGTCCCCAGGTACCCTCATTTGTTGACTTCTGTGATCGAAAAAGCCTTGGTTTTATGCATGTCAACATCAGAAGCCTCCTCCCTAAGTTTGTTTTACTCACTGCTTTAGCACACTCTGCTAACCCTGATGTCCTTGCCGTGTCTGAATCCTGGCTCAGGAAGGTCACCAAAAATTCAGAGATTTCCATACCCAATTATAACATCTTCCGTCAAGATAGAACTACCAAAGGGGGAGGAGTTGCAGTCTACTGCAGAGATAGCCTGCAAAGTAATGTCATACTTTCCAGGTCCATACCCAAACAGTTCGAACTACTAATTTTGAAAATTACTCTTTCCAGAAATAAGTCTCTCACTGTTGCCGCCTGCTACCGACCCCCCTCAGCTCCCAGCTGTGCCCTGGACACCATTTGTGAATTGATCGCCCCCATCTAGCTTCAGAGTTTGTTCTGTTAGGTGACCTAAACTGGGATATGCTTAACACCCGGCAGTCCTACAATGTAAGCTAGATGCCCTCAATCTCACTCAAATCATCAAGGAACCCACCAGGTACAACCCTAACTCTGTAAACAAGGGCACCCTCATAGACGTCATCCTGACCAACTGGCCCTCCAAATACACCTCCGCTGTCTTCAACCAGGATCTCAGCGATCACTGCCTCATTGCCTGTATCCGCCACGGAGCCGCAGTCAAACGACCACCCTCATCACTGTCAAACGCTCCCTAAAACACTTCTGTGAGCAGGCCTTTCTAATCGACCTGGCCCGGGTATCCTGGAAGGACATTGACCTCATCCCGTCAGTTGAGGATGCCTGGTCATTCTTTAAAAGTAACTTCCTCACCATTTTAGATAAGCATGCTCCGTTCAAAAATGCAGAACCAAGAACAGATACAGCCCTTGGTTCACTCCAGACCTGACTGCCCTCGACCAGCACAAAAACATCCTGTGGCGGACTGCAATAGCATCGAATAGCCCCGTGATATGCAACTGTTCAGGGAAGTCAGGAACCAATACACGCAGTCAGTCAGGAAAGCTAAGGCCAGCTTCTTCAGGCAGAAGTTTGCATCCTGTAGCTCCAACTCCAAAAAGTTCTGGGACACTGTGAAGTCCATGGAGAACAAGAGCACCTCCTCCCAGCTGCCCACTGCACTGAGGCTAGGTAACACGGTCTCCACCGATAAATCCACGATTATCGAAAGCTTCAATAAGCACTTCTCAACGGCTGGTCATGCCTTCCGCCTGGCTACTCCAACCTCGGCCAACAGCTCCGCCCCCCGCAGCTCCTCGCCCAAGCCTCTCCAGGTTCTCCTTTACCCAAATCCAGATAGCAGACGTTCTGAAAGAGCTGCAAAACCTAGACCCGTACAAATCAGCTGGGCTTGACAATCTGGACCCTCTATTTCTGAAACTATCTGCCGCCATTGTCGCAACCCCTATTACCAGCCTGTTCAACCTCTCTTTCATATCGTCTGAGATCCCCAAGGATTGAAAGCTGCCGCAGTCATCCCCTCTTCAAAGGCGGAGACACCCTGGACCCAAACTGCTATAGACCTATATCCATCCTGCCCTGCCTATCTAAGGTCTTCGAAAGCCAAGTCAACAAACAGGTCACTGACCATCTCGAATCCCACCGTACCTTCTCCGCTGTGCAATCTGGTTTCCGAGCCGGTCACGGGTGCACCTCAGCCACGCTCAAGGTACTAAACGATATCATAACCGCCATCGATAAAGACAGTACTGTGCAGCCGTCTTCATCGACCTCGCCAAGGCTTTCGACTCTGTCAATCACCATATTCTTATCGGCAGACTCAATAGCCTTGGTTTCTCGGATGACTGCCTTGCCTGGTTCACCAATTACTTTGCAGACAGAGTTCAGTGTGTCAAATCGGAGGGCATGCTGTCCGGTCCTCTGGCAGTCTCTATGGGGGTGCCACAGGGTTCAATTCTCGGGCCGACTCTTTTCTCTGTATATATCAATGATGTTGCTCTTGCTGCGGGCGATTCCCTGATCCACCTCTACGCAGACGACACCATTCTATATACTTTCGGCCCGTCATTGGACACTGTGCTATCTAACCTCCAAACGAGCTTCAATGCCATACAGCACTCCTTCCGTGGCCTCCAACTGCTCTTAAACGCGAGTAAAACCAAATGCATGCTTTTCAACCGATCGCTGCCTGCACCCGCATGCCCGACTAGCATCACCACCCTGGATGGTTCCGACCTTGAATATGTGGACATCTATAAGTACCTAGGTGTCTGGCTAGACTGCAAACTCTCCTTCCAGACTCACATCAAACATCTCCAATCGAAAATCAAATCAAGAGTCGGCTTTCTATTCCGCAACAAAGCCTCCTTCACTCACGCCGCCAAGCTTACCCTAGTAAAACTGACTATCCTACCGATCCTCGATTTCGGCGATGTCATCTACAAAATGGCTTCCAACACTCTACTCAGCAAACTGGATGCAGTCTATCATAGTGCCATCCGTTTTGTCACCAAAGCACCTTATACCACCCACCACTGCGACTTGTATGCTCTAGTCGGCTGGCCCTCGCTACATATTCGTCGCCAGACCCACTGGCTCCAGGTCATCTACAAGTCCATGCTAGGTAAAGCTCCGCCTTATCTCAGTTCACTGGTCACGATGGCAACACCCATCCGTAGCACACGCTCCAGCAGGTGTATCTCACTGATCATCCCTAAAGCCAACACCTCATTTGGCCGCCTTTCGTTCCAGTACTCTGCTGCCTGTGACTGGAACGAACTGCAAAAATCGCTGAAGTTGGAGACTTTTATCTCCTCACCAACTTCAAACATCAGCTATCCGAGCAGCTAACCGATCGCTGCAGCTGTACATAGTCTATTGGTAAATAGCCCACCCATTTTCACCTACCTCATTCCCATACTGTTTTTATACTGTTTTTTTTTTTTATTTATTTATTTTTTTCTGCTCTTTTGCACACCAATATCTCTACCTGTACATGACCATCTGATCATTTATCACCCCAGTGTTAATCTGCAAAATTGTATTATTCGCCTACCTCCTCACGCCTTTTGCACACATTGTATATAGACTGCCCATTTTTTTTTTTCTACTGTGTTATTGACTTGTTAATTGTTTACTCCATGTGTAACTCTGTGTTGTCTGTTCACACTGCTATGCTTTATCTTGGCCAGGTCGCAGTTGCAAATGAGAACTTGTTCTCAACTAGCCTACCTGGTTAAATAAAGGTGAAATAAAAATAAAATAAAAATTCGTTACCGAATTCTGCTCTAGTATTCCTCAATACTTACGTAGTTAATTAATGTAAGTCGCTCTGGATAAGAGCGTCTGCTAAATGACTTAAATGTAAATGTAAATGTTAATTACTACTGTATACAAGCAATTTCCCCAGCTCTAACTTACCTCAGACTTGAGGCCTAGCAGCGAGGTGAGGATCCCCAGGATAGAGTTGAGGCCCACCTCCCTGGCCAGCTCAGGTAGCTGGGAGGAATACTGGAGCAGGTCCTGGAGGACCCCCACCGCTAGCTGGACGGACAGGGGGGTCCTGGGACTGGGGGGGAGAGAGGAAAAAAAGGGTTTAATTAGCTTAAGTCGATTAAAACATTTTAAAAAATAAAAAAAATGTCAAGAGATTTAACCCAGTTATTTCTGATGTCCCTATCCACATTTGATTAAGCAAATTCATACAAATCTGTGCCTCTCTCTAGGCTATGCATTGTGCTGTACAGGTGTGCGTCTTCAAATCAAAGTTTATTTGTCACGTGCGCCGAATACAACAAGTGTAGGCTCTATCCAATAGTGCAAAAAAGGTATTAGGTGAACAATAGGTAAGTAAAGAAATAAAACAACAGTAAAAAGACAGGCTATATACCGTAGCGAGGCTATAAAAGTAGCGAGGCTACATACAGACACCGGTTAGTCAGGCTGATTGAGGTAGTATGTACATGTAGATATGGTTAGTGACTATGCATATATCATGAACAGAGAGTAGTAGTAGCGTAAAAGAGGGGATGGCGGGACACAATGTAGATAGCCAATGTGCGGAAGCACTGGTTGCTCAGCCCAATTGAGGTAGTATGTACATGAATGTATAGTTAAAGTGACAATGCATTTTTGATAAACAGAGAGTAGCAGCAGCGTAAAGAAGCCTTTTTGAGAAGCCTTTTTGTCCTAGACTTGGCACTCCGGTACCGCTTGCCATGCGGTAGTAGAGTAAACAGTCTGACAATTTTTAGAGCCTTCCTCTGACACCGCCTGGTGTAGAGGTCCTGGATGGCAGGTGAACTCTTCACGACTGTCTTGGTGTGTTTGGAACATTCTAGTTTGTTGTTGATGTGGACACCAATGAACTTGAAGCTCTCAACCTGCTCCACTACAGCCCCGTCGATGAGAATGGGGTGCGTGCTCGGTCCTCCTTTTCCTGTAGTCCACAACCATCTCCTTAGTCTTGGTTACGTTGATGGATAGGTTGTTATTCTGGCACCCCCCGGCCTGGTCTATGACCTCCTCCCTATAGGCTGCCTCGTCGTTGTCGGTGATCAGGCCTACCGCCGTTGTGTCGTCTACAAACATAATGATGGTGTTGGTGTCGTGCCTGGCCATGCCGTCGTGGGTGAACAGGGAGTACAGGAGGGGACTGAGCACACACCCCTGGGGATCTCCAGTGTTGAGGATCTCCAGTGTTGAGGATCAGCGTGGCACATGTGTTGTTACCTACCCTCACCACCTGGGAGCGGCCCATCAGGAAGTCCAGGATCCAGTGGCAGAGGGAGGTGTTTAGTCCCAGGATCCTTAGCTTAGTGATGAGCTTTGAGGGCACTATGGTGTTGAACGCTGAGCTGTAGTCAATGAATAGCATTCTCACATAAGTGTTCCTTTTGTCCAGGTGGGAAAAGGCAGTGTAGAGTGCAATAGAGATTGCATCATCTGTGGATCTGTTGGGGCGTTATGCAAATTGGAGTGGGTCTGGGGTTTCTGGGATAATGGTGTGGATGTGAGCAATTACCAGCCTTTCAAAGCACTTCATGGCTACGGACGTGAGTGCTACAGGTCTGTAGTCATTTAGGCAGATTGCTTTTGTGTTCATGGGGACAGGGACTATGGTGGTCTGCTTGAAACATGTTGCTATTACAGACTCAATCAGGGACATGTTGAAAATGTCAGTGAAGACACCTGCCAGTTGGTCAGCACATGCCCGGAGCACACGTCCTGGTAATCCATCTGGCACCGCAGTCTTGTGTATCTTGGATTTGACTCAGTGAATGTTTTGGACAGATGTGTCTCCGGTGTGTGTGTGTGTGTGTGTGTGTGCGCGCGCTTATGTTAAAGTCTACAAAAGCACTTGACTTGGACTGAAATTTGTGCCGGTACAGTTATATTTAGGTGTAGGAGATCCACAATACTTTTGAGTTAATATTCTATAAGAGAAACAGGAGCTCAAGCAGTAGAACATTTCAGGTGCTCCTCCTGAGCTCCTGCCAAAGTTAAGCACGGGTCTACAGGTGTCTTCATACAGTGTCTTAGCTTCACACTGTGTCTTACCTGTATGACCTATTGTAGGGGCCGTAGCCATGAAAGACAGTGTTGTTGGAACACATCACTAGAACTGTCTTTGACCAGCACTGAGAGAAGACACAGCCCCTCGAACTTGGTTTTGCTGTTGCCGAGTTTGGCGTTGCTGAGTCCCACGAGACCACCGACAGCTCCAGTACTCTGAGGGATAAGAGCGAGGAGTGACATCAACCAGACCATCAACACTGCTATAAACTTTAGAAGCAAAACGACATTAGAGTTGGCTATGTAGCAAGATATGACACAATGGTATTCAGCAAAGGAAAAACAAAGACTAGCACGAGTCGATTGCATTGAGACAGCTCGGCCGCGATTGGGAGTTCTTAACTGACTTACTTAGTTAAATAAAAAATTTTTAAAAAGAAAGCAGACGGGATGCCATGCGTGGCCAATTCCAAGAATATAGCAAGCCAGTTTTACCTGTGTCGAGAACACGCCGTGCTCCCGGTAATTCGCTAAAAGTGCTGGTAAATATTCGGTCCGCTGCTCTTTCAGAACAGACACCAGACCCTCAGTTGGCCGCATATTGGAGGGGACATGCATCCAACCCGCTGTTACAGCCATCTTCCCACTCCGCCACACTAAAACGTCTAAATTATGCGACGGATGTAGTTATTCAACGAAGATGTTGACGTCATTTATATGCGCCTTTACTCGGAAAGCTTTTTGTTTTGTTGATGTTCGCTTTCTGTGGTGTTTTTGGCATTATGCAGGAGTTTGGCTACATTTAGGATTAATGCATTTATAACCTATTTTCTACGATAGTGTTCCGTACGTAGCCGATTCTGATAAGAATCGTCTATTTTTATTACTCCCAGTGTGTGAAATTGATCCTGATGGCGAATGACCGACTGCGAGCTTTGGAAGAGGTTGAGAATCAAATTGCAACGATTCTGCAGTGCGCCGGTTCGTCTACCTCTGCATGCAACAACAACAGTTCAAATACATTGTAATAACAAACGCATACCTAGCTAGTTAGATATACAATGCATTCCCGAAAGTATTCAGACCCCTTGACTTTTTCCACATTTTGTTACGTTTACAACCTTATTCTGAAATTGATACTAAAAATGTAGACATTTTAGCAAATATATTAAACATAAAAAAACTGAAATACCACATTTACATAAGTATTCAGACCCTTTACCCAGTACTCTGTTGAAGCACCTTTGGAAACTATTAGAGCCTCGAGTCTTCTTGGGTATGACACTACAAGCTTGACTCAACTGTATTTGGGCAGTTTCTCCCATTATTCTCTGCAGATCCTCTCAAGCTCTGTCAGGTTGGATGGGGAGTGTCGCTGCTCAGCTATTTTCAGGTCTCTCCAGAAACGTTCGATCGGGTTCAAGTCCGGGCTCTGGCTGGGCCACTCAAGGACATTCAGAGACTCGTCCCGAATCCACTCCTGCGTTGTCTTGGCTGTGTGCTGAGGGTCATTGTCCTGTTGAATGGTGAATCTTCACCCCAGTCTGAGGTCCTGAGTGCTCTGGGGCAGGTTTTCATCAAGGATCTCTCTGTACTTTGCTCTGCTCATCTTTCCCTCGATCCTGACTAGTCTCCCAGTCCCTGCCGCTGAAAAACATTGCCACAGCATGATGCTGCCTCGACCATGCTTCACAGTAGGGATGGTGCCAGGTTTCCTCCAGGTGTGACGCTTGGCATTCAGGCCAAAGAGTTCAATCTTGGTTTCAATCCTTGCAGAGAATCTTGTTTCTCATGGTCTGAGAGTCCTTTAGGTGCCTTTTGGCAAACTCCAAGCGAGCTGTCATGTGCCTTTTACTGAGGAGTGGCTTCTTTCTGGCCACTCTACCATAAAGGCCTGATTGGTGGAGTGCTGCAGAGATGGTGTCCTTCTGGAACTATGTCAGAGTGACCATTGGGTTCTTGGTCACCTCCCTTACCAAGACCTTTCATTCCCCAGATTGCTCAGTTTGGCTTGGCGGCCAGCTCTAGGAAGAGTCTTGGTGGTTCCAAACTTCTTCCATTTAAAAAGTGTTCTTGGGGACTTTCAATGCTGCATCATTTTTTGGGGACCCTTACCCAGATCTGTGTCGACACAATTCTGTCTCGGAGCTCTACGGACAATTCCTTCAACCTCATGGCTCGGTTTTTGCTTTGACATGCACTGTCAACTGTGCCTTTCCAAATCATGTCCAACAATTTATTTTACCACAGGTGTACTCCAAGTTGTAAAAACATCAAGGATGATCAATGGAAACAGCATGCACCTGAGCTCAATTTAGAGTCTCATAACAAAGGGTCTGAATGCTTATGTACATAAAGTACATAAGCATTCATAAGCATTTGTTTATTTTTAATACATTTGCAAAAATGTCTAAACTTGTTTTTGCCTTTGTCATTATGGGGGTATTGTGTGTAGATTGATGAGAAATGTATTTAATCCATTTTAGAATAAGGCTGAACATTACAAAATGTGGAAAAGGGAAAGGTGTCTGAATATTTTTCGAATGCACCGTACATTAGCTCTGATCCAGGGCGTTAGTGCGGCTTGCTAGCGCTGGGCCTTCACCCTGGACCAGAGCTAACAGTAGTACCTGTGTCATTACATAGCTAGCTAACTGTACCTAGCCACACATTTATAGTACTAGAAAAGAGCTCTTAGAAGGAATGGGCATTCATTGTCACTCTATTTGCTCAATGTCTGTAGTTGTTTAAGACAAGCCATGACAGTTTCTGTGAGTAAATACATCAACTGTAGGCCTAATTCTGTTTTCTGTGTTTATCTTCTCTAGGCAACGTTGTGTTGGAGCTGTCTAAAGACAAGCACAATGCCAGTTTCCTGGACAGACAGCTCAGCCAGTTTACTGGATCCGTCAACAGAGTGGAGACTGAGCTCAGCTCACAAATCAGATATCTCACACAGGTAACGCACGCAGACAGACACAGTTGTACGTTTACTGGGGCCGTCAGAGTGGAGACTGAGCTCAGCTCACACAGGTAAGAGGGGACACACAGAGATGCACAGACAGTCAGCCCAGTCAATTCACTAGCTCTGTCAGAGTAGACCGAGTTCAGGTCCCAGATCAGTACCTCACATAGGTAGGAGAAAGAAGACACACACGCATGCCCTCACACACAGTGTGCCATGCCGTGAATTGACACGTATACAGTACCAGTCAAACGTTGACACACCTACTCATTCCAGGGTTTTACTTTATTTGACTATTTTCCACATTGTAGAATAATGGTGAAGACATCAAAACTTGAAATAACACATGGAATCATGTAGTAACCAAAAAAGTGTTAAACAAATCAAAATATATTTTATATTCTTCAAAGTAGCCACCCTTTGCTTTGATGACAGCTTTGCACACTCTTGGTATTCTCTCAACCAGCTTCATTAGGTGGAATGAATTTCAGTTAACAGGTGTGCCTTGTTAAAAGTTCATTTGTGGAATTTCTTTCCTTCTTAATAATGCCTTTGAGCCAATCAGTTGTGTTGTGACAAGGTAGTGGTGGTATACAGAAGATAGCCCTATTTGGTAAAAGACCAAGTCCATATTATGGCAAGAACAGCTCAAATAAGCAAAGAGAAACGACTGTCCATCGTTACTTTAAGACATGAAAGTCAGTCAATCTCCGGAACATTTCAAGAACTTTGAAAGTTCCTTCAAGTGCAGTCGCCAAAACCATCAAGAGCTATGATGAAACTGGCTCTCATGAGGACCGCCACAGGAAAGGAAGACCCAGAGTTACCTCTGCTGCAGAGGATAAGTTCATTAGAGTTAACTACACGTCAGATTGCCACCCAAAAAATGCTTCACAGAGTTCAAGTAAAAGACACAACAGTTCAGAGGAGACTGCGTGAAAATCAGGCCTTTGTGGTCGAATTGCTGCAAAGAAACCACTACTAAAGGACACCAATGAGATGAAGAGACTTGCTTGGGCCAAGAAACACGAGCAATGGACATTCGACCGGTGGAAATCTGATGTCTATCTGAAATCTATTATTCTACAACATAGAAAATGGTCAAAATAAAGAAAAACCCTTGAATGAGTAGGTGTCCAAACTTTTGACTGGTACTGTACATGTAACTTGGTAGTGTTGATATACGTAGCTCTCGTGTAGTTGACCTTTTCTTTCTACATCAAAGTTATGCTTGTTTCACATTCACCTAGTAGTGTAGCCTTGTGCCAGCACTAACATTTCTCCCTTTCACCACACTGCCTTCTCTCTCCGTCCCCTGCAGGTTGCCACAGGCCAGCCCCACGAGGGCTCCACATACTCGGCCAGGAAAGACTGTCAAATGGCCTTGAACCGAGCAGAATACACCAGGGTCAAACTGGGAGAGCTGGGACGCACCTGCGAAGTCATGCTGGATCCACAACCCTGAGAGAACACACACGGTCGGTCGGCACTCGGGCAGAGCGCAGTAGGGGGATGTTTCCATCGCTCGCTGTCACCATGGTGTTTTAGGACCACCTGCCGAAGAGAGGTGGGGACTGAAATACTTCATTTTTGTTTTGTTTTTGTATGATATCAGTCATGTATCTGGCAATGTTCTGTAATAAAGTTAGTGTTTCATTCCATTATCCTGCTTGTGTCATGCATACACAGAACGTTCACACCCTTACAAATAGACCATTTTGTATGTTAAGTTTTTTATTTGACATTTTCTAAAATGCAGTACAAAATAAAGAAGCGACATATATTCTCCAATGTAATTTTTTTTATAATCTTACATTTTTTTCATTGTCATTTTGTTCCATTTTATTGAGTAAAATAACATTGCTTATACAGCATCTTGGTTTCCTTGATAACAATATACTTTGTCTTAATTTAATTAATTCACAGATAAAGTATCAGGTAGCATTTAAGTATAGTTCTCTATGAATCTAAATTTTTGTGGTAGCTTAAATTGTCCTTAAAATAAAATGTCTGACTCAATACACAAGCCTACAAATTGACATGATTGCGTGCGTTTCCATGGATAGATACCTCAACTAAGATTGAAGGGAACAAAAATAAAATATTTGTTTTTAAAAAGGGGAAGTTAAGTATTTTACTGAATATTTTCGATGGTTCCTCACCCTGAAAGTAGTCTATGGGCCAGGAAAAACTGTAATCCATGGTTGTAAAATACTGAACTTCGACTTTTAAGTTTTTCTACACTTCACTGGTTTATAAACATGAGGACAATCGCCATTCAGATTTACAAAAAAAAAAGAAAAAAGAAGCTGGTAACACTTCTACCTGAAGCGGTTTCTTATGAAGTCTTATGCCTTATTAAACATTCATAGCACATGTAAATATAATATAGTAACAAAACAAGAGGCCCCTAGCCTAGTATCAATATAACGGCCTTACTGCTTAATTACACAGTTTAATAAACCTCTATGGCCTCTACGGTGCTGTGAATGTTCATAAGGCCTTATAACGCTTCGTAAGATGCCACTTAAAGTACAGAGTTACCAAAAAGCTCATTGTAACGTTTACATGGTCCCTAAGAGTTTCTGGAGGTTCTAAAAGTTCTAATCACAAATATCACAACATTTTCCATATTGTTGCAGTGCATTGTTAGAATACCATGCCATGCGTTGATCCATTCATTACATGAACAGAGTATGAGCTTCATAACCTTCTTATGAACCTTTATAACCTTCATGTGAAACTTCAAAACCAATGTGTTGTGACTGACATCACACCCCTAGGAATATATTTACACAAAAGCAAAACATTAACTTGAATGCAGATTTCCTTTCTAGTAATTATATTTCTATAATTGTTACAACCTCAACCATCTGGGTTCGTTCAAATGTGTAAAAACCAACCAATGTACAAAATGTTTTGTTTAACGTGACCAATAACTCTTGTTAACCATGGACAGTTGTTGAATTAGGCAGCACGTTATGAAAAAAACACATTCTTGTCATTGAACCAAAATGGCTACAGTTACAATCTAATCCATTTAAACACACCTCTACCCTGATATTAAAATACATCTTATAAGAAGAGGTGGTCATTGTTGTTACATTGCATTTGCTGGCTTAGTAATTTGTAACTCTTGGTTTGCTGTCGTTGAAGCTTATCCTTCTGAAACTGTACACAAGGTGGATACTTTATCCTTTATGTTTATACGTTTTATAAATCTATAACCTGATCAAACACAGTGATTTCCAATCTGATAGGTGAGCCAAGTTGCAATCAATCGATCCTCCTCATCTACCTTTGTTCTGCACCTACACACCATGATAGACACACGTAATTGACTGCAATGTACTTCTCTGTACAATCCTATCGGGTGTCTACAATCTAGATACTACAGCAGTAGCCTATGGCTGAATCTCAAATCACCCCCTCGCCCCTCCATTTGCGCGTTCACGCTTTCCTCCACCATTTGCACAAGTGTCCCAAAGCTGAGGGAGTGAAAATGATCCAAGGGTGTAAAGGGATATTTAGACTCTCAGATAACAAGGCTGCAGGCTTCAGAGTGAAGTGCAATCCCAACATGCACGATATGTTTGGAGTTTGCGCAATTTCATACAAAATCGTGTAGAGGTGTGCCTAATTATATGTCACATGCATTTGTTTTTTTTGTCTGGTTTCAAGACTTGACACATGTAAAATATTAAATACCTCCCAAATTAAACTGTTACTGAGGTTTATATCTTGTAAAACGGCAGAGGGGATTTGTTCACTTGAATTTCATGCTTGTTTTATTAATTTCAGTGTGTCTCAACGTTGATGGGGTTATTGCTTATTCCATCGTCACCCTCTGAGTTTCGTCAGCAACACGCGACAACGGAGGGCCCTCAGAGCGAGTTGAGAGGGGCGAGGGGGTGGTTTGGGATTCACTGTATTTCTCCATGTCCTGTTCCAGAGGGGCCCCTGGTTATACCGGTTTCCTATACAAAACATATTTATTGACCTTAACGTGGACTTGTGAAACCAACATTCATTTGATGTAGAATTTTAAAAGTTCAGTTTACACAATTTTAACTGTGAAACCGGTTCGGAACTAAGACCAACATACTAAGAGGTCCTGGAGAACCTGGATTGGGGAGTCTGACTATCCTATAAACTGTGCTCTTATTGGACTGCAGTGTTCTATAGTGAACTCTTATTGGCTGTTGAGTTGCATTTACAGTAATAATATTTACAGCAGTTGAGAGAATACAGCAGGGAATTAGCATAAGGTTAGTTTATATCACTTATGACTTTTTAATAATGAAAAATAAAATGTCTTTAGAATAAAATAAAAATAATGGCAACATTTAAGTACACATATCTCTGGCGATTATTACAACAATAAAAATATAATTATTTTCCCGACATTATTTTCCCTACCTCCCATCCCCCCGTGCCTGGCTTTTCCCCTCTTTCCTCCCATCGCCCTTTCCACTCCTCCCAACATTGGTGATTCTGATGATTGAGGCCAATGTTGGATGCTGGTAAGTTTGAGAGATTGGTCAATGATAAATTTAGCCGATTTGAGGTAGAAGATGCACTTTAACCACAGATCTAGGATCAAATAACTCATCAATCCTAACCTTTACCATTACACGGTCAGATTGTTTTAATCAGTGTATCAGCGATTAGGGGAAAACTTCAACCTGCATCAAACTTTCTCTCCAGAATCGACAGTATATTCGAGAGACCTGCAGAACTGCTTATCACACACCAGGTGTGCCATTGAACACACATTTGTGACTAATCAAAAAAAATCTCCTTGGCTGATTTTGAATCAGTTTTTGCCAGGTTGATCATAACGAATAACACTACATGGACGGGACCGGGGGCTGATCCTAGCTCAGTACATCCTAGGCATGAGCCCTAATCTTATCGATGGTGGGGTTCAATCAAACTGCAACCAGGACATGCCATTTGACCTTTGTCAAATAATAAACTTTTGGCAAATCATAAATGTAAAATAATAGTTATTTATCGTGTTCATAGCAATCAATGCATGTCGTGTGTGTGTGTGTGTGTGTGTGTAGGATTTGATGCCGGAAGTCTCCTATGTAGTCCCTAACAGAAAAGGCCACACTGTCTGCACATACGATTCCGCGTATCTTCACGATGAGTGCACCACACTCGCACCCTCCGTGTAAGTGCACTGCACTTAAAAACACTCACTGTACTCTTAGTGCACTACACTCACAACCCTTCCTCGCTGTGAGTGCACTACACTTACACACTCCCTCCCTCAACTGTGACGATATGCAATCGTTCTACACTTGCCATAATGGATCGAGTGTTGAGTTATTCCAAATTGGGTAATGAGCTTGTGTTTAGGATAAGTGAAAAGCTGCAATGATCATAGTGACCCGTCATGTTGTGGTCAAATAAATAGGTGGGTAAACGCTGGTCACCAATCGCAGTGAGTAAAGTAAATGCTCCCTATACTTTCCAATGCATTTTCCCGCAAAAGGTGGAAGAGAAAAAAACAATCAGCGTAAATGGCGTTTAGGTGCGTTTACCCTCCACTCCACCACTGATAATAACGTAATAACAGTGTAATAACAGGTTATAACCATGTAATAACAATGCATTTGCATAAACTATTAAACTCGTGTTCCCTCTAAGTAGTTGTGCAGCAATGTAGTCCTGTACATTCAAGTTCCAGATTCCCCACATTTTCAAATAATTCCCAGATTTTCCAGAAATCCCGGTTGGAAGATCCCGGAATCAGAATGGAATAAGCAGGAAATTTGGAATCCTCCAACCGGGATTTAAGGTAAACCTGGGGATTTTGGATATGTTTTTTAATTACAAACATATATCTGTCTGTCTGACCGCTTGTGGGACCTATAGAACATATAAGATCAACCCTGAATCAACGAATGGGCCCAAAACATATAGAATGATTTCCTAAAACAGAGACAGTTGACTCGACACGCCCTTTAAATATCTCCATCTCTCTCATTATCTCTATTTCTCAAATAAAAGGAGTGACAAAACTAAGGAGATGAAATTAACAATGCCATCGCAAATGTAGGAGAAAGAAGATGGGCGAGCAATTTGAATATGAAGAGAACGGGGAGAGGCTTTTAAAAATATCTGAGTGCTCCTGCACCCCTTTTCTGGAGTTGGGCCTACTGTCTGGTGCTGAGGCTAGACCAGTGACTCGCCTAGCTCCTCTCCCCAGGTTTGGGTGCCTGGTCCTGGGGCAGGGAGAATTAGCAGAAGTGGTCATCCTCATCGTCCTTCATTCCTTTCAGTCGGAGACGGGCAAAGTCCTCGAACACAAAGTCATCATCCTGAGAGAAATTACTGAGAGAGAAGGAATGGAGGAAGAGATTAAAATTGTGTTCAACAACAAACAAGGTTCAATTGAAATCTGAGAAACACACTCTCTCTCTCTCTCTCTCGCTCTCTTACTTTGTCTCAAACTCTATAAGGTTAGTGTCCACTGGCGCATCAGTTTCTGGGACGGCTGTTGGAGAAAGTAATGACATGGCAAAACAGGTAACTATCACTGAAAAACACTTCTATTTCTAAAACGTCATTTTCTCTCGATCACACACACGGGTCTGTACCTGATTGAGGTCTGGAAATGTGTTGGTCTGAGGGTTTGGGGTGCATCAGGACAAAAGGTAGCTCCACCGACACGTCGCTATACAGAGGACATACACAGTCATGTTAAAGCAACGCCAGCCCACTGGGAACACCAAGTCATTTCAACAATGGACAATTGGGTAATATTTGGTCGAGACATTGTGAAGCTCTCCTAAGACCTGCGACAACCTGCGCATGCGACCTTGAACAAGCACGCTTTATACGATTGCATAAGAAGACATTTATAGTTACAGTAACTTCAAAATGTGGCCATGGATGTGTTACTCATTTTAATGTTGAACGTTACATTAGCTTGTAAGGTTATTTACTGTAATACAAAAGTAATACCGAATTCTGTTTGGTTGACCACCCAACCAAATATCAACATTTAAAGGATATGTATCTGCTGTTTGGAAAGTTCCATCTGAGCCACTGGCTTAATCCCATTCTTTAACTTCTATTTTTGGTTGAGATGGAGCCGTGAATCCAACATATGATTTGTTAACTTGTCGACAAGCTAATAGGCTATTTATTGTATTTCAAATGTGATGTTGAATTGTGTTTGGTTGTCGACACACTTAACGGAGATTTAGGGCAATTCTACTAACAAAGACTACGGAGACTCCGATTTTTCACTTTAAAATGTATGTCAAACAAAATCCAATGATTGCAAAGTTAAACAAACCATTCAACTCGATTCACAAGGACAACTTTTAACAGTTTCCACTGACAATTTTGCAAAAACACATTTACTTCAAACAGCGCAGATGCAAAGTTAAAATGGCCATTCGGAATGACTTCGATAGCAACACTGAATCTATTTACTTTATAAGTGGAGGTCTCTCAACAATCATTCTCACGATAGCACATTGGTAAGTCAGTGACAAATATCATAGCTAAGCAAGGCTGGGCTTGATTAAAACCCTGGATGGGAGACTAAAGGATAGCTGTAGATATAGAAATTCTCTAGTAGGAAGTACTGCCTAGCCTACTGTTTTTTTCCTGATAGGGGATATAACGTTGAAAATCTGTCGTTGTTTTAAAGGTACAAATTCAACATATTTTATGTTGTTCATGTTGAAATTTGCTTACCATGATTACACAATCCCGTGGTTGAAATTTCACCCTCAAACAACAGTTATCGTTGACAGCTTTTTTTCTCAAATCGAAACGTATTTGCCACGTTGACTCCATGTCACAATAGGTTGACAAAGGAAATCGAAAACAACGTTGATTCAACTAAATTTGCCCCCCCAAGTCCGGAGACCAATCAGATGTCAGGCAGAGGTGACCTAATACTCGTAAAACATTCCAGCTTAATCCAGGTGGAAATGTTTACTTTTTACAACCACTTCGCGAATCTATGTCAGACAGACCATTTAGTGGATGTGTATGAGCCCAGATGTAACGTACCCGCCACGGGACACCACTAGTTTGACCTTGACTCTGTAGGACACCAGGATCCCCAGAACTTCCTTATTGGACACATCTTTCACTCTGGAACACATCAAACAGACACACATCAATGAAACCCGACAGATAGACAGGAGGAAAACTGCATGCACATATATACACCCAGTTTATTAGGTGCCGTTCACGAAAAATGGATCGTGGCTTCCTATATGAATCAAATCCAATTGTATTGGTCACATACGCATGGTTAGCAGATGTTATTGCGAGTGTAGCGAAATGCTTGTGCTTCTAGTTCCGACAGTGCAGTAATATCGAGCAAGTAATCTCACAATTCCACAACAACTACCTAACACATACAAATCTAAGTAAAGGGATGGAATAAGAATATATACATATAAATATATGGATGAGCGATGACCAAGCGACATAGGTAAGATGAAAAAATAGATGGTATAAAATACAGTATATACAGTGCCTTGCGAAAGTATTCGGCCCCCTTGAACTTTGCGACCTTTTGCCACATTTCAGGCTTCAAACATAAAGATATAAAACTGTATTTTTTTGTGAAGAATCAACAACAAGTGGGACACAATCATGAAGTGGAACGACATTTATTGGATATTTCAAACTTCTTTAACAAATCAAAAACTGAAAAATTGGGCGTGCAAAATTATTCAGCCCCCTTAAGTTAATACTTTGTAGCGCCACCTTTTGCTGCGATTACAGCTGTAAGTCGCTTGGGGTATGTCTCTATCAGTTTTGCACATCGAGAGAAAAAATTTCCCATTCCTCCTTGCAAAACAGCTCGAGCTCAGTGAGGTTGGATGGAGAGCATTTGTGAACAGCAGTTTTCAGTTCTTTCCACAGATTCTCGATTGGATTCAGGTCTGGACTTTGACTTGGCCATTCTAACACCTGGATATGTTTATTTTTGAACCATTCCATTGTAGATTTTGCTTTATGTTTTGGATCATTGTCTTGTTGGAAGACAAATCTCCGTCCCAGTCTCAGGTCTTTTGCAGACTCCATCAGGTTTTCTTCCAGAATGGTCCTGTATTTGGCTCCATCCATCTTCCCATCAATTTTAACCATCTTCCCTGTCCCTGCTGAAGAAAAGCAGGCCCAAACCATGATGCTGCCACCACCATGTTTGACAGTGGGGATGGTGTGTTCAGGGTGATGAGCTGTGTTGCTTTTACGCCAAACATAACGTTTTGCATTGTTGCCAAAAAGTTCAATTTTGGTTTCATCTGACCAGAGCACCTTCTTCCACATGTTTGGTGTGTCCCCCAGGTGGCTTGTGGCAAACTTTAAACAACACTTTTTATGGATATCTTTAAGAAATGGCTTTCTTCTTTCCACTCTTCCATAAAGGCCAGATTTGTGCAATATACGACTGATTGTTGTCCTATGGACAGAGTCTCCCACCTCAGCTGTAGATCTCTGCAGTTCATCCAGAGTGATCATGGGCCTCTTGGCTGCATCTCTGATCAGTCTTCTCCTTGTATGAGCTGAAAGTTTAGAGGGACGGCCAGGTCTTGGTAGATTTGCAGTGGTCTGATACTCCTTCCATTTCAATATTATCGCTTGCACAGTGCTCCTTGGGATGTTTAAAGCTTGGGAAATCTTTTTGTATCCAAATCCGGCTTTAAACTTCTTCACAACAGTATCTCGGACCTGCCTGGTGTGTTCCTTGTTCTTCATGACGCTCTCTGCGCTTTTAACGGACCTCTGAGACTATCACAGTGCAGGTGCATTTATACGGAGACTTGATTACACACAGGTGGATTGTATTTATCATCATTAGTCGTTTAGGTCAACATTGGATCATTCAGAGATCCTCACTGAACTTCTGGAGAGAGTTTGCTGCACTGAAAGTAAAGGGGCTGAATAATTTTGCACGCCCAATTTTTCAGTTTTTGATTTGTTAAAAAAGTTTGAAATATCCAATAAATGTCGTTCCACTTCATGATTGTGTCCCACTTGTTGTTGATTCTTCACAAAAAAATACAGTTTTATATCTTTATGTTTGAAGCCTGAAATGTGGCAAAAGGTCGCAAAGTTCAAGGGGGCCGAATACTTTCGCAAGGCACTGTACATATGAGATGAGTAATGCAAGATATGTAAACATTATTAAAATGGCATTATTAAAGTGACTAGTGATCCATTTATTAAAGTCGCCAATGATTTCAAGTCTGTATGTAGGCAGCAGCCTCTCCGTGTTAGTGATGGCTGTTTAACAGTCCGATGGCCTTGAGATAGAAGCTGTTTTTCAGTCTCTCGGTCCCAGGTTTGATGCACCTGTACTGACCTCGCCTTCTTGATGGTAGTGGGGTGAACAGGCAGCTCGGGTGGTTGTTGTCCTTGATGATCTTTTTTGGCCTTCCTGTGACACTGTGTGCTGTAGGTGTCCTGGAGGGCAGGTAGTTTGCCTCCGGTGATGCATTGTGCAGACCAGACCGTACCACCCTCTGGAGAGCCTTGCGGTTGTGGGTGGTGCAGTTGCCGTACCAGGCGGTGATACCCGACAGGATGCTCTCAATTGTGCATCTGTAAGTTTTGAGGATTTTAGGTGACAAGACAAATTTCTTCAGCCTCGTGAGGTTTCCAAACTTTCCACCTTCTCCACTGTTGTCCCGTCGATGTGGATAGGGAGGTGCTCCCTTTGCTGTTTCTTGAAGTCCACAATCATCTCCTTTGTTTTGTGGACGTTGAGTGAATGGTTGTTTTCCTGATACCACGCTCCAAGTGTCCTCACCTCCTCCCTGTAGGCTGTCTCATCGTTGTTGGTAATCAAGCCCACTAGTGTTGTTCCGTCTGCAAACTTGATGATTGAGTTGGAGGAATGCATGGCCACGCAGTCGTGGGTGAACAGGGAGTACAGGAGAAGGTTGAGCACGCACCCTTGTGGGGCCCCAGTGTTGAGGATCAGCGAAGTGGAGATGTTGTTTCCTACTTTCACCACCTGGGGGCAGCCTGTCAGGAAGTCCCGGACCCAATTGCACAGGGCGGGAGTGAGACCCATGGCCTCAAGCTTTTAATGATGAGCTTGGAGGGTACTATGGTGTTGAATGCTGAGCTGTAGTCAATGAACAACATTCCTCTTGTCGAGATGGGATAGGGCAGTGTGCAGTGTGATGGTGATTGCATCGTCTGTGGACCTATTGGTTTCGGTATGCAAATTGAAGTGGGTTTAGGGTGGCAGGTAAGGTGGAGGTGATATGATCCTTGACTAGCCTCTCAAAGCACTTCATGATGACAGAAGTGAGTGCTGCGGGGCGATAGTCAGTTACCTTTGACTTCTTGGGTATAGGAACAATGGTGGCCATCTTGAAGCATGTGGGGACAGCAGACTGGGATAGGGAGCGATTGAATAGGTCCATAAACACCCCAACCAGCTGGTCTGCGCATGCTCTGAGGACACGTTTAAATGTCTTTCTCACGTCGGCCACGGAGCAGGAAAGGGAGGGCCTTGGTAGAGGGCCTCGTCCGTGGCACTGTATTATCCTCAAAGCGGGTAAAGAAGGTGTTTATTTGAATTGCAACTCCATTTTGTCTCTATACCGATATCTCGCTTGTTTGATTGCCTTGCGGAGGGAATAACTACACTGTTTGTAGTCGGCCATATTCCCCAGTCATCGTTCCATGGTTAAATGCGGTGGTTTGCGCTTTCAGTTTTGCACAAATGCCCCCATAAGCAGGCAGACAGGCATTGAGGCATTCAGTTACTCTTTGATTGAATTTTGGAATGGGAAAACAAGGGACCTAAACGACTTTGAGCAGGGTGTGATAATCGGTGGCAGGCACGCCGGATCCAGTAATACAGAAACGGCCACCCTTCTGGGCTTTTCACACACGACCGTGTGTAGGGTTTCCGACAAACAAAAAACATCCAGTCAACGACAGTCCTGTGGGAGAAAACAGCTTGTTGATGAGAGAGCTCAGCTCGAAGGATAATGGCAAGAATCGTGCAAGATAACAGGCGGGCCACAAACAGACAAATAACAATGCAGTACAACAGTGGTGTGCAGAACGGCATCTCGGAACGTACAACTCGTTGATCCTTGTCACGGATGGGCTATTGCCGCAGACGACCCCACCGGGTTCCACTCCTATCAGCTAAAAGAAGCGGTTCCAGTGGGCACGCCATCATCAACACTGGACAACTGAGGAGTGGAAAAACATTGCCTGAAGAATACTGGTTCCTGTTGAGTCATGCTGATGGCAGAGTCAGGATTTGGTAGAGGCAGCATGAGTCAATGGACCCATCAATGTGTCAATGGTACAGGCTGGTGGCGGTGGTATACCGCCGTCCAATCTGCAGTACTTGCGTGATGCCATCGCGTCAGCATGGACCAACATCTCTGTGGAACGCTTACAACTTGTAGAATCCACGCCCCGAAGAATTCAGGCTGTTCTGAGGGCAAAGGGGATCTGACCCAGTACTAGATGGGTGTACCTAATAAACTGTCCTGTGAGTATATAGAGTGATACGTTGATATGAGAGGCAGTGTTGTTTGGTGGACATTCCTGCAGTCGTCATGTGGCATTGTGTTGTGTGACAAAACTGCACAGTTTAGAGTGCCCTTTTATTTCCCCCCAGCACAAGGTGCACCTGTGTCATGATCATGTTGTTTAATCAGCTTCTTGATATGCCACACCTGTCAGGTTGATATATTTATGCTCACTAACAGGAATGAAAAACTTCTGCACACATTTTTTTGACATAATACGCTTTTTGTGGGTATGGAAAAATTCGGCGATCTTTTATTTCAGATAATGAAACAACACTTTACATGTTGCGTATATATTTTTACAGTGCATTCGGAAAGTATTCAGACCCCTTGACTTTTCCACATTTTGTTACGTTACAGCCTTATTCTAAAATGTATTAAATGTTTTTCCCCTCATCAATCTACACACAATACCCCATAACGACAAAGCAAAAACAGGTTTTTAGACATTTTGGCAAATTTATATAAAAAAAGATATATTAAATTTACATAAGTATTCAGACCCTTTACTCAGTACCTTGTTGAAGAACATTTGTCAGCAATTACTGACAAATGTAAGGCCTCAAGCCTTATTGGGTATGACACTACAAGCCTGGCATACAGTGCCTTGTGAAAGCGTTCAGCCCCTTGGGCATTTTTCCTCTTTTGTTGCCTTACAACCTGGAATTAAAATATATTTTTTTGGGGGGGGTTTGTATCATTTGATTTACACAACATGTCTACCACTTTGAAGATGCAAAATATTTATTGTGAAACAAACAAGAAATAAGACCAAAAGAAATAGAAAACTTGAGCGTGCATAACTATTCACCCCCCAAAAGTCAAAAAACCTTTTGCAGCAATTACAGCTGCACGTCTCTTGAAATATGTCTCTATAAGCTTGGCACATCTAGCCATTGGGATTTTTGCCAATTCTTCAAGGCAGAACTGCTCCAGCTCCTTCAAGTCAGATGGGTTCTGCTGGTGTACAGCAATCTTTAAGTCATACAACATATTCTCAATTAGATTGAGGTCTGGGCTTTGACTAGGCCATTCCAAGACATTTAAATGTTTCCCCTTAAACCACGCAAGTGTTGATTTAGCAGTATGCTTAGGGTTATTGTCCTGCTGGAAGGTGAACCTCCGTCCCAGTCTCAAATCTCTGTAAGACAAACAGGTTTCCCTCAAGAATTTCCCTGTATTTAGCGCCATCCATCATTCCTTCAATTCTGACGAGCTTCCCAGTCCCTGCTGATGAAAAACTGCTGCCACCACCATGCTTTGCCTTGATGACAGCTGTGCATACTCTTGGCATTCTCTCAACCAGCTTCACCTGGAATGCTTTTCCAACAGGCTTGAAGGAGTTCCCACACACTTGTTAGCTGCTTTTCCTTCACTCTGCGGTCCGACTCATCCCAAACCACCTCAATTGGGTTGAGGTCGGGTGATTGTGGAGGCCAGGTCGTCTGATGCAGCAGTCCATCACTCTCTTTCTTGGTCAAATAGCCCTTACACAGCCTGGAGGTGTATTGGGTCATTGTTCTGTTGAAAAACAAATGATAGTCCCACTAAGCACAAACCAGATGGGATGGCGTATCGCTCCAGAATGCTGTGGTAGCCATGTTGGTTAAACATGCCTTGAATTCTAAATATATCACTGACAGTGTCACCAGAAAAACAGCCCCACACCATCAAACCTCCTCCTTCCCTGCTTCACGTAGGGAACCACACATGCAGAGATCATCCGTTCACCTACTCTGCGTCTCAAATTTGGACTCGTCAGGCCAAAGGACAGATTTCCACCAGCAAGTCTCTTCTTCTTATTTGTGTCGTTTAGTTGTGGTTTCTTTGCAGCAATTCAACCATGAAGGCCTGATTCACACAATCTTCTCTGAACAGTTGATGTTGAGATGTGTCTGTTACTTGAACTCTGTGAAGCATTTATTTGGGCTGCAATCTGAGGTGCAGTTAACTTTAATGAACTTATCCTCTGCAGCAGAGGTAACTCTGGGTCTTCCTTTCCTGTGGAGATCCAGTTTCATCAAAGCGCTTGATGGTTTTTGCGACTGCACTTGAAGAAAGTTCTTGAAATGTTCTGTATTGACTGACCTTCATGTCTTAACGTAATGATGGACTGTCTTTTCTCTTTGCTTGTTTGAGATGTTTTTGCCATAATATGGTCTTTTACCAAATAGGGCTATCTTCTGTATACCACCCCTACCTTGTCACAACACAACTGATTGGCTGATTGGCTCAAAATGAATTAAATACATTTTTAACAAGGCACACCTGTTAATTGAAATGCATTCCAGGAGACTACCTCATGAAGCTGGTTGAGAGAACGCCAAAAGTGTGCAAAGCTGTCAAGGCAAAGGGTGGCTATTTGAATATAAAATATATTTTAAAACGTTTTTGGTTACTACATGATTCCATATGTATTCATAGTTTTGATGTCTTCACTATTATTCTACAATGTGGAAAATAGTAAAAATAAAGATAAACCCTGGAATGAGTAGGTGTGTCCAAACGTTTGACTGGTACTGTATGTGAGTTTTCATGTGCGTGTCTCTCTCTCTCTAGTCTCTTACATGGTGCTGGAGGCCAGGTTGGTGTCTTCGTGCTTCAGCTTCCCGTCCAGAGCCAGGCCTCTCTTCTCTCTGTTATTGGTGAGCATGGGAGTCAGAGTGTACACCTTACAGAACGTACTGCTGGGGGACACCTGGTCACTGTGGAGAGAGAAAGAATTGATCATTTCTCTGTTTCATCATACGTGGTTGTTTTTTTGAATCACTCACTCTCGTTCGTACACGCGTCCACAACGCTTGGGAAGCAGTAAGGAAAGTTGAGAGGAAAGAAAAGGATTAAAGATGCTGACATTAGAGCAGAGAGGAAGAGGATTATTGAAGGGGACTAGATTGGGTACCAGTCAGAGATTTCCCGCAATTTGAGAGGAAGGTCATTGGGATTTGGGGCCATTGGCTTCTTGAAGAGGACTGGATAAGGGAGGGACCAAAAGGATAATTATCCAGGTGGGAGGTTAGGCATCAAGATTTAGGCTATGAGGGGAAGTTTTGGTGAGCCTAAATCAAGCCAGGTACTGGGGTTGTGGGGAGGTCTAGGTCTGGGAGTTCCGGGGGTTAAAGTAACTGTCCAGTGAAAATCTCACTTTTAAAAGTTCATATTCGGTTAACTCACACCCAAATAACGTTGTTGACTCATCATATGCTCGTATGAGGCCAAAGCATGAATTGGAGGGGGGAGGAAACACTTCAAAAACCCCACCTCAAACTTGTGTCTCAAACAGACCGTTTCAAAAATGCTTGCTATTTCCTCATAAAGGATGACGTCATGACTTGGCCAATCAGCGATCGACTCGTATTCATATTTGAATAACCGGTTCACACCCACACCATTCGGTTGCTGGGAGTACGCCCACACCATTTAAAACACAGAAAAGCAGCTTTTTAACATACTTAATAAACAAATTCGAGGTCATATTTGATAGAAATCTGGAAACACTGGATAGTTACTTTAAGCCATTCGTATTGTTGCTCCTCTACTCACCAGTCGGCGGTGTGGCCCACAGACTTATTGTAGGTGTCACATCTGTGCAGCACTACATCAGTCACCTGTAAAACTACAGTACAGGGGGAGAGAACACCAACTCCATGATGTCATAACAAGGGGACGAGGGGCTGTGATGTTACTAGGCGGGGGAGGTAATGAGGTTGCCTGGGGTCTCAGAGTGGGTTGGGTGGGAGGGAGGTAGCAGGGCAGGAGAGGTGTTGAGCTGAGAGGAGGAGAGGGGCAGTCTGGAATGGTAGTACCAGCAGAAAGGTGGGTTTGCAGGGTCTGGTATATCGGGAGAGGGGCAGTCTGGAATGGTAGTACCAGCAGAAAGGTGTGTTTGCAGGGTCTGGTATATCGGGAGAGGGGCAGTCTGGAATGGTAGTACCAGCAGAAAGGTGGGTTTGCAGGGTCTGGTATATCGGGAGAGGGGCAGGAGTATGATGTCGAAGCATAGCACGTTTTCAGTGAGCATAGAAGGTCAGACAACATGAGGGTAGAAGTTATGCAGAAATAATTAAACAAAACGAAGAGTACCGAAAGTGAGTCTCTATTTGGCCACACAGCCTGTGTGTTATTCACCCAACATTCTCTCACAGAGGAGAAAAGAGAGAGGTGAAGAAAGGAGAGTGGTCCCGAGGGCCAAAGGAGAGAGAGAACGTGATGAAGAGAAGGTTACAGGGATGGAGAGAGAGGTTCCGGAGAGAAGGGGTACTCACTCTGCCTCCTCCTGTGCAACAGGACACTTGTACTGAGCCGTACTGAACAGACAGATATCGGCATACTGACGCACTGCGGCAGGGGAGAGAAAGGGTTAACAACACCAGGAGAGGCAAACTACTGACAGACACACAGCGACAAAAGATGGAGAGAGCAGAGGAGTGGCAGATGGGAAGGTTTGCGCCTCTCCTCTGCTACAGCCTTTCCCAAATCGCTCCGAAAACACTCCCCCTTGGGCCTAACCCCTCAATGTTTGTAGATCTGTAGGGTTTGGGTAGGTATTAGCAGTGCAGTGATGGAGCTTATGCATAAAAGAAGGGTTGGGGGGGTTGAATTGGGGCCAGCTGATTACACGTTTGTCTCTTACCTGAAATTTTCATCCTCTTCACTGTTTTGGTGGAGTTGTTGGTGACATGGACATTCACACTGATAGGCTCGCCATGGTAGTAGAGCTGAGAAAGAGGGGGAGGAAGAGAGGAAGACAGAAGAGCGGAAGACCGAGCGAGAACGAGAAGGAAAGGAAGAGACGGAGAGAACGGGGAGGAGTGAATTCGGTTGGTGGGGGAGATAATCTCAGGCTTTAACCAATCCAATCAACCAAATGTTTGCATAACGCTTTTAACTAATTAATTAATGTGTGTGTGTGTGTGTGTGTGTGTCCGTCGTGCGTCTGTCTCTGCGCGTCGGCCTCTGTCTGTCTCGGGGGGGCCTGCCCTACCTCTTTATCCAGTGAGGCCTCTAGATGTAGGGATCTATCTGACAGTAGGAAGGATCGCGTCGTCTCCACCATGGGCTGAGGACCAGGCTTCTCAGGGGCGTACTGCACCTTACGGATCACCAGACGCACAGAGTTCCTATAACAACATATGTAATATCATATGAAAAAGCTAGTCATATAACAAACACACACACACACACACACACACACACACACACACAAACACACACACACACACACACACACTAGGGTTATCAACAGCACATACACAATCACTTAAACCATCTGCACTGAATCCCACGGATCAAAACGCAGGGCTTTGACTACACTGTACCTTTTGTGTATTTTCTCCTCTACAGTCCTGGCGCAGAAGGCTCTGACCTCAAAGTCCACTCCACAAGCCTGAGCAGAGATGAAGGCAGAGGCAGATAATCAATCAAAAGTTTTGTGAGTGTGTGTGTGTGTGTGTGTGTGTGTGTGTGTGTGTGTGTGTGTGTGTGTGTGTGTGTCTCTGTACCTTCCCCGTGTCCTCTGGTCCTGGCTGTAGAGTGACTGAGCAGGGCAGGTTCTGAGGAATCTGAAAGAGAGATATTTGACAGTCACGCCACAGAATCAATACACAACTGCTCACCAACAAACAGGCACACAGACACCGGAGACAGAAACGCACAACCACAGAATTGAACACGACAAAGAGGAACCTAAACAAGTTGATTTAAACGGGTGTGTTTGCTGCGCAGTGGGCCAGTCTACAGAACTCACGGTGAAGTTGAACGGGTGTGTTAGCTGCGCAGTGGGCCAGTCTACAGAACTCACGGTGAAGTTGAACGGGTGTGTTTGCTGCGCAGTGGGCCAGTCTACAGAACTCACGGTGAAGTTGAACGGGTGTGTTTGCTGCGCAGTGGGCCAGTCTACAGAACTCACGGTGAAGTTGAACGGGTGTGTTTGCTGCGCAGTGGGCCAGTCTACAGAACTCACGGTGAAGTTGAACGGGTGTGTTTGCTGCGCAGTGGGCCAGTCTACAGAACTCACGGTGAAGTTGAACGGGTGTGTTTGCTGCGCAGTGGGCCAGTCTACAGAACTCACGGTGAAGTTGAATGGGTGTGTTTGCTGCGCAGTGGGCCAGTCTACAGAACTCACGGTGAAGTTGAATGGGTGTGTTAGCTGCGCAGTGGGCCAGTCTACAGAACTCACGGTGAAGTGAAGTTGAACGAACTCACGGTTGTGTTCGCTGCGCAGTGGGCCAGTCTACAGAACTCACGGTGAAGTTGAACGGGTGTGTTCGCTGCGCAGTGGGCCAGTCTACAGAACTCACGGTGAAGTTGAACGGGTGTGTTCGCTGCGCAGTGGGCCAGTCTACAGAACTCACGGTGAAGTTGAACGGGTGTGTTTGCTGCGCAGTGGGCCAGTCTACAGAACTCACGGTGAAGTTGAACGGGTGTGCGTGCTGGCCCAGCTTCTTCAGCAGTCTCTCCTGCAGGTGGCTGAGTGGTTTCCGCTCCTCCTCTGTGGTGGCGGCGGGGAAGGCCTGGAAGGTGGAGATGTAGAGGTCTTTCCTAAAGGACAAACCCAGAACGTCCAGGTCCTCACGGCCATACCGGAACGCACAGGTCAGAGTCACAAAGACTGGAGGAGGAGGGGAGAGAAAGGGAGAGGGAGGAGGAAGAGATCGCAGGGGGGAAAATGAAGAAGAAGGAGAGAGGGGAGACGGGAACATGAGAAGAGTAATAAAGGGATGTGAAATTGTGAATACTTTATTATTATTTTTAATCACTCGCACGCGTGCACTCACACACACTTACCTTTACGGTCTTTTAGGTACTCTGGGTCTATTAGTAGCACTCCATCTGTAGAAAAACAACACACACACACACAGTGAAAAACAACACACACACACTGTGAAAAACAACACACTGTGAAAAACACACACACACACACACTGTGGAAAACACACACACACACACACAGTGAAAAACAACACACACATTGAAAAACCACACACTGTGAAAAACAACACACACTGTGAAAAACAACACACACACACACACACACATACATACACACAGTGAAAAACAACACACCCACACACAGCGAAGAACACACACACACATACACAGTGAAAAACAACACACACACACACAGATCATATTATGTATGAGTGTTTCTGTTACCCAAGCCGCACAGTATTTGGTTCGTGAGATTTAGAGTAATAGTCAGATGTGGTTGGTTGTTCTGATATCGTAGTCCTGTGTGTATAAGTCAATGTGAAATAATCAAAACACTACCTCACTAGGGTTACTCCCATTGTCGCACACCCCCCGTGGTGAGGGTGTTTCCCCAATGTGAGGTGCTGTCGTCATAGCAACCCCGAGCGAGACGCCAGAGGGTTGATATGTTTTTCCGACAACATTACATCAACAATAGTGTGTGTTTGTGTTACTACTCACCCACTGGATCTACATGGTCTAGGTGATCCACAAAGTCTCTCTTTCCCAGGTATACAGTGAGCTAGAGAGAGAGAGAAGGAGAGAGAGAGAGAGAAAGTTACAGAGCAAGAGGCACAGAGAGAGAGAGAGAGAGAGAGAGAGAGAGAGAGAGAGAGAGAGAGAGGAGAGAGAGAGAGAGAAAGTTACAGAGCAAGAGGCACAGAGAGAGAGAGAGAGAGAGAGAGAGAGAGAGAGAGAGAGAGAGAGAGAGAGAAAGAGAGAGAGAGAAGGAGCGAGAGAGAGAAAGTTACAGAGCAAGAGGCACAGAGAGAGAGAGAGAAGGAGAGAGAGAGAAAGTTACAGAGCAAGAGGCACAGAGAGAGAGAGAGAGAGAGAGAGAGATAGAGAGAGAGAGAAGAGAGAGAGAGAGAGAAAGAGAAGAGAGAGAGAGAGAGAGAGAGAGAGAGAGAGAGAAGAGAGAAGAGAGAGAGAAAGAGAAGAGAGAGAGAGAGAGAAAGAGAGAGAAAGGGACAGAAGGGAGAGATAACAAAATAGACAAAATGAGAGAAAGAAGGCGAGAGAGAAGGATGGAAACAGAGGGTGGGTAAAAACGGGAACAGTATGTGGAAATGGAAAGGAAAACATGGCGTACGTCAACATGACTCTTTCAATTAGACCATACAAGTGAAACACACACACACACACACACTGACCCCTAGTCTCTCCACTCCCTTCCTGTATACTATCTTGCCTTGTGGGGTCAGATCACAAAACACGTCATCTACACACACTGATCCCTCCATCATGGAGACACAGAGAGAAAGAGTGAGGGAGTGAGAGAGAGAGAGAGAGAGAGAGAGAGAGAGAGAGAGAGAGAGAGAGAGAGAGAGAGAGAGAGAGAGAGAGAGAAAGAGAGAGAGAGAGAGAGAAAGAGAGAGAGAGAGAGAGAAATGGAGAGAAGGAGAGAGAGAAAGAAATATAGATAACAACAGAGAGGGGAAAGGGAGCAAAGATGATGCAGAAAATGAAATAAGAGAAATCAATAAAAGACACTTGTATGCAGGAAAAATCTACAGAGGCAAAAGTATAGGCCTGTAGGAAAAATCTATAGTTACAGCAGAGAGGAAAGATCAAGTCTTTCGACATAAAGACAGATAAAGCAGATAGATAATCTACTGTTGTAAAGAGAGAGAGAGATAATCTACTGCTGTAAAGAGAGAGAGAGATAATCTACTGTTGTAAAGAGAGAGAGAGATAATCTACTGTTGTAAAGAGAGAGAGATAATCTACTGTTGTAAAGAGAGAGAGAGAGAGACGAGCTACGCGTGTAATCCAGGAGAAGAGAGGAGCAGAGAATGAGGGAAGAGACAAGAAGAGAGGAAGCGAGAGAAAGTCTACAGGGAGAGGAGGAGGAACCTTACTTTCTTCTGTCTGACACACACACACGTACTAGCAAGCAGGCACACAAGGGGGAGTTTGACCTACCTTGCAGTTGGGACTGGACTTCTTGAAGACTCTGAAGAAAGAAAGAAAGAAAGAAAGAAAGAAAGAAAGAAGAAAAAAAAAAAGAAGGAAAAAGAAGAAAAAGAGAGAAAGAGAGAGAGAATTAGTCACCAAAGATTCTAATTTTTATAACTATATAGCGATATTCCCGCTCAAAGTAGACGTGTTCATTACAGATACAGATCAGACATCAAAAGACAGTTGTATGAACGTAAACCACACCCAGTGAGACAATGCAGTGGTCCTACTCTAGAATGGCCTGTGCAAGATGGAGCTTGTTTCCGTAGTGTAAGGCAGCTTCATGTACAAGTACACCCCCTGGACAGGACACTAGCCTTACCCCAAATCTATCTCATTAATGCTGAGGGCCAAGCAGAGAGGCATCGGGTCCATTTTTACACTCTTTGGTATGAGACTGGCAAAACAGACCAGGCCAGGGTTTGGCGTTTGTGACGTCAGTGAGATACGTGAAAAATACTTCCTTTGTTGTTTTAGGTTTTTTTGAACTCTAAAGGCACAGCCTATATAGACAAACTGACACGTTTTCATTTTCGCCAACAACAACTTTATATCGATGGGCCATCTTTGATTTGACGGCCTGCACGAGCGCAGTTCGGGCCCGCGAGACAACCGTTCGTCCCGATGACGCGCTTCTGCGCATGAGCTTTTAGCTCGCCTACGTGGCCACGGCATCGCCTACGAGCACGATCAGGATTCCTATCGGAGAAGCCGTTTCGGCCTGTCGTCAAACTGTGCTGCCTTTGGTGCGTCTACTAAGTTGAACGTGAGAGACCTAGCTCCTCCAAGTCAGAGAGGCTGTTGTTCAGTGGCCATAAGCCAAAGCGTCAAGTGTCCGATGTTGATGGTTTGACAATGAGTGCGCCCCCAGACTATCATAAACCGTTAAACTCTGTCTCTCGGCTGCACCGCTAGAGATGAGAAAACAGAGAGAGAGAGAGAGAGAGAGAGAGAGAGAGAGAGAGAGAGAGAGTGGAGAGAGAATGCGAGAGACAACAACAGGGACCGCAAAAAAGAGGGGGAGACAGGCAGACAGAGGGAGTGGAGCGAGAGAAGGGGAACAAAGGAGACGCAAAGAGGGACAATGAATGAATGAAATACACTTATTAAAGAAACGGAGGGGGGGAAAGAGTAAGGGAAGATAATGTGAGAGAAACAAAATGGTATTTTACTGTGGTGGTGTGTTGTGAAGCTTGGGGAGTCACACATTAACAGACACAACAGTGATGAACAATGGTTTATTACAATATGAAAAGATGATTGGTCATAAAGATAGAGAAGAATGCAGAGTGAAGAAGGGGGAGAAGGGAAAGAGAGAGATGGTGGGGAGGGAGACGGGGAGAACAGGGCGTGAGTGAGAAAGCACGAGGTAAAAGGAGGTGGAACACAGGCAGAGAGAGAGAGGAGGGGAAGAGAGTTGGAGAGAGAGTGAGAGAGAGAAAGCTAAGAGAGAGAGAGAGAGAGAGAGAGCAAGAGAAGGGAGGAAGGAGGGATAGAGAGAGAATGAGCTACAGGTGTTTGAAGGTCTGTCTAAACATCATAATATGTGGTTGAGTCAGCAACTAGAAGAGATGGATCAAAGGAAACTGTGGGATGGAGGAAGGGATGGATGGATAGAGGATGGAGGAAGGGATGACGGATGGATAGAGGGAGGGATAAATGGATAGAGGAGGGAGGGATGGCTAGAGGAGTGAGGAAGGGATGGATAGAGGAGGGAGGAAGGGATGGATAGAGGAGGGAGGAAGGGATGGATGGATAGAGGATGGAGGAAGGGATGATGGATGGATAGAGGATGGAGGAAGGGATGGCTAGAGGAGGGAGGAAGGAATGGATAGAGGGGGGAGGAAGGGATGGATATAGGAGGGAGGAAGGAATGGATAGAGGAGGGAGGAAGGAATGGACAGAGGGGGAGGAAGGAATGGATAGAGGGGGGAGGAAGGGATGGCTAGAGGAGGGAGGAAGGAATGGATAGAGGGAGGAGGAAGGGATGGATAGAGGAGGGAGGAAGAAATGGATAGAGGAAAGAGGAAGGAATGGATAGAGGAGGGAGGAAGGGATGGCTAGAGGAGGGAGGAAGGAATGGATAGAGGGGGAGGAAGGGATGGCTAGAGGAGGGAGGAAGGAATGGATAGAGGAGGGAGGAAGGGATGGCTAGAGGAGGGAGGAAGGAATGGATAGAGGAGGGAGGAAGGGATGGCTAGAGGAGGGAGGAAGGGATGGCTAGAGGAGGGAGGAAGGAATGGATAGAGGAGGGAGGAAGGGATGGCTAGAGGAGGGAGGAAGGAATGGATAGAGGAGGGAGGAAGGAATGGATAGAGGAGGGAGGAAGGGATGGCTAGAGGAGGGAGGAAGGAATGGATAGAGGGGAGGAAGGGATGGCTAGAGGAGGGAGGAAGGAATGGATAGAGGAGGGAGGAAGGGATGGCTAGAGGAGGGAGGAAGGAATGGATAGAGGAGGGAGGAAGGAATGGATAGAGGAGGGAGGAATGAATGGATAGAGGAGGGAGGAAGGAATGGATAGAGGGGAGGAAGGAATGGATAGAGGGGGAGGAAGGGATGGCTAGAGGATGGAGGAAGGAATGGATAGAGGAGGGAGGAAGGGATGGCTAGAGGAGGGAGGAAGGGATGGCTAGAGGAGGGAGGAAGGAATGGCTAGAGGAGGGAGGAATGGATAGAGGAGGGAGGAAGGGATGGATAGAGGAGGGAGGAATGGATAGAGGAGGGAGGAAGGGATGGATAGAGGAGGGAGGAATGGATAGAGAAGGGAGGAAGGGATGGATAGAGGAGGGAGGAAGGAATGGATAGAGGGGGAGGAAGGGATGGCTAGAGGAGGGAGGAAGGAATGGATAGAGGAGGGAGGAAGGGATGGCTAGAGGAGGGAGGAAGGGATGGCTAGAGGAGGGAGGAAGGAATGGCTAGAGGAGGGAGGAATGGATAGAGGAGGGAGGAAGGGATGGATAGAGGAGGGAGGAATGGATAGAGGAGGGAGGAAGGGATGGATAGAGGAGGGAGGAAGGGATGGATAGAGGGGGAGGAAGGGATGGATAGAGAAGGGAGGAAGGGATGGAAGGAGGGAGGAAGGAATGAATAGAGGAGGGAGGAAGGAATGGATAGAGGAGGGAGGAAGGAATGGATAGAGGAGGGAGGAAGGGATAGAGGAGGGAGGAAGGGATGGATAGAGGAGGGAGGAAGGGATGGATAGAGGAGGGAGGAAGGAATGGATAGAGGAGGGAGGAAGGAATGGATAGAGGAGGGAGGAAGGAATGGATAGAGGAGGGAGGAAGGGATGGATAGAGGAGGGAGGAAGGAATGGATAGAGGAGGGAGGAAGGGATGGATAGAGGAGGAAGGGATGGATAGAGGAGGGAGGAATGGATAGAGGAGGGAGGAAGGGATGGATAGAGAAGGGAGGAAGGGATGGATAGAGGAGGGAGGAAGGAATGGATAGAGGAGGGAGGAAGGGATGAATAGAGGAGGGAGGAAGGGATGGATAGAGGAGGAAGGAAGGAATGGATAGAGGGAGGAAGGAATGGATAGAGGAGGGAGGAAGGAATGGATAGAGGAGGGAGGAAGGGATGGATAGAGGAGGGAGGAAGGGATGGATAGAGGAGAGAGGGATGGATAGAGGAGGGAGGAAGGGATGGATAGAGGAGAGAGGGATGAATAGAGGAGGGAGGAAGGGATGGCTAGAGGGAGGAAGGGATTGATAGAGGGGGGAGGAAGGAATGGATAGAGGAGGGAGGAAGGGATGGATAGAGAAGGGAGGAAGGGATGGATAGAGGAGGGAGGAAGGAATGGATAGAGGAGGGAGGAAGGGATGGATAGAGGAGGGAGGAAGGGATGGATAGAGGAGGAAGGAAGGAATGGATAGAGGAAGGAAGGAATGGATAGAGGGAGGAAGGAATGGATAGAGGAGGGAGGAAGGAATGGATAGAGGAGGGAGGAAGGGATGGATAGAGGAGGGAGGAAGGGATGGATAGAGGAGAGAGGGATGGATAGAGGAGGGAGGAAGGGATGGATAGAGGAGAGAGGGATGAATAGAGGAGGGAGGAAGGGATGGCTAGAGGGAGGAAGGGATTGATAGAGGGGGGAGGAATGGATGGATAGAGGAGAGAGGGATGAATAGAGGAGGGAGGAAGGGATGGATAGAGGAGAGAGGGATGAATAGAGGAGGGAGGAAGGGATGGCTAGAGGGAGGAAGGGATGGATAGAGGAGACAGGGATGGAAAACAACAACAAGTGAGTGAGGAATAGAGAACGTGTGAATGAGAGGGAGAAAGAAAGAAAGAAAGATAGAAAGTAATTAAGAAATAAATAAAGAAAGAAAGTAATTAAGAAAGAAAGAAAGAGAAAGCACACAGTGTGTGTTGGGGAGACACAGGTCAACGTGTGTGCCTGCAGCAGGCCACGTGTGCCACTTTTCACTCCCCAACTGATATGGATGCTAGCCGCTTTGTTGGACAACATAGCAGCACACGCACAAATACCGTACGCACACACGGCCCTCGCTCTCCCTCCCTTCCAGTGTGCCTGTTTAATCTTTGGCTAGCTCCATAAATTCTTGTCATTCTCCCCATTTTACTGCTCTCGCTTTCCCCCTGATAGCCATTTCCCCCCTCTTTCTTCCGTTCCCTGTCTCTGAACTCTCCCTCTCTCCGTAGAGCTAATTACAGATTTAAGGCCTATTAGTGTAGTGCCTTAAGTGCATCCCAAATGGCACCCTATTCCCTTCATATAGTGCACTACTTTTGACCAGAGGCCTATTGGCCCTGGTCAAAAGCAGTGCACGATATAAGGAATAGCATGCCATTTAGGATGTAGACAGTGTCTCAGCCTGCCTGGTCTAATGAACAGACCTTATTAATACTGCATCTTCTCTAACCAGCCTAGGGCGACGCACGGCCAACACACACGCACACACACATATTGAAAGGTTACTGATCAACGACGAGTCAGAACTGCCTATACTCTCATTTAGCTGTTAATCCACTTTCGTGTGTGTGTGTGTGTACTCGCTTGTATGTGTGTGTTACAAGACTCGCCCCCCCCCCCCCGCATGGATTCTATTTAGTTGCCATGGCAGCCAGATGGGGATTGCGCCTGTTGTCATGGGAACGGAAAAGGCCCAGAAAATGATAAGATACATTATGTACAGTTGAAGTCGGAAGTTTACATACACCTTAGCCAAAGGATCACCACTTTATTTTAAGAATGTGAAATGTCAGAATAATAGTAGAGAGAATGATTTATTTCAGCTTTTAATTCTTTCATCACATTCCCAGTGGGTCAGAAGTTTACATACACTCAATTAGTATTTGGTAGCATTGCCTTTAAATTGTTTAACTTGGGTCAAACATTTTGGGTAGCCTTCCACAAGCTTCCCACAATAAGATGGGTGAATTTTGGCCCATTCCTCCTGACAAGAGCTGGTGTAACTGAGTCAGGTTTGTAGGCCTCCTTGCTCACACACACCTTTACAGTTCTGCCCACAAATTTTCTATGGGAATGAGGTCAAGGCTTTGTGATGGCCACTCCAATACCTTGACTTTGTTGTCCTTAAGTCATTTTGCCACAACTTTGGAAGTATGCTTGGGGTCATTGTTCATTTGCGACCAAGCTTTAACTTCCTGACTGATGTCTTGAGATGTTGCTTTAAAATATCCACATCATTTTCCTCTCTCATGATGCCATCTATTTTGTGAAGTGCACCAGTCCCTCCTACAGCAAAGCACCCCCACAACATGATGCTGCCACCCCTGTGCTTCACGGTTGGGATGGTGTTCTTAGGCTTGCAAGCCTCCCTCTTTTTCCCCCAAATATAATGATATGACCAAACAGTTCTATTTTGTTTCATTAGATCAGAGGACATTTCTCCAAAAAGTACGATCTTTGTCCCCATGTGCAGTTGCAAACCGTAGTCTGGTTTTTTTATGGCGGTTTTGGAGCAGTGACTTCTTCCTTGCTGAGCAGCATATCAGGTTATGTCGATATAGGACTCGTTTTACTGTGGATACAGATACTTTTGTAACTGTTTTCTCCAACATCTTCACAAGTTCCTTTGCTGTTGTTCTGGGAGTGATTTGCACTTTTCGCACCACAGTAAGTTCATCTCTAGGAGACAGAACACGCCTCCTTCCAGAGCGGTATGATGGCTGCGTGGTCTCATGGTGTTTATATTTGCGTACTATTGTTTGTACAGATGAACGTGGTACCTTCAGACGTTTGGAAATTGCTCCCAAGGATGAACCAGACTTGTGGAGGTCTACAATATTTTTCTGTGGTCTTGGCAGATTTCTTTTGATTTCCCCATGATGTCAAGCAAAGAGGCACTGAGTTTGAAGGTAGGCCTTGAAATACATCCACAGGTATGCCTCCAATTGACTCAAATGATGTCAATTAGCCTACCAGAAGCTTCTAAAGCCATGAAATTATTTTCTGGAATTTTCCAAGCTGTTTAATGGCACAGTCAACTTAGTGTATGCAAACTTCTGACCTACTGGAATTGTGATACAGTGAATTAAGTGAAATAATCTGTCTGTAAACAATTGTTGGAAAAATGACTTGTGTCATGCACAAAGTAATGTCCCAAACCGTTTGTTAACATTAATCGTGTCCCTGCTTACAAGTATCTGTATAGATGAAAAGCTGTCTTTTAAAAAGCAGATTCAAGAAGCTGAGAATAAAAATGGGCTTCTTCTATAGAAAATGGGTCCTGTTCTCTCTCAACATTCCTATAGGCCCTAGACTACGGCGACATCATTTATATGAAAGCAGCTGCTACATTCATTAAAGCCATTAGATGCCGTTTATCATAGCTCATTGCGCTTTGTTTTAGTGCGACAATTGTAATGCTCATCACTCTGCATTCTCTACCAGAAAGTTGGTTGGCCCTCGTTGATGTCACCTAGGTTGATACATGTTTTCATTTATAAAAGCCCTTTTTACAAAAAGTCCCACTCTACCTAGCATCCTTACTAAACTAAACGAGTTGCCACGCCTGGTCTTAGGTGTCACAGCTGGCTGAAGGACTGGACCAAGGTGTAGCATGGTAAGCGTACATTTGAACTTGATTTAAAAATGACACCGACAAAACGAAGAACAAAAAAACAACCGTGAAGCTTTGGTCTATGTGCCCTGAACAACTACAAAGTTAACTTCCCACAAAACAGGTGGGGGGGGAAAAGGGTACCTAAGTATGGTTCTCAATCAGAGACAACGATAGACAGCTGGCCAAGACATAGAAATACAAAACATAGAAAAAAGGACATAGAATGCCCAACCTAGTCACACCCTGGCCTAACCAAAATAGAGAATAAAAAGCCTCTCTATGGCCAGGGCATGACATTAGGGATGGCTAACTCTGGAAATTCCTTTGGTCTCTACTAGGGTTGCACATTTTGGGAAATATTCAGAGGTGGAAACTTTCCGTGGGAATTAATGGGAATATATGGGAATTAACGGGAATATATGGGAATTCATATTAATACCATTTAAATGTTGATGTTTTTTGCATTGGATATATTTACCATATCATATGGAGACAGAACCATAAACCATTTACCTTATAAGTAGACATAATTGCAAATGATTAAATCCTTCCCATAGAAATGAACTATTTAGTTACGAATTGAACTTTAATTAAATGAGTTGACTCTTCACATGGGATGATTTCACCGAACAACAAAAGAAAGGGAATATTGAATGATCCCCAATGATCCATCGCATCTCCCAGAAACATTTTCAACATACAATGACAGTCTACAAACTAAAGCTTTCTCTTCCTCTCAGGCTCCCATGTCTTTAGGATAAAGTAATCCTTCTCACCCCCCCCCCCTTAAAAGATTTAGATGCACTATTGTAAAGTGGCTGTTCCACTGGATGTCATAAGGTGAACGCACCAATTTGTAAGTCGCTCTGGATAAGAGCGTCTGCTAAATGACTTAAATGTAAATGTTCTCCTGGACCTCCTCAATGTCCGCCTCTTGAACATCAAACTCTGAGGCCTCATCTTCACTGTCACTTTCCAACCTTCTTGAGGATGGCTCGTTGTCAGGCTCAAAATTCCTCAAATTTGCCCAGATGGCCACCAATTTTTCAACCCTTGTATTGATCAGCCTGTTGCGTGCTTTGGTGTGCGTGTTCCCAAACAAGGATCAGTTGCGCTCTGAGGAGGCTGATGTTGGTGGGATTTGGAGGATGATGGAGGCAACAGGGGAAAGAGTCTCAGATCCACAAAGTCCCTTCCACCAGGAGGCTGATGAGATATGTTGGCACGACTGCCCTATTGCATCTCCATCCCAAAGCCTTGCTTGGATGTGTACTTCACCAGACAGCCAAGAACCTTGCCCTCATCCAGGCCAAGGTGGTGAGACACGGTAGTGATGACACCATAGGCCTTGTTGATCTCTGCAGCAGACAGGATGCTCTTGCCAGCATACTTGGGGTCCAACATGTACGCTGCGGTGTGTATGCGCTTCAGGCAGAGGTCTTCATGCTTTTTGATGTATTTCAGAACTGCAGTTTCCTCTGCTTGGAGCGACAGTGAAGTGGGAAGGCAGTACAGATTTCTTCTCTTTCATCTGCAAGCAGAGTCTGAACATCAGACAGGATGGCATTGTCTCCCTCAATCAATGCAATGGCCACTGCTATAGGTTTCAGGAGTTTCAGCCTGCTTACCACTCTCTCCCAAAATACATCATCCAGGAGGATCCTCTTGATGGGGCGGTCCATATCGGCAGACTGTGATATGGCCATTTCTTGGAGAGACTCCTTCCCCTCCAGCAGACTGTCAAACATGATGACAACACCAACCCGATGGGTGTTGCAGGGCAGCTTCAATTTGGTGCTCTTATTCTTCTCACTCTGCTTGGTGAGGTAGATTGCTGCTATAACTTGATGACCCTTCACATACCTAACCATTTCCTTGGCTCTCTTGTAGAGTGTATCCATTGTTTTCAGTGCCATGATGTCCTTGAGGAGCATATTCAATGCATGAGCAGCACAGCCAATGGGTGTGATGTGAGGGTAGGATTCCTCCACTTTAGACCAATCAGCCTTCATGTTCGCAGCATTGTCTGTCACCAGTGCAAATACCTTCTGTAGTCCAAGGTCATTGATGACTGCCTTCAGCTCATCTGCAATGTAGAGACCAATGTGTCCTGTGCTCTTGTAGAATACTGGTTGAGGGGTGGAGATGATGTAGTTCATTATTCCTTGCCCACGAACATTCAACCACCCATCAGAGATGATTGCAACACAGTCTGCTTTCTCTATGATTTGCCTGACCTTCACTTGCACTCTGTTGAACTCTGCATCCAGCAAATGAGTAGATAAAGCATATGTGGAGGGGTGTATGCTGGGCGAAGAACATTCAGAAATATCTTCCGATACACATTTCCTGTGAGCATCAGAGGTGAACCAGTTGCATACACAGCTCGAGCAAGACATTCATCAGCATTTCTCTGACTCTGTTCCTCCATTGAGTCAAAAAAACGTCTGATTCCAGGAGGACCATGAGCTGTTGCTATCGATAAGGTGTCGGATTCATAATTTTCACCTCAAATAGAAGAAGAGGGACTTTTGTCAGAGGTTGCTTGTTGTGAGTGATTAGGGAACTTTATGCACTTGGCCAGATGATTCTGCATCTTTGTTGCATTCTTCACATATGATTTGGCACAGTATTTGCAAATGTACACAGCTTTTCCTTCTACATTAGCTGCAGTGAAATGTCTCCACACATCAGATAGTGCCCGTGGCATTTTCCTGTAAAGATTATAAAAAAATGAGTAAAAAAATAACCAAATACAATTCCATGTACAGATAAATAGTTAAGCAGTTAGATTAAACAACTCCTTTGTAAGATAAATGTTTTAAAATGAAACATGTATGGAAACAGGTGAATTAACACTCCTCAGTTAGCAGGGTCAAGTAAGCTAAAACCCATATGGTAGCAAAAACTAACTAGCAGAAATTGTTAACAAGTTAGAAATTAATTAAAAACACTTTGCTGTAGTTAACAAAAAATAATGTATATGTCATATAAAATATATTTACCCCACCCAGTATTGTAATCAAAACTTACCAGAAAGCATGTAGTCCTTGGCTCAGACAGTGTAGTAGCGTGGGCTCAATAGCATCTCATTAGTGTATAAGATCTTGAGAATCAGCTGTACATGTGATGGAAGAAATACACGACGCCAGGACAGCGGAGTCAATCACCACCTTCCGGAGACACCTGAAACCCCACCTCTTTCAGGAATACCTAGGATAGGATAAAGTAATCCTTCTCACCCCCCCTTAAAAGATTTAGATGCACTATTGTAAAGTGGCTGTTCCACTGGATGTCTTAAGGTGAACGCACCAATTTGTAAGTCGCTCTGGATAAGAGCGTCTGCTAAATGACTTAAATGTAAATGTAAATGGAAGAATGGACTTCCAACAATGGACTAAGCAACATTCCCCAAAATTCCCAGGCTCAACTTCCCATGGAAAATTACGGAAATCTACCGGAAAGTTTCAGACTTTTTGTAACCCTAGTCTCTACTGAGTTAGGTAAATTAGCTTTTCATTTTTCTTTTGCACCTCTGAAATTGGACGTTTTGGTGCCTGTAGGCCAATTAAGAACTTTTCTGCCATTTATGTAATTCTGGTCTCATCTGTAAAAGAGAACTTGGTCTCAGTATGACTCCCTGATAAAAACTAAAAGGTTATATAAATAAATAAATACATGTAAATACAGACATCACAAAGCTGCCCTGACTGGGAACACGATCCCAGAAAGAGTGGGAGAAAGCAGCCAAGAGGCACACACACACACACACACACCCCACCTTAGGAAACATACATACACACGCGCACACACACACACAGACACACGCCTTAATAAACACGCGCGCATCTGCTCACACACCCACCCCACCTTAGGAAACATACACACACACATACCCCACCTTAGGAAACATACACACACACACCCCACTTTAGGAAACATACACACACACACCTCACCTTAGGAAACACACACACACACACACACACACCCCAGCTTAGGAAACACACACACACACCCCACCTTAGGAAACATACACACACACACATACACAACCTTAGGAAACATACACACACACGCGTACACACACAGACACACGACTTAAGAAACACACGCGCATCTGCTCACATACACACCCCACCTTAGAAAACATACACACACACGCGCACACGGACAGAAACACCGCCTTAGGAAACATACACACACGCGTGAATCCACATCCGCACGCACACACACACACAGCCTTAGGAAACAGACACACACATGAGCGCATCCGTACACATGAAAACACAAACAATTGCAGGCTTTCAAAAAACACACAAACACACACAGGCCTATGACATGGATCTCCCCAATGAGTGGAGAAAGCAGCCAAAGCCCCACGCAGGCATATACAGTCTCTCTCTCCCTCCATGTCTGTCTCTCTCTCTCCCTCCATGCCTGTCTCTCTCTCTCCCTCCATGTCTGTCTCTCTCTCTCCCTCCATGTCTGTCTCTCTCTCTCCCTCCATGTCTGTCTCTCTCTCTCTCTCTCTCCCTCCATGTATCTCTCTCTCTCTCTCTCCCTCCATGTCTGTCTCTCTCTCTCTCTCTCTCTCCCTCCATGTCTGTCTCTCTCTCTCTCTCTCCCTCCATGTGTCTCTCTCTCTCTCCCTCCATGTCTGTCTGTCTCTCTCTCTCTCTCTCTCTCTCCATGTCTGTCTCTCTCTCTCTCCATCCATGTCTGTCTCTCTCTCTCCCTCCATGCCTGTCTCTCTCTCTCCCTCCATGTCTGTCTCTCTCTCTCTCTCCCTCCATGTCTGTCTCTCTCTCTCTCTCCCTCCATGTCTGTCTCTCTCTCTCCCTCCATGTCTCTCTCTCTCCCTCCATGTCTCTCTCTCTCCCTCCATGTCTCTCTCTCCCTCCATGTCTGTCTGTCTCTCTCTCTCTCTCTCTCCCCATGTCTGTCTCTCTCTCTCCCTCCATGTCTGTCTCTCTCTCTCTCTCTCTCTCCCTCCATGTCTGTCTCTCTCTCCCTCCATGTCTCTCTCTCCCTCCATGTCTCTCTCTCCCTCCATGTCTGTCTCTCTCTCTCCCTCCATGTCTGTCTCTCTCTCTCCCTAAATGTCTGTCTCTCTCTCTCCCTTCATGTCTGTCTCTCTCTCTCCCTCCATGTCTCTCTCTCTCTCCCTCCATGTCTGTCTTTCTCTCTCCCTCCATGTCTGTCTCTCTCCCTTCATGTCTGTCTCTCTCTCTCCCTCCATGTCTCTCTCTCTCTCCCTCCATGTCTGTCTCTCTCTCTCTCTCTCTCTCTCCATGTCTGTCTCTCTCCCTCCCTCCATGTCTGTCTCTCTCTCCCTCCATGTCTGTCTCTCTCTCTCCCTCCATGTCTGTCTCTCTCCCTCCCTCCCTCCATGTCTCTCTCTCTCTCCCTCCATGTCTGTCTCTCTCTCTCCCTCCATGTCTGTCTCTCTCTCCCCTCCATGTCTGTCGGTCTCTCTCTCTCCCTCCCTCCCTCCTTCTGTGTCTGTCTCTCCCTCCCTCTGTGTCTGTCTCTCTCTCCCTCCCTCCCTCCCTCCTTCCGTGTATGTCTCTCTCTCTCCCTCCCTCCCTCCCTCCGTATGTCTCTCCCCCTCCCTCTGTGTCTCTCTCCCTCCCTCTGTCTCTCCCTCCCCCTCCCTCCGTGTCTGTCTCTCTCTCTCCCTCCCTCCGTGTCTGTCTCTCTCTCTCCCTCCGTGTCTGTCTCTCTCCCTCCCTCCCTCCGTGTCTGTCTCTCTCTCTCTCTCTCCCTCCTTGTCTGTCCCTCCCTCCCTCCCTCCCTCCCTCCCTCCCTCCCTCCCTCCCACCCTCCCACCGTGTCTGTCTCTCTCCCTCGCTTTAACATGGAACAGTGTGTACTGGCACTAGATCAGGCAGTCCATATTGCTGAGAGAGTCCAGTCCATGCCTATAGTGAGGTCAACAGAGGCCCCTGGCCCACAACACAAGGTAGAGAGAGATAAAGGAAGGAATTGGACCAAAACAGCCATAAACATTTACAAATGCATCTGGTGTGTGGATGAAGCTAGTTTGGAATGATTGTCTGAGCTTTCATACTGTTATAAACTACAACAAAGAATAAAGAATAAGGTGGGATTTCATAATGTCACCAATAAAAAAAAGCCATGTTATAGAACAGAGAAGAAGAAACAGGAAGGTCAGATTCTTCCTGTTTCTCGATCTTAAATCCATTCGACTTGATCTGCCAACAGGGCCCGGCCTTTATAAACACAGCACTGATATAAACACACAAGCTGCCCTCCACACATGTGAACGCACGCAGACACATACTGGCTAATAGAGTCAACATATACACACACATTTCAGAGTGTTGATATAGTCAAGTATATACAAACACATACACATGGGGCCCAGAGGAAAGGGAAACATTAGTGATACCAGACACGACACACACACACACACACACACACACACACACACACACACACACACACACACACAAAAATGCAGGCAGACAAGACCTACCCTCAGAGACACTTTCCCTGCCTCTCTACTCTATCCATTTCCTTATTCCTCCCTTCTCTCTCTCTCCATCTCTCTCTCTCTCTCTCTCTCTCTCTCACCATCTCTCTCTCTCTCTCTCTCTCTCTCTCTCGCTCTCTCTCTCTCTCCTATCTCCTTCTCGCCATCTAGCTCTTCCTCTCTCCCCTCCTTTCTCTCTCTCTCTCTCTCTACATGGCTCTGTCCAATCACAGCTAAGCTTCACAGAAGACCACCACAGCTGTGTGACATCATGATGACATCATACAGGAAGTGATCCGTGTCCCTGTGGGTCGGTCAATAGAACCCCTCTCATTGCAAGGACAGTGTGCGAGTGTAAGAAATCTATCAGGGTCTTAATTTAACTTGGGCCAGGTGAAGATGAGCTAAATAAAGACGCATTTATCCATGCACACACACACACGCGCACACACACACACACCTCTCTAACCTTCTCAGAGAGACAGAGAAAGAAAGAGATGCCATTAAAGAGAGCTATACAGTCAGATAGGTGTTAAACCCATTATAAGGAGAGGATAGGAGAGCAACTGAACTGAACACCCCCCCCCCCCCCCCCCACATGCCCGTATGGTCCCTCATAATGTGTTCTCTGTAGACATAAGAGTGTGACGTGGGTGTGTGTGTGTGCAACCACACAAAATAAGTGTCTACGAAATGCATGCAGTTCAGTGGAGTTCACGCACGCACACGTGCACGTGCACACGCACACAAAGACTGTCGAGCGGTTCTGATCAATAGTATCCTTTGGTGTATTGATCTGACGTCTCTGTGGAAAAATCCTTCACGTTCATTAGGTTAATGGTTCCATGGTGCGTGTGTGTGTGTGTGTGCGCGCGCATCCATGAGTAGTTACAGCTGGGGCCAGGAGGTTTCCTGACCATGTGACGTGACCAGGAAACCACTGGCCCTTTCTGTTCGGTTGTTTGTCTGGTTGTTCTTCTCTAACAGTGTTTCCCAACTCCGGTCCTCAAGTAACCCCAACAGTACCCGAGTCCTGAGTACCCGAGTCCTGAGTTGAATCAGGTGAGTTTCTGTCCGGGGCTACAACTAAAATGTGTACCGTTGGGGTTACTGGAGGACCGGAGTTGGGAATAACTGCTCAAACACACAAACAGATTAGGGATTCAAATGTGCCAGATTACCTAATATGTACAGTAGTAAAGCGTTAGCAGATTAACACACAGGCAGACATAGGCCGGGACAGATTATCTCATATGTACATTAAGGCATTGAGAGATTAACACACACACACACACAAGATGGCTCAGATTATCTCAGATGTACAGTAAAGTGTTGGGAGATTAACACTCTCAAAGTTTTAGAGTTTAAATCCGCGGCAAGACTACAGTAATCCTAAACTGGAAGACTCTTGAATGTATGGAAGACTATTGGTTCTGAATCAACACCCACAGTCCTAGACTGGAGTAAGAGAGGGGACTGTGTGTGTTTACACTGTGCAATGTTTAGTGTGAAAACATGACGGAGGCTGAGCAGAAAGAATAGAGAGGACAGGAGAGAAGGAAGGGGTGATCAAGAGAGAGAGAAGCGAGAGAGGGGGAGAGAGAGGAGCGACAAGAGAGCGCACGAGAGAGTGCGGGCGCACGCGCGAGAGAGAGAGGAGCAGGAGAGGAGCGACAGAGAGAGAGAGGAGCGACAGAGAGAGGAGCAGGGGAGGAGCGACAGAGAGAGAGGGGCGACAGAGAGAGAGAGGAGAGAGGAAGACACTTCAGATTTTAGAACAAGGAACAGCCTATGTGCGTCAGAGGCAATGACAATGTGTGTGTGTCAGTGTTTGTGTGTCAGTTTTGTGTGTGTGTGTCAGTGTGTGTGTGTCAGTTTTGTGTGTGTGTGTGTCAGTGTGTGTGTGTCAGTGTTTGTGTGTCAGTGTGTGTGTTAGTGTCACAGGTGGCCGGTGGCACCTTAATTGGGGAGGACAGGCTCATAATAATGGCTGGAACAGAATATATGGATTTGTATCAAACACATCAAAAGACATGGTTTCCATGTGTTTAGTACCATTCCACTCACTCCAGCCATTATTAAGAGACATCCTCCCCTCACAAGCCTCCTGTGGTGTGTGTGTGTGTGTGTGTGTGTGTGTGTGTGTGTGTGTGTGTGTGTGTGTGTGTGTGTGTGTGTGTGTGTGTGTGTTGTGTGTGTTTGTGTGTAGCAGGAAGTGGTAGGATGGGGGGTCATGGGGTTTTGTGGTCTAGGTGTTAAAGGTTGCCACAGGAGGCGATGACACAGACTCACACACTCGGAAACAAACACACAGTATAAGGAAGAAAACACACAGGGTAGAACACACACACACTTCCTTTACTGAGAGAGAGCCAGAGCGCCAAGCGAGAGAGGAGTAGCACAAACCCTGTCAATATCCGAAGTCGCAAACAACATGACCAGACAGACAGGTTGCAGCAACAACAACCTAACATGGTTTAACTCAGTCCCGTGCTGTTGTCTAGGGAACTCTGCCCAGTTTGTCTGTCAGACACACACACCCTACCAAAAAATGACTAAGCCTAAATCTAAAATAGCTTTCTAATCCCAATAGTACACTACTTTGACCAGGACCCTATGGGTGTAGAGTAGTGCATTATATAGGAAATAGGATGCCTTTTGAGACACAGTGTTTAACCATAGAATGACTGAGCCCATGTCTGAGATTCACTAAAACAGTATCCTGTATCTGCCTGCACATAAAACACCTATGTCAGTGGTCGAAACCCGGGAACTAAGCATGTCATTCACGCTGCAAAGCTGACTGTTCCGTTTGCAGAATGAGACTGTGCTGGTTTGGGAGAATACATGGGGAGAATACATTTCTCAAAAATGTTACCCTCAAAAGACATCAACCACACAAGCAGTGTGTGAGAGAATATGCATCTGTGTGTGTGTGTGTGTGTGTGTGTGTGTGTGTGTGTGTGTGTGTGTGTGTGTGTGTGTGTGTGTGTGTGTGTGTGTGTGTGAGAAAGAGACGGGGTAACACTGGTGGTCTGCTAGTTTAGTAATCTGTTTCCTATACCGGTGTGTGAGTTGTCTAACTGGGGCAGGATATGAGCGGGCAGGAGGACCAGGCAGAGAATGTGCTGCCTCACAGATCATATATACAGTGCCTTGCGAAAGTATTCGGCCCCCTTGAACTTTGTGACCTTTTGCCACATTTCAGGCTTCAAACATAAAGATATAAAACTGTATTTTTTTGTGAAGAATCAACAACAAGTGGGACACAATCATGAAGTGGAACGATATTTATTGGATATTTAAAACTTTTTTAACAAATCAAAAACTGAAAAATTGGGCGTGCAAAATTATTCAGCCCCCTTAAGTTAATACTTTGTAGCGCCACCTTTTGCTGTGATTACAGCTGTAAGTCGCTTGGGGTATGTCTCTATCAGTTTTGCACATCGAGAGACTGAAATTTTTTCCCATTCCTCCTTGCAAAACAGCTCGAGCTCAGTGAGGTTGGATGGAGAGCATTTGTGAACAGCAGTTTTCAGTTCTTTCAGGTCTGGACTTTGACTTGGCCATTCTAACACCTGGATATGTTTATTTTTGAACCATTCCATTGTAGATTTTGCTTTATGTTTTGGATCATTGTCTTGTTGGAAGACAAATCTCCGTCCCAGTCTCAGGTCTTTTGCAGACTCCATCAGGTTTTCTTCCAGAATGGTCCTGTATTTGGCTCCATCCATCTTCCCATCAATTTTAACCATCTTCCCTGTCCCTGCTGAAGAAAAGCAGGCCCAAACCATGATGCTGCCACCACCATGTTTGATAGTGGGGATGGTGTGTTCAGGGTGATGAGCTGTGTTGCTTTTACGCCAAACATAACGTTTTGCATTGTTGCCAAAAAGTTAAATTTTGGTTTCATCTGACCAGAGCACCTTCTTCCACATGTTTGGTGTGTCTCCCAGGTGGCTTGTGGCAAACTTTAAATGACACTTTTTATGGATATCTTTAAGAAATGTCTTTCTTCTTGCCACTCTTCCATAAAGGCCAGATTTGTGCAATATACGACTGATTGTTGTCCTATGGACAGAGTCTCCCACCTCAGCTGTAGATCTCTGCAGTTCATCCAGAGTGATCATGGGCCTCTTGGCTGCATCTCTGATCAGTCTTCTCCTTGTATGAGCTGAAAGTTTAGAGGGACGGCCAGGTCTTGGTAGATTTGCAGTGGTCTGATACTCCTTCCATTTCAATATTATCGCTTGCACAGTGCTCCTTGGGATGTTTAAAGCTTGGGAAATCTTTTTGTATCCAAATCCGGCTTTAAACTTCTTCACAACAGTATCTCGGACCTGCCTGGTGTGTTCCTTGTTCTTCATGACGCTCTCTGCGCTTTTGACGGACCTCTGAGACTATCACAGTGCAGGTGCATTTATACGGAGACTTGATAACACACAGGTGGATTGTATTTATCATCATTAGTCATTTAGGTCAACATTGGATCATTCAGAGATCCTCACTGAACTTCTGGAGAGAGTTCGCTGCACTGAATGTAAAGGGGCTGAATAATTTTGCACGCCCAATTTTTCAGTTTTTGATTTGTTAAAAAAGTTTGAAATATCCATTAAATGTCGTTCCACTTCATGATTGTGTCCCACTTGTTGTTGATTCTTCACAAAATAATACAGTTTTATATCTTTATGTTTGAAGCCTGAAATGTGGCAAAAGTTCGCAAAGTTCAAGGGGGCCGAATACTTTCGCAAGGCACTGTACACTGTCTGTCAGGGTAGTGTCCAGAGCATGGAGGCGCTACCAGGAGACAGGCCAGTACATCAGGAGACATGGAGGAGGCAGTAGGAGGGCAACAACCCAGCAGCAGGACCGCTACCTCCGCCTTTGTGCAAGGAGGAGCAGGAGGAGCACTGCCAGAGCCCTGCAAAATGACCTTCAGCAGGCCACAAATGTGCATGTGTCTGCTCAAACGGTCAGAAACAGACTATGAGGGTGGTATGAGGGCCCGACGTCCGCAGGTGGGGGTTGTGCTTGTGGGGTGGCATTTCTTTGGGGGGCCGCACAGCCCTCCATGTGCTCGCCAGAGGTAGCCTGACTGCCATTAGGTACCGAGATGAGATCATCAGACCCCTTGTGAGACCATATGCTGGTGCGGTTGGCCCTGGGTTCCTCCTAATGCAAGACAATGCTCGACCTCATGTGGCTGGAGTGTGTCAGCAGTTCCTGCAAGAGGAAGGCATTGATGCTATGGACTGGCCCGCCCGTTCCCCAGACCTGAATCCAATTGAGCACATCTGGGACATCATGTCTCGCTCCATCCACCAACGCCACGTTGCACCACAGACTGTCCAGGAGTTGGCAGATGCTTTAGTCCAGGTCTGGGAGGAGATCCCTCAGGAGACCATCCGCCACCTCATCAGGAGCATGCCCAGGCGTTGTAGGGAGGTCATACAGGCCGTGGAGGCCACACACACTACTGAGCCTCATTTTGACTTGTTTTAAGGACATTACATCAAAGTTGGATCAGCCTGTAGTGTGGTTTTCCACTTTAATTTTGAGTGTGACTCCAAATCCAGACCTCCATGGGTTGATAAATTTGATTTCCATTGATAATTTTTGTGTGATTTTGTTGTCAGCACATTCAACTATGTAAAGAAAAAAAGATTTAATACAAATATTTCATTCATTCAGATCTAGGATGTGTTATTTTAGTGTTCCCCTTATTTTTTTGAGCAGTGTATAATACACACACACAGTTGAAGTTGGAAGTTTAAATACACTTAGGTTTGAGTCATTAAAACTTGTTTATCAACCACTCCACAAAGTTCTTGTTAACAAACTACAGTTTTGACAAGTCGGTTAGGACATCTACTTTGTGCATGACACTAGTAATTTTTTCAACAATTGTTTCCAGGCAGATTATTTTACTAAATCACAATTCCAGTGGGTCAGAAGTGTACATACACTAAGTTGACTGTGCCTTTAAACAGCTTGGAAAATTCCAGAAAATGATGTCATGGCTTTATAAGCTTCTGAAAGGCTAATTGACATCATTTGAGTCATTTGCAGGTGTACCTGTGGATGTATTTCAAGGACTACCTTCAAACAGTGCCTCTTTGCTTGACATCATGGGAAAATCAAAAGAAATCTGCCAAGACCTTCTGCCAAGACCTCAGAAAAAAACAATTGCAGACCTCCACAAGTCTTGTTCATCGTTGGGAGCAATTCCCAAATGCCTGAAGGTACCACGTTCATCTGTACAAACAATAGTACGCAAGTATAAACACTATGGGACCACGCAGCCGTCATACCGCTGAGGAATGAGATGCATTCTGTCTCCTAGAGAGGAACTTACTCTGGTGCGAAAAGTGCAAATCAATCCCAGAACAACAGCAAAGGACCTTGTGAAGATGCTGGAGGAAACAAGTATCTATATCCACAGTAAAACGAGTCCTATATCGTCATAACCTGAAAGGCAGCTCAGCAAGGAAGAAGCCACTGCTCCAAAACCACCATAAAAAAACAGACTACTGTTTGCAACTGCTCATGGGGACAAAGATCATACTTTTTGGAGAAATGTCCTCTGGTCTGATGAAACAAAAATAAGTTGTGGCAAAATGGCCTAAGGACAACAATGTGAAGGTATTGGAGTGGCCATCACAAAGCCCTGACCTCAATCCCATAGAAAATTTGTGGGCAGAACTGAAAAAGCATGTGCGAGCAAGGAGGCCTACAAACCTGACTCAGTTACACCAGTTCTGTCAGGAGGAATGGGCCAAAATTCACCCAACTTATTTTGGGAAGCTTGTGGAAGGCTACCTGAAATATTTGACCCAAGTTAAACAATTTAACGGCAATGCTACCAAATACTAATTGAGTGTATGTAAACTTCTGATCCACTGGGAATGTGATGAAAGAAATAAAAGCTCAAATAAATCATTTTCTCTACTATTATTCTGACATTTCACATTCTTAAAATAAAGTGGTGATCCCAACTGATCTAAGTCAGGGAATTTTTACTAGGATTAAATGTCAGGAATTGTGAAAAACGGAGTATAAATATACTTGGCTAAGGTGTATGTAAACTTCCGACTTCAACTATATATATAGTTATATATATTATATACACACACACACACAGTCGTGGCCAAAAGTTTAGAGAATGACACAAATATTAATTTTGTCAAATATTGCTATGGAATACTGAAGTATAATTACAAGCATTTCATAAGTGTCAAAGGCTTTTATTGATAATTACATGAAGTTGATGCAAAGAGTCAATATTTGCAGTGTTGACCCTTCTTTTTCAAGACCTCTGAAATCCGCCCTGGCATGCTGTCAATTAACGTCTGGGCCACATCCTGACTGATGGCAGCCCATACCTGTATAATCAATGCTTGGAGTTTGTCAGAATGTGTGGGTTTTTGTTTGTCCACCCACCTCTTGAGGATTGACCACAAATTCTCAATGGGATTAAGGTCTGGGGAGTTTCCTGGCCATGGACCCAAAATATTCATGTTTTGTTTCCCAAGCCACTTAGTTATCATTTTGCCTTATGGCAAGGTGCTCCATCATGCTGGAAAATGCATTGTTTGTCACCAAACTGTTCCTGGATGGTTGGGAGAAGTTGCTCTCACAGGATGTGTTGGTACCATTCTTTATTATGGGGTGGCAGGGTAGCCTAGTGGTTAGAGCGTTCGAATCCCTGAGTTGACACGGTACAAATCTGTCTTTCTGCCCCTGAACAAGGCAGTCAACTCACTGTTCCTAGGCTGTCCTTGAAAATAAGAATTTGTTCTTAACTGACTTGCCTAGTTAAATAAAATAAAAATTCATGGCTGTGTTCTTAGAAGCCATAAAAATTAATGGCTTCCCTTGGCTGGGAAGCAACCCCATACATGAATGATCTCAGGATACTTTACTGATGGTAGCGCTCACCTTGTCTTCTCCGGACAAGCTTTTTTTCCGGATGCCCCAAACAATCGGAAAGGGAATCAGAGAAAATTACTTTACCCCAGTCCTCAGCTGTCCAATCCCTGTACCTTTTGCAGAATATCAGTCTGTCCCTGATGTTTTTCCTGGAGAGAAGTGGCTTCTTTGCTGCCCGTCTTGACACCAGGCCATCCTCCAAAAGTCTTTGCCTCACTGTGCGTGCAGATGCACTCACACCTGCCTGCTGCCATTCCTGAGCAAGCTCTGTGCTGGTGGTGCCCCGATCCCGCAGCTGAATCAACTTTAGGAGACGGTCCTGGCACTTGCTGGACGCCCTGAAGCCTTCTTCACAACAATTGACCCGCTCTCCTTGAAGTTCTTGATGATCCGATAAATGGTTGATTTAGGTGCAATCTTACTGGCAGCAATATCCTTGCCTGTGAAGCCCTTTTTGTGCAAAGCAATGATGACGGCATGTGTTTCCTTGCGGGTAACCATGGTTGACAGAGGAAGAACAATGATTCCAAGCACCACCCTCCTTTTGGAGCTTCCAGTCTGTTATTCAAACTTAATCAGCATGACAGATCTCCAGTGTTGTCCTCGTCAACACTCACACCTGTGTTAACGAGAGAATCAGTGACATGATGTCAGCTGGTCCTTTTGTGGCAGGGCTGAAATGCAGTGGAAATGATTTTGGGGGGATTCAGTTCATTTGCATGGCAAAGTGGGACTTTGAAATTAATTGCAATTAATCTGATCACTCTTCATAACATTCTGGAGTATATGCAAATGGCTATCATACAATCTGAGGCAGCAGACTTTGTGAAAATGTATATTTGTGTCATTCTCTAAACTTTTGGCCACGACTGTATATATGAGTAAGAGGAAAGACTATATAAAACGTACTGATTCTGCCTTGCAAATCCTGATAATTCACAACTAGGAAAGAGAATGAGCGAGAAAAAAAGGGCTCAATCTGGTTTGAAGTAGCGCTCTACAGCAAACCCATTGTCACTCCTTCGAAACCTATAACCTCTCTTTACTAAGAACCAACTAACCCAAAAGACCTCGCAGTTCATTCAATTCAATAAATGACGACAGGCAGATGTCATTGTTTTGACTTTTGACATAGTTAGCATTTCACACACACACTTGCTCAACCCTGTGAGACCGAATTGGACTGAACCGAACACAATCTAACACAGTGACATTTCCCTTCAGTTCAAAATGATTTTGTTGTGGTAAGAAACCCTTGAGGGAGAGATTTTGGGTAGAGGGGGAGGACAAAGAACAGTGAAAGGAGTGAAAGGAAGAATTTGGATAGAGGGATGAGGACATGCGAGAGTGGAGGAGTGTGTCCAATTTTGATTTGGACAACTCATTCCCTGTCCTCCTTTACTCACTCATTAACTCTCGCTCTACCTTTCCCGGTCTCTCCTCTCGCTCTTGTGTCCGTCTCTCTCCTTCCTTCCCCCTCTCTCTCTAGTTTGCTTTCTAATAGTAGAGAACTTCCTGTGCTTTTGCAAAACAATCACTCATCTGTCCATCCTTCCCTCTCTCCTTCCCTCCCCCCCCCCCCTCCCTCCGGCCCTTCCTCTGTCTGACTGACTCGAGGAAACCCTGCCTTGCCCTCCCTCCCTCCCTCCTCTCTCTCTCTCATTTTCTCTGTGCCTTTTCCCCTCTCTCCATTTCTCTCTGTTTTTCTCCCCTTCAGTAATACCTAGTCAAGATAGAAAACTGGGAGAATGAGGGTAATAGAGAGATGGATGCAGTGAAACAGAGCAAGAAAACTGTGGTTTGAGCTAACGTACCTGATCAGATTGTGGTGAAATATGACAGAAAGCAGAGTTAGATACACTGTCTTCCTCTGTGATACCTGGCTCAGGCAGTGGGTTAAATGCAGGGGTTAGAACCGGTTCAGGGAACAGTACCGGAACCGTTTTTAAAAAATAATTTAGGAACAGAATCAGAACCGGGAACGAAAGTAATCTATACAGTTCCAGAATATATATATTTTTTTATAGCATGCGAACCGGTTAATTACGTTATTTTACGTTCTGGGCATTTTTTCCCAGTCCCACAAAAAAACGCAACAAAGTGCCTATGCAAAGTCCTCACTCTGTCACTCAGAAACGTATTCCAGTGTCTGCCTACCAGCTGAAAATCTTTGCCAGTTTGTGTGCACGTGTTTGTAAGCTTTCTGTCTACTGTAGTTTACAGACGTTACAAGCGTGACTCAGAAATTAGGGAGAGATATTTTTCATTAGAGAAGAAAGGATGAACTTTTCAATGCAAGTTAAGGATATTATAGTTCTCCTTTTATATTGGATTTATTAACAACAAATAGGTAAGACGTGTTTTTTTTTACCCCCTTTTTCGGGATACCCAATTGCGATGAAATCTTGTCTCGTCGCTGCAATTCCCCAACGGGCTCGGGAGAGGCGAAACATTACCCGCCAAGCTGCGCTGCTTCTTAACATCCGCTCGCCTAAACCGGGAGCCATCGGCACCAACGTGTCAGAGGAAACACTGTTCAACTGATGATTGGAGTCAGCTTGTGCCTGGCCCGCCACAGGGAGTCACTAGAGCGCAATGAGCCAAGGAAAGCCCCCCGGCCAAGCCTTCACCTAACCCGGAAGATGCTGGGCCAATTGTGAGCCGCCCTATGGGACTCCCGATTCCAGCTGGCTGGGATTGAACCCTAAGCTGTATGGACACCTCAACACTGCGATGCAGTGCCTTGGACCGCTGCGCCACTCGGGAGGCCCGTAAGATGTGCTTTTATTTAAATGCTGGTGCTGCTCTACACACAGAAGCTTGTTAGCTAGCTAGCTCTGGTCCAATGTTAAGCCAACTCTCTTTAGTTCAACGATATTCAACATTTCCTCCATAGAAGCCGCTCCTCTGTAGGTATAATTCTATGGGCCTAATTCAGACAACACATGTCATAACAACAAAAACACAATTTCTGGGGTTTAAAAAGGAACAGAAAGGAACCATCTAAACCGTTACTGTTTTGGGGTTCAAACCGGTTCAGAACCTAATTTTGCTGGTCAGACGAGTGGAATGTTCAGAATGAAACGATAGGACAATCATTTCGGTTCCAACCCCTGGTTAAATGAGATAGATCAGAAATGTTCGTATCTAGCCTCTGATTCAGCTCCGATGCCATCCGTGAAGAGAGAGGGACAGAGAAAGACGGGGTGGGGAAGAGCAAAAGGGGGAGAGAGAGAGAGAGAGAGCGAGAGAGAGAGAGGAAGGGACAGAAAAAGAGAAGGAGAAATAAAGCAAAAGAAATGGAGAAAAGCAAAAGATACAAAGAGAGAGAAGGAAGTAGAGAATGAGAGAGGGGGGTATAAAAAGAGAAGGAGAGTGACGAGAGAGAGAGTTCTTGCTTAATCATTCTGCTCTCACACTTCCTCTTTCCTCTATTCTGCAAGCTCATTTCCTGTCATCACAGGGAAGATGTGAGCAACTGGGTTAACATACATGTACACAGCCTACAATAACATCTTGCATACTCTTGCCTGCATCTATCTGATCTAAGGTGTAATCATTAGTACAAACAGTTGCAAATGAGAGTTTTCTATTGGACAAATTCAGATATGTTTATAACTGTTTTGTTTGCTTCCATTTAGAAACGTTTTTCAACAAAATTGACAGATTGAAAACACCCCTGATCCCCTGCACACACAGTTCACTGTCATAGCAGCCACATACAAACATCATGGTCACTTTGCTCGTTGTATATAAATCATTCATGCATCTACGCACTCTCCTCTCAACATTTCCCTTTGCTTATGGACTTTCCCTTTGCAGTGCACAAAACAGCAGCCGTCTGTGACCAGGTGAAAACATTTTTTTTCCAGCCAAACCTTCAAACCAGAACCACTAGCCGCTACACACAGCCTACATCTTCGTCACCATATTAGCTGGTGTCATAGTCAACATAACTACTAGAACTAACGCATTAGTAAACCCTTTACAGTAAAGTGGACAGCAAGCTGTTAAACCTGCCCGGCAATACATTTATAAAACCAAAATCTTGACTTGGAAGAGTTCCAGTGTTGGATAGCCATAGCCAGCTAGCTAACATGGCATCCCTCTCTGTTTGAGTAGAATAAACTAGCTAGCTGCATTTGTTGGCTAAATAGGTGAAAGTGAAACAAATACAACAAAATATAGCTAGCTCTTGCTCTCTCTCTCTCTCTCTTGTGTCTCCTTCGTTTTTTAAAGAAATTACATTTTTGCCTTTCTCTCTTTGAGTCAACTACTCACCACATTGTCATGCACTGTAGTGCTAGCAAGCTGTATTTTATGCTTTTAGTACTAGATTCATTCTCTGATCCTTTGATTGGGTGGACAACATGTCAGTTCATACTGCAAGAGCCCTGATAGGTTGGAGGACATCCTCCGAAAGTCATCATATTTACTGTGTAAGTCTATGGAAGGGGTAAGAACCACGAGCCTCCAAGGTTTTGTAAAGAAGTCGATGTACCCAGAGGAGGACGGAAACTAGCTGTTCTCTGGCTACACCATGGTGCTACCCAACAGAGTGCTGTTGAAGCTACTGTATACATTCTTTGCAAAAAAGTGTTTCAATAAATTGCTTGGTGAAGTGAATATATTTAGTATAGTTTTATCTAAAAATGATTACTTTTTCTATTTCACTATTAACATGGATGGTCCTCCCTTTCCTCCTCTGAGGAGCCTCCACTGAGATATACAGTACCAGTCAAAAGTTTGGACACACCTTCTCATTTAAGGGTTTTTGTTTATTTTTTCTATTTTCTACATTGTAGAATAATAGTTAAGACATCAAAACTATGAAATAACACATGTAGCAACCAAAAGTGTTAAACAAATCCACATTTATTTTAGATTATTCAAAGTAGCCACCCTTTGACATGAGGACAGCTTTGCACATTCTTGGCATTCTCTCAACCAGCTTCATGAGGTAGTCACCTGGAATGCTTTCCCAGCAGTCTTTTCCAATGCTTTTCCAACAAAGTTCCCACATATGCTGAGCACTTGTTGGCTGCTTTTCCTTCACTCTGTGGTCCAACTCATCCCAAACCATCTCAATTGGGTTGAGATCGAGTGATTGTGGAGGCCAGGTCATCTGATGCAGCACTCCATCACTCTCCTTCTTGGTCAAATAGCCCTTACACAGCCTGGAGGTGTGTTGGGTCATTGTCCTGTTGAAAAACTAATGATAGTCCCACTAAGACCAAACCAGACGGGATTGAGTATCACTGCAGAATGCTGTGGTAGGCATGCTGGTTCAGTGTGCTTTGAAATAAATGTTTAAAAAAATAAAAAGGTGCTGATATGTTGCACCCTCGACAACCACTGTGATTATTATTATTTGACCCTGCTGGTCATCTATGAACATTTGAACATCTTGGCCATGTTCTGTTATAATCTCCATCCGGCACAGCCAGAAGAGGACTGGCCACCCCTCATAGCCTGGTTTCTTCCTAAGTTCTGCCTTTCTAGGGAGTTTTTCCTAGCCACCGTGCTTCTACACCTACATTGCTTGCTGTTTGGGGTTTTAGGCTGGGTTTCTGTACAGCACTTTGAGATATCAGCTGATGAAAGAAGGGCTCTATAAATAAATTTGATTTGAAAAATCACCTACATTGTCACCAGCAAAGCACCCACGCCATCCCACCTCCTCCTCCATGCTTCATGGTGGGAACCACACACGTGGAGATCATCCGTTCACCTACTCTGCGTCTCACAAAGACACGGCATTTGGAACCAAAAACCTCCAATTTGGACTCAACAGAACAAAGGACAGATTCCAAGGGTCTAAAGTCCATTGCTAGTGTTTCTCGGCCCAAGCAAGTCTCTTCTTCTTATTATCCTTTAGTAGTGTTTTTTTTAAACAGAAATTCGACCATGAAGGCCTGATTCACGCAGTCTCCTCTGAACAGTTGATGTTGAGATGTGTCTGTTACTTGAACTCTGTGAAGCATTTATTTGGGCTGCAATTTCTGAGGCTGGTAACTCTAATGAACTTATCCTCTGCAGCAGAGGTAACTCTGGGTCTTCCTTTCCTTGTGGTGGTCCTCATGAGAGCCAGTTTCATCATAGCACTTGATGGTTGTCACGATTGCACTTGAAGAAACTTTCAAAGTTTTTGAAATGTTCCGGATTGACTGACCTTCATCTCTTAAAGTAATGATGGACTGTCGTTTCTCTTTGCTTGTTTGAGCTGTTCTTACCATAACATGGACTTGGTCTTTACCAAATAGGGCTATCTTTTGTATACCAACCCTACCTTCAAAGCATAACTGATTGGCTCAAACGCATTGAGGAAAGAAATTCCACAAATAAGCTTTTAACATAACGCTTCTTTGGTTCCTACATGATTCCATACGTGTTATTTAATAGTTTTGATGACTTCACTATTATTCTACAATGTAGAAAAAAGTAAAAATAAAGAAAAACCCTTGAATGAGTAGGTGTGTCCAAACTTATGACTGGTACTGTATATACACTGAACAAAATTATAAACGCAACATGCAACAATTTCAAAGATTTTACTGAGTTACAGTTCATGCAGGGAAACTGAAATTCATCGGGCCCTAATCTATGGAATTCACATGACTGGGCTGGGGAATCAGGCCGATCCAATCAGAAATAGTTTTTCCTGACAAAAGGGCTTTGCTATAAACAGAAATACTCCTCAGCACCCCCCACACCTCCACTCAGACAATCCCAAAGGTGGAGAAGCCGGAGGTGGAGGTCCTGGGCTGGTGTGGTTACACATGGTCTGCGGTTGTGAGGCCGTTTGCCAAATTCTCTAAAACGACATTGGAGGCAGCTTATGGTAGATAAATTAGCATTAAATTCTCTGTCTACAGCTCTGGTGGACATTCCTGCTGTCAGCATGCCAATTGCACGCTTCCTCAAAACTTGAGACATCTGTGGCATTGTGTTGTGTGACAAAACTGCACATTTTATTGTCCCCAGCACAAGGTGCACCTGTGAATGGATTGTCTTGGCAAAGGTGAAATACTCACAGCAATGCAATCTCCATAGACAAACATTGGCAGTAGAATGCCTTACTGAAGAGCTCAGTGACTTTTATAGGATGCCACCTTTCCAACAAGTCAGTTTGTCAAATGTATGCCCTGCTAGAGCGGTCCCGGTCAACTGTAAGTGCTGTTATTGTGAAGTGGAAACGTCTAGGAGAAACAGCAGCTCAGCCACAAAGTCGTAGGCCACACAAGCTCACAGAACGGGACCACTGATTGCTGAAGCACGTAGCACGAAAAATGGTCTGTCCTCGGTTGCAACACTCACCAAACTGACTCTGTAAGCAACATTAGCACAATAACTATTTGTCGGGAGCTTCATGTAATGGGTTTCCATGGCCGAGCAGTCGAACACAAGCCTAAGATCACCATGTGCAATTCCATGCTTCGGCTGGAGTGGTGTAAAGCTCGTCGCCATTGGACTCTGGAGCAGTGGCAACGCATTCTCTGGAGCACTGAATCACGCTTCACCATCTGGCAGTCCGACGGACAAATCTGGGTTTGGTAGATGCCATGAGAACGCTACCTGCCCCAATCCATCATGCCAACTATAAAGTTTGGTGGAGGAGGAATAATGGTTCAGGCTAAGCCCCTTGTTCCAATGAAGGGAAATGTTAATGCTACAGCATACAATGAAATTCTAGAAGATTCTCTGCTTCCAATTTTGTGCCAACAGGTTGGGGAAGGCCCTCTTCTGTTTCAGCATGACAATCCCCCATGTGCACAAAGTGAGGTCTATACAGAAATGGTTTGTCGAGATCACCTTCCAACAGAACAACGACTCTAAGCACACAGCCAAGACAACACAGGAGTGTTTGAATGTCCTTGAGTGGCCCAGCCAGAGCCCGGACTTGAACCTGACATAACATCTTTGGAGAGACAGAAAATACCTGTGGAGCAACACCATCAATCCAACCTGACAGAGCTTGAGAGGATCTGAAGAGAAGAAATGGGACAAACTCCCCAAATCCAGGTGTGCCAAGCTTGTAGCGTCACACCCAAGAAGACTCAACGCTGAGATCGCTGCCAAAGGCGCTTCAACAAAGTACTGAGTAAAGGTTCTGAATACTTATGTAAAAATGTGTTATTTGCTAAAATGTCTAAAAACCTGTTTTTGCTTTGTCATTATAGGGTATTGTGTGTAGATTGATGAGGAAAATGTTTTACTTAACTTCTTTGGGACTGGGGGTCAGTATTGAGTAGCTTGGATAAAAAGGTACCCAGAGTAAACTGCCTGCTACTCAGGCCCAAAAGCTAGAATTTGCATATAATTAGTGGATTTGGATAGAAAACACTCTGAAGTTTCTAAAACTGTTTGAATGATGTCTGTGACTATAACAGAACTCATATGGCAGGCAAAAACCTGAGAAAAAATGGTTTGTAGTTTTTCAAGTCATTGCCTATCAAATATACAGTGACTATGGGGTCATATGGCACTTCCTAAGGCTTCCACTAGATGTTAAAAGTCTTTAGAACCTTGTTTGAGACTTCTACTGTGAAGGGGGAAAGAAAGAGAGCTGTTTGACTGAGAGGTCTGACAGAGTGCCATGAGCTGATCACGCGCGCCCCCGTGAGAGTTAGCTGCGTTCCATTGCACTTCTAAAGACAAAGGAATTCTCCGGTTGGAACATTATTGAAGATTTATGTTAAAAACATCCTAAGGATTGATTCTATACATCGTTGACATGTTTCTATGAACTGTAATAGAGGTCGAACGATCGGAATGGCCAATTAAATAGGGCCGATTTCAAGTTTTCATAACAATCGGGTGCCGATTAAAAAAAAAAAAGTTTTTTATACCTTTATTTAACTAGGCAAGTCAGTTAAGAACACATTCTTATTTTCAATGACGGCCTAGGAACGGTGGGTTAACTGCCTCGTTCAGGGGCAGAACAACAGATTTTCACCTTGTCAGCTCGGGGGATACAATCTTGCAACCTTACAGTTAACTAGTCCAACGCAATAACGACCTGCCTCTCTCTCGTTGCACTCCACAAGGAGACTGCCTGGAGACTGCCTGTTACGCGAATGCAGTAAGCCAAGGTAAGTTGCTAGCTAGCATTAAACTTATCTTGTAAAAAACAATCAATCATAATCACTAGTTAACTACACATGGTTGATGATATTACTAGATATTATCTAGCGTGTCCTGCGTTGCATATAATCTGACTGAGCATACAAGTATCTAAGTATCTGACTGAGCGATGGTAGGCAGAAGCAGGCGCGTAAACATTCATTCAAACAGCACTTTCGTGCTGTTAAAAGGAACCACCAGCTTTCATATGTTCTCATGTTCTGAGCAAGGAATTGAAACGTTAGCTTTCTTACATAGCACATATTGCACTTTTACTTTCTTCTCCATCACTTTGTATTTACATTATTTAAACCAAATTGAACATGTTTCATTATTTACTTGAGGCTAAATTGATTTTATTGATGTATAATATGAAGTGTTCATTCAGTATTGTTGTAATTGTCATTATTACAAATACATTTTTTTTTAATTGTCTGATTAATCGGTACCGGTTTTTGGTCCTCCAATAATCGGTATCGGCGTTGAAAAATCATAATCGGTCGACCTCTAAACTGTAATAGAACTTTTTTGACATTTCGTCTGAACAAGTGAGCATTATGCATTTGAATTACTGGGCTAAACGCGCGAACAAAAAGGAGGTATTTGGACATAAACGATGGACTTTATCGAACAAAACAAACATTTATTGTGGAACTGGGATTCCTGGGAGTGCATTCCGATCAAGATCATCAAAGGTAAGTTCCTTCTTTGGAAAATGGCTGGATGTTTTTCTGTGACTAGCGCTAACCTAACATAATCGCAAGGTATGCTTTCGCCGTAAAGCGTTTTGAAATCTGACACGGCGGTTTCATTAAGGAGAAGTTTATCTATATTTCCATGTATAACACTTGTATCTTTAATTAATGTTTATGATGAATATTTCTGTAATTTGATGTGGCTCTCTGCACTTTCACCGGATGATCATAACACACCAATTTCAAATTAGGTTTTTGGACATAAAGATTAACTTTATTGAACAAAACACACATGTATTGTGTAACATGAAGTCCTGTGAGTGCCATCTGATGAAGATCATCAAATGTTAGTGATCAATTTAATCGCTATTTCTGATTTTTGTGAGCCCTCTCCCTGGCTGGAAAATGGCTGTATGGTTTTCTGAGACTAGGCGCTGACCTAACATAATCGTTTGGTGTGCTTTCGCCGTAAGGCCTATTTGAAATTGGACACTGTGGTTGGATTTACAAGAAGTTTATCTTTAAAACTGTGTAAAACACTTGTATGTTTGAGGAATTTTAATTTTGACATTTCTGTTGTTTTGAATTTGGCACCCTGCAATTTCACTGGCTGTTGGCGAGGTGGGACGCTACCGTCCCACATATCCCAGAGAAGTTAATTCATTTTAGAATAAGGCTGTAACGTACCAACACTTGGAAAGGGGAAGGTGTCTGAATACCTTCCGAATGCAATAATTTGTTTCAGGACAATTTGTGTAATAGCGCTTGGTAACTGTTGGAAGCCTTACTTAGCCCCACTATTACTTAGTTAGGAAGAACATGAGCTTCTACCAGTATTCTTTGATTCATTAAGTAGCTGTTGGTATCGTCTTGCTAGGTCAGTTGCATTTAACTGGTGTCTTTTACCTAGTAGTCTACGTTATCATTGCTGCTTGAACTAAAATGGAGACACAGAGCAAGAGATATAGATAGAAGGAAGTAGAGAACGAGAGAGGGTGCTAAAAAGAAAAGGAGAGGAGAGAGACAGAGTTCGTGATGAATCATTCTGTTCTCACACTTACTCTTTCCTCTATTTATTAAAGAGAAGTAGTGAGCAACTGGATTCACAGAAATGTACACATACCTGTATATACAGTATATATACACACACGCACACAAAAAGGGTACGTGCACACACACAAACACACACACACACACACACAGTGTTTTACCTACTGCCAGGTGTTAGCCATTGCTGCAGGTGTAAGAGTCAAAGCCACACTAAACTGAGGACCAAGTAAACCAGAGAGAGAGAGAGAGAGAAAAGGGCAACCAGTGAAGAACAAACACCATTGTAAATACAACCCATATTTATGCTTATTCATTTTATCTTGTGTCCTTTAACTATTTGTACATTGTATATATATATATAATATGACATTTGTAATGTCTTTACTGTTTTGAAACTTCTGTATGTGTAATGTTTACTGTTAATTTTTGTTGTTTTTCACTTTATATATTCACTTTGTATGTTGTCTACCTCACTTGCTTTGGCAATGTTAACACATGTTTCCCATGCCAATAAAGCCCTTGAATTGAATTGAATTGAATTGAGAGAGAGAGAGAGAGACAGAGAGAGAGAACGAAAGAGAGAAAGAGAGGAGAGGAGAGAGAGAGAGAAGAGAGAGAGAACAAACAACAACTCATAGCCCATTATTATGATTATAACATCTATCATTCATACTTCCCTTATAAAATAATCGGAGCTCAGGTGTGCATATACTGGTCCCGGTGAGCATTGACACAGACACGCACCTGCGAGTCATCCGATTACCCAGGAGTCATTAAGGAAAGAGCAATAATAAAATAATGAAATGTAGGTTGTGTGTGCGCCTGCGTTCATGTGTTCTCCAAGCCGACCCCACTTCCAAGAAATTTCATCAGCATATTACACTTGCATCACCCATCGAAAACTAAACTCCACAGTAATCCATTACAACACCTTGGCGACGTACCAAATGGCACCCTACACCCTCTGGTCAAAAGTAGAGGACTACGAAGGGAATAGGGTGCCATTTGGGACGCAGACCCTTGACCCCTTAGATACACTAAATCAATCAATCCTCATAGATGAATTATCATGACACAATTGTTAATAGAAACACTCACAGGGACACACTAAATACGCATTAAACACACTTGGCACTGTCAATCGACTTTTCATATCTACTATTAGAACACCTCAAAGCGTCACTGAAGCACTCAACCAAATCAAACCTGTCATTTATTGATGAAGTATCGTTAGAGAAACGTGAACGGTTTAAAGTTGGACCGTTCTGGAAACACTCATGGACACACTAAATATGAACTGCTCTACTCGGACGCATGAGACATGGCAGGTCAATAGATGTCGCACAAAAACCTTGGAGGACAGGCAGAACAGTGCACAGGCAGCCGGATGGGCGGACTGACAGCGGATCGGACAGACAGACAGACAGGCAGACAGACAGGAGACAGACTGGACTAGCTTATACTGTGTAACAGCACACCAATGGAGGCTGCTGAGGGGAGAACGGCTCATAATAATGGTCGGGAACGGAGCAAATGGAATGGCATCAAACACCTGGAAACCATGGAAACCATGGAAACCATGCGTTTGATACCATTCCACTGATTCGGCACCAGTCACCCCAATTGAGGTGCCACCAACCTCCTGTGCAGTACACACACAGAGAGACACGAATACATTCAGTATAGCAATGTAAACAGACACGTATGTGCACACACACGCATACACAAGACTATATACTCAGACAGTATGCTACACAGAGAGAACACACACACACACCGACAGTGTGTGTTAGAGATTACAGTAGCGGGGGCAGGCAGCTCGTGGACTTGTTGGTGAGCTGAAAATGCAGCCAGCCTGCGTCAGAGAGGACAGCGTAGCATTCGTAATGTTTCCCTGTGTGTGTGTGTGTGTGTGTGTGTGTGTGAGTGTGTGTGTGTGTGTGTGTTATGAGCTAGATGTATATGTTGTTACTGGCACTAAATGCTAAAAGCCTTATCTAAGCAAAGGGATGGTGTGGTAAAACACACATGCACGCTCAGACACGCGCGCGCGCACACACACACACACACACGCGGTGTGGGAGAGGTCACACTCACTTCCACACACACACCTTTTATACACACACACACACACACACACACACACACACACACACACACACACACACACACACACACACACACACACACACACACACACACACACACACACACACACACGTAGGATTTGGGAATTTCGCATGAGATGAAGCCTTGTGCTATTTTTCCCCCCACGCAAGGCGCGGGAGAGAAGGAGAGAGAGAGAACAATAGAGACTCAATCGCTCTCCTCCTCTCTCGGCACACATTTACACCAACTACAATAACCACAATGCACTGGCAACAATGGGCCAGTTAAATGGATTAGAGCGGTGGAACGAGGCAGGAGGGAGGGGAGGAGAGGAGAAAAGAACAAAAGACGGGAAGAGAGAAAGAGAGGGAAGACAAAGCGGACAGTAGCTCGAGTTTAGAAGGAACAGATAGCAGCCTTTCTGCACAGGCACAATGATGTGACCAGCAAAACACAACACAACTAAAGCATATGGATTCATACCAGGCTACGGTGACAGATAGACACTTTTCCCATGGCACGGTAGAAGTCACCTACTAATCTTTAATGATAAGTTGACATGGGAAACCTGCGCTTGTTTTATATTCTTACATTGTTATGAAGCTCCTACCGCAAAGCTTAAGACTCCTTTTTCAACAGTATTGACCATTTAGAATACTCGTGGTCCAATACTCAAGATCTCACGCCCATCGTTACTCTGAATGACCATGACATTTTTGTTGTTGTTGTTGCAAAGCCTGTTCATTTCTTGTTGGTGACAACCAGGCCACACCAAAACAAACTCAACGTTATAAACACAGCTATGTAGCTACACTGCACACAGGTTATGAACTCCAGATCGTGTACACGTTAGCTAGCTGGTGTTTTCGCCTACTCGGGAAAGCGATGTCGTCAGATATTTGCCTATTTCATTTTTTTTGTCGTTCAATTTTTTTTATACAAAAACTCATTTATAGCAACAAACACACATTGATAACAACAAACAATGGCCTTACTGTTCTAAAATTCCATCGTCCTCCATCCCTGCGCATGGATTTCACCAGAGAGCAAAACGCAAACAGATACACGCGGGTGCAGAATGATAAACGCACACACACACACAGACATACACTTTCAGTAAAGCAAGCTGAATACAACCATGAGACACAGGTGAACAAGAGGCCAATGCTGGGCTTTATTCAAAACTCTCACACAAACACACACACAGACACACACGAAAACATAACACACACACTTTATCATAGTGAGTCAATATTGGAGCTACGGGATTTGAATAGGGCGAGACTAGCTACCAGTGCACCTGTGTTCAACTCATCAATCATTCAACGAATGAACACACACACACACACAGTGTTAATGTGTTTCGCTGTCAGTCAGTCAATCGTGGATATAGGATATGTACACAGTCAAATCAGGATCTGCACTGGCAGGACGGAGAGACGAAGAAGGAAAGTAGATGGGGAGAGGAGCGAGACAGAACATGCAAATGTTAGTAGGGAAACTAAACAGAGCAGGACGAGAGAGAGAGAGGGCGATAGAAGGAGCGAGAGAGAAAGGGAGAGATAGGAGCGAAAGAGAGGGAAAGAAAGATGGAAGAGAGAGAGAGGAGAGAGAGGAGGGAGCGAGAGCGAGAGAGAGAGAGAGAGAGAGAGAGAGGGGGGGAGAGAGAGAGAGAGGGAGAGAGAGGAAGCGAAGAGAGAGAGAGAGAGAGAGAGAGAGAGAGAGAGAACTGTTTTATTGTAGTATCAGTTAGAGAGTATTGTAGTGTGTGTGTGTGGTGGTGGTGTTGGGGGGGGGGGGTGGAAGATACTGGAAGATACTGGTACTGATCACCTGTCAGAACACCCAGGGAGAGAACACACACACACACAACCTCCCCACTCTTCTCACACCAGCCAGTTTACTCAAAATTCACTGCAAAATTATACATCCAGGTGAGCAGGACGTCAGGAGATTACTTCAAAACAGGCAACTAGGGACAACATTGAGCGTTATTGGCATCAAGTCGGCATGGGTATTGCTAGGGCAGGGGTTCCCAAACTTTTTGACATCTGAAAATTCTCACGACCCCAACAATGTCAACATAAATTACAATAATGTAATTAACGGCCAATGTTCACTTATTTAAATTGAGGCGCTGGCAGTCAATTGCTAAACATTCCAACAGTACTCCTGATTGTATTCTCAACACACCATCATATACTTATGACAATCAAATGCAAAATGAGTGTGACATCATTTCTCTTCTATCACCACCAGTGATGGGTGCGCTTGATGCATGTCGGGAACATCTCAAAGTCGGGGGTGATCGACAGTGCGCACCTCGACTCTCTCCGTCACGTCCCACCTGGATGGGTATTTTGTTTTTAAACGCAGACGAGAGCCCTGAATCAGCGTACCATGAGTTTTAGTGCCGTGTCCCTCCGAGTCAGGAACCAAAACTCCTCCACAAGTGACCTGTGATGTGAATGAGTTGTCTGCAGCATTTCGGTCACATGACAGCTCGATCAGCTGTTCGATTTCACTTACCGGCGTGTCAACCGAGCCAGGATCACAGTCAAATGGATTTCGCTGATTCGGTCACTCATCTGTATAACCTTTTTGTATTTCCCCTGCATGCCTGCATTCCGTTCGTTCAGTTTCCCCAACTATGTCTGTTAAAATAGGCAAGGAGACACATTTTCTTTTCATAACACAGAAAGTCAAAGTCTGTTATTTTGTTGTTGTTTTTTTTTACACCCATTGCGAATGACAACAGTTCCTCTCTCAATACAAACGATCTTTCCAACACTCCCCCTCGACAACCACCAAGCCCCTTGGTGTGAAACAGAACATTGTCATGCTCTGACCTCATCTCACCACATAGTTTTGCAAACAGACAGGCGCGATGTAGTTTACAATCGAATTTGTTTGCAGAGTTCTGCGCTCTGCCACCAGTTACTCTCAATGTATCCATTATACACTGCGTTACCAAAAGTATGTGGACACCTGCTCGTCAACCCTCTCATTCCAAAATCATGAGCATTAATATGGAATTGGTCCCCACCTTTGCTGCAATAACAGCCTCCACTCTTCTGGGAAGGCTTTTCACTAGATGTTGAAACATTGTTGTAGGGACTTCATTCAGGAACTTGCACAAGAGCATTAGTGAGGTTGGGGACTGATGTTGGGCGATTAGGTCCGGCTCGCGGTCGGCGTTCCAAAATCATCACGAAGGTGTTCGATAGGGTTGAGGTCAGGGCTCTGTGCAGGCCAGTCAAGATATTCCACAGTGATCTTGACAAACCATTTTTTTTTGACCTCACTATGTGCATGGTGGCATTGTCATGCTGGAACCGGAAAGGGCCTTCCCCAAACTGTTGCCACAAAATTGGAAGCACAGAATCGTCTAGAATGTTATTGTATGCTGTAGAATTAAGATTTCCCTTCACAGGAACTGAGGTGCTTTGACCAAACCATAAAAAACAGCCCTAGACCATTATTCCTCGGCCAAACTTTACAGTTGGCACTATGCATTGGGGCAGGTAGCGTTCTCCTAACATCCACCAAACACAGATTCATCCGTCGAACTGCCAGATGGTGAAGCGTTATTCATCACTCCATAGGAATGTGTTTCCACTGCCCCAGAGTCCAATGGCGGCGAGATTTACACCACTCCAGCCAATGCTTGGCATGGCGCATGGTGATCTCAGGCTTGTGTGCGGCTGCACGGCCATGGAAACCCATTTCACAAAGCTCCCGAAGAACAGTTATTGTGCTGACGTTGCTTACAGAGGCAATTTGGAACTTGGTAGTGAGTTGCAACCGAGGACAAAATATTTTTACACGCGCTACACGCTTCAGCACTCGGTGGATCTCTTCTGTGAGCTTGTGTGGCTTACGACTTCGCGGCTGATCCAGTGTTGCTTCTAGACGTTTCCACTTCAAAATAACAGCGCTTACAGTTGACCGGGACTGCTCTAGCAGAGCAGAAATTTGACGAACTGACATGTTGGAAAGGTGGCATCCTATGAAAGTCACTGAGCTTTTCAGTAAGACCATTCTACTGCCAATGTTTGTCTATGGAGATTGTATGGCTGTGTGCTCGATTTTATACACCTGTCAGCAACAGGTGTAGCTAAAATAGCAGAATCCACTCATTTGAAGGGGCGTCCACATACTTTTGTATATATAGTACAAGTCAAAAGTTTGGACACCAACTCATTCAAGGGTTTTTCTTTATTTTTACTATTTTCTACATTGGAGAATAACAGTGAAGACATCACAACTATGAAATAACACATAAGGAATCATGTAGTAACCAAAAAAAAGTGTTTAACAAATCCATATATATTTTACATTTGAGATTCTTCAAAGTAGCCACCCTTTGCCTTGACTACAGTTTTGCACACTCTTGGCATTCTCTCAACCAACTTCATGAGGTCGTCACCTGGAATGCATTTCAATTCACAGGTGTGCCTCGTTAAAAAGTTCATTTGTAAAATGTCTTTCTTTCTTAATGCGTTTGAGCCAGTCAAATGTTGTGACAAGGTAGAGGTGGTATACAGAAGGTAGCTCTATTTGGTAAAATACCAAGTCCATATTATGGCAAGAACAGCTCAAATAAGCAAAGAGAAATGACAGTCCATCATTACTTTAAGACATGAAGGTCAGTCAATACGGAACATTTCAAGAACTTCGAAAGTTTCTTCAAGTGCAATCGACCACGCTATGATGAAACTGGCTCTCATGAGGACCGCCACAGGAACGGAAGACCCAGAGTTACCTCTGCTGCAGAGGATAAGTTCATTAGAGTTACCAGCCTCAGAAATTTCAGCCCAAATAAATGCTTCACAGAGTTCAACAGACACATTTCAACATCGACTGTTCAGAGGAGTCTGCATGAAACAGCCTTCATGGTCAAATTGCTGCAAAGAAACCACTACTAAAGGACACCAATAAGAAGAGACTTGTTTCGACCAAGAAACACAAGCAATGGACATTAGACCGGTGGAAATCCGTCCATTGGTCTGATGCGTCCAAATTGGAGATTTTTGGTTCCAACCGCCGTGTATTTGTGAGACGCAGAGTAGGTTGAACGGATGATCACCGCATGCGTGGTTTCCACCGTTTTGATGTCTTCACTATTATTCTACAATGTAGAAAACAGTTCAAATAAAGAAAAAGAACCTTGAATGAGTAGGTGCGTCCAGAGTTTTGACTTGTACTGTGTATAGTGTAGCTCTGTGGTTGTGTCATACAATGCGTCCACATGGCAAAGGGAGACACATTCATAACTAGAGTGCAGTGGCCTGCCCGCCATCGCATGATAGACGGAGCCCCATCTGTGCAAAAGCCATCTGTGTTTTTCATCAATATAACCACGCAGCTAAACACTAAACATAGCCTGTGCAGTTCCATGCTCTGGAATCGTGAGACAGAACAATTTGTCCATGTGAATAGCATCCCGCGACATGTATTGAACAAAAGTCCATGCGCAGGCCACTCGGCCCTCACAGCTAAAGTCCATCTGGAGAACGGGGATTTATGTCATTCAGTCAGAGTTTCCTCTTGAGTGCTAGCTATAGAACCAGTTCCTAGTTTCACCCGTGTTATCTGACAAAGGCATTGATGTGAGATTCTGTGCCTCTGCCTCCCAGCAAATTATTTTCACCATATCTATTGCCGCCGGTGACAGCAAAGTCTGTGCAATAGTGTGTGGCTTCATAGCGTAGTGGCTCAGCCATTCACCACGGGAATGATTCAAGTGCAGAGCTCAGGTGCGGACTTTTCCCACCATTCTAAGGGCCCTCTCTAGTTGAATTTTTACTTTTAGATATGAATCATTTTCATTTAGATTAAGGTTAGCCGCATTACAATTATTTTGATAGACAAAGACGATATTACATACTGCATATACAGTACAAGTCAAAAGTTTAAGAACACCTACTCATTCAAGGGTTTTTCTTTATTTTCTACATTGTAAAATAATAGTGAAGACATCAAAACTATGAAATAACACATATGGAATCATGTAGTAACCAAAAACGCTTCAAAATATATTTTATATTTGAGATTCTTCAAATAGCCACCCTTTGCAACAACAGCTTTGCACACTTTTGGCGTTCTCTCAACCAGCTTCATGAGGTAGGTCTCCTGGAATGCATTTCAATTAACAGGTGTGCCTTGTTAAAAAAAAAATTGTGGAATTTATTTCCTTCTTTAATGCATTACAGCCAAACAGTTGTGTTGTGACAAGGTAGGGATGGTATACAGAAGATAGCCCTATTTGGTAAAAGACCAAGTCCATATTATGGCAAAAACATCTCAAACAAGCAAAGAGAAAAGACAGTCCATCATTACATTAAGACATGAAGGTCAGTCAATACAGAACATTTCAAGAATTTTGAAAGTTTCTTCAAGTGCAGTCGCAAAAACCATCAAGCGCTATGATGAAACTGGCTCTCATGCAGACCGCCACAGGAATGGAAGACCCAGAGTTACCTCTGCTGCAGAGGATAAGTTCATTAGAGTTACCAGCCTCAGAAATTGCAGCACAAATAAATTCTTCACAGAGTTCAAGTAACAGACACATTTCAACATCAACTGTTCAGAGGAGTCTGCATGAATCAGGCTTTCATGGTCGAATTGCTGCAAAGAAACCACTACTAAAGGACACCAATAAGAAGAGACTTGCTTCGGCCAAGAAACACGAGCAAAGGTCATCAGACCGGTGGAAATCTGTCCTTTGGTCTGATGAGTTCAAATTTGAGATTTTTGTTTCCAACCGCTGTGTCTTTGTGAGACGCAGTGTGGGTGAACAGATGATCTCTACATGTGTGGTTCCCACCATGAAGCATGGAGAAGGAGGTGTTTTGCTGGTGCTTTGCTGGTGACACTGTAGGTGATTTATTTAGAATTCAAGGCACACTTAACCAACATGGCTACCATAGCATTCTGCAACGATACGCCATCCCATCTGGTTTGGGCTTAGACTATCATTTGTTTTTCAATAGGACAATAACCCAACATACCTCCAGGATGTGTAAGGGCTATTTTACCAAAAAGGAAAGTGATTGAGTGCTGCATCAGATGACCTGGCTTCCACAATCACCCGGCCTCAATGAACCTGGTTTGGGATGAGTCAGACCACAGAGTGAAGAAAAAGCAGCCAACAAGTGCTCAGCATATGTGGGAACTCCTTCAAGACGGTTGGAAAAGCATTCCAGGTGAAACTGGTTGAGAGAATGCCAAGAGTGTGCAAAGCTGTCATCAAGGCAAAGGGTGGCTATTTGAAGAATCTCAAATATAAAATATATTTTGATTTGTTCCAAACTTTTTTGGTTACTACATGAGTCCATGTGTTATTTCATCGTTTTGATGTCCTCACTATTATTCTACAATGTAGAAAATAGTAAAGAAGAAAAGAAAAACCCTTGAATGAGTAGGTGTTCTAAAACTTTTGATCAGTAGTGTATATATATATTTTTTTTTTACCAGGATTTGAGAAATTCTCCCGTGACCACATTTTCTAATCAGGCAAGCCCCGGTTTCAGAACCACTGTGCTAGGGCATTGTGGACGGGGATGGCGAATGAACATAAGCCGCAAGCTCCAGCTTTGAGGGTTGCGTGTTCAATTCCAGAGCTAGACATTTGTTTTTTTTATTTTTTATTCCCTATACTATACCTTCATCCTTAACATTCCGAATTAATGCCACAAACGTAACCCGGAGTTGTTTTCGTCACATGTTCAATCCCAGTTCTAGGCACTATTTGTTTTATTTTAACCCTGTCCTAAACCATAATCCCTTAACCATTTGGAATGAATGCTTAAATTTAACCTTCGCAATTTGACGTTTATGGACAAACGTCGGATTCTGCAGTGAGTCGGTGAGAGCTTGTTGCAGCCTCCTCCTCTAAGCCTTGCTTATCCAACATCAGGGTCCGTATGTTTCGAGCTTCTCAGAGTAAGAGTACTGATCTAGGATCAGTAATATATGCTATTTAGCAGTACTCCCCTGTCCATCTTATTCATCTAAAAGGCTAAATTGAGCCTAAATCAGCAGTCCTTCTCAGAGACGCTTGATTCTCTCGGCCCAGCTCAACCTTCCCTTCGGTCTCCCTGGAGGTGTGAGAGGGAGGGCCGTAATAGAGAATTCAATGTCTATCTTTGGCTCTCACTCTCCCCTCTCTCCTTCCTTACCCCCACTCTCTCTATTTCCCTCTCTCGCTGCTTTCACCTGCTACCCTGAGGCAGAACTTCAATTTAGAACCCAATGGTTCATACACACAGACTAGTCAATAGTTGCATATCGCAATATTATTTTTGGACGATAGTATATTGATATGACTCCCAAGTATCGATTTGTAAAATTAATAAAAAACTGTAGGTTGCGTTTGCTAGCGCTAGTGGGCTGTACGTGCGGTAAAACTCTGATATTTTTCATCCTACTGATTGTTCTCCACCTTCTTCTTAAATGGTGACCCATGTTTTCAGCACTTCTATTTCCCTGACTGATCAAAACTCATTTCCTCACGCTCTCTCTCGCGTCTCTGCAGCAGACATATAATGAGCAATATATTTGGAACGCCAAATCCTAATATCAAATCGCAGTACATATAGAATCGCAATACATATCTTAACGGCACCTAAGTATCGTACCGCGAGGGCCCTGGCAATACCCAGCCCTAACACACACACGCACACACACACACAGGGGCTAGAACAATTAATGGATTAAGGAGATTCTAAGCTCTTTTGTTAATCCACACACAGATGGGGGTGGACAGATCAGTTAAAGGGTATGACAGTAGGTGAGACGTCAATGGCCTTGATTTTCTTTTCATCTACCTAAAGGGAGAGGTGGAGAACGTAACACGCACACACGGCATGGGAAACACACGCAAGCACACACAGCATACGGAGATACACACACAATCCATTTGTAAGTGACAGAGGTTCAGCCTAAAAGACATCCTCTTAAAACTACCAGACTCACTCACTCCCTCTCTCTCTCTCTCTCCTTCCCTCTCTCTCTCTCTCCTTCCCTCTCTCGCTCTCTCCCTACCTCTCTCTCTCTCTCCCTACCTCTCTCACTCTCCAGTGAGGTCAGTCAGTCCATCACTATCCTGTTCTATCCATCCATCCCACGCTTGTACTCTTCATGCACCATTTGGGACTGTCTCTTCTCTTTTCCTCCTCCCTCTGCTCTAATAACAGAGGGAGGAACGGGGGGGCTGAGGAATTCCTTAATGCTCAGGGAGGATGCATCTTTGTACATACAGGAGTGTGTGTGTGTGTGTGTGTGTGTGTGTGTGTGTGTGTGTGTGTGTGTGTGTGTGTGTGTGTGTGTGTGTGTGTATTAAGAGGGGCCAGACAGGGTTGCAATTGACTTCCCTCATCACTCACCATTCCATCTCTCACCATTCCATCTCTCACTCCATCTAGTTCCCTCTATCTCTCCCTGTGCTCCTCTCTGCCTCTGTGTCTCTAACCACTAAAGTTGTGTAACACCACTACAATAGTCAGAAACTTCACCCCAAGGCTTTCTATCACCCAATACACATCATAAGCAAATTAAATCAAATTGTATTTGTCACATGCCCCGAATACAACAGGTGTAGACTTTACCATGAAATGCTTACTAATGAGCAATTTCCCAATCATTTTTAGTTAAAAAATAAATAAAAGGAGATAGTAACACAATAAAAGACTAATAACAAGACTACATATGAGGAGTACCAGTACTGAGTCAATGTGACGAGGCACGAGGCAGTTGAGGCTATATGCACATGGCAGTACTGACGTTAAAGTGAGAGTTCACTCCACAAAAAATTTTTTACCTCTGAAGTGTTGAAATGAGTCCATGTCCCGAGTCGTTGAACTGAACTAAGAACCCTGAACAACCAAAGGTTGTTCCCCATTGTACAACCGCGTGTGCTCGGGTGCGTGCGTGTGTGTGTGCGTGTGTGTGTGCGTGCGTGTGCTCGGGTGCGTGTGTGTGTGCGTGTGTGTGTGTGTGTGTGTGTGTGTGTGTGTGTGTGTGTGTGTGTGATCATATCTAACAGCAATAAAAGGACAACTGGCTTGCGGGCGGTTACAATGCGTTCTACATCACACCCACTCCTCTACGCCTCCTCTCTATCTGTCTCTGTAGTGAGAAAAGCGAGGGAGTCAGAGAGAGGAGCATAGGATGAGAGAGAGAGTAAGAGCAAGAGAGATGAGAGACCAGATTGAGAGCAAGAGAGATGAGAGACCAGATTGAGAGGGCCAGTAAAAAAAATAGGTGTTATTTTTTCCCCCCTAGACTAATCTGAAAGCATAGCACACCGGATGGATGACACCGATTTCTTGCAAGCAGCCTCCTGCTTACCCTCTGTGAATCTATGGGTGAGTCTTAAAATGGCACCCTATTCCCTTTATAGTGCACTACTTTAGACCAGGGCCCATAGTGCCTAGGGCTGGACTAATAATCCAATTAATTTTGATTCATTTCGAATGTATGTTTTAGTGCAATGTTCCAAATGCCTGAAATCGCAAGAATCAAGGTTGTGTCTTTTTGGTCTCATCTCCTTCTGTGCTGTGTGCACCAGCCCCTCCCCTGCCACTCAACAACAACAAAGGCAAAAGATCAATTCATCCTCTCTGACAAAGCGCAGTTTCAATTCACTATTTGCATTTGAGGTTTGGTCCAACAGAATCAGTCGTTTCCCCTTTTTATGTTTCAACTACTAAAACCTGATTGTGGAAAACTAAATTTCTCGGTTTCTGTCGCGTGCGGCATTGTGGTACCTAACATACTGTACCTAACATACTGTACCTAACATACTGCTATGTGCTAGCAGTCTAGTCTGTGTTTTATCAAATGTGCAAGGAGCATTTAAAAAGGCGCATTTATATAAGGAATTGGCAACTCGTTCTCATTCTGAGAAATAAGCTAATTCTTATCCAGGTAGGCCCCTTGATTTCAACATCTAAACAAAGCGAACAGGCTGTTGTTGTTCAAACAGTTGGAGGGTGTACTCATAACAGTGTTCTACCTTGTCGGCAAGCAAATAGATCCAAGTTGGCTAGACTTGTAAAGATTAGCTGGCTAGTCACTAGCACGTGTGCTTCACATATTGTTTATGAGACCTGTGTTCATTTTCTAGTACGCCTGCTAATAATCCTGAGTGGATGTGCATTGTTCTGATCAGATTTGTAACAAAAATAATTGTCATAGACAGACTATAACGCCAGATCAGTGATTATTACAAAAAAAAGCAGGTTAAACTATTTTGACTAAATAGTTAGCTTATTAGTGGGTCGTATGGTTGTGGAAGGCTGATACTTGGCCTTGGTATCCTTTTACAAGCCCTGAATTCATTTGATTACTACTGACTGTTTGAAATTAAGTGTATTTGACCTTTAATTGTGCAACAAAGCTTTAGAGAATTGTTTGTATTTTTAGATATGCAGTATTTAGCCTATTGTGAAACACCCATAAGTTTGAAAAAAAAATGAGAAAAAAAATCTCGATATGATCTTTAGGCCATATCGCCCAGCCCTAATAGTGCCGATAGGGTTCTGGTCTAAAGTAGTGCACTATGTAGGGAAAAGGGTGCTATTTGGAATATACCCTTTGCTAATCAATAGGCTTTGCCTACCGCTTTTTTTGTTATGTTTTCATTTGGTCAGTTGGCAAAAGAAGAACCCCGTTATAATCAGGTTTAAACTACACCATCCCACATCCCACACACCCATAAGATAGATAAAACCCACCACACACACACACACACACACAGAGAAAAGGAAACCACATTAAACATGTTCATTTGTTCTTCTTCCTCAAGTGGTCACATTTAACTAAGAAAGGAGGGGATTAAAGAAAACAATATTTAGCTTTCTCCATATGTAGGCTAATTCAGATGGACAGAGAGAGAGAGAGAGAGAGAGAGAGAGAGAGAGAGAGAGAGAGAGAGAGAGAGAGAGAGTCAGAATGACAAAGCCCGTGAGACAGAGAGAGAAAAACAGAATGAGTATTTCATATGGGATCTATCTATTGTACTGTATCTCAGATCATGAACTCCCAAGGTCTAGGCTCGAGCTACCACCACGTGTGCGTGCACTAGAATTAAACCAGAACCATACGTCAAACACACGTCATAGTCGGAGGTGTCATGCTTTTGGTAGGATAACGTTCAGTTTTATTTCCACAGAAACAGACAGACAAACAGTTGGCGGCTTTTAGAGGTAGCCTTGTGCATGACATTCAGGGTTACCCTAAAAATGAAGTGGGGCAGCAAGAAGGGCCGGATTAAGAAATCATAGGCCCCGAATGGCTACTCTGACAAACTGAGATCAATCTGGTCTTGAATTCAAACAAACAATAGCCCAGGCCAATGAAGCAACACACAGATTGTACAATATTATGAGGATATAGAGATATATACACACACACATATATATACCGTGCTTTCAGAAAGTATTCAGACCCCTTGCCTTTTCCACATTTTGTTGTTACAGCCTCATTCTAAAATTGATTCAATTGTTGTTTTTTTCCTCATCAATCTACACACAATACCCCATAATGACATTGAAACTTGTCTCGAAGACACTCCTGCGTTGTCTTGGCTGTGTGCTTAGGGTCTTTGTCCTGTTGGAAGATGAACCTTTGCCCTGGTCTTAAGCGCTCTGGAGCAGGTTTTCACCAAGGATCTCTCTGTACGTTGCTCCGTTCATCTTTCCCTCGAGTCTCCCTGTCCCTGCCGCCAAAAAACATACCCACAGCATGATGCTGCCACCACCACGCTTCATCGTAGGGATGGTGCCAGGTTTTCCTCCAGACGTGATGCTTGGCATTCAGGCCAAAGAGTTCAATCTTGGTTTCATCAAACCAGAGAACCATGTTTCTCATGGTCTAAGAGTTGTTTAAGTGCCTTTTGGCAAACACCAAGCGAACTGGCATGTGCCTTTTACTGAGGAGTGGCCTCCATCTGGCCACTCTGGCATAAAGGCCTGATTGGTGGAGTGCTGCAGAGATGGTTGTCCTATCTCCACAGAGGAACTCTGGAGCTCTGTCACAGTGACCATCGGGTTCTTGGTCACCTCCTTGACCAAAGGCCTTCTCAACCCTAAGGGTCTGCATACTTATGTAAATAAGGTATTTCCCTTCTTTTTTTGTATTTTTTTTAAATAAATGGTTTAAAAAACTGTGTCGTCTGTCATTATGGGCTATTGTGTGTAGATTGATGAGGAGCATATCTAATTGAATAAGCCATATGCTACTCACAGTGATGGCTTTAGCAGACAGTGCTGCTGTTTGCTACAAATTGTGATTTGAGAAAAATGTATCTATTGCTTTTACAGACAGATTAGTCTACTTTTTTCAGCAGTAGGCATTTGCTTGTCAAACTGTGCGTTTTTCCCGGCTATTTAATTTTGAAATGTGAAAAAAGCAAAACCGTCAGCTGGAACCAACCATAGAAATATAATTAATTCAAGTCATGACTGGCATCCATTGCTAGTGTAACCATGAGTTTAACAGTCCAATTGCCAGGGCAAGAAGTTACAAAACCCTTCTATGGATTATATGGCTATGGCCACAACGCAACAAGCTCTAGTCTGTATTTGTTGCGCATGCTACCCAAACTGCGGCCTTTCCGACTGTAGGCATACCGGTAACTGCCAAAATAAAGAAAACACTTGAGAAAACAAAGGATACAAAGTATTGGTCTGATACAAAGTATATGTTAAGGTGTGGGTTGCCTTTTCCTGGCATGGTTTAGGTCCACTTGTAGAATCTATGCCAAGGCGCATTGAATGTGTTCTGGCAGCTTGTGATGGTACAATACCCTTTTAAAACACTTCATGCTAGTGTTTCCTTAATTTAGGCAGATACTGTATGTGCTTGTGATAAAACTCAATCCACAGTTTTTATTTTATTTTTGACAAACTATTGATCCTCTGTGGCTAAATGATGCTCTCTGCTGTACTTGAGAGCAGGCTCCTGTGGTTGGATAAAACGTTATATTACATTTAAAAAGATATATCGTTTATTTTATGCCTCTTGGGCCCAGCCCATGACTCACACAATTAACCAGTCACATTTTATTTATTAGACCATTTTAGTTTGTTACCCAATCAAGGCAGGGGCCCCCAGTTACCCACATGGGCCCTCTACCTCCTCTCCTCCCCCATGTGATGATGAGCAGAGCGGCAGCAGGCTGTCTACACTCATTGAGAGCAGGCTCCTCAGTCTTCCTGTGGTTGGCGGTTGCATTGAAAAAGTATAACATATATACGACATATCAATTAAACGGTATATATATTTCCTTAATTATTTTATTTTCTGCTTCTTGGGCCCCCACGGGCCTGGACCCAGGGGCTTCAGCACCGGTAAGACCCTGCATTAATTCGGCCCTGGCAGTAGGTTAACCTACTGCAGTCTAGATTACATTGTAATAATAAAATAGTTTTCACGTTGACAATGATGAGGCCGCACACAGTAATATAATTTTTATAAACACTGTATCAAGGCATCCAAGTCGCTGGTTACAATAGCCGAGTTCATCAACACTTGCTAGATCTGGTTGGAGGAGGCTAGAATTCATGATGTATTGAAGGTTGTTTGCCATGTAACCCCACCCTATGCGAATTCTGACAGCTGACAAACTGATCCACTGTTTTGCATGCTGGATAACTGTATCGCCACAAGTCCGTAGGCTAGGCTATGCGTTGCGAGCATATTTGATGATGATGATATCGTTTGCACTGCAATTCTCACTCCCTCCTTCCCTCCTCTCTTCCCCTGAACCAACGAGCACACTTCTTAATTAACCCCTTCTTATCGCGGATTCTTTGCTGGGAAACTCGACCAGTGTGCTGCCTTCACGTCCCAGTCTCTGCGTGTTAACCTAGGCCACCCTTTCATCCCGTCGATTGTCTATTTTCCCAAATAACACAAAACATCACCGCAAAAAAATCAAACGCCAAAAAAACCACCAAAATACTGAGAACGTCTCCTACCTGGTGCCTGCCTTGTCTCCCATCTTCGCAGGCCTTTGTGTTTCAGTGCTACTAAAGTGTAATATTTGTGTAAATCTGAACGCTATTTTGGATATCAAGGTCTTCGTCAATTCTCTCCTCTTTCCTCCTCTCCGTTGCGGGCTCGAGGTCCAATCCGTCTCGGTTCGGCTCGCACAGTTAGCTACCTGAAATTCCGTTTCCACAGCCTACAGACGGCAATGAACAGTTCGTTTCGTTCCTCGCCTTCTCCAGTTCTGACAGCGAGCGAAACACAGAGCGACGCCCTCCCCGTGTGACAGACACCACCTTCGACCAATTGCTGCTTCAGAAACATGTGAATTAGTGAACGACAACAAGATTGTCCCGCCCTTGCCCTCGGGCCCACCAATTAGAAATCTGCTTTAGGAAGAGGGTGTGGCTTTTTGTCACCGATAAGGAGGAAAACAAATCGCTGGCAGAATGTATTTGTTTTACTCTTGTCACAATCATAATTCAATGCCCTCGAGTTTGTCGTGCATTTCCATAGGGAATAACCAAAATAACCAAACCTTAAACCGAATTCAGGGTTTCCCTGTCCCCAGTTCACCACATAATTTCTGGATTGAATCCTGCTTTTAATATGGTATTGAAATGTAATAGAAGTGTAGGCTAGGTTATATACTTCATATAGGAATGATATATATTTCAAAGGTGACACTTGAGAGAATGCTCCTTAGATGATTGCTTTCACTGCAAGGCCTAACAGTTTCTTTTTTATAATCAATATTGGTGCAACAATAGGATAATCTGCTTCAGCGCTGAGACCTTTTCGGTCATCATTTGTCATTGGAAAGGCTGCAACCCTGTGTGTGTGTGTGTGTGTGTGTGTGTGTGTGTGTGTGTGTGTGTGTGTGTGTGTGTGTGTGTGTGTGTGTGTGTGTGTGTGTGTGTGTGTGTGTGTGTGTGTGTGCGTGCGTGCGTGCGTGTGCGTGTGTGTGTGAATATGTTTTTAGTTTTTGGACAAGTGGGTTTAAGGATTAGGTTTAGGAGTAAGGGTTAGGTTTAGGGTTAGAGAAAATAGGATTTTGAATGGGAAACAATTGTTTGGTCCCCACAAGGATAGTAAAATAAATGTGTGTGTCTGTGTGGGTCCGTATGTGCGTTTGTGTGAAATTACATTAAATTCAGCATTGAAAATCGGTGCACGTTTAAGTTTGTTCCACCTGAGCGAGTCTGACCACAAGTCCGAGATCACTATGATGACACACGAAATGCGTTTGATGGATCCTTTTTGTCTTCTTCCAATGCCTCTTAAAGGGAAAGTAATCCAAAAGTAACTGGAAGTAATCAGATTACGTTACTGAGTTTGGGTAATCCAAAATGTACATAACTGATTGCAATTTTGGACAGGTTACTAACTAGTAACTATAACCAATTACATTTAGAAAGTAACCTACCCAACCCTGCATGCTTGTGACTGTCCATCTAGCTCTCTTGCCACCTAGCGGCAAAATGTAGAAAGTAGTGAATCCAGATGTGATCACAGCTGTGCAATTCATTGACACAGTACATGCAGAGGAGGGCTTAAAATGGGAATACAGAGATGGGGAGCTCTATTTGTTGTTGTTGTTGCTGGGGGTGGTGGTGGTGGTGGTGGTGGGGGGGGTATTAGGGTTAGGGTTGGAGTTGGAGTTAGTTGGAGTTGGTTTAGTTTCCCTGGCACAGTTTCTACATGCATTTTGTTTTGCATTTGTGGCACAAATCCCATTCAAGTCATATGGGACCGATATTAGCATTTTTCTCACATGCTCAAAACATCTGTAAATTACTTTGTTGAGCTTCACAAGAAATTGGAGATACTTTCGGATGATTTGGACAAATGCTAATATCGGTCCCATGACTTGAATGGGATTTGCGCCGCAAATGCTAAAACGTTAGCATGTGGAAACAATGCCAGGGAAACTAAACCAATGCATGGATTGCTGTCATAACTTGTCTATAGACTGCTTACAGGGAAAAGGAAACCAATGTGTCATTTTGTAATTTGGGTGAAATATCCCTTTAAAGAGAGTGGTAATACAGACCCATTATATTTCACTGTCAAGAGGATAATAACACTGTAGGACATGTGGGAGTAAAATCAGATTTACCTGTCAAAATTAGGGATTTAAGGTGAATTCTAGGATTTTCCCGAGTGACCTATATCACATTGATTAATCAACAACGTGTAATGTAAAAAACATGAAGTTGTAATTGTTTGTTAGAATATTCTGTTGTCAACCCTGTAGGTTGAGATGGAATAAGTCAGGTATCTGACCAGCAGGATAATTATTTTAAGAGTAAAGTATAGAGTTCAAAGGGCAAATCATGTTCTCTTTATTGTTGATCAACTTTTAGTTATAATATCCAGACAACTCTTTTTATAATAATAATACATGTGTTATAGGCAGGGATGTTCACTTTTTTGGCAGACAAGTGTGGAACAAGTTTAGATGGTTTGGATGGAAATCATTAATACATAAGACCACGTGTAAAAATGTCATACTTTAATAATAATAGCAAATGTAGCTCTTCTAAAACATACAAAAAAGAAAAGAAAATCCTCTTAGATACAGTTAAGTACAGGTTTATTATAATAGTCAACAGCCGTGCTTTTTCACTCAATGTGTTGTGTTTTAAACCATGAGAAGATCTTGTAACAATGAACGAACGGTTAATAGTAAAAGTGCACTTAGCCAAAAGGGAGATAATAGTTCCCATTATATACCGTTGGTTGGGTGGTATCCACCCTCCTCTGTTGCATGACTAAGTGAAAATTTGACTTAAATGGAAGTTAGGAATTACCCCAGACAATGAGTGAGTTGTAGTGTGAAATTACTGTTAGCCAGCGTGCACTAGCTAACCAGCCATGACTGTTTGTTTACATGGGAGGCTGTTGAACAGTGAGTTCGACATTCACGATTACAACACATCCTGGTGCAACAACCAACACACAGCTACATACACAGCCACCTAGCTACACCAACAACACCACTACTAGATATGTGCAATCTGATATCACCTTACATCCGGAGGCCTCCATTTCTTTTGTTAAACGGGAAAAACAAGGACTAAGTCTAAATCAACCATATACAGTAACACACCACCTTGCACATTCTTAAAAAAAAAAAAAAAAACGATCTGCCTCCCAAATGACACCCTATTCCCTATATAGTGCACTACTTTTGACCAGAGCTCTTTGGGATTCCCTATGAGCCCAGGTCAAAAGTAGTGCACTATATAGGGATTAGGGTGCCATTTGGGACGCACCCCAAAAACAGAATGTTTTGCCGCAATGCTACTACTGGTTTTAAATGCTTCTCCGTTGAATCGATGTACACCCAGTATAGTGACAATGCTGTGAGGGTTTTGAGGAAGACACTGGACAGTGCTGGTGAAATGGACACAGTAACACACACACACGTGCATGTGTGCAAACACACAGCCGTTGGGGGGAATATTAGGGATCTGCTTTGAGTTCAATCACAGTTGCCGAGGTAACGTACAGTCTCAACTTCTTAACTGGACTCAGTGTTACACAGAGAACTTTGCGTAAGCGGTTTACACAAAATCAACATAGTGACAAAGTCAAAACAACAAAGAGTGGGGAGGAGGGAAGTGTGGCAGGGGCGGAGCAACGTAATTAAGCAACATAAAGATATCACCAGTGTTTCTTCCTCTAACCCCTACAAATCGCATTTCAAACTGAAAAAAAAACCCTGCGTCCCTTAATAATCATGACCATCGTCGTCATCCTCTTCATCTTCATCATAATAACACAACACACAAAACAGAACGCGCTCGGTCTACTCGTCATCCTCCTCCTCCTCCTCATCCTCCTCCTCGTCTTCCTCGTCGTCATCATCATCATCGTCATCCATATTACTCTTCGTCATGGGTTTAGGGGCCGTCACCATGCTCGGAGCACCCACCTTCCCCTTACCGGACTTATAGTCAGCCACGTCCTGGAGAGAGAGAGAAAGATAGATAGAGAGAGAGAGTAGGGAGACAGACAAATGTGTTATTATCAGTATCATATTATATTACTATCTTGCTATCTGAATGAAGTTTACAAGCGATATGGATACATCTCTAAGCTGGCTTCTTCCCCTTATCTCCTTTCGAGATGAACCCATAGAAAGGTATAGCATCTTGGTTCTGTCGGCGTGTGGTTTGTTTGCTTAGTATTGTATTCTGAGTAGACCCCAAGGAAGAGCAGCTTATCCTAAATGAAAGAGGATCTGGATATAAAAAAAGCACTAATTCAATAACTAATACACAGGTGTTCTTCTACCTTCTGATACTTGTCTTTGAGTTTGTTGGCCTTGATCAGGTAGGGCTGTTTCGTAGCATCAGTAAGGTTGTTCCACTGCTCGCCTAGTTTCTTGGCCACGTCCCCTATCCCCAGGCTGGGATGCTGGGCCTTGATCTTGGGCCGGTGGTCCGCGCAGAAGATGAAGAAACCAGATCTAGGGAGAAAGGTACAATTTTTTTAAAAAAAGGTACAATATTCATTTATTTACCCGTATGGATTTTCTTTTGTCATTTTGGGTGATGTGACGTCTTATGTGAGTATTGATATAAACACGAGCTAAGTAGTGTGTTGCGTGTCTGCCTGTCCCCCCCATCTGTCCGTCCAGTCATATACAGTGCCTTCAGAAAGTATTCACACCCCTTCACCTTTTCCACATTTTGTTGTGTTACAGCCTGAATATAAAATTGATTAAATTGAGATGTTGTGTCACAGGCCTACACACAATAACCCATAATGTAGAATTTGAAGAAATTCATAAAAAAGGAAGAGCTGAAATGTCTTGAGTCAATAAGTATTCAACCCTTTTGTTATGGCCTAAATAAGTTCAGGAGTAAAAATTTGCTAAATGCCACTGGCCTACACACAATAACCCATCATGTCAAAGTGGAATAATACAAAAAAAATGGCTTAACAAGTCACATAATAAGTTGCATGGACTCACTCTTTGTGCAATAATAGTGTTTAACATGATTTTGGAATGACTACCACATATCTGTACCCCACACATACAATTATCTGTAAGGTCCCTTAGTTGAGCAGTAAATTTCAACCACAAAAAACAGGAAGATTTTCTAATGCCTCGCAAAGAAGGGCACCTATTGGTAGATGGATAAAAAATAAAATATCCTTTTGAGCATGGTGAAGTTGGGTTGCCCCCGGTTGCCCCCCTTGGGTTGTGCCATGGCGGAGATCTTTGTGGGCTATACTCAGCCCTGTCTCAGGGTGGTAAGTTGGTGGTTGAAGATATCCCTCTAGTGGTGTGGGGGCTGTGCTTTGGCAAAGTGGATGGGGTTATATCCTTCCTGTTTGGCCCTGTCCGGGGGTGTCCTCGGATGGGGCCACAGTGTCTCCTGACCCCTCCTGTCTCAGCCTCCAGTATTTATGCTGCAGTAGTTTATGTGTCGGGGGGCTAGGGTCAGTTTGTTATATCTGGAGTACTTCTCCTGTCCTATTCGGTTTCCTGTGTGAATTTAAGTGTGCTCTCTCTAATTCCCTCTTTCTCTCTTTCTTTCTCTCTCTCGGAGGACCTGAGCCCTAGGACCATGCCTCAGGACTACCTGACATGATGACTCCTTGCTGTTCCCAGTCCACCTGGCCGTGCTGCTGCTCCAGTTTCAACTGTTCTGCCTTATTATTATTGGACCATGCTGGTCATTTATGAACATTTGAACATCTTGGCCATGTTCTGTTATAATCTCCACCCGGCACAGCCAGAAGAGGACTGGCCACCCCACATAGCCTGGTTCCTCTCTAGGTTTCTTCCTAGTTTTTGGCCTTTCTATGGAGTTTTTCCTAGCCACCGTGCTTCTACACCTGCATTGCTTGCTGTTTGGGGTTTTAGGCTGGGTTTCTGTACAGCACTTTGAGATATCAGCTGATGTACGAAGGGCTATATAAATAAATTTGATTTGAAGTTGAATATCCCTTTGAGCATGGTGAAGTTATTAATTCAACTTGGCTTGAAAATGGCTGTCAGCAATGATCAACAACCAACTTGGCCTCCCGGGTGGCGCAGTGGTTAAGGGCGCTGTACTGCTGTGCCATCAGAGTCCCTGGGTTCGCGCCCAGGCTCTGTCGCAACCGGCTGCGACCGGGAGGTCCGTGGGGCGACGCACAATTGGCCTAGCGTCGTCTGGGTTAGGGAGGGCTTGGTCGGTAGGGATGTCCTTGTCTCATCGCGCACCAGCGACTCCTGTGGCGGGCTGGGCGCAGTGCGCGCTAACCAAGGTTGCACCCTCCGACACATTGGTGCAGCTGGCTTCCAGGTTGGATGCGCGCTGTGTTAAGAAGCAGTACGGCTGGTTGGGTTGTGTATCGGAGGACGCATGACTTTCAACCTTCGTCTCTCCCGAGCCCGTACGGAGTTGTAGCGATGAGACAAGATAGTAGCTACTACACCAATTGGATACCACGAAATTGGGGAGAAAAAGGGGTCAAATAAATAAAAATAATTAATTTAATTTAAAAAACAACCAACTTGACAGAGCTCAAAGAATTTTTAAAAGAATAATGTGCAAATATTATACAATCCTGGTGTGGAAGACTCTTAGGAACTTACCCAGAAATCACTGCCAAAGGTGATTCTAACATGTATTGACTCAGGGGTGTGAATACTTATGTAAATGAGATAAATCTGTATTTAATTTGCAATACATTTTCAAATATTTCTAAAAACATTTTTTTACTTTGTCATTATGGGTATTGTGTGTAGATGGGTGTAACACAACAAAACGTGGAATAGGTCAAGGGGTATGAATACTGTGTGTGTGTGTGGTACATACGGGGGCCTCTTTGGTGCATTGGGGTCCTTCTTCCTTCCCTTCTTGCCGCCAGGGGCAAAGTGCATCATCTCGTTGTCATAGCGCACCTTATCCTGCTTCGCCATGTCCTCAAACTTCCCCTTCTCTTTGCCAGACATAGTCTGCAAAAAAATCATAACATTTATACCACTTTAAAACATTCCCACCAGTAGACGGACACACGGGTTGTGTTCATTAAGCACCAAACAAAAAAAGGTGTTTCACAGTATTTTTTATCCATGACAAATAGACTTAACCCTGTACCCTTGAGGGGCTACCTGGACGTGTCCTTCAATATAAGACATCAGTATTTTTGTGTTTTCTGTTGCAATTTTTGGGGGAAATATAATTGCTGACATAATTTACATTGCATGCTAAGTCAGCATGACATCATTGAGTACATGTGTGGTCTTGTTGCGCCACCTAAAGTGGGGAATATGTAACTGCTCATTCGTTACCAAATAACTTGCCATTCTTGACTTGTACAGTACCAACCAGCTTGTAGTCTACCAGCTGGTTTGTCAAACGTGTCCTTTATGGGAACAATAGATTTGGAAACAAAAGAATGATTGAATTTCATTTAGCTCCGTCCCAATAACCAAACATGTGCAGTGCACTACGTAGTATTAAGAGATGTAAACTCGAAAAATCGACTATCTCATTTAGTCATCATCATGTCTATACAGTGACTTGTGAGCTGTGAAAATAATTCCCTCTTGAAGAAAAATAAAAGTCATCATCGTTCATCAATGACCAATTAAACAATCAATCAATCAACCAATCATCTGTCTACCCATCAACGAATCAATGAATCAACCATCCACCAACAATCAATCCCATCCACCAACAATCAATCCCATCCACCAACAATCAATCGCATTCTCGGAAGAACAATAAAGATCTATTCTATTATATTATATTCTCGCCTTCCATCGTCCGGAGCACTTCTTGGAAAACTCAGCAAAGTTGACAGGTATCTCGGGACTCTTCTTCTTGTGCTCCTCCCGGCAGGTCTGAACGAAGTAGGCATAGGCAGACATCTTGCCTTTGGGCTTCCCAGGGGTGCCTTTAGCCATCCTGGTCACTGGGCGGGGCCTAGCGGCGTTGTGTAACTCGTTTATTGGTTAATTGGTCAGGTGGTTGATTGGGTCAGTATCTGGAGAGGGGAGAGTGGAGAGAAGATGGATATCGGTTCATTCAATGCTGTGGTTCGATTTTTTTCTGGGGAAGTAAACAAAATATATATTTTTTTATCAGGTGATGAAACTGACAAAGAATACTGAACAAAAATATGAATGCAACATGTCACAATTTAGTTACATTTCATATAAGGAAATCAGTCAATTGAAATAAATAAATTAGGCCCTAATCTATGGATTTTGAATACAGATATGCATCTGTTGGTCACAGATACCCCCCAAAAAAGGTAGGGGCATGGATCAGAAAACCAGTCAGTATCTGGTGTGACCACCATTTGCCTCATGCGACGCCACACATTTCCTTCACATACAGTTGATCAGGCTGTTGATTGTTGCTTGTGAAATGTTGTCCCACTCCTCTTCAATGACTGTGTGAAGTTGCTGGACATTGGCTGGAACTGGAACACGCTATCATACACATCGATCCAGAGCATCCCAAATATGCTCAATAGGTGACATTTCTGGTGAGTATGCAGGCTGGGACATTTTCAGCTTCCAGAAATTGTGTACAGATCCTTGCGACATGTGGCAGTGCATTATCATGCTGAAACATGAGGTGAAGGCAGCAGAGGAATGGCACGACAATGGGGCCCAGGATCTAGTCACGGTATCTCTGTGCATTCGAATTGCCACCAGTTGGATGTACTGCCAAATTCTCTAAAACGGCATTGGACGCAGCTTATGGTAGAGAAATGTACATGACATTTTCTGGAAACAGCTCTGGTGAAGGTCCCTGCAGTCAGCATGCAAGTTGCACACTCACTCAAAACTTGAGACATCTGTGGCATAGTGTTGGTGACAAAACTGCACATTTTAGAGTGGCCTCTTTATCGTCCCCCGCACAAGGTGCACCTATGTAATTATTTGTGCTGTTTAATCAGTTCTTGATATGCCACACCTGTCAGGTGGATGGATTATCTTGGCAAAGGAGAAATGCTCACTACATCTTGCATTTATATTTTTGTTCAGTGTACATTGGCCATGGCATTTTCATTTTTTATGATTATTCAATCAAGGTTTGATAACATTTGTTAAAGTCTCTATATTGGTTTGTAAAAATTAATAGACTAATTTAGACATCATTTGATTACGCAACATCTATTATATTCATTTAACATCATTAGCCACCAAGTGAAGGTCGACTTCATAGTATGGTGGAACCATAGAATTAGAATGAGTTCTAGACTTAGCATGAGTTATAAAATCGGAATGAGTTCCAATTAGAATTAGAATTGGTTGAAATGAATTAGCATTCTGTGGGTGTGACACTGAAGAAGAAATTGCTCAAGGAGTCTTGGAATTAAGGAAAATGTGGAATTAAGGAAATTATATGTATTTTTAAAAATGTATCTAGGAGTCTGTGTGCTGTTCTGATGTCTGTTTTTGATTTGTTATTATGTTGTACAATGTACTATGTAATTACAATGTAATACGATTGCATTATGTAAAGTGTTTTCTTTTAATTCCTCAAAAATACTTAAAATGATTTAACTACTAACTATTTGAGAAATATGATATCATTGTTAAGAATGTGAATTCATACTCTTAGGAATGTGAATTCATACTCTGATATAAATTCAATATTGGAAGACAAAAAATTATTTCGAATCTAAAAATGATTTTTTAATTTTTACAAAATACCTTACATTAAATCTCAATCTAATAAGGATGCCCCGCCATATTCTCCTCTCGCCACCGCCCACCTCCTTGTCATTAGCCATTTTCAGGCTTTTAATTTCATATTTTTCAGCTCCCCTAAACTTTACTTCACTGCGTCCAACGCAACGCGAACTCAACTCTCTTCATACAAGCTATAGTATAGCGAGCGCTCCGACTCTGGTTACAATGTTGCGATAGAATGAGAAGCTTCAACTACACGGACCGAGAAAAAACAAAGGTCATCAACGCGAATTATTCATCTTCCATTTTGTGAAATGCGTTCTCATGAGAGAAACTCCTGTTTATTTTCCACCTTCTTGCATATCTCGATCTTACTTTGCCCAAAAATGTATGACTTTTTCTGGTTTTAATTCGCCGCTCCGTTCGGTTGCTTTCAGTCCCAGTTCATAGCGCCTTGTATTGGGTAGTACTAGCTGCTATACAGGCGAAGAGAGCTTGCTGTTTTTCGCTGGAGCTCCCATTGAATAAAATGGCTTCTGTAGGTCTAGCGAGAGGAAGGCTTATGGGCTTGACTATGTAACAAAGCGATACACACCACCTCCGGTTCCAAGGGCTATAACGACTAAATTTGACCGTTAATTAAAAACAAAACAACGTAGTCAGATAAAATAAAGACTGTTCTTTTTATTCATGTTAAAACAGTAAAACTGGCAATGCGTATTTCGTGACATATCACTGTTTTCCGAAGTTATACCCCTGACGGTCGCTTGGTGCATTGCTATCTGTTAACAAAGACAGTGCGCCAGCCATTTCTTATGTGAGTCATCCTGGTGCAAGCGAGAAGTTGCGAAAATGAATAAAACGGGGGGAAATAAAAATCCTTTACGGCAGAAAGTTAGAGATAAACATTTCGAATGGAAAACGATAAAGAGCGGTATTTTTCGTCCGTAGGAAATTGTTTTTTTCAAAAGAAAATCGCCGTCCCTTCTCCGTGTTAGAACTGCCTCTCTTCAATGGTTTAAATCGCCAGCCATTTTACTACATGGTGAGAGCGATCATTTGACTAAGCAAGATACAAATCTCCAAAACAAATTTTCGACGATGACATTCACATTTTCTTTACATGATTGAATAGAGATAATAAAGTTGGGCGGAAAACGAACATTTCCTCTGAAAATGTACGAGTATTTATGTAGATGACATCGAAATCGGTTCGCAATAGAAGGACAGTGTTATTCGTAGACAGGCTATAGCCAGCCATATTCAGTGTCACACAGCAGAGATGCGTGTGAGGAATACAAGCCTCGGAAAATATACAGTTTAATAACTTTTGGTTACTTTAAAAATCAGGAAAAAAACACAGAGTCAACGAAACAACAGTGACATGTTCATTTTCGTTATGGCAAATGACCCTGTAAACGATAATAAAATAGATCAAGAACATTCTCGGCAGATTTCTGTCAATAACACAACACATCACACATTATAGGGAGGAAAATTATCAAACACTATTTGCCTGCAAGATGAATAACATCTAAACACATGTAAACTATAATTGCACTAAAATACCACATAAACACTTAAAAATAACACAATCTTACTTCAAATTGATTAAAATGACAATTTAATTTAACACAAAACAATATTCTTAAGGTATTCCAATGGAAAAGTAAAAAAATTAAAATAAATGTTAATGTCATGTTATTATTGCGTTATGAATAACATAACAGTGGAACGTACCTGTATTGTTAACGATCAGTCAGTCTGGATTCTGGAATCCTACAGTCTCGCCTTTCCCCTATCTTCTCTATCCCCATGTAGACTACACAGCCTCGCGCTAGCTCAATACGAGAACGGCCTGATTGGCTAGCGGCCGGGTCGATTCAAAATAGCCTCCCAAACTGCTGATTGGACGTGTCTTCACACGCGCTCCGGATTTCTCGTTCGTTATTGGTCGTCACGGAGGCCTGGTCACACCCACCCCTTTGAAAAAGAGCCGCTGAGAAAAGTTTTAGACTCGTATAGAAATAAGTTCACAGGGTAAGGATGGTAGGCAGTGTGTGCTGTTAGTGCGTATGGGTACAGGCTGTATGCTGACATAGAGGTTCAATGGGAGATCTTTTTAGATGTTGGGAGACAGCGTTCTTTCTCAGGTGATGGGTTCAAATAGGACAGTAGGCTACAGATACAGATCTGAACACACCTGTAAAGTCATTGGATTGACAAAGGATGGATATACATAATACGATAATGAATAAATTTTACTACAGTTTTGTATTTTATCTCATATGTAGTGATAAAATGTATAGTTTATTGGAGTTAGGCCTATAGATAATTAAGCAATAAGGCCCGAGGAGGTGTGGTATTGTGGCCAATATACCACAGCTAAGGGCTGTTCTTATGCACTACGCAACGAGGAGTGCCTGAACACAGCCCTTAGCCGTGGTATATTGGCCATATATCACAAACCAACGAGGTGCCTTATTGTTATTATCAACTGGTTACCAACGTAATTAGAGTAGTGAAAATAAATTATTTGTCATACCTGTGGTATACGGTCTGATATACCATGGCTGTCAGCCAATCAGCATTCAGGGCTCGAACCACCACGTTGATCATATTTAATGAATCACTGTAGGATAATTACCATATTGTAATCATTTAATAAAATGTAGTTAGATGGTGCCTATACTTCTCATTAATTTGAGATTGAGACCTGAAGATTTCTCTTATTGCTTATAGTGGAATCTATAGAATAGATTATGTGGAATGGTCTCTTCAGGAAAATGCTCTAATACATGTTTTACCTCCGACTAAACTATCCCTTTAAAGGATAGATCTACTCCTTGTGTGCCTCACCATTTTGAGTGAACTGTCCCTTTAAAGCAAATGCACATATTTCAGTGTTTGTTGATTTTCGCCATTTCCTTTTAATCATAGATATATTTTTACCATGGCAACCAGGTGTTTAGACTCTTAAACCAATCAATCATATTGATCAATGAAGTGCTGGTGAGGGAAGATATATGAAAATCAGCAGGACTGCATGCAACCCTCATGGACTGGAGTTGTGCATTGTTGTTTTAAAGCAGGGGAGGCCAATGGTCCTCTTTGGGAGCTGTACCCAGTTGTGCTGTAGTAGGGAGAAGCTACCCTACTGCCTCCAGCTACACCTACCCTAAGGTGTGCTATGTGTGTTATAGTAGGGCTGGACCAAAAGACTGCATACACACTGCACAAGAGACCCAAACAGTATCTGATCCCCAAGGTGAAGGAATGGCACACATCCAACTCCACAATTAAATATATGTGATTTGGTCTCCGTTCCATTTCCAAAAACTTGCATTATTTGTCATATATCACTTGCTCTCTTGCTCCTTTCTCTATGCTTTTGACCCAAGGTGACAGTAGAGCAACAGAAACAGCCTCTGGTATCTGAGAAAAGGGCTATAAAGCTATAATTCAATAGGAATTGATAATGGGCTATAGGTGGAGCCATCACTACATTGGTAGTGCTGCACAGCTGTAATTACACTTCTACATCATGCAGCAGCGGTAGTCTGTAGCTGTAGAGTAATTACACTTCTACATCATGCAGCAGCTGTAGTCTGTAGCTGTAGAGTAATTACACTTCTACATCATGCAGCAGTTGTGGTCTGTAGCTGTAGAGTAATTACACTTCTACATTATGCAGCAGCTGTAGTCTGTAGCTGTAGAGTAATTACACTTCTACATCATGCAGCAGCTGTAGTCTGTAGCTGTAGAGTAATTCAACGTCTACATCCTGCAGCAGTGTAGTCTGTAGGGTAATTCAACTTCTACATCATTCAGCAGCTGTAGTCTGTAGAGTAAATCAACTTCTACATCCTGCAGTAGTGTAGTCTGTAGAGTAATTACACTTCTACATCCTGCAGCAGCTGTAGTCTGTAGCTGTAGAGTAATTACACTTCTACATCATGCAGCAGCTGTAGAGTAATTACACTTCTACATCATGCAGCAGCTGTAGTCTGTAGTTCTAGAGTATTTAAACATTTTACTGCAGTAGGTTAAATCAGGGTCACACAGTGTTTCTTGGTAGTCTTAAACATATCTACTTTGAGACAAAAGTACACACCTCACACACATGGCGATGGGCTTAAAAAAAGAAGACACTTGGAGCATGTCAGAGATAGAGTTGAAATGTGTTCATTTGTAGTATCCCAATATCCCAATATTAAATGTTTTATACATCACAGAAGACTGAACTACAACAAAATCGTTTGACATAGAAACACCAGATTTTCAGCGTTATTAAAAATAAAAAAAGTTGATTAATTATTAAAAATATGAATCAAATCAAATGTATTTATATATCCCTTCTTACATCAACTGATATCTCAAAGTGCTGTACAGAAACCCAGTCTAAAATAACATTCCACCCATGAGGCCACTAGGTCATTTTGACTGCCGGAAAGGGCTACTTTTCTACAGCATGCAGCAGCTGTAGTCTGTAGAGTAATTCAACTTCTACATCCTGCAGCAGTGTAGTCTGTAGGGTAATTCAACTCCTACATCATTCAGCAGCTGTAGTCTGTAGAGTAAATCAACTTCTACATCCTGCAGTAGTGTAGTCTGTAGAGTAATTAAGCTTCTACATCATGCAGCAGCGGTAGTCTGTAGCTGTAGAGTAATTACACTTCTACATCATGCAGCAGCAGTAGTCTGTAGCTGTAGAGTAATTACGCTTCTACATCATGCAGCAGCTGTAGTCTGTAGTTGTAGAGTAATTACACTTCTACATCATGCAGCAGCTGTAGTCTGTAGCTGAAGAGTAATTACACTTCTACATCATGCAGCAGCTGTAATCTGTAGCTGTAGAGTAATTATACTTCTACATTTACATCATGCAGCAGCTGTAGTCTGTAGCTGTAGAGTAATTACACTTCTACATCATGCAGCAGCGGTAGTCTGTAGCTGTAGAGTAATTACACTTCTACATCCTGCAGTAGCTGTAGTCTGTAGCTGTATAGTAATTACACTTCTACATCATGCAGCAGCGGTAGTCTGTAGCTGTAGAGTAATTACGCTTCTACATCATGCAGCAGCTGTAGTCTGTAGCTGTAGAGTAAATCAACTTCTACATCCTGCAGTAGTGTAGTTGTAGAGTAATTACACTTCTACATCATGCAGCAGCGGTAGTCTGTAGCTGTAGAGTAATTACACTTCTACATCCTGCAGTAGCTGTAGTCTGTAGCTGTAGAGTAATTACACTTCTACATCATGCAGCAGCGGTAGTCTGTAGCTGTAGAGTAATTACGCTTCTACATCATGCAGCAGCTGTAGTCTGTAGCTGTAGAGTAAATCAACTTCTACATCCTGCAGTAGTGTAGTTGTAGAGTAATTACACTTCTACATCATGCAGCAGCGGTAGTCTGTAGCTGTAGAGTAATTACACTTCTACATCATGCAGCAGCTGTAGTCTGTAGCTGTAGAGTAATTACGCTTCTACATCATGCAACAGCTGTAGTCTGTAGCTGTAGAGTAATTACACTTCTACATCATGCAGCAGCTGTGGTCTGTAGCTGTAGAGTAATTACACTTCTACATCATGCAGCAGCTGCGGTCTGTAGCTGAAGAGTAATTACACTTCTACATCATGCAGCAGCTGTAGTCTGTAGCTGTAGAGTAAACACACTTCTACATCATGCAGCAGCTGTAGTCTGTAGCTGTAGAGTAATTAAACCTTTTACTGCAGTAGGTTAAATCAGGGTCTCACAGTGTTTCTTGGTAGTCTTAAACATATCTACTTTGAGACAAAAGTACACACCTCACACACATGGCGATGGGCTTCAAAAAGGAGACACCTGGAGCATGTCAGAGATAGAGTTGAAATGTGTAACATTTGTAGTATCCCAATATCCCAATATTAAATGTTTTATACATCACAGAAGACTGAACTACAACAAAATCGTTTGACAGTCTAAAATAACATTCCACCCATGAGGCCACTAGGTCATTTGACTGCCGAAAAGGGCTACTTTTCTACAGCATGCAGCAGCTGTAGTCTGTAGAGTAATTCAACTTCTACATCCTGCAGCAGTGTAGTCTGTAGCGTAATTCAACTTCTACATCATTCAGCAGCTGTAGTCTGTAGAGTAAATCAACTTCTACATCCTGCAGTAGTGTAGTCTGTAGAGTAATTACACTTCTACATCATGCAGCAGCTGTAGTCTGTAGCTGTAGAGTAATTACACTTCTACATCATGCAGCAGCTGTAGTCTGTAGCTGTAGAGTAATTACACTTCTACATCATGCAGCAGCTGTAGTCTGTAGCTGTAGAGTAATTACACTTCTACATCATGCAGCAGCTGTAGTCTGTAGCTGTAGAGTAATTACACTTCTACATCATGCAGCAGCTGTAGTCTGTAGCTGTAGAGTAATTACACTTCTACATCATGCAGCAGCTGTAGTCTGTAGCTGTAGAGTAATTACATTTCTACATCCTGCAGCAGTGTAGTCTGTAGGGTAATTCAACTTCTACATCATTCAGCAGCTGTAGTCTGTAGAGTAAATCAACTTCTACATCCTGCAGTAGTGTAGTCTGTAGAGTAATTACACTTCTACATCATGCAGCAGCTGTAGTCTGTAGCTGTAGAGTAATTAAACCTTTTACTGCAGTAGGTTAAATCAGGGTCACACAGTGTTTCTTGGTAGTCTTAAACATATCTACTTTGAGACAAAAGTACACACCTCACACACATGGCGATGGGCTTAAAAAAAGAAGACACCTGGAGCATGTCAGAGATAGAGTTGAAATGTGTTCATTTGTAGTATCCCAATATCCCAATAGTAAATGTTTTATACATCACAGAAAACTGAACTACAACAAAATCGTTTGACATAGAAACACCAGATTTTCAGCGTTATTAAAAATAAAAAAAGTTGATTAATTATTAAAAATGTGAATCAAATCAAATGTATTTATATATCCCTTCTTACATCAACTGATATCTCAAAGTGCTGTACAGAAACCCAGTCTAAAATAACATTCCACCCATGAGGCCACTAGGTCATTTGACTGCCGGAAAGGGCTACTTTTCTACAGCATGCAGCAGCTGTAGTCTGTAGGGTAATTCAACTTCTACATCATTCAGCAGCTGTAGTCTGTAGAGTAATTCAACTTCTACATCATTCAGCAGCTGTAGTCTGTAGGGTAATTCAACTTCTACATCCTGCAGCAGTGTAGTCTGTAGGGTAATTCAACTTCTACATCCTGCAGCAGTGTAGTCTGTAGGGTAATTCAACTTCTACATCCTGCAGTAGTGTAGTCTGTAGAGTAATTACACTTCTACATCCTGCAGCAGCTGTAGTCTGTAGCTGTAGAGGAATTCAACCTTTTACTGCAGTAGGTTAAATCAGGGTCACACAGTGTTTCTTGGTAGTCTTAAACATATCTACTTTGAGACAAAAGTACACACCTCACACACATGGTGATGGGCTTCAAAAAGGAGACACCTGGAGCATGTCAGAGATAGAGTTGAAATGTGTTACATTTGTAGTATCCCAATATTAAATGTTTTATACATCACAGAAGACTGAACTACAAGAAAATCGTTTGACATAGAAACACCAGATTTTCAGCGTTATTAAAAATAAAAAAAAAGTTGATTAATTATTAAAAATATGAATCAAATCAAATGTATTTATATATCCCTTCTTACATCAACTGATATCTCAAAGTGCTGTACAGAAACCCAGTCTAAAATAACATTCCACCCATGAGGCCACTAGGTCATTTGACTGCCGGAAAGGGCTACAGTTCTACAGCATGCAGCAGCTGTAGTCTGTAGAGTAATTCAACTTCTACATCCTGCAGCAGTGTAGTCTGTAGGGTAATTCAACTTCTACATCATTCAGCAGCTGTAGTCTGTAGAGTAAATCAACTTCTACATCCTGCAGCAGTGTAGTCTGTAGGGTAATTCAACTTCTACATCATTCAGCAGCTGTAGTCTGTAGAGTAATTCAACTTCTACATCATTCAGCAGCTGTAGTCTGTAGAGTAATTCAACTTCTAAATCCTGCAGCAGTGTAGTCTGTAGGGTAAATCAACTTCTACATCCTGCAGCAGTGTAGTCCGTAGGGTAATTCAACTTCTACATCATTCAGAAGCTGTAGTCTGTAGGGTAATTCAACTTCTACATCAATCAGCACCTGTAGTCTGTAGGGTAAATCAACTTCTACATCATTCAGCAGCTGTAGTCTGTAGCTGTAGAGTAATTACGCTTCTACATCCTGCAGTAGCTGTAGTCTGTAGAGTAAATCAACTTCTACATCCTGCAGTAGTGTAGTCTGTAGAGTAATTAAGCTTCTACATCATGCAGCAGCTGTAGTCTGTAGCTGTAGAGTAAATACGCTTCTACATCATGCAGCAGCTGTAGTCTGTAGCTGTAGAGTAATTACACTTCTACATCATGCAGCAGCTGTAGTCTGTAGCTGTAGAGTAATTACACTTCTACATCATGCAGCAGCTGTAGTCTGTAGCTGTAGAGTAATTACACTTCTACATCATGCAGCAGCTGTAGTCTGTAGCTGTAGAGTAAATACACTTCTACATCATGCAGCAGCTGTAGTCTGTAGCTGTAGAGTAAATACACTTCTACATACTGCAGCAGCTGTAGTCTGTAGCTGTAGAGTAATTACACTTCTACATCATGCAGTAGCGGTAGTCTGTAGCTGTAGAGTAAATACACTTCTACATCATGCAGCAGCTGTAGTCTGTAGCTGTAGAGTAATTACACTTCTACATCCTGCAGCAGCTGTAGTCTGTAGCTGTAGAGTAATTACACTTCTACATCATGCAGTAGAAGTAGTCTGTAGCTGTAGAGTAATTACACTTCTACATCATGCAGCAGCTGTAGTCTGTAGCTGTAGAGTAATTACACTTCTACATCATTCAGCAGTTGTAGTCTGTAGAGTAATTCAACTTCTACATCCTGCAGCAGCTGTAGTCTGTAGCTGTAGAGTAATTACGCTTCTACATCATGCAGCAGCTGTAGTCTGTAGCTGTAGAGTAATTACACTTCTACATCATGCAGCAGCTGTAGTCTGTAGCTGTAGAGTAATTACACTTCTACCTCATGCAGCAGCTGTAGTCTGTAGCTGTAGAGTAATTACACTTCTACATCATGCAGTAGCGGTAGTCTGTAGCTGTAGAGTAATTACACTTCTACATCATGCAGTAGCGGTAGTCTGTAGCTGTAGAGTAATTACGCTTCTACATCATGCAGCAGCTGTAGTCTGTAGCTGTAGAGTAATTACACTTCTACATCCTGCAGCAGCTGTAGTCTGTAGCTGTAGAGTAATTACACTTCTACATCATGCAGTAGAAGTAGTCTGTAGCTGTAGAGTAATTACACTTCTACATCATGCAGCAGCTGTAGTCTGTAGCTGTAGAGTAATTACACTTCTACATCATTCAGCAGCTGTAGTCTGTAGAGTAATTCAACTTCTACATCCTGCAGCAGCTGTAGTCTGTAGCTGTAGAGTAATTACGCTTCTACATCATGCAGCAGCTGTAGTCTGTAGCTGTAGAGTAATTACACTTCTACATCATGCAGCAGCTGTAGTCTGTAGCTGTAGAGTAATTACACTTCTACATCATGCAGCAGCTGTAGTCTGTAGCTGTAGAGTAATTCAACTTCTACATCCTGCAGCAGTATAGTCTGTAGAGTAAATCAACTTCTACATCCTGCAGTAGTGTAGTCTGTAGAGTAATTACACTTCTACATCATGCAGCAGCTGTAGTCTGTAGAGTAAATCAACTTCTACATCCTGCAGTAGTGTAGTCTGTAGAGTAATTACACTTCTACATCCTGCAGCAGTGTAGTCTGTAGGGTAATTCAACTTCTACATCATGCAGCAGCTGTAGTCTGTAGCTGTAGAGTAATTAAACCTTTTACTGCAGTAGGTTAAATCAGGGTCACACAGTGTTTCTTGGTAGTCTTAAACATATCTACTTTGAGACAAAAGTACACACCTCACACACATGGCGATGGGCTTAAAAAAAGAAGACACCTGGAGCATGTCAGAGATAGAGTTGAAATGTGTTCATTTGTAGTATCCCAATATCCCAATAGTAAATGTTTTATACATCACAGAAGACTGAACTACAACAAAATCGTTTGACATAGAAACACCAGATTTTCAGCGTTATTAAAAATAAAAAAAAGTTGATTAATTATTCAAAATATGAATCAAATCAAATGTATTTATATATCCCTTCTTACATCAACTGATATCTCAAAGTGCTGTACAGAAACCCAGTCTAAAATAACATTCCACCCATGAGGCCACTAGGTCATTTGACTGCCGGAAAGGGCTACTTTTCTACAGCATGCAGCAGCTGTAGTCTGTAGAGTAAATCAACTTCTACATCCTGCAGCAGTGTAGTCTGTAGGGTAATTCAACTTCTACATCCTGCAGTAGTGTAGTCTGTAGGGTAATTCAACTTCTACATCATTCAGCAGCTGTAGTCTGTAGAGTAAATCAACTTCTACATCCTGCAGTAGTGTAGTCTGTAGAGTAATTAAGCTTCTACATGATGCAGCAGCGGTAGTCTGTAGCTGTAGAGTAAATACGCTTCTACATCATGCAGCAGCTGTAGTCTGTAGCTGTAGAGTAATTACACTTCTACATCATGCAGCAGCTGTAGTCTGTAGCTGTAGAGTAATTACACTTCTACCTCATGCAGCAGCTGTGGTCTGTAGCTGTAGAGTAATTACACTTCTACATCATGCAGCAGCTGTAGTCTGTAGCTGTAGAGTAATTACACTTCTACATCATGCAGCAGCTGTAGTCTGTAGCTGTAGAGTAATTACACTTCTACATCATGCAGCAGCTGTAGTCTGTAGCTGTAGAGTAATTCAACTTCTACATCCTGCAGCAGTATAGTCTGTAGAGTAAATCAACTTCTACATCCTGCAGTAGTGTAGTCTGTAGAGTAATTACACTTCTACATCATGCAGCAGCTGTAGTCTGTAGAGTAAATCAACTTCTACATCCTGCAGTAGTGTAGTCTGTAGAGTAATTACACTTCTACATCCTGCAGCAGCTGTAGTCTGTAGCTGTAGAGTAAATACACTTCTACATCATGCAGTAGCGGTAGTCTGTAGCTGTAGAGTAAATACACTTCTACATCATGCAGCAGCTGTAGTCTGTAGCTGTAGAGTAAATACACTTCTACATCCTGCAGCAGCTGTAGTCTGTAGAGTAAACACACTTCTACATCCTGCAGCAGCTGTAGTCTGTAGCTGTAGAGGAATTAAACATTTTACTGCAGTAGGTTAAATCAGGGTCACACAGTGTTTCTTGGTAGTCTTAAACATATCTACTTTGAGACAAAAGTACACACCTCACACACATGGTGATGGGCTTCAAAAAGGAGACACCTGGAGCATGTCAGAGATAGAGTTGAAATGTGTTCATTTGTAGTATCCAAATATCCCAATATTAAATGTTTTATACATCACAGAAAACTGAACTACAACAAAATCGTTTGACATAGAAACACCAGATTTTCAGCGTTATTAAACATTTTAAAAAGTTGATTAATTATTAAAAATATGAATCAAATCAAATGTATTTATATATCCCTCCTTACATCAACTGATATCTCAAAGTGCTGTACAGAAACCCAGTCTAAAATAACATTCCACCCATGAGGCCACTAGGTCATTTGACTGCCGGAAAGGGCTACTTTTCTACAGCATGCAGCAGCTGTAGTCTGTAGGGTAATTCAACTTCTACATCATTCAGCAGCTGTAGTCTGTAGAGTAAATCAACTTCTACATCCTGCAGCAGTGTAGTCTGTAGGGTAATTCAACTTCTACAGCATGCAGCAGCTGTAGTCTGTAGAGTAATTCAACTTCTACATCATTCAGCAGCTGTAGTCTGTAGAGTAATTCAACTTCTACATCCTGCAGCAGTGTAGTCTGTAGAGTAATTCAACTTCTACATCCTGCAGCAGTGTAGTCTGTAGGGTAATTCAACTTCTACATCATTCAGCAGCTGTAGTCTGTAGAGGAATTCAACTTCTACATCCTGCAGCAGTGTAGTCTGTAGAGTAATTCAACTTCTACATCCTGCAGCAGTGTAGTCTGTAGGGTAATTCAACTTCTACATCATTCAGTAGCTGTAGTCTGTAGAGTAATTCAACTTCTACATCCTGCAGCAGTGTAGTCTGTAGAGTAATTCAACTTCTACATCCTGCAGCAGTGTAGTCCGTAGGGTAATTCAACTTCTACATCATTCAGCAGTGTAGTCTGTAGAGTAATTCAACTTCTACATCATGCAGCAGTGTAGTCCGTAGGGTAATACAACTTCTACATCATTCAGAAGCTGTAGTCTGTAGGGTAATTCAACTTCTACATCATTCAGCATCTGTCATCTGTAGGGTAATTCAACTTCTACAAAATTCAGCAGCTGTAGTCTGTATGGGAATTCAACTTCTACATCATTCAGCAGCTGTAGTCTGTAGAGTAATTCAACTTCTACATCATTCAGCAGCTGTAGTCTGTAGAGTAAATCAACTTCTACATCCTGCAGCAGCTGTATTCTGTAGAGTAATTCAACTTCTACATCCTGCAGCAGTGTAGTCTGTAGGGTAATTATTTTCTACATAATTCAGCAGCTGTAGTCTGTAGGGTAATTCAACTTCTACATCATTCAGCATCTGTAGTCTGTAGGGTAATTCAACTTCTATATCATTCAGCAGCTGTAGTCTGTAGGGTAATTCAACTTCTACATCATTCATCAGCTGTAGTCTGTAGAGTAATTCAACTTCTACATCCTGCAGCAGTGTAGTCTGTAGAGTAAATCAACTTCTACATCATTCAGCAGCTGTAGCCTGTAGGGTAAATCAACTTCTACATCCTGCAGCAGCTGTAGTCTGTAGAGTAATTCAACTTCTACATCATTCAGCAGCTGTAGTCTGTAGGGAAAATAAACTTCTACATCATTCAGCAGCTGTAGCCTGTAGGGTAATTCAACTTCTACATCATTCAGCAGCTGTAGTCTGTAGGGTAATTCCACTTCTACATCCTGCAGCTGCTGTAGTCTGTAGGGTAATTCAACTTCTACATCATTCAGCAGTGTAGTCTGTAGGGTAATTCAACTTCTACATCCTGCAGCAGCTGTAGTATGTAGGGTAATTCAACTTCTACATCATTCAGCAGCTGTAGCCTGTAGGGTATTTCAACTTCTACATCATTCAGCAGCTGTAGCCTGTAGGGTAATTCAACTTCTATATCATTCAGCAGCTGTAGCCTGTAGGGTAATTCAACTTCTACATCATTCAGCAGCTGTAGTCTGTAGGGTAATTCAACTTCTACATCATTCAGCAGCTGTAGCCTGTAGGGTAATTCAACTTCTACATTATTCAGCAGCTGTAGTCTGTAGAGTAATTCAACGTCTACATCATTCAGCAGCTGTAGTCTGTAGAGTAATTCAACTTCTACATCATTCAGCAGCTGTAGTCTGTAGGGTAATTCAACGTCTACATCATTCAGCAGCTGTAGTCTGTAGAGTAACTCAACTTCTACATCCTGTAGCAGCTGTAGTCTCTAGAGTAAATCAACGTCTACATCCTGCAGCAGTGTAGTCTGTAGGGTAATTCAACTTCTACATCATTCAGCAGCTGTAGTCTGTAGAGTAATTCAACTTCTACATCCTGCAGCAGTGTAGTCTGTAGAGTAATTCAACTTCTACATCCTGCAGCAGTGTAGTCTGTAGAGTAATTCAACTTCTACATCCTGCAGCAGTGTAGTCTGTAGGGTAATTCAACTTCTACATCATTCATCAGCTGTAGTCTGTAGAGTAAATCAACTTCTACATCATGCAGCAGCTGTAGTCTGTAGAGTAATTCAACTTCTACATCATTCAGCAGCTGTAGTCTGTAGGGAAAATCAACTTCTACATCATTCAGCAGCTGTAGCCTGTCGGGTAATTCAACTTCTACATCCTGCAGCTGCTGTAGTCTGTAGAGTAATTCAACTTCTACATCCTGCAGCAGTGTAGTCCGTAGGGTAATTCAACTTTTACATCATTCAGAAGCTGTAGTCTGTAGGGTAATTCAACTTCTACATCATTCAGCATCTGTAGTCTGTAGGGTAATTCAACTTCTACAAAATTCAGCAGCTGTAGTCTGTATGGGAATTCAACTTCTACATCATTCAGCAGCTGTAGTCTGTAGAGTAATTCAACTTCTACATCCTGCAGCAGTGTAGTCTGTAGGGTAATTAATTTTCTACATAATTCAGCATCTGTAGTCTGTAGGGTAATTCAACTTCTACATCCTTCAGCATCTGTAGTCTGTAGGGTAATTCAACTTCTACATCATTCAGCAGCTGTAGTCTGTAGGGCAATTCAACTTCTACATCATTCAGCAGCTGTAGCCTGTAGGGTAATTCAACTTCTACATCATTCAGCAGCTGTAGTCTGTAGGGCAATTCAACTTCTACATCATTCAGCAGCTGTAGCCTGTAGGGTAATTCAACTTCTACATCCTGCAGCTGCTGTAGTCTGTAGAGTAATTCAACTTCTACATCCTGCAGCAGTGTAGTCCGTAGGGTAATTCAACATTTACAACATTCAGAAGCTGTAGTCTGTAGGGTAATTCAACTTCTACATCATTCAGCATCTGTAGTCTGTAGGGTAATTCAACTTCTACAAAATTCAGCAGCTGTAGTCTGTATGGGAATTCAACTTCTACATCATTCAGCAGCTGTAGTCTGTAGAGTAATTCAACGTCTACATCATTCAGCAGCTGTAGTCTGTAGAGTAATTCAACTTCTACATCATTCAGCAGCTGTAGTCTGTAGGGTAATTCAACGTCTACATCATTCAGCAGCTGTAGTCTGTAGAGTAACTCAACTTCTACATCCTGTAGCAGCTGTAGTCTGTAGAGTAAATCAACGTCTACATCCTGCAGCAGTGTAGTCTGTAGGGTAATTCAACTTCTACATCATTCAGCAGCTGTAGTCTGTAGAGTAATTCAGCTTCTACATCCTGCAGCAGTGTAGTCTGTAGAGTAAATCAACTTCTACATCCTGCAGCAGTGTAGTCTGTAGAGTAATTCAACTTCTACATCCTGCAGCAGTGTAGTCTGTAGGGTAATTCAACTTCTACATCATTCATCAGCTGTAGTCTGTAGAGTAATTCAACTTCTACATCCTGCAGCAGTGTAGTCTGTAGAGTAAATCAACTTCTACATCATTCAGCAGCTGTAGCCTGTAGGGTAAATCAACTTCTACATCATGCAGCAGCTGTAGTCTGTAGCTGTAGAGTAAACACACTTCTACATCATGCAGCAGCTGTAGTCTGTAGCTGTAGAGTAATTAAACCTTTTACTGCAGTAGGTTAAATCAGGGTCTCACAGTGTTTCTTGGTAGTCTTAAACATATCTACTTTGAGACAAAAGTACACACCTCACACACATGGCGATGGGCTTCAAAAAGGAGACACCTGGAGCATGTCAGAGATAGAGTTGAAATGTGTAACATTTGTAGTATCCCAATATCCCAATATTAAATGTTTTATACATCACAGAAGACTGAACTACAACAAAATCGTTTGACAGTCTAAAATAACATTCCACCCATGAGGCCACTAGGTCATTTGACTGCCGAAAAGGGCTACTTTTCTACAGCATGCAGCAGCTGTAGTCTGTAGAGTAATTCAACTTCTACATCCTGCAGCAGTGTAGTCTGTAGCGTAATTCAACTTCTACATCATTCAGCAGCTGTAGTCTGTAGAGTAAATCAACTTCTACATCCTGCAGTAGTGTAGTCTGTAGAGTAATTACACTTCTACATCATGCAGCAGCTGTAGTCTGTAGCTGTAGAGTAATTACACTTCTACATCATGCAGCAGCTGTAGTCTGTAGCTGTAGAGTAATTACACTTCTACATCATGCAGCAGCTGTAGTCTGTAGCTGTAGAGTAATTACACTTCTACATCATGCAGCAGCTGTAGTCTGTAGCTGTAGAGTAATTACACTTCTACATCATGCAGCAGCTGTAGTCTGTAGCTGTAGAGTAATTACACTCATCAGCAGCTGTAGTCTGTAGCTGTAGAGTAATTACACTCATGCAGCAGCTGTAGTCTGTAGCTGTAGAGTAATTACATTTCTACATCCTGCAGCAGTGTAGTCTGTAGGGTAATTCAACTTCTACATCATTCAGCAGCTGTAGTCTGTAGAGTAAATCAACTTCTACATCCTGCAGTAGTGTAGTCTGTAGAGTAATTACACTTCTACATCATGCAGCAGCTGTAGTCTGTAGCTGTAGAGTAATTAAACCTTTTACTGCAGTAGGTTAAATCAGGGTCACACAGTGTTTCTTGGTAGTCTTAAACATATCTACTTTGAGACAAAAGTACACACCTCACACACATGGCGATGGGCTTAAAAAAAGAAGACACCTGGAGCATGTCAGAGATAGAGTTGAAATGTGTTCATTTGTAGTATCCCAATATCCCAATAGTAAATGTTTTATACATCACAGAAAACTGAACTACAACAAAATCGTTTGACATAGAAACACCAGATTTTCAGCGTTATTAAAAATAAAAAAAGTTGATTAATTATTAAAAATGTGAATCAAATCAAATGTATTTATATATCCCTTCTTACATCAACTGATATCTCAAAGTGCTGTACAGAAACCCAGTCTAAAATAACATTCCACCCATGAGGCCACTAGGTCATTTGACTGCCGGAAAGGGCTACTTTTCTACAGCATGCAGCAGCTGTAGTCTGTAGGGTAATTCAACTTCTACATCATTCAGCAGCTGTAGTCTGTAGAGTAATTCAACTTCTACATCATTCAGCAGCTGTAGTCTGTAGGGTAATTCAACTTCTACATCCTGCAGCAGTGTAGTCTGTAGGGTAATTCAACTTCTACATCCTGCAGCAGTGTAGTCTGTAGGGTAATTCAACTTCTACATCCTGCAGTAGTGTAGTCTGTAGAGTAATTACACTTCTACATCCTGCAGCAGCTGTAGTCTGTAGCTGTAGAGGAATTCAACCTTTTACTGCAGTAGGTTAAATCAGGGTCACACAGTGTTTCTTGGTAGTCTTAAACATATCTACTTTGAGACAAAAGTACACACCTCACACACATGGTGATGGGCTTCAAAAGGAGACACCTGGAGCATGTCAGAGATAGAGTTGAAATGTGTTACATTTGTAGTATCCCAATATTAAATGTTTTATACATCACAGAAGACTGAACTACAAGAAAATCGTTTGACATAGAAACACCAGATTTTCAGCGTTATTAAAAATAAAAAAGTTGATTAATTATTAAAAATATGAATCAAATCAAATGTATTTATATATCCCTTCTTACATCAACTGATATCTCAAAGTGCTGTACAGAAACCCAGTCTAAAATAACATTCCACCCATGAGGCCACTAGGTCATTTGACTGCCGGAAAGGGCTACAGTTCTACAGCATGCAGCAGCTGTAGTCTGTAGAGTAATTCAACTTCTACATCCTGCAGCAGTGTAGTCTGTAGGGTAATTCAACTTCTACATCATTCAGCAGCTGTAGTCTGTAGAGTAAATCAACTTCTACATCCTGCAGCAGTGTAGTCTGTAGGGTAATTCAACTTCTACATCATTCAGCAGCTGTAGTCTGTAGAGTAATTCAACTTCTACATCATTCAGCAGCTGTAGTCTGTAGAGTAATTCAACTTCTAAATCCTGCAGCAGTGTAGTCTGTAGGGTAAATCAACTTCTACATCCTGCAGCAGTGTAGTCCGTAGGGTAATTCAACTTCTACATCATTCAGAAGCTGTAGTCTGTAGGGTAATTCAACTTCTACATCAATCAGCACCTGTAGTCTGTAGGGTAAATCAACTTCTACATCATTCAGCAGCTGTAGTCTGTAGCTGTAGAGTAAATACGCTTCTACATCATGCAGCAGCTGTAGTCTGTAGAGTAAATCAACTTCTACATCCTGCAGTAGTGTAGTCTGTAGAGTAAATTAAGCTTCTACATCATTCAGCAGCTGTAGTCTGTAGCTGTAGAGTAAATCGCTTCTACATCATGCAGCAGCTGTAGTCTGTAGCTGTAGAGTAAACACTTCTACATCATGCAGCAGCTGTAGTCTGTAGCTGTAGAGTAATTACACTTCTTTCATGCAGCAGCTGTAGTCTGTAGCTGTAAAATTACACTTCTCATCATGCAGTGTTTCTGTAGTCTTAAACATATCTACTTTGAGACAAAGAGTACACACCTCACATACAGCAGCTGTAGCTGTAGCTGGGCTTCAAATCATGAGACACCTGGAGCATGTCAGAGTAAATACACTTGAAATGCAGCAGCTGTATCTTGCTGTAGAGTATCCCAATATCCCAATATTAAATGTTTTATACATCATGCAGAAGTAGTCTGAAGCTGTAGAACAAAATGCAGCAGCTGTAGTCTGTAGCTGTAGAGTAATTACACTTCTACATCATTCAGCAGTTGTAGTCTAGAGTAATTCAACTTCTACATCCTGCAGCAGCTGTAGTCTGTAGCTTCGCTTCTACATCATGCAGCAGCTGTAGTCTGTAGCTGTAGAGTAATTTTCTACATCATGCAGCAGCTGTAGTCTGTAGCTGTAGAGTAATTACACTTCTACATCCTGCAGCAGTGTAGTCTGTAGCTGTAGAGTAATTCACTTCTACATCATTCAGCAGCTGTAGTCTGTAGAGTAAATCAACTTCTACATCCTGCAGTAGTGTAGTCTGTAGAGTAATTACACTTCTACATCATGCAGCAGCTGTAGTCTGTAGCTGTAGAGTAATTACACTTCTACATCATGTAGCAGCTGTAGTCTGCAGTAGCTGTAGCTGTAGAGTAATTACACTTCTACATCATGCAGCAGCTGTAGTCTGTAGCTGTAGAGTAATTACACTTCTACATCGTGCAGCAGCTGTAGTCTGTAGCTGTAGAGTAATTACACTTCTACATCATGCAGCAGCTGTAGTCTGTAGCTGTAGAGTAATTACACTTCTACATCATGCAGCAGCTGTAGTCTGTAGCTGTAGAGTAATTACACTTCTACATCATGCAGCAGCTGTAGTCTGTAGCTGTAGAGTAATTACATTTCTACATCCTGCAGCAGTGTAGTCTGTAGGGTAATTCAACTTCTACATCATTCAGCAGCTGTAGTCTGTAGAGTAAATCAACTTCTACATCCTGCAGTAGTGTAGTCTGTAGAGTAATTACACTTCTACATCATGCAGCAGCTGTAGTCTGTAGCTGTAGAGTAATTAAACCTTTTACTGCAGTAGGTTAAATCAGGGTCACACAGTGTATCTTGGTAGTCTTAAACATATCTACTTTGAGACAAAAGTACACACCTCACACACATGGCGATGGGCTTAAAAAAAGAAGACACCTGGAGCATGTCAGAGATAGAGTTGAAATGTGTTCATTTGTAGTATCCCAATATCCCAATAGTAAATGTTTTATACATCACAGAAAACTGAACTACAACAAAATCGTTTGACATAGAAACACCAGATTTTCAGCGTTATTAAAAATAAAAAAAGTTGATTAATTATTAAAAATGTGAATCAAATCAAATGTATTTATATATCCCTTCTTACATCAACTGATATCTCAAAGTGCTGTACAGAAACCCAGTCTAAAATAACATTCCACCCATGAGGCCACTAGGTCATTTGACTGCCGGAAAGGGCTACTTTTCTACAGCATGCAGCAGCTGTAGTCTGTAGGGTAATTCAACTTCTACATCATTCAGCAGCTGTAGTCTGTAGAGTAATTCAACTTCTACATCATTCAGCAGCTGTAGTCTGTAGGGTAATTCATCATGCAGCAGCTGTAGTCTGTAGGGTAATTCAACTTCTACATCCTGCAGCAGTGTAGTCTGTAGGGTAATTCAACTTCTACATCCTGCAGCAGTGTAGTCTGTAGGGTAATTCAACTTCTACATCCTGCAGTAGTGTAGTCTGTAGAGTAATTCACACTTCTACATCCTGCAGCAGCTGTAGTCTGTAGCTGTAAGGAATTCAACCTTTTACTGCAGTAGGTTAAATCAGGGTCACACAGTGTTTCTTGGTAGTCTTAAACATATCTACTTTGAGACAAAAGTACACACCTCACACACATGGTGATGGGCTTCAAAAAAGGACACCTGGAGCATGTCAGAGATAGAGTTGAAATGTGTTACATTTGTAGTATCCCAATATTAAATGTTTTATACATCACAGAAGACTGAACTACAAGAAAATCGTTTGACATAGAAACACCAGATTTTCAGCGTTATTAAAAATAAAAAAAAGTTGATTAATTATTAAAAATATGAATCAAATCAAATGTATTTAATATCCCTTCTTACATCAACTGATATCTCAAAGTGCTGTATAACCCAGTCTAAAATAACATTCCACCCATGAGGCCACTAGGTCATTTGACTGCCGGAAAGGGCTACAGTTCTACAGCATGCAGCAGCTGTAGTCTGTAGAGTAATTCAACTTCTACATCATGCAGCAGTGTAGTCTGTAGAAACACCAGTTTTCAGTAAAAATCAACTTCTACATCATTCAGCAGCTGTAGTCTGTAGAGTAAATTCAACTTCTACATCCTGCAGCAGTGTAGTCTGTAGGGTAATTCAACTTCTACATCATTCAGCAGCTGTAGTCTGTAGAGTAATTCAACTTCTACATCATTCAGCAGCTGTAGTCTGTAGAGTAATTCAACTTCTAAATCATTCAGCAGTGTAGTCTGTAGGGTAAATCAACTTCTACATCCTGCAGCAGTGTAGTCTGTAGGGTAATTCAACTTCTACATCATTCAGAAGCTGTAGTCTGTAGGGTAATTCAACTTCTACATCAATCAGCACCTGTAGTCTGTAGGGTAAATCAACTTCTACATCATTCAGCAGCTGTAGTCTGTAGAGTAATTCAACTTCTACATCATGCAGCAGCTGTAGTCTGTAGAGTAAATCAACTTCTACATCATTCAGTAGCTGTAGTCTGTAGGGTAATTCAACTTCTACATCATTCAGCAGCTGTAGTCTGTCTGTAGCTGTAGAGTAAATACGCTTCTACATCATGCAGCAGCTGTAGTCTGTAGCTGTAAGTAATTATTCTACATCATGCAGCAGCTGTAGTCTGTAGGGTAATTCAACTTCTACATCATGCAGCAGCTGTAGTCTGTAGCTGTAGGGTAATTCAACTTCTACATCATGCAGCAGCTGTAGTCTGTAGCTGTAGAGTTACACTTCTACATCATTCAGCAGCTGTAGTCTGTAGCTGTAGAGTAATTCACACTTCTACATCACTCAGCAGCTGTAGTCTGTAGCTGTAGAGTAATTACACTTCTACATCATTCAGTAGCTGTAGTCTGTAGCTGTAGAGTAAATACACTTCTACATCATGCAGCAGCTGTAGTCTGTAGCTGTAGTAATTAACTTCTACATCCTGCAGCAGCTGTAGTCTGTAGCTGTAGAGTAATTACACTTCTACATCATGCAGTAGAAGTCTGTAGCTGTAGAGTAATTAACTTCTACATCATGCAGCAGCTGTAGTCTGTAGCTGTAGAGTAATTAACTTCTACATCATTCAGCAGTTGTAGTCTGTAGAGTAATTCAACTTCTACATCCTGCAGCAGCTGTAGTCTGTAGAGTAATTCAACGCTTCATCATGCAGCAGCTGTAGTCTGTAGCTGTAGAGTAATTACACTTCTACATCATTCAGCAGCTGTAGTCTGTAGCTGTAGAGTAATTACACTTCTACATCAGGCAGCAGTCTGTAGCTGTAGAGTAATTACACTTCTAATCATGCAGTAGCGGTAGTCTGTAGCTGTAGAGTAATTACTTCTACATCATGCAGCAGCTGTAGTCTGTAGCTGTAGAGTAATTAACTTCTACATCCTGCAGCAGCTGTAGTCTGTAGCTGTAGAGTAATTACACTTCTACATCATGCAGTAGAAGTAGTCTGTAGCTGTAGAGTAATTACACTTCTACATCATGCAGCAGCTGTAGTCTGTAGCTGTAGTAATTAACTTCTACATCATTCAGCAGTTGTAGTCTGTAGGAAATTCAACTTCTACATCATTCAGCAGCTGTAGTCTGTAGCTGGAGTAATTAAACTTCTACATCATGCAGCAGCTGTAGCTGTAGCTGTAGAGTAATTACACTTCTACATCATGCAGCAGCTGTAGTCTGTAGCTGTAGAGTAATTAACTTCTACATCATGCAGCAGCTGTAGTCTGTAGCTGTAGAGTAATTCAACTTCTACATCATGCAGCAGCTGTAGTCTGTAGCTGTAGAGTAATTACACTTCTACATCATGCAGCAGCTGTAGTCTGTAGCTGTAGGTAATTAACTTCTACATCATGCAGCAGCTGTAGTCTGTAGGGAGTAATTACACTTCTACATCATGCAGCAGCTGTAGTCTGTAGCTGTAGAGTAATTCAACTTCTACATCCTGCAGCAGTGTAGTCTGTAGGTAATTCAACTTCTACATCATTCAGCAGCTGTAGTCTGTAGAGTAAATCAACTTCTACATCCTGCAGTAGTGTAGTCTGTAGAGTAATTACACTTCTACATCATGCAGCAGCTGTAGTCTGTAGCTGTAGAGTAATTAAACCTTTACTGCAGTAGGTTAAATCAGCACACAGTGTTTCTGTAGTCTTAAACATATCTACATTTCAGAGACAACAGTACAAAGTACACCTCACACACATGGCGATGGGCTTAAAAAAACTTTTAAGACACCTGGAGCATGTCAGAGATAGAGTTGAAATGTGTTCATTTGTAGTATCCCAATATCTGTATAGTAAATGTTTTATACATCACAGAAAACTGAACTACAACAAAATCGTTTGACATAGAAACAGCAGATTTTCAGCGTTATTAAAAATAAAAAAGTTGATTAATTATTAAAAATCTGTCAAATCAAATGTATTTATATTCCCTTCTACATCAACTGATATCTCAAAGTGCTGTACAGAAACCCAGTCTAAATAACATTCCACCCATGAGGCCACTAGGTCATTTGACTGCCGGAAATTCTACTTTTCTACATCATGCAGCAGCTGTAGTCTGTAGGGTAATTCAACTTCTACATCATTCAGCAGCTGTAGTCTGTAGAGTAATTCAACTTCTACATCATTCAGCAGCTGTAGTCTGTAGGGTAAATCAACTTCTACATCCTGCAGCAGTGTAGTCTGTAGGGTAATTCAACTTCTACATCCTGCAGCAGTGTAGTCTGTAGGGTAATTCAACTTCTACATCATGCAGCAGCTGTAGTCTGTAGGGTAATTACACTTCTACATCCTGCAGCAGCTGTAGTCTGTAGCTGTAGAGGAATTCAACCTTTTACTGCATAGGTTAAATCAGGGTCAGCACAGTGTAGTAGTCTTAAACATATCTAGCTTTGAGACAAAAGTACACACCTCACACACATGGTGATGGGCTTCAAAAAGGAGACACCTGGAGTCATGTCAGAGATAGAGTTGAAATGTGTTACATTTGTAGTATCCCAATATTAAATGTTTTATACATCATTCAGAAGACTGAACTACAAGGTAAAATCTTTGACATAGAAACACCAGATTTTCAGCTTATTAAAAAAAAAAAAAAGTTGATTAATTATTAAAAAATGAATCAAATCAAATGTATTTATATATCCCTTCTTACATCAACTGATATCTCAAAGTGCTGTACAGAAACCCAGTCTAAAATTCAACTGTTCATTTGACAACTTCCACCCATCATTCCAGCAGCTGTGTCTGTAGAGTAAGGGCTCAACTTCTACATCATGCAGCAGCTGTAGTCTGTAGAGTAATTCAACTTCTACATCCTGCAGCAGTGTAGTCTGTAGGGAGTAATTCAACTTCTACATCATTCAGCAGCTGTAGTCTGTAGAGTAAATCAACTCAGCAGTGTAGTCTGTAGAGTAATTCAACTTCTACATCATTCAGCAGTGTAGTCTGTAGAGTAATTCAACTTCTACATCCTTCAGCAGCTGTAGTCTGTAGAGTAATTCAACTTCTAAATCCTGCAGCAGTGTAGTCTGTAGGGTAAATCAACTTCTACATCATTCAGCAGCTGTAGTCTGTAGGGTAATTCAACTTCTACATCATTCAGCAGCTGTAGTCTGTAGGGTAATTCAACTTCTACATCATTCAGCAGCTGTAGTCTGTAGGGAAAATCAACTTCTACATCATTCAGCAGCTGTAGTCTGTAGCTGTAGAGTAAATCAACTTCTACATCATGCAGCAGCTGTAGTCTGTAGAGTAAATCAACTTCTACATCCTGCAGCAGTGTAGTCTGTAGGGTAATTAATTTTTCTACATCATGCAGCAGCTGTAGTCTGTAGGGTAGAGTAAATACGCTTCTACATCATGCAGCATCTGTAGCTGTAGAGTAATTCAACTTCTACATCATGCAGCAGCTGTAGTCTGTAGCTGTAGAGTAATTACACTTCTACATCATGCAGCAGCTGTAGTCTGTAGCTGTAGAGTAATTACACTTCTACATCATGCAGCAGCTGTAGTCTGTAGCTGTAGAGTAAATACACTTCTACATCATGCAGCAGCTGTAGTCTGTAGCTGTAATAATCACACTTCTACATCATGCAGCAGCTGTAGTCTGTAGCTGTAGAGTAATTAACTTCTACATCATGCAGCAGCTGTAGTCTGTAGCTGTAGAGTAATTACACTTCTACATCATGCAGCAGCTGTAGTCTGTAGCTGTAGAGTAATTACACTTCTACATCCTGCAGCAGCTGTAGTCTGTAGCTGTAGTAATTACACTTCTACATCATGCAGTAATAATTACACTTCTACATCATGCAGCAGCTGTAGTCTGTAGCTGTAGAGTAATTACACTTCTACATCATTCAGCAGTTGTAGTCTGTAGAGTAATTCAACTTCTACATCCTGCAGCAGCTGTAGTCTGTAGCTGTAGAGTAATTACGGTACATCATGCAGCAGCTGTAGTCTGTAGCTGTAGAGTACACTTCTACATCATGCAGCAGCTGTAGTCTGTAGCTGTAGAGTAATTACACTTCTACCTCATGCAGCAGCTGTAGTCTGTAGCTGTAGAGTAATTACACTTCTACATCAGGCAGTAGCGGTAGTCTGTAGCTGTAGAGTAATTACACTTCTACATCATGCAGTGCAGTCTGTAGCTGTAGTCTGTAGCAGCTGTAGTCTGTAGCTGTAATTCACACTTCTACATCATGCAGCAGCTGTAGTCTGTAGCTGTAGAGTAATTACACTTCTACATCATGCAGTAGAAGTAGTCTGTAGCTGTAGAGTAATTACACTTCTACATCATGCAGCAGCTGTAGTCTGTAGCTGTAGAGTAATTACACTTCTACATCATTCAGCAGCTGTAGTCTGTAGAGTAATTCAACTTCTACATCCTTCAGCAGCTGTAGTCTGTAGCTGTAAGTAAATATGCTTCTACATCATGCAGCAGCTGTAGTCTGTAGCTGTAGTAATAACTTCTACATCATGCAGCAGCTGTAGTCTGTAGCTGTAGAGTAATTACACTTCTACATCATGCAGCAGCTGTAGTCTGTAGCTGTAGAGTAATTACACTTCTACATCATGCAGCAGCTGTAGTCTGTAGCTGTAGAGTAAATACACTTCTACATCATGCAGCAGCTGTAGTCTGTAGCTGTAGAGTAATTACACTTCTACATACTGCAGCAGCTGTAGTCTGTAGCTGTAGAGTAATTACACTTCTACATCATGCAGTAGCTGTAGTCTGTAGCTGTAGAGTAAATACACTTCTACATCATGCAGCAGCTGTAGTCTGTAGCTGTAGAGTAAATACACTTCTACATCCTGCAGCAGCTGTAGTCTGTAGCTGTAGAGTAATTACACTTCTACATCATGCAGTAGCTGTAGTCTGTAGCTGTAGAGTAATTACACTTCTACATCATGCAGCAGCTGTAGTCTGTAGCTGTAGAGTAATTACACTTCTACATCATTCAGCAGTTGTAGTCTGTAGAGTAATTCAACTTCTACATCCTGCAGCAGCTGTAGTCTGTAGCTGTAGAGTAATTACGCTTCTACATCATGCAGCAGCTGTAGTCTGTAGCTGTAGAGTAATTACACTTCTACATCATGCAGCAGCTGTAGTCTGTAGCTGTAGAGTAATTACACTTCTACCTCATGCAGCAGCTGTAGTCTGTAGCTGTAGAGTAATTACACTTCTACATCATGCAGTAGCTGTAGTCTGTAGCTGTAGAGTAATTACACTTCTACATCATGCAGTAGCGGTAGTCTGTAGCTGTAGAGTAATTACGCTTCTACATCATGCAGCAGCTGTAGTCTGTAGCTGTAGAGTAATTACACTTCTACATCCTGCAGCAGCTGTAGTCTGTAGCTGTAGAGTAATTACACTTCTACATCATGCAGTAGAAGTAGTCTGTAGCTGTATAATTACACTTCTACATCATGCAGCAGCTGTAGTCTGTAGCTGTAGAGTAATTACACTTCTACATCATTCAGCAGCTGTAGTCTGTAGAGTAATTCAACTTCTACATCCTGCAGCAGCTGTAGTCTGTAGCTGTAGAGTAATTACGCTTCTACATCATGCAGCAGCTGTAGTCTGTAGCTGTAGAGTAATTACACTTCTACATCATGCAGCAGCTGTAGTCTGTAGCTGTAGAGTAATTACACTTCTACATCATGCAGCAGCTGTAGTCTGTAGCTGTAGAGTAATTCAACTTCTACATCCTGCAGCAGTATAGTCTGTAGAGTAAATCAACTTCTACATCCTGCAGTAGTGTAGTCTGTAGAGTAATTACACTTCTACATCATGCAGCAGCTGTAGTCTGTAGAGTAAATCAACTTCTACATCCTGCAGTAGTGTAGTCTGTAGAGTAATTACACTTCTACATCCTGCAGCAGTGTAGTCTGTAGGGTAATTCAACTTCTACATCATGCAGCAGCTGTAGTCTGTAGCTGTAGAGTAATTAAACCTTTTACTGCAGTAGGTTAAATCAGGGTCACACAGTGTTTCTTGGTAGTCTTAAACATATCTACTTTGAGACAAAAGTACACACCTCACACACATGGCGATGGGCTTAAAAAAAGAAGACACCTGGAGCATGTCAGAGATAGAGTTGAAATGTGTTCATTTGTAGTATCCCAATATCCCAATAGTAAATGTTTTATACATCACAGAAGACTGAACTACAACAAAATCGTTTGACATAGAAACACCAGATTTTCAGCGTTATTAAAAATAAAAAAAAGTTGATTAATTATTCAAAATATGAATAAAATCAAATGTATTTATATATCCCTTCTTACATCAACTGATATCTCAAAGTGCTGTACAGAAACCCAGTCTAAAATAACATTCCACCCATGAGGCCACTAGGTCATTTGACTGCCGGAAAGGGCTACTTTTCTACAGCATGCAGCAGCTGTAGTCTGTAGAGTAAACCAACTTCTACATCCTGCAGCAGTGTAGTCTGTAGGGTAATTCAACTTCTACATCCTGCAGTAGTGTAGTCTGTAGGGTAATTCAACTTCTACATCATTCAGCAGCTGTAGTCTGTAGAGTAAATCAACTTCTACATCCTGCAGTAGTGTAGTCTGTAGAGTAATTAAGCTTCTACATGATGCAGCAGCGGTAGTCTGTAGAGTAATTCAACTTCTACATCCTGCAGCAGTGTAGTCTGTAGGGTAATTCAACTTCTACATCATTCAGCAGCTGTAGTCTGTAGAGGAATTCAACTTCTACATCCTGCAGCAGTGTAGTCTGTAGAGTAATTCAACTTCTACATCCTGCAGCAGTGTAGTCTGTAGGGTAATTCAACTTCTACATCATTCAGTAGCTGTAGTCTGTAGAGTAATTCAACTTCTACATCCTGCAGCAGTGTAGTCTGTAGAGTAATTCAACTTCTACATCCTGCAGCAGTGTAGTCCGTAGGGTAATTCAACTTCTACATCATTCAGCAGTGTAGTCTGTAGAGTAATTCAACTTCTACATCATGCAGCAGTGTAGTCCGTAGGGTAATACAACTTCTACATCATTCAGAAGCTGTAGTCTGTAGGGTAATTCAACTTCTACATCATTCAGCATCTGTCGTCTGTAGGGTAATTCAACTTCTACAAAATTCAGCAGCTGTAGTCTGTATGGGAATTCAACTTCTACATCATTCAGCAGCTGTAGTCTGTAGAGTAATTCAACTTCTACATCATTCAGCAGCTGTAGTCTGTAGAGTAAATCAACTTCTACATCCTGCAGCAGCTGTAGTCTGTAGAGTAATTCAACTTCTACATCCTGCAGCAGTGTAGTCTGTAGGGTAATTATTTTCTACATAATTCAGCAGCTGTAGTCTGTAGGGTAATTCAACTTCTACATCATTCAGCATCTGTAGTCTGTAGGGTAATTCAACTTCTATATCATTCAGCAGCTGTAGTCTGTAGGGTAATTCAACTTCTACATCATTCATCAGCTGTAGTCTGTAGAGTAATTCAACTTCTACATCCTGCAGCAGTGTAGTCTGTAGAGTAAATCAACTTCTACATCATTCAGCAGCTGTAGCCTGTAGGGTAAATCAACTTCTACATCCTGCAGCAGCTGTAGTCTGTAGAGTAATTCAACTTCTACATCATTCAGCAGCTGTAGTCTGTAGGAAAATAAACTTCTACATCATTCAGCAGCTGTAGCCTGTAGGGTAATTCAACTTCTACATCATTCAGCAGCTGTAGTCTGTAGGGTAATTCACTTCTACATCCTGCAGCTGCTGTAGTCTGTAGGGTAATTCAACTTCTACATCATTCAGCAGTGTAGTCTGTAGGGTAATTCAACTTCTACATCCTGCAGCAGCTGTAGTATGTAGGGTAATTCAACTTCTACATCATTCAGCAGCTGTAGCCTGTAGGGTATTTCAACTTCTACATCATTCAGCAGCTGTAGCCTGTAGGGTAATTCAACTTCTATATCATTCAGCAGCTGTAGCCTGTAGGGTAATTCAACTTCTACATCATTCAGCAGCTGTAGTCTGTAGGGTAATTCAACTTCTACATCATTCAGCAGCTGTAGCCTGTAGGGTAATTCAACTTCTACATCATTCAGCAGCTGTAGTCTGTAGAGTAATTCAACGTCTACATCATTCAGCAGCTGTAGTCTGTAGAGTAATTCAACTTCTACATCATTCAGCAGCTGTAGTCTGTAGGGTAATTCAACGTCTACATCATTCAGCAGCTGTAGTCTGTAGAGTAACTCAACTTCTACATCCTGTAGCAGCTGTAGTCTCTAGAGTAAATCAACGTCTACATCCTGCAGCAGTGTAGTCTGTAGGGTAATTCAACTTCTACATCATTCAGCAGCTGTAGTCTGTAGAGTAATTCAACTTCTACATCCTGCAGCAGTGTAGTCTGTAGAGTAATTCAACTTCTACATCCTGCAGCAGTGTAGTCTGTAGAGTAATTCAACTTCTACATCCTGCAGCAGTGTAGTCTGTAGAGTAATTCAACTTCTACATCCTGCAGCAGTGTAGTCTGTAGGGTAATTCAACTTCTACATCATTCATCAGCTGTAGTCTGTAGAGTAAATCAACTTCTACATCATGCAGCAGCTGTAGTCTGTAGAGTAATTCAACTTCTACATCATTCAGCAGCTGTAGTCTGTAGGGAAAATCAACTTCTACATCATTCAGCAGCTGTAGCCTGTCGGGTAATTCAACTTCTACATCCTGCAGCTGCTGTAGTCTGTAGAGTAATTCAACTTCTACATCCTGCAGCAGTGTAGTCCGTAGGGTAATTCAACTTTTACATCATTCAGAAGCTGTAGTCTGTAGGGTAATTCAACTTCTACAAAATTCAGCAGCTGTAGTCTGTATGGGAATTCAACTTCTACATCCTGCAGCAGTGTAGTCTGTAGGGTAATTCAACTTCTACATCATTCAGCAGCTGTAGTCTGTAGAGTAATTCAACTTCTACATCATTCAGCAGCTGTAGTCTGTAGAGTAATTCAACTTCTAAATCCTGCAGCAGTGTAGTCTGTAGGGTAAATCAACTTCTACATCCTGCAGCAGTGTAGTCCGTAGGGTAATTCAACTTCTACATCATTCAGAAGCTGTAGTCTGTAGGGTAATTCAACTTCTACATCAATCAGCACCTGTAGTCTGTAGGGTAAATCAACTTCTACATCATTCAGCAGCTGTAGTCTGTAGCTGTAGAGTAAATACGCTTCTACATCATGCAGCAGCTGTAGTCTGTAGAGTAAATCAACTTCTACATCCTGCAGTAGTGTAGTCTGTAGAGTAATTAAGCTTCTACATCATGCAGCAGCTGTAGTCTGTAGCTGTAGAGTAAATACGCTTCTACATCATGCAGCAGCTGTAGTCTGTAGCTGTAGAGTAATTACACTTCTACATCATGCAGCAGCTGTAGTCTGTAGCTGTAGAGTAATTACACTTCTACATCATGCAGCAGCTGTAGTCTGTAGCTGTAGAGTAATTACACTTCTACATCATGCAGCAGCTGTAGTCTGTAGCTGTAGAGTAAATACACTTCTACATCATGCAGCAGCTGTAGTCTGTAGCTGTAGAGTAATTACACTTCTACATACTGCAGCAGCTGTAGTCTGTAGCTGTAGAGTAATTACACTTCTACATCATGCAGTAGCGGTAGTCTGTAGCTGTAGAGTAAATACACTTCTACATCATGCAGCAGCTGTAGTCTGTAGCTGTAGAGTAATTACACTTCTACATCCTGCAGCAGCTGTAGTCTGTAGCTGTAGAGTAATTACACTTCTACATCATGCAGTAGAAGTAGTCTGTAGCTGTAGAGTAATTACACTTCTACATCATGCAGCAGCTGTAGTCTGTAGCTGTAGAGTAATTACACTTCTACATCATTCAGCAGTTGTAGTCTGTAGAGTAATTCAACTTCTACATCCTGCAGCAGCTGTAGTCTGTAGCTGTAGAGTAATTACGCTTCTACATCATGCAGCAGCTGTAGTCTGTAGCTGTAGAGTAATTACACTTCTACATCATGCAGCAGCTGTAGTCTGTAGCTGTAGAGTAATTACACTTCTACCTCATGCAGCAGCTGTAGTCTGTAGCTGTAGAGTAATTACACTTCTACATCAGGCAGTAGCGGTAGTCTGTAGCTGTAGAGTAATTACACTTCTACATCATGCAGTAGCGGTAGTCTGTAGCTGTAGAGTAATTACGCTTCTACATCATGCAGCAGCTGTAGTCTGTAGCTGTAGAGTAATTACACTTCTACATCCTGCAGCAGCTGTAGTCTGTAGCTGTAGAGTAATTACACTTCTACATCATGCAGTAGAAGTAGTCTGTAGCTGTAGAGTAATTACACTTCTACATCATGCAGCAGCTGTAGTCTGTAGCTGTAGAGTAATTACACTTCTACATCATTCAGCAGCTGTAGTCTGTAGAGTAATTCAACTTCTACATCCTGCAGCAGCTGTAGTCTGTAGCTGTAGAGTAAATATGCTTCTACATCATGCAGCAGCTGTAGTCTGTAGCTGTAGAGTAATTACACTTCTACATCATGCAGCAGCTGTAGTCTGTAGCTGTAGAGTAATTACACTTCTACATCATGCAGCAGCTGTAGTCTGTAGCTGTAGAGTAATTACACTTCTACATCATGCAGCAGCTGTAGTCTGTAGCTGTAGAGTAAATACACTTCTACATCATGCAGCAGCTGTAGTCTGTAGCTGTAGAGTAATTACACTTCTACATACTGCAGCAGCTGTAGTCTGTAGCTGTAGAGTAATTACACTTCTACATCATGCAGTAGCGGTAGTCTGTAGCTGTAGAGTAAATACACTTCTACATCATGCAGCAGCTGTAGTCTGTAGCTGTAGAGTAATTACACTTCTACATCCTGCAGCAGCTGTAGTCTGTAGCTGTAGAGTAATTACACTTCTACATCATGCAGTAGAAGTAGTCTGTAGCTGTAGAGTAATTACACTTCTACATCATGCAGCAGCTGTAGTCTGTAGCTGTAGAGTAATTACACTTCTACATCATTCAGCAGTTGTAGTCTGTAGAGTAATTCAACTTCTACATCCTGCAGCAGCTGTAGTCTGTAGCTGTAGAGTAATTACGCTTCTACATCATGCAGCAGCTGTAGTCTGTAGCTGTAGAGTAATTACACTTCTACATCATGCAGCAGCTGTAGTCTGTAGCTGTAGAGTAATTACACTTCTACCTCATGCAGCAGCTGTAGTCTGTAGCTGTAGAGTAATTACACTTCTACATCAGGCAGTAGCGGTAGTCTGTAGCTGTAGAGTAATTACACTTCTACATCATGCAGTAGCGGTAGTCTGTAGCTGTAGAGTAATTACGCTTCTACATCATGCAGCAGCTGTAGTCTGTAGCTGTAGAGTAATTACACTTCTACATCCTGCAGCAGCTGTAGTCTGTAGCTGTAGAGTAATTACACTTCTACATCATGCAGTAGAAGTAGTCTGTAGCTGTAGAGTAATTACACTTCTACATCATGCAGCAGCTGTAGTCTGTAGCTGTAGAGTAATTACACTTCTACATCATTCAGCAGCTGTAGTCTGTAGAGTAATTCAACTTCTACATCCTGCAGCAGCTGTAGTCTGTAGCTGTAGAGTAATTACGCTTCTACATCATGCAGCAGCTGTAGTCTGTAGCTGTAGAGTAATTACACTTCTACATCATGCAGCAGCTGTAGTCTGTAGCTGTAGAGTAATTACACTTCTACATCATGCAGCAGCTGTAGTCTGTAGCTGTAGAGTAATTCAACTTCTACATCCTGCAGCAGTATAGTCTGTAGAGTAAATCAACTTCTACATCCTGCAGTAGTGTAGTCTGTAGAGTAATTACACTTCTACATCATGCAGCAGCTGTAGTCTGTAGAGTAAATCAACTTCTACATCCTGCAGTAGTGTAGTCTGTAGAGTAATTACACTTCTACATCCTGCAGCAGTGTAGTCTGTAGGGTAATTCAACTTCTACATCATGCAGCAGCTGTAGTCTGTAGCTGTAGAGTAATTAAACCTTTACTGCAGTAGGTTAAATCAGGGTCACACAGTGTTTCTTGGTAGTCTTAAACATATCTACTTTGAGACAAAAGTACACACCTCACACACATGGCGATGGGCTTAAAAAAAGAAGACACCTGGAGCATGTCAGAGATAGAGTTGAAATGTGTTCATTTGTAGTATCCCAATATCCCAATAGTAAATGTTTTATACATCACAGAAGACTGAACTACAACAAAATCGTTTGACATAGAAACACCAGATTTTCAGCGTTATTAAAAATAAAAAAGTTGATTAATTATTCAAAATATGAATAAAATCAAATGTATTTATATATCCCTTCTTACATCAACTGATATCTCAAAGTGCTGTACAGAAACCCAGTCTAAAATAACATTCCACCCATGAGGCCACTAGGTCATTTGACTGCCGGAAAGGGCTACTTTTCTACAGCATGCAGCAGCTGTAGTCTGTAGAGTAAACCAACTTCTACATCCTGCAGCAGTGTAGTCTGTAGGGTAATTCAACTTCTACATCCTGCAGTAGTGTAGTCTGTAGGGTAATTCAACTTCTACATCATTCAGCAGCTGTAGTCTGTAGAGTAAATCAACTTCTACATCCTGCAGTAGTGTAGTCTGTAGAGTAATTAAGCTTCTACATGATGCAGCAGCGGTAGTCTGTAGAGTAATTCAACTTCTACATCCTGCAGCAGTGTAGTCTGTAGGGTAATTCAACTTCTACATCATTCAGCAGCTGTAGTCTGTAGAGGAATTCAACTTCTACATCCTGCAGCAGTGTAGTCTGTAGAGTAATTCAACTTCTACATCCTGCAGCAGTGTAGTCTGTAGGGGTAATTCAACTTCTACATCATTCAGTAGCTGTAGTCTGTAGAGTAATTCAACTTCTACATCCTGCAGCAGTGTAGTCTGTAGAGTAATTCAACTTCTACATCCTGCAGCAGTGTAGTCCGTAGGGTAATTCAACTTCTACATCATTCAGCAGTGTAGTCTGTAGAGTAATTCAACTTCTACATCATGCAGCAGTGTAGTCCGTAGGGTAATACAACTTCTACATCATTCAGAAGCTGTAGTCTGTAGGGTAATTCAACTTCTACATCATTCAGCATCTGTCGTCTGTAGGGTAATTCAACTTCTACAAAATTCAGCAGCTGTAGTCTGTATGGGAATTCAACTTCTACATCATTCAGCAGCTGTAGTCTGTAGAGTAATTCAACTTCTACATCATTCAGCAGCTGTAGTCTGTAGAGTAAATCAACTTCTACATCCTGCAGCAGCTGTAGTCTGTAGAGTAATTCAACTTCTACATCCTGCAGCAGTGTAGTCTGTAGGGTAATTATTTTCTACATAATTCAGCAGCTGTAGTCTGTAGGGTAATTCAACTTCTACATCATTCAGCATCTGTAGTCTGTAGGGTAATTCAACTTCTATATCATTCAGCAGCTGTAGTCTGTAGGGTAATTCAACTTCTACATCATTCATCAGCTGTAGTCTGTAGAGTAATTCAACTTCTACATCCTGCAGCAGTGTAGTCTGTAGAGTAAATCAACTTCTACATCATTCAGCAGCTGTAGCCTGTAGGGTAAATCAACTTCTACATCCTGCAGCAGCTGTAGTCTGTAGAGTAATTCAACTTCTACATCATTCAGCAGCTGTAGTCTGTAGGAAAATAAACTTCTACATCATTCAGCAGCTGTAGCCTGTAGGGTAATTCAACTTCTACATCATTCAGCAGCTGTAGTCTGTAGGGTAATTCCACTTCTACATCCTGCAGCTGCTGTAGTCTGTAGGGTAATTCAACTTCTACATCATTCAGCAGTGTAGTCTGTAGGGTAATTCAACTTCTACATCCTGCAGCAGCTGTAGTATGTAGGGTAATTCAACTTCTACATCATTCAGCAGCTGTAGCCTGTAGGGTATTTCAACTTCTACATCATTCAGCAGCTGTAGCCTGTAGGGTAATTCAACTTCTATATCATTCAGCAGCTGTAGCCTGTAGGGTAATTCAACTTCTACATCATTCAGCAGCTGTAGTCTGTAGGGTAATTCAACTTCTACATCATTCAGCAGCTGTAGCCTGTAGGGTAATTCAACTTCTACATCATTCAGCAGCTGTAGTCTGTAGAGTAATTCAACGTCTACATCATTCAGCAGCTGTAGTCTGTAGAGTAATTCAACTTCTACATCATTCAGCAGCTGTAGTCTGTAGGGTAATTCAACGTCTACATCATTCAGCAGCTGTAGTCTGTAGAGTAACTCAACTTCTACATCCTGTAGCAGCTGTAGTCTCTAGAGTAAATCAACGTCTACATCCTGCAGCAGTGTAGTCTGTAGGGTAATTCAACTTCTACATCATTCAGCAGCTGTAGTCTGTAGAGTAATTCAACTTCTACATCCTGCAGCAGTGTAGTCTGTAGAGTAATTCAACTTCTACATCCTGCAGCAGTGTAGTCTGTAGAGTAATTCAACTTCTACATCCTGCAGCAGTGTAGTCTGTAGAGTAATTCAACTTCTACATCCTGCAGCAGTGTAGTCTGTAGGGTAATTCAACTTCTACATCATTCATCAGCTGTAGTCTGTAGAGTAAATCAACTTCTACATCATGCAGCAGCTGTAGTCTGTAGAGTAATTCAACTTCTACATCATTCAGCAGCTGTAGTCTGTAGGGAAAATCAACTTCTACATCATTCAGCAGCTGTAGCCTGTCGGGTAATTCAACTTCTACATCCTGCAGCTGCTGTAGTCTGTAGAGTAATTCAACTTCTACATCCTGCAGCAGTGTAGTCCGTAGGGTAATTCAACTTTTACATCATTCAGAAGCTGTAGTCTGTAGGGTAATTCAACTTCTACAAAATTCAGCAGCTGTAGTCTGTATGGGAATTCAACTTCTACATCATTCAGCAGCTGTAGTCTGTAGAGTAATTCAACTTCTACATCCTGCAGCAGTGTAGTCTGTAGGGTAATTAATTTTCTACATAATTCAGCATCTGTAGTCTGTAGGGTAATTCAACTTCTACATCATTCAGCATCTGTAGTCTGTAGGGTAATTCAACTTCTACATCATTCAGCAGCTGTAGTCTGTAGGGTAATTCAACTTCTACATCATTCAGCATCTGTAGTCTGTAGGGTAATTCAACTTCTACATCATTCAGCAGCTGTAGTCTGTAGGGTAATTCAACTTCTACATCATTCAGCAGCTGTAGTCTGTAGAGTAAATCAACTTCTACATGATTCAGCAGTGTAGTCTGTAGGGTAATTCAACTTCTACATCCTGCAGCAGCTGTAGTATGTAGGGTAATTCAACTTCTACATCATTCAGCAGCTGTAGCCTGTAGGGTAATTCAACTTCTACATCATTCAGCAGCTGTAGTCTGTAGGGAAAATCAACTTCTACATCATTCAGCAGCTGTAGCCTGTCGGGTAATTCAACTTCTACATCCTGCAGCTGCTGTAGTCTGTAGAGTAATTCAACTTCTACATCCTGCAGCAGTGTAGTCCGTAGGGTAATTCAACTTTTACATCATTCAGAAGCTGTAGTCTGTAGGGTAATTCAACTTCTACAAAATTCAGCAGCTGTAGTCTGTATGGGAATTCAACTTCTACATCATTCAGCAGCTGTAGTCTGTAGAGTAATTCAACTTCTACATCCTGCAGCAGTGTAGTCTGTAGGGTAATTAATTTTCTACATAATTCAGCATCTGTAGTCTGTAGGGTAATTCAACTTCTACATCATTCAGCATCTGTAGTCTGTAGGGTAATTCAACTTCTACATCATTCAGCAGCTGTAGTCTGTAGGGTAATTCAACTTCTACATCATTCAGCATCTGTAGTCTGTAGGGTAATTCAACTTCTACATCATTCAGCAGCTGTAGTCTGTAGGGTAATTCAACTTCTACATCATTCAGCAGCTGTAGTCTGTAGAGTAAATCAACTTCTACATGATTCAGCAGTGTAGTCTGTAGGGTAATTCAACTTCTACATCCTGCAGCAGCTGTAGTATGTAGGGTAATTCAACTTCTACATCATTCAGCAGCTGTAGCCTGTAGGGTAATTCAACTTCTACATCATTCAGCAGCTGTAGCCTGTAGGGTAATTCAACTTCTACATCATTCAGCAGCTGTAGCCTGTAGGGTAATTCAACTTCTACATCATTCAGCAGCTGTAGTCTGTAGGGCAATTCAACTTCTACATCATTCAGCAGCTGTAGCCTGTAGGGTATTCAACTTCAGCAGCTGCTGTAGTCTGTAGAGTAATTCAACTTCTACATCCTGCAGCAGTGTAGTCCGTAGGGTAATTCAACATTTACAACATTCAGAAGCTGTAGTCTGTAGGGTAATTCAACTTCTACATCATTCAGCATCTGTAGTCTGTAGGGTAATTCAACTTCTACAAAATTCAGCAGCTGTAGTCTGTATGGGAATTCAACTTCTACATCATTCAGCAGCTGTAGTCTGTAGAGTAATTCAACGTCTACATCATTCAGCAGCTGTAGTCTGTAGAGTAATTCAACTTCTACATCATTCAGCAGCTGTAGTCTGTAGAGTAACTCAACTTCTACATCCTGTAGCAGCTGTAGTCTGTAGAGTAAATCAACGTCTACATCCTGCAGCAGTGTAGTCTGTAGGGTAATTCAACTTCTACATCATTCAGCAGCTGTAGTCTGTAGAGTAATTCAGCTTCTACATCCTGCAGCAGTGTAGTCTGTAGAGTAAATCAACTTCTACATCCTGCAGCAGTGTAGTCTGTAGAGTAATTCAACTTCTACATCCTGCAGCAGTGTAGTCTGTAGGGTAATTCAACTTCTACATCATTCATCAGCTGTAGTCTGTAGAGTAATTCAACTTCTACATCATTCAGAAGCTGTAGTCTGTAGGGTAATTCAACTTCTACAAAATTCAGCAGCTGTAGTCTGTATGGGAATTCAACTTCTACATCATTCAGCAGCTGTAGTCTGTAGAGTAATTCAACTTCTACATCCTGCAGCAGTGTAGTCTGTAGGGTAATTAATTTTCTACATAATTCAGCATCTGTAGTCTGTAGGGTAATTCAACTTCTACATCATTCAGCATCTGTAGTCTGTAGGGTAATTCAACTTCTACATCATTCAGCAGCTGTAGTCTGTAGGGTAATTCAACTTCTACATCATTCAGCATCTGTAGTCTGTAGGGTAATTCAACTTCTACATCATTCAGCAGCTGTAGTCTGTAGGGTAATTCAACTTCTACATCATTCAGCAGCTGTAGTCTGTAGAGTAAATCAACTTCTACATGATTCAGCAGTGTAGTCTGTAGGGTAATTCAACTTCTACATCCTGCAGCAGCTGTAGTATGTAGGGTAATTCAACTTCTACATCATTCAGCAGCTGTAGCCTGTAGGGTAATTCAACTTCTACATCATTCAGCAGCTGTAGCCTGTAGGGTAATTCAACTTCTACATCATTCAGCAGCTGTAGCCTGTAGGGTAATTCAACTTCTACATCATTCAGCAGCTGTAGTCTGTAGGGCAATTCAACTTCTACATCATTCAGCAGCTGTAGCCTGTAGGGTAATTCAACTTCTACATCCTGCAGCTGCTGTAGTCTGTAGAGTAATTCAACTTCTACATCCTGCAGCAGTGTAGTCCGTAGGGTAATTCAACATTTACAACATTCAGAAGCTGTAGTCTGTAGGGTAATTCAACTTCTACATCATTCAGCATCTGTAGTCTGTAGGGTAATTCAACTTCTACAAAATTCAGCAGCTGTAGTCTGTATGGGAATTCAACTTCTACATCATTCAGCAGCTGTAGTCTGTAGAGTAATTCAACGTCTACATCATTCAGCAGCTGTAGTCTGTAGAGTAATTCAACTTCTACATCATTCAGCAGCTGTAGTCTGTAGAGTAACTCAACTTCTACATCCTGTAGCAGCTGTAGTCTGTAGAGTAAATCAACGTCTACATCCTGCAGCAGTGTAGTCTGTAGGGTAATTCAACTTCTACATCATTCAGCAGCTGTAGTCTGTAGAGTAATTCAGCTTCTACATCCTGCAGCAGTGTAGTCTGTAGAGTAAATCAACTTCTACATCCTGCAGCAGTGTAGTCTGTAGAGTAATTCAACTTCTACATCCTGCAGCAGTGTAGTCTGTAGGGTAATTCAACTTCTACATCATTCATCAGCTGTAGTCTGTAGAGTAATTCAACTTCTACATCCTGCAGCAGTGTAGTCTGTAGAGTAAATCAACTTCTACATCATTCAGCAGCTGTAGCCTGTAGCGTAAATCAACTTCTACATCATGCAGCAGCTGTAGTCTGTAGAGTAATTCAACTTCTACATCATTCAGCAGCTGTAGTCTGTAGGGAAAATCAACTTCTACATCATTCAGCAGCTGTAGCCTGTCGGGTAATTCAACTTCTACATCCTGCAGCTGCTGTAGTCTGTAGAGTAATTCAACTTCTACATCCTGCAGCAGTGTAGTCCGTAGGGTAATTCAACTTTTACATCATTCAGAAGCTGTAGTCTGTAGGGTAATTCAACTTCTACATCATTCAGCATCTGTAGTCTGTAGGGTAATTCAACTTCTACAAAATTCAGCAGCTGTAGTCTGTATGGGAATTCAACTTCTACATCATTCAGCATCTGTAGTCTGTAGAGTAATTCAACTTCTACATCCTGCAGCAGTGTAGTCTGTAGGGTAATTAATTTTCTACATAATTCAGCATCTGTAGTCTGTAGGGTAATTCAACTTCTACATCATTCAGCATCTGTAGTCTGTAGGGTAATTCAACTTCTACATCATTCAGCAGCTGTAGTCTGTAGGGTAATTCAACTTCTACATCATTCAGCATCTGTAGTCTGTAGGGTAATTCAACTTCTACATCATTCAGCAGCTGTAGTCTGTAGGGTAATTCAACTTCTACATCATTCAGCAGCTGTAGTCTGTAGAGTAAATCAACTTCTACATCATTCAGCAGTGTAGTCTGTAGGGTAATTCAACTTCTACATCCTGCAGCAGCTGTAGTATGTAGGGTAATTCAACTTCTACATCATTCAGCAGCTGTATCCTGTAGGGTAATTCAACTTCTACATCATTCAGCAGCTGTAGCCTGTAGGGTAATTCAACTTCTACATCATTCAGCAGCTGTAGCCTGTAGGGTAATTCAACTTCTACATCATTCAGCAGCTGTAGTCTGTAGGGCAATTCAACTTCTACATCATTCAGCAGCTGTAGCCTGTAGGGTAATTCAACTTCTACATCCTGCAGCTGCTGTAGTCTGTAGAGTAATTCAACTTCTACATCCTGCAGCAGTGTAGTCCGTAGGGTAATTCAAGTTTTACATCATTCAGAAGCTGTAGTCTGTAGGGTAATTCAACTTCTACATCATTCAGCATCTGTAGTCTGTAGGGTAATTCAACTTCTACAAAATTCAGCAGCTGTAGTCTGTATGGGAATTCAACTTCTACATCATTCAGCAGCTGTAGTCTGTAGAGTAATTCAACTTCTACATCCTGCAGCAGTGTAGTCTGTAGGGTAATTAATTTTCTACATAATTCAGCAGCTGTAGCCTGTAGGGTAATTCAACTTCTACATCATTCAGCAGCTGTAGCCTGTAGGGTAATTCAACTTCTACATCATTCAGCAGCTGTAGCCTGTAGGGTAATTCAACTTCTACATCATTCAGCAGCTGTAGTCTGTAGGGCAAATCAACTTCTACATCATTCAGCAGCTGTAGCCTGTAGGGTAATTCAACTTCTACATCATTCAGCAGCTGTAGCCTGTAGGGTAATTCAACTTCTACATCCTGCAGCTGCTGTAGTCTGTAGAGTAATTCAACTTCTACATCCTGCAGCAGTGTAGTCCGTAGGGTAATTCAACTTTTACATCATTCAGAAGCTGTAGTCTGTAGGGTAATTCAACTTCTACATCATTTAGCATCTGTAGTCTATAGGGTAATTCAACTTCTACAAAATTCAGCAGCTGTAGTCTGTATGGGAATTCAACTTCTACATCATTCAGCAGCTGTAGTCTGTAGAGTAATTCAACTTCTACATCCTGCAGCAGTGTAGTCTGTAGGGTAATTAATTTTCTACATAATTCAGCATCTGTAGTCTGTAGGGTAATTCAACTTCTACATCATTCAGCATCTGTAGTCTGTAGGGTAATTCAACTTCTACATCATTCAGCAGCTGTAGTCTGTAGGGTAATTCAACTTCTACATCATTCAGCATCTGTAGTCTGTAGGGTAATTCAACTTCTACATCATTCAGCAGCTGTAGTCTGTAGGGTAATTCAACTTCTACATCATTCAGCAGCTGTAGTCTGTAGAGTAAATCAACTTCTACATCATTCAGCAGTGTAGTCTGTAGGGTAATTCAACTTCTACATCCTGCAGCAGCTGTAGTCTGTAGGGCAATTCAACTTCTACATCATTCAGCAGCTGTAGCCTGTAGGGTAATTCAACTTCTACATCCTGCAGCTGCTGTAGTCTGTAGAGTAATTCAACTTCTACATCCTGCAGCAGTGTAGTCTGTAGGGTAATTAATTTTCTACATAATTCAGCAGCTGTAGCCTGTAGGGTAATTCAACTTCTACATCATTCAGCAGCTGTAGCCTGTAGGGTAATTCAACTTCTACATCATTCAGCAGCTGTAGCCTGTAGGGTAATTCAACTTCTACATCATTCAGCAGCTGTAGTCTGTAGGGCAAATCAACTTCTACATCATTCAGCAGCTGTAGCCTGTAGGGTAATTCAACTTCTACATCATTCAGCAGCTGTAGCCTGTAGGGTAATTCAACTTCTACATCCTGTAGCAGCTGTAGTCTCTAGAGTAATTAAATTTCTACATCATTCAGCAGCTGTAGTCTGTAGAGTAACTCAACTTCTACATCCTGTAGCAGCTGTAGTCTCTAGAGTAAATCAACTTCTACATCATTCAGCAGCTGTAGTCTGTAGAGTAATTAAACTTCTACATCATTCAGCAGCTGTAGTCTGTAGAGTAATTAAATTTCTACATCATTCAGCAGCTGTAGTCTAGCTTTAGGGCAAATTCAACTTCTACATCATGCAGTGTCTATTACACACCATTTAAAACCAAGCTAGAGGCCATTCCTGAACATGCAATATGGCACTATCATCAACTTTTTTCGCCATTGGAAAGGGAAATGGAATTTATGTCACCACCAATGTGTCTGCATGCCTGCCTGTCTGTCTGTCTGCCTGTCTGTCTGTCTGTCTGTCTGCCTGTCTGTCTGTCTGTCTGTCTGCCTGCCTCTGTAAAAGCTGGATGCAAATTAAAGTTTAAGATCATAAATAATTCTCTATTAGCCTACACAACCTCACTAAAAACCTAGCCTACAGGCCTTTCCAGAATATGCAATATGGAACTATTATAGGCCTTTTTCGACATTAAAATAGGAAATAAGATACGGGATTGAAATCACCACTGTGTCTGTGTGTCTGTCTGCTGTCTGCCTGCATTTGTGTGTGTGTGTGCGTCTGTCTGCCTCTGTAATAGCTTTAGGCGAATGAAAGTTCAACATCATGCATAGTCTATTACACACCCTCACTAAAAAAACAAGCCTACACGCGATTCCTGAATATGTAATATGGCACAATCATAGGCATTTACACCATTGGAATAGAAAATAACGGGATTTAAATCGCCACGGTGTCTGTGTGTCTGTCTGCATCTGTAATAACCGAAAGGAACCGCCCTACGCCGCCGTTGTAACGTATGATTCCACCACGCTGTAGCTTGTGCTGCTGCGCCAACCTACCACCCCGTCGTTTCTCCACCAGCGCACAGCGCCATATTCGCACTGCAGACTTTTGGGTTCAGTTGCAGCAAACTGTTTGACACTGTCGCACGGCTGGAGCCAAAAAAAAAAAAAAAATTGGGAGATCAAACTAACAAAAAACGGTTAGATTGCAGCAACCAGACTCACGGATAAAATATACGTCGATTTATGGTTACAGTGTAAAGTTATTGTATCACTCGCTTCAGAACCAGTGTCGATACAACACCGGACGGACGAATTTCAAACATGGGCACATTTTCGGCATGGTCGATCTTTCTGGTGGTCTCGCTGCTTGCTGTGAAAGGTAAGCGTTTCGTCCAACCCCTCTCTCTCTCTCTCTTTCTTCTTTGTTGCAGTTCACGCTATTGCATAGTTCATCAGTTTTTTGTTGCCTCGGTCTGTTGTTTGTAACCAGTAGGCCCAATTTCTTTATTCTAAAGAGAATAACGGTACACGGGCAGCAGCAACTCACCGCTGCATAGTTCATTAGCCTACGATCGAGACAGGGTTATTGCATAGTTACGCGTTGCGGTCTAACATATGTTTTAGCCTAACTACCCAGTCATGCCTGTATGTAGCCTGCTACGTTAGTCTGGTTTGGACTTAGAGCCATATTGACCAGCCAGTCTGGCTGCGAACTAATGTTCCATATGTTTGATTCCAGGACCCAAATGAATCACGTTCTAATCACGCTTTTGTCGATGTGAATATTCGAATTAATCAAACAAGAGGAAGCTTTATTTGAAGATGTGGGGTGGAAAAACGTTCCCCGAGATGCTGATTTCGTTGCATTCTAGTCACATAACAGTCAGTATGATCAATAGAATTCATCTTACAGTCAAGACAATAACTAATATTCAGGATTGATATAGGCGTTATTCTGGGGGTAATATGGATGGATTTTTAAAGGGTAAAATTGTCTTTGTTTATCACTAACGATGGATGGATTAAATAAAGAGATATGCAAATGAGCTATTGATGATGATTGTCTGAAAGTAATTGATAGTCCAGTTAACATTTTTGGTGGATCCCTTAGGCAGTTAGGATACACTCACAAGACAGCATGGTTTTTGATTGAATGGTTAGATTGTGAGCTAAGGAGCTACGGTCTCGTTCAGTGAGTGGAGTGTCTTTCGTTCTCTCCATCATGGCAGGTGCAGGTTCAAACCTCGAGGGTGCCAGTGTCCTCCCTCCACACAGACGCAGGCACACGCACGCGCATACGCACGCACACACACACACACACACACACACTGAGCGTGTCATTGTGAGACAATGAGACCTGTCGAGTCCTCAAGTCCTATTCTGTTCTATTCAGATTATTACTGCATTAATGATCTGAATGTTCTGTCCCAAATGGTACTCTATGCTATGTAGGGATAGGGTGCCATTTGGGACAAACGCCTGCATGTTTAAAGTTCAGTCTGCCAGCTCTGCCACCCTTCACAGATTAGTGCGTACTTGGCAAATTTTTAGCTAGAGGGGTTTGGATTGTGGGATGAGGGGATGAAGGAGGGGGAAGAGAGGGAGGAAAGGAGGGGGCATAACCTTAGCTGCAGTATTTTCTTCGGGAGAGGGAGATGATGTGTGTGTGTGTGACAGAGAGAAAAAGAGAGCTGTTTGGGTTGTGTGTGCGTGTCTGTGGAGGAGGAGAGGAAGGGTGTGTGCGGTGGATCTGTGGAGACGGAGAGGGGTGTATGTGTATGTGCACACATGCGTGTGTGCCAGCTTTCTTTTTGGCTTAATGAAGAGTAATACGATCAACCCCCTAGACCGGCAGCGAGACAGAGCCATGTGGTGTTCGTCAATGAACAGAGGAATCGATTATTTATTCACTTTGTTACACACCAGCTGGGGATCCAAACAGGTCTCTATAGACAACCGTTCGTATTGTGAATTCAGCGTTGACCTGAGAAATGATATCTAATTAACTGCTATGGTATAGAGATGACTGTTGGTGTCTAGGATGTAGAAAGTAACTAGTTGTTACGAGCAAGATTCATGTGGGAGGGGGGGGGTGTTCTTCAAATAGCAGCGGAGGTCAAACGATTGCGTTCGCTGGACAAGCCTTCGTCGGCGCTTGAAGAACATCTACGCATGATCGCGTCGCACGAGTAAGAGAGCGATGGTCAGAAGTCATGTGGTTGCTTCTGAGGTCGTCACCAAGCTCGTATGGAATCCGCACACACAGAATTCCTACGACAATCTACATAATTTCAAATGGCTTTTTTCCTCTATAGCAGGGCTGGACAAATATCCTTACACCCCGGGTGGGAGATAGCCTACATAGCTATAAGTCCTATAAATAATGATAGCGTAGCAATAGAAATAGAGCTGAATACTATGCAGACTAAAAGCTATGTTATAGCATACTATTAGCAATAGCCATAGCTAATAAATTGCAATAATGAAAGTCATATTATTAGTTAGGGCCCCATTAATAATTGAACCATGGCTGTGCTGCAGAGGTGCATGGCGACCCAGCCTGGCCTGCAGTCACACAGATAGTGGTCTTCTTAGCCTTGAATCTATTTTTTAGAGTTACTAGCCAGTGTCACCCACAAGTTGCCTGCCAGATCTCAGAAGGGACAGGGAGAGGACAGCAGTGTCTGTGTGTTTGCGTGAGTGTGTGTGCATTGCATGCATGTGAGTGTGTGTAACTAGGCAAGTGTGGCTACTCTGTGTTCTTGGTGCTAAGCATCTTTCTAATTTCGGAAGGGGAGGAGAGAGGGTGCGACTTGCAACGGGAGAGGGTGGAGCACATACAGTACAGACCTCGAACTTAATCGAGGGGCTGACAAATTACACAAGACTTTAGTTCTGGGTTGACCAACATTATTCCTGGTCTAAAGATTGAGCCTTCAGTACATGGCTAGTAGGGTTAGCTGAGTCTGTGTTTCTGCTTCCTCTCTCAAAACCAGTGTGTGTGTGTGTGTGTGTGTGTGTGTGTGTGCGCGCGCATGTGTGTGTGTGCGTGTGCTAGGATAGTTCCCTTCTCAGACCAGTGTAGAATGCTGCTCTCTGACCCTTACAGATATGATTAGAAACAGGATGCTACCTTACGCTAACATGCCTCCTAATGAATTTCACTAATAAACACAGGAAATGCAGCAGTTTCATAACGATCATTACATAAATTGCACTGTAAGTGTTTAGAAGGGTAGTAGGTGCCTGTAGACACAGATCTAGGATCATCTTATTTTTCCCTGAAGCCTAACCCAGCACCATTAGGGTGCACAATTAGGAACAGACCTTAGATCAGTAGAGGGACAGCTTCCTCCTACTTCCACTTAGTCCTGCTAGAGATAACCTTTGACCCGTCTGATGATAATGAGACACACAGATTGTATCTGCCCTGATTGAAAATGTCCCAAATTATTTTGTTGGAGGGCAAAACCCCTTATGGGCTTTTTGAGATCTTTCATGATCACTCAATGTAGCAAGACATTTTTGAAAAAAAGATGTGTGTGTGTCACTACATGGACACAATAGCTATTCTGTCCCATGTGCAGGAGGAATGCATTGGAGTCTGTCATGGGTTGTGTCGCAAATTAACACCCTATTACCTTTCAAGTGTACTATTTTTGACCAGAGCCGGCCATCTCAGTTGATATCTAGATCTGACAGAACGCAATGCATCCTTCACTACACTGCAAAGAAATATGGGTTGGCTGCAGACCTGGGTTCAAATGCTATTTGAAATCATTTCAACTATTGAACTTACCTGTTAAAAACCCTGCCTCGTCTGGCACTCCAGGCAGGCTAGTGCAACCGCTCAATGTGTTTGAGAGATTTCAAATAGTATTTGAACCCAGGTCTGGTTGGTAGTGTTGCTGCACTCAGAACTAATGTGTTGTGCACATGTTATATACCGCATCATTATGTTGTATGGAAAGATTGTAAACGCATTGGTGTAGATTTAGTAGCAGAATCACTGATGTGGGGACTTGGGGTAGCAAAATATTTGATTCCGATTGTTTAATGGTCACATGTTCAGGGTGACTAGAGCAAAGTTCCTGTCCTTTTCTCCGTAATGGATTGTGTAAAAACCCTCCGCGCTTCTCCCTCCCTTCCTTCCACCCTTCCTGTATTGCAGTCCTGTCCCAGGAGTTTGGTGACTTTGACCTGTCTGATGCCTTGGATGATGGCGATGTCACTAAAGCGCGTAAGTACAGAAAGACAATACAGTATTCATATGCTTTAGACTTGTTGCTGTCTAAAACCTGGCAAAACCTGGATTCATGCTTTCGGTCTATGGAATCATACATTTATTACGACGAAGTCACGAACAACGCCTTCGGTTGACAATGTTTTTATATCAGGGTTTGGGTCCATTCCATTTCCATTCAGTCAGTTCAGGAAGTAAACTGAAATTCCAATTGTTTCTCACACAGAAGCATTGAGGAGAACTGCATTTGAAATGTCAGTTTACTTCCTGAACTGACTGAATGATTTTTTCTAACCCCGATGTCCCGCGTTTGAGGACGAAGCTGTACATTCTGTGTAACATCGTCCTCTTCTCTTTTCCTCAGCAACAGCAGCCACACCGAAACCCAAACCGGTTCCATCGGGAGCAGGTAAACGATCCCAGATTCACTGATTCATCTAGATATGGACTTTCTCTGTTATTGATTATATCTGCCTAATTTATTACCATTTATTAAATTGGCAGGCATTTAAGCCGGTATTGACCACTTGAAAGACTACAAACAAAGATGTAGTGTATCTTCTCCTAATGATTATACAAGGTTATAATATTAGAATAAGCAGCATCTACTTCCAATTCTCCCTATATCAGCCTAATACAGATACTGCGTGTGATGGCTGATACCTTGTCATCTAAAAGGCATAAAAGAGGAACTGAGAAATAGTCCTAAAGGTACTTTTTTTTTAAAAACAGCTGATTTCCACTTCCGCTCCACTATAGATGTCGTGTTGCTTTGCCCTCAGCGCCGCGTCAATGTGACATTCTACCTGCAACACAGCGTTGTTTTACAGCAGCCTTCAATGAGTTCAAAGGAAGAATTCCCTTGATGGTTGATGGCAAATTGGTGGTGACTGTAGTGTCTCAGGGTCGTTACTAAGTAAAACGCACATGACTGCTGGCTAAAACAGGTGGCTCTCTCACAGTCAGGAAACACCTTTTCCAGAAAACACAAGCCCTGGTTACACATTGCAGGCACCTGAGGTACCAATGAGGTACCAATGAGCAGTGCAATACAACAGAAAAGGTTGCCGGTGATAGAAAGCGCGGGTTAATGGATTAAATGAATGCATTTATACAGAGCATAAATAACATTGCACGATGTCAATACACACTTTGAATCCATATGTTTAAAAAGAGTAATTTAGTACTTAGTGTTTACGGCTCTCCCTCACATTTCCTCCCCCTTGTCCAGTTTCACAAAGCTTGAGTCAGTGAGACAGGAAGAGAAACAGCCGCCCGTGTAGTTGCCATTGAGTTCACCTTAATTGAATTACTGTCCAACCTTCACCTTGCTATTGTGCATACTGAATGAAATACACCTGAACCGGCGCTCTCTCCAGGCAGTAAGCAGCAAACATTTACCCCAACCAAATAAGGGTTGTTCCCTGCTGCTCCTATTCCAAGTTCCGCTGCTCTCCTCGGGGCTGAGCAACCGTCTACTCCTGCCCATCCTGGACTCTCCTCCAACGGAACTCTTGCACCACTGTGGTTAGTTGACCTCCTCTGCTGCTGGTCTGCATCCTCAGGACCGTATCTGCTCGAGGGCCACTATCACTGGCTGTTAATGCTTCTAAAAACCTTTTAAAACCATAGGTCACCCCAAAGGATAGGGGCTAATTAATACACAATTCTGACACGTAAATGTGACAAGATGGCCGATGCCTTCTCATCTAAAAGGCATACAAAAATAAATAGCTATAAAATGACTTTGTTTATTTTAAAAACTGCAGACTTGCAAACTAAACTTCTTCTTCTTCTATGAGGTTGTACGGCGGTTGGCATCCAAAGATGTTGCATTACCGCCACCAACTAGACTTGGATAAACACATTATAATAAAATAAAGACTTTTAAAAAAGGCGAAAGGGAAAATGTGGAAAAAATAAACAATTCTCGTACCATCCCTGCAGTACAGTTGATAACCATTGCTATGAATGCTAAGAAGCCAATCTTACTGAAGCATCTATCACTTGTTGGCCTATCCCTCTTTGCTGGCACAGATCCACTTACTTACACGGATCCTCTCAGGATCTTGACCCCATGACCCCTCTTCCTCTACTTTCTTCACTGTCTCAGCATACGACACCCCCTGGACTACTCCCTTGCACTGGCACTTCTGAACCCCAACACCTTGGCCACCGTTACAATTAACACATACCACTTCTTAGTAATCACAATAATCTATGGTTTAAACATGCCAATATGTACTTTGAATCCATATATTTAAAAATACCTTTAATCTCTACTGTAGCTACAGTGCCTTCAGAAGTATTCATACCCTTTGACTTATTCCACAGTTTGTTGTGTTACAGCCTGAATTCAAAATGGATTAAATATATATATTTTCTCAACCATCTACACACAATACCCCATAATGACAAAGTGAAAACATGTTTTTAGAAATATTAGCACATTTATTGAAAATGAAATACAGAAATATCTAATTTACTTAGGTATTCACAACCTTGAGTCAATACATGTTAGAATCACCTTTGGCAGCGATTACAGCTGTGAGTCTTTCTGGGTAAGTCTCTTAAGAGCTTTGCACACCTGGATTATACAATTATTGCACATTTTTCTTCAAAAATATCTTCAAGCTTTGTCAAGTTGGTTATTGATCAAATCAAATCAAATGTATTTATATAGCCCTTCGTACATCAGCTGATATCTCAAAGTGCTGTACAGAAACCCAGCCTAAAACCCCAAACAGCAAGCAATGCAGATGTAGAAGCACGGTGGCTAGTAAAAACTCTCTAGAAAGGCCAAAACCTAGGAAGAAACCTAGAGAGGAACCAGGCTATGTGGGGTGGCCAGTCCTCTTCTGGCTGTGCCGGGTGGAGATTATAACAGAACATGGCCAAGATGTTAAAATGTTCATAAATGACCAGCATGGTCGAATAATAATAAGGCAGAACAGTTGAAACTGGAGCAGCAGCAGCACGGCCAGGTGGACTGGGGACAGCAAGGAGTCATCATGTCAGGTAGTCCTGGGGCATGGTCCTAGGGCTCAGGTCCTCCGAGAGAGAGAAAGAAAGAGAGAATTAGAGAGAACACATGTGGGGTGGCCAGTCCTCTTCTGGCTGTGCCGGGTGGAGATTATAACAGAACATGGCCAAGATGTTCAAATGTTCATAAATGACCAGCATTGATCATGGCTAGACAGCCCTTTTCAAGTCTTGCCAAAGATTTTGAAGTTGATTTAGGTCAAAACTGTAACTAGGCTACTCAGGAACATTCAACATCGTCTTGGTAAGCAACTCCAGTGTATATTTGACCTTGTGTTTTAGGTTATCGTCCTGCTGAAAGGTGAATTTGTCTCCCAGCATATTCAGGACATAAAGTTCATTTCTTTGCCACATTTTTTGCAATTCTACTTTAGTGCCTTATTGCAAACAGGATGTACGTTTTTGAATATTTTTATTCTGTACACGTTTCAGTCTTTTCACTCTGTCATCTAGGTGAATATTGTGGAGTAACTACAATGTTGTTGATCCATCCTCAGTTTTCTCCTATCACAGCCATTAAACTCTGTAAATGTTTTAAAGTCACTATTGTCCTCATGGTGAAATCTCTGAGTGGTTTCCTTGCTCTCCGGCAACGGAGTTAGGAAGGACACCTGGATCTTTGTAGTGACTGGATGTATTGTTACACCATCCAAAGTGATGTAATTAATAACTTCACTATGCTTTTTTTTTTTTTTTACCCATCTACCAATAGGTGCCCTTTGCGAGGCATTGGAAAACCTCCCTGGCCTTTGTGATTGAATCTGTGTTTGAAATTCACAGATAATTGTATGTGTGGGGTACTGAGATGAGGTAGTCATTCCAAAATCATGTTAAACACTATTATTGCACACAGAGTCCATGCAACTTATTATGTGACTTGTTAAGCAGATTTTTACTCCTGAACGTATTTAGGCCATAACGATGTCTAAAAAAATAATAAATAATAAGTATGTCATATACGGGCTTTGTCTTAATGTGTATCCAATTTAGCCGTAGTTTGACTGTACTGACTTCGGTCATTTTGATGTTGTGTTCTTCAGACCTGGACCTGTCAGATTTCTTTGGAGAGGGTGACAAGATTACCACCACCAAGGCTCCTTCTAAGGTTCCTCCTAAAGTCCCAGCAACCAAGGCCCCGCTCAAACCCAAACCCAAACCAGGTGAGACATGAGGGAAGAAACCGCCATAACATAACAGGCTTTCTAATCAGACCCGTTACACTTAACAAGGGAATGGAGAAATCCCTGCAACGGCCTGCTTACTAAACCCGCATGCATTAGGTCTCTCGTTTAGGAGAGGCTTTTACGCTAAGTGACTCACAAGTAGGCTATGCAGAAGACAGGTGGTGTACTTAAAAAACGCAATGGCCGCAGTAGAGTTGTGTAGAGTCAGCCAATACTGCTTGTCAATAGATATTGATTATAAGCAAAATTGCAGTCTCGGGTTTGAGTCAGCTGGAACAGATGATGGGTAAACTATTGACAACAAAGTCTGGACAATGCTTCAGATGGATCACTACACTCAAACCGTTTTGAGAAACCACTGCTATAAGATAGCACGGTACAATCAACACATGTCTGTCTGTATCTCTCTGGTGAACAAGGCTGTCCCTTATGTGTTAGTCACAGTCTTGGCCTTGCACCTCTTGTTTATGTCGTGCAGAGGAGGCTGGTGGGATGAGCTATCGGAGGACGGGCTCGATGTAAAGGCTGGAATATAATAGATGGAACAGAGTCCGATATGTTGTTTTTGTGTGTTTGATGTTTGGTACCATTCCATTGATTCCATTCCAGCCATTACAATGAGCCCGTCCTACTATAGCTCCTCCCACAAGCCTCCTCTGATGTTGTGGTATTAACATGTATGTCAATTTGTAATCGCCATACTATTCTCAGATCATCTCTAGCTAAATCCGCTACAACTCACAAGCACCTCTACTATAGTACTGTATGGGATTCCATTAACCCTACTAGCTATCCCTAGAGTGATCACAGCACTAACAGATCTGTACAGAACTTGTCCTAACACCACTTAAACGAAGGGCTAGATTCAATCCGGAGCGTGGAAGAGCCGCGTAATCGTTTGATTTACATTTAAAGGGGATTTCCGATTGAGCCGGGCATATGCAGCGTTTACTTTGAATGCAGTCCCTGCGAAGGCAGAAACATTGCCTTTAAATTCCAATCACGCTACAGCCAAATCTTCCACTCTGGATTGAATCTAGTCCCAAGCCTAGCATTAAACCTTGTTAATCCAGACTGAACGCTAACTAGGCTATACTAATTCCTGAGCACTCACTACACTAACAGATGACACCCAGGCTGATTTTGACTTTGGGCCCGGCCTCCGCCCGGGCCTGCTCCCCCGTGCCACCAAGGGCCCCCGTAACCCACCTAGGCCCCATCCTGGTTGGTACCGCTACCACTTAACGAACAGACGTGGGTTCAAATACTATTTGAAATGCTTCAAAACGTAAATACTTTTAGCGTTTGCTCTAGCCTAATGAAGTGCCAGATGGGCGGGAGCTTGCAATCTTTGGACTATTCTATTGGTCCATTAAGCTAGGCGAGCTCAAACAAGCACAGGTAAAGTATTTCAAATGATTTTGAATAGCGTTTTGAACCCAGGTCTTAGAACCACCATCCCACCCTCCCGTCCGTTTTCACATTTGCGGGTGTGTCCTAAATGGCCCCCTGTTCCCTATATAAGCGCACTACTTTTGACCAGGCCCAGATGTGGGGAACAGGGTGCCATTTCAGATGCAGCCTATGTATCAGTGTCAATATACATGTATATTCCCGTTGTTGCACATCATCATCCCATCTGCACTGTTGGTTCGAAAGACTAGCTCTGCTTGTTTGTGACGTAGGCCTCTTGTCGGAAGACAACGCCTATGTCCCATCTGTCTAAAACAGAGGTGTAGATATACAGAGTTTGGTAAACTCAGTTTTAGATTGTAGAATTGGTATAGGCACCATTTTGACACCATTCTAATTAGAATGCATATTAGAAGGTTAATGGCATAGAATGTTTGGATCCAACATGGAGGCTAGTTTGCCAAAATCTCTATACAATATCAATGGCTCTGGTCTAAACTAGCTTCCTTGTTCCTGGTCTCTGCTTTACCTCATGAACACTGGTCTGATTGGACTGGACAGATGACAACTCCTAATGGTTATAATGGGGGAGAGGAGATGAGGAAAGGATGCGAGTGAAGATTATTGGAACGCACTCCATGTCTATAGTCACACACATTATAGTGGTATCTTGTCTGCATCAATTACATCTTGTTCTCCTATAGCACACCATTGTAGACACACTATAGACACACACGCCATGTTGTTTTCATGTTGTTGTAGTTTGTCTGTTGTCACACATGTTGTTGTGTGTGTAAATATTGTGTTTTGAGTCAGTATCTTCGTTTTAATGTTGGGCTTTTGAGCCATAGAACACTGTCACATTCTGGAATGCAACCAAGTGACCAAACAACAATTTGACCTTTGGATGACCTTTGGACCTATTTAGTATGTATTCAATCCAAAAATGTCTTGTTGTCCTTATTTGTGGTCATTGTAAGTTTGTCTATTTGTTATATACAACAGCTTGTTGTATATTGCTCTATTTCTAGAATGCTTGGTATATTGTGACATTATTGTAGCCTAAGTGCATGTTTGGCTTGACAATGACAGCAATGGAATTGGCAAGAGCACAAACAGATTTTGGACCAGGCTAGCAGAAGTCACTACTGCAGTGGTCTCCTCTCGGTTGAGGTGTGCTAGATTCCCTAATTTATCGTAGCAGGGGTTTGTTCAGGCTCACCTTTGATAGATTTTCCCCACATTTCCTGGTTTTTCAGAAATCCCAGTTGGAGAGAATAAGCGCGAAATCCAGAATCCTCCAATGAGGATTTCTGGAAAACTTGGGTATTTTGGGAAAGTTACTGTCATTTTGCAACTCTACCTTTGACCTGTGACCTTTCCCTGCAGCAGGTGATGAGTTTGACCTGAGTGATGCTCTGGACCCCAAAAACGACATTGGAGGGAAGGACAAGAACAAGGGACAAGCAGGTTACCTATTATTTTATTATTTGTCTATTTAAGTGTTTTGTATATTTTGTTAATTTATTTGTATATGACATACTTATAGTTGGGGTTTGCAATAGGTATGGTGCAGGGCAACAGAACGAATCAGTTGGATGGGCATTTGATTACCAGAGGGGGGCGCGCTTTTTCATAGGACCTCCTATGTGTGAACGAGCTTGGCATGAACACATCCAGTCACGATGTTTTCATCTGATTGTCAAAGAAATCACTTTAAAAAAGTAGGTTATCTTTGCACATTCTTACGAAATAAGTAGCTGAAACTATCTCACCCGAGAAAGCATTCGATCGAGCGAAACAGCGCCCCCTCTGCCTTACTATATGTTAATCAAATCAAATGTGGTCACATACACGTGTTTAGCAGATGCTATTGCGGGTGTAGCGAAAAGCCCATGTATCTGATGCTGTCTGACCTGTTGTACTCTTTCTGGCCAGACAGCATCAGATACATGGGCTACATATAGTAACTAATCAAAATAGAACCATCGCGTTCTCCCAGAAGCTTGGCTGGTGCGTAAACCCGGGAATTCAGACAAAGAGGTGTAATGGGTTCGCACTAAAAAAAACACACACACAAAAAAATATGTATATATATTTTTTTTAAATATATATTTTTACTGCATCAGGGATAGCGTACACAGATGTTTCGGCTTTACAGCCTTCTTCAGTGTGTAGGTCCAATTTGATGTCATTCAAAACAGCATTTGCAAAGATCAACAGCTGTGCAGCAGGTGCTTCAAATCAGAGGTTGCATTCATCTGCCAATCAAAGATATCGCTTTTCTGGTCTACCTGCATACAAATGAGTCACAAAGAGATACAGAATTATAGGATATGGAAGCAGGCATGGGCAACTCACAAATCAATCGCCCCCAGGTGTCCACTCACCTAAATACTTCACATCAATTCATTAGATAGCACTACCACAAAGGACATCAGACAAAGCCGTAAATATGTCGGGCCAACTCATGAACGATATGCAAAATCTGATATGAACAGTTCTTGTTTAACAGTCTAAATGTGGCATATAGGAGGAAGGAGGTGAAATTGAATTCTTCGTTTAAACCGCGTGGAGAGATAGAATTGAATGTATACATCCACATGGCTTCGTTTTGGAGTAATTTGTTGTCATAGTCATTTAATGGTGTTGTTTTATAAAGTGTTTCGTAACTGGCGAGGTGATATCTTGACGTCTAATAGTGGATGTATGTTCTCCAAGAGGTACTTTCAAGACGCGGGATGTTTTTCCAATATAAATCTAATTGCAAGAACACTAAGATATACATCACGTCTTTAGTCGTGCAAGTTAAACGTGACTTTATTTAATAGGTCCTAGAAGTCTGAGGGCATACAAAGTTGGAACATTTCCTTATGTTGCTACAAGAGGTACATGGGAAGATCTACAGGGGGAAGCATCCTTTTATGAATGCCTCTTTTCTCTCTCTGACCACATCTGTTTTTAACCAATACGTTTGATAGATTTCTTGGTCGTTTATAGGCGAGGTAGATTCTAAAAAGCAGAATTTAAAGAGGAGTCTGATGATAATGTACCAGTGTTAATTGACAATAGACCTTATGCCATTACGGCTATCATTGAAAGTAAGTATATAGTTTACAGGAAACAGTTTCATCTTTTTGTGGGGATTTATTAAGTAACTGGCTTCTGTTCAAGCTTTGAACTTGTTTTGGAGCTTTATCAAGCCAGGAATCGGGTATCCCCTCAAGCGGAAACGCTCAAGAAGAGAATTTGATTGTCTATCATATTCTTCGTTTGTGTCACAGATGCGACGCAGTCTATGAAGTTGGCTTACTGGTAAACCTCTTTTTAGGGGGAAAGGGTGATAACTATCAACTGTCGATATAGTATTTTCTGTAAACTGTAGTACTTAAGAAATTGTCCCTTCTTTGTATCAAGTACATCTAAGAAATGTATAGAGTTAATGTTATTTTCCATAGTGAATGAGATTGATTGTACTCCAGAGTTAATGTAGTTAAGAAATGTAATTTAATTTCGTAACCCGACCAGATCATAAAGCAATCGTCTATATATCTGGTCCAATATTTAACACGATCTTTGTAAGGATTATTTTCATCAATAAAATCCAATTAGAATTACCCCACAAATGGATTTGCATAGTTAATGGCCCTAATGGAGTTCCCATTGCTGTTCCAAAAGTCTGTAGATAGTCATATTTATCAAATGTTGTTTTTTTAGGTTTTCTTTGCACTAGTTGTTGCAAGCTCAATGATGTAATTTTGTCGGCACCTCGCTTAAGCGAGAGGAAGAATTTGAGGGCCTCCATACCGCCGTCATTTGGAATATTGGTATGTAGAAATGAGACATTAAAAGTGACTAACCAGTCTCCTTCAATAATAACTGGTATACTTTGTAGTTTCATTAGAACAAATGCGGTTTTGAATGAAAGAAAATTGGACTCACACACCGGAGAAGGATGTAAAGCCGAAACATCTGTGTACGCCAACCCTTGATGCAGTAAATATGGAATATTGAAGTAAGCTTTATGCGACATATTTTGTGAGTGCGAACCCATTACACGTCTTTGTTTGTCTACATATAGTAACACAGAGGGGCGCTGATTCAGACACTTGCAGATCGAAGGAAAGTTGGCGAGTGCACTGTTCGGATGCTAGAATTATTTTGGACGCACGCCATCTTTCTGTTGGCGCGCGTCTCGGTTAAATAAATGATCAATATTCTATCTTTTATTTGGACGGCAAGGAGGTACGGTAAGGCGGACCAGGTCCCCTAAGACCCGCCCATAACGCCGTCCCTGTTCAAATCCAGGTTTATTGTTCGCGTACACAGATTTGCAGATGCTATCGCATGGTCCTGCGAAGTAGTATGGTATTTGCTAGGCCTCGATTCAATCCGGATCGCGGATTATAGTGCAATTGACATTTACAGGTAATTTCCGATTGAGCATATGCAGCGTTTACCGTGAGTGAGTTCTCTGTAAAGAAAAAAACATTGCCTTTAATGTTGTAGTGTAGTATTAAGTAGTATAGTCATAGTATAGCTGTACAATAGCAGTAATGTTCTAGACACCAGAAATAGTAGTATTAGTGGTAGTATTAGTTTAGTACCAGGGGGTTGATGGTGTGTGGGCTATAGTACTGTAAAGTAGTAATAGTAGTACAGTATAGTGGTAATATAGTAGAGCAGTAGTATTATTATAGTATTAGTATACAGAAGGTTGATGTGGTGTCATTTGCTCGTCAGATAAAGGTATCGGAGGCGGGGGCAAGGGTGCCGGAGCTTCCAACAACAGAGGGGGGAATGGGGGTAAGAACCCTGCCTGACCTACCCTAACCAACATGGTCTACCTGACCAAACTAAACCCTACTGTGCCTGTCCTGCCTCTGTCTACTGGGCTGGGTACTAGCTTTTTGGATAATACCTTCTTGGATAATACCTAGTTCAATTTAACCTCATTCCTCTCTTTATTATCGACTATATCTGTCCTGTCTTTGTCACTCTCTCTATCTCGTATGCCTGTCTCTCTCTCTTTATCTCTCCCTGTCTCTCTCTCTTACTTTCTGCCTCTCCATCTCCATTTATCCATCTCTCTATCCCCCCGATTTCTCTCTCACACCATTAACAAGGCCTACTGGGGAGTTATCGACTGGGCACACACTGAGCGTGTGTACTGCGTTTGGATGGGTACTGTGTTTGGATGTATTTAACACATACTCTACTAAAAGCTTCCTCTTGGCAAGTTTGTACTGTGGGTGTACTGCGCAAGAAAGCAGGACTGATGGTCTATATCCAAAACCCACATCCTCAAAAAGGCACCACTTCCGATTTCCTGCCAATGTGGTCATAATATCTGGCAACTTGCATGGGGATGGTGGCTGTAGTTTCACTCTGGCTGGGTCTTGTCAAAGGCTAATCTTCTCTTTTTCCTCCCCGGGTGAAATCTGGCAACCAGCACTGTGATTGACTCCTCGTCTGCTGAACTTTGTCCTCTCTCTCGTGACCTTCCTTTGGAGACATTGGCGTTGTTTGTATGGGGACCGTCCCTGGCTTGGAGCCTGGTGTGTCAGGTTAGGGTTGCCAGTTAATGTAATCCTATATCCCGCATTTTAGGTGGCTCCTTCTCGGACGATGATCTGTTTGACGTTGGAAAAGACAACACCTATAACCCCGACAAAGGGAAAGGTAATGATCTCAGATATGGGAAATGATGAGCTAATTTTTTTTTTAAAGAGCTTAAGGACAGACTTCTGTGTTCAGACTTGCTTGTATTTCTTATGATGGATTATTGAAGATACAAAAAAGATATATTTACATCTGGGTTGTTAAGATTCTCTTGTCAGGACACACGATGTAAATACTGCATATTTATTGGCTTTGGTTGCACGCTAATAATAAATAACGCGATAGACTACCTCGCAGTACATCTTTCAAATTTGTCCATGTAGGTGGACGCAATGGTGGCCCATCCACTGCTGATGACAACAACTATGGTATGATGACAACAACAACAATATTTCTATGGAAAAAAAAGAAAGATTTACATGGCCGTGGTCTTATATTGATGGTTGATTATGGATGATACCTCTCTGTGTTCTCCCTTCGTTCCAGACACCATGGCGGAGACCGGAACCATCGCGGGGATCGTCAGTGCCGTTGGCGTGGCGCTGGTTGGCGCGGTTACAAGCTACATCTCCTACCAGAAGAAGAAGTTCTGCTTCAGCATACAACGTACGTGACCAGCTGGGATAATTGTCCTCTATAATCTATAATCTAGAGATAATAATACATGAATCTTTATTATGAATGAATTATAATCATCTAGAATTCATTATAATAATTATAATAAATCTAGACGTGAGATGATCTCAGACTGTTGTCTCCTCCCATCACAGAGAGCCTGAATGCAGACCTGGTGAAGACTGATAACCCGGACGCTGTGGTGGCCACAGAACCACAAGGTAACCACCCATAGAGAGCTAGAGCTCTATTCAATCAGATCCGCTTTAGCCCACATTTGCATAGCAGTTGTTTTTGCGGTGTCAGAGGTGGAACTGCGTTAGAGCTGACAAATCCACGAGCAGCTCCTCTGGCATTATACCTAAAGCGGACATTGCCATTGGCTGCACGGAGTGGCATTACGAGAAATCCCATGCATCCTTGATTACAAGTTCGAACTCTGGAATGTGAGATGTAATCGACACCTTGATTAGGCTGATAGAAATCCTCATTATTTTGTGGAATGATTTTCAATTTGAGCGCCATTATTTCTATGTACTACTTTCTCGTTCTTAACTTCTAACGCAAGTGGGACGGGCAGTGCTTCATTCGTAAATCGGGAGGTGCCGGATCAAAAAGTGAGCGCGAGAGGGGGGTGACCTGGGGAGCTCTGAGGTACCGGAACACATGAGGGCAAAAAAATCACCTTTATAATAAAGCATTTCATGCATATCATCACATTTGCGTAGTGACACAAAGCAGTAGAGTAGAGGCACTTACAGAAGTTGCACACATGGGGAGCAATGTAGTAGCCTAGGGTCCGGGAAAAATGGGGTCCGGGGAAAAATGGGGTCTTTTATAAACTTATTTCATGCAATTCTACATCATTTTACATGACTGGAGACTTTGGCAGAATCTTTTTTAATACCCCACAAATGATGGAAATGACAGGCTACTTTGACGCTGACGAACTGAGATCAATAAAAACGACCTTAAATCCATCAACAGCATAGGCCTACGTGTGTGGAGACACATATTGTAGGCTACAATATGAGGATGAAATTATAGTCCTAAAAATGCTATTCAGTTTCACTGACTCACCCAATGATGCATTGCTCACTCGCTGGTGAGTATTGATAGTTTTGTGGTGTTGTTGGTTGACACGAGAGTGAAATATGAAACCGTATTCTCTCCAGTTAAAAGGGTCTGTCAGGGAGATGGGGAGGGAAGGAGAGGGAGGAAGTGGGAGGGAGATGGAGGGGGAGGAACTGGTGTTTTTTTTTTTGGTAACTCAATACTCTGGGGTGTCTCCAATCTGGTGAGAGAAGGAGACAAAAGAAAAGTGAGGGAATGGTTTTCGTTTTCGGAACTTATACCATATATGACCAACACCTTTCTTATGATGGAATCCATGAGAAGAAGTGATCTTTGTGTTTGGACAATCTGCAGCCTATTTTACTTAACTTCAAATGAAGTAGATTAGAGTAGATAAAATGACCTCCAATTGAAAATGGTCATAGGGCTGGTTCTGGTTGTAAAAGGTTTATGAAGGCATTATTATTAAGCTTTAGAAGTTTCAGTTTGTGGGGCCTACCATTTGGCGCAGCGGTCTAAGGCACTGCCTCGCAGTGTTGTGGCATCACTACAGCCTGGGGTAGGATCCCCGTGACCGGGAGTCTCATAGGGCGATGTCTGGGTTAGGGGAGGGTTTGGCCGGGGGGGCTTTACTTGGCTCATCGCACTCTAGCCACTCCTTGTGGCCGGCCGGGCGCCTGCAAGTTCAATAGTGTTTCCTCCGACATGTTGGTGCAGCTGGCTTCTGGGTCAAGCGAGCGGTTGTCATCAGTGAAGAGGCGACTCCGGGATGCTGGCCTTCTAGTCAGAGTTGCAAATAACAAGCCATATCTCAGACTGGCCAATAAAAATAAAAGATTAAGATGGGCAAAAGAAGACAGACACAGAACAGAGGAACTCTGCCTAGAAGGCCAGCATCCCGGAGTCGCCTGTTAACGTTGAGACTGGTGTTTTGCGGGTACTATTTAAGGAAGCTGCCAGTTGAGGACTTGTGAGGCGTCTGTTTCTCAATCTAGACACTCTAATGTACTTGGCCACCCACTCCTTTTTCCGTTCTGGTTAGAGCCAGTTTGTGCTGTTCTGTGAAGGGAATAGTACACAGCGTTGTACGAGATCTTCAGTTTCTTGGCATTTTCTCGCATGGAATAGCCTTAATTTCTCAGAACAAGAATAGATGGACGAGTTTCAGAAGAAAGTTCTTTGTTTCTGGCCATTTTGAGCCTGTAATCAAACCCACAAATGCTGATGCTCCAGATACTCAACTAGTCTAAAGAAGGCCAGTTTTATTGCTTCTTTAATAAGCACCACAGTTTTCAGCTGTGCTAACATAATTGCAAAAGGGTTTTCTAATGATCAATTAGCCTTTTAAAATGATAAGCTTGGATTAGCTAACACAACGTGCCATTGGAACACAGACGTGATGGTTGCTGATAATGGGCCTCTGTACGCCTATGTAGATATTCCATATAAAATCTGCCGGTTTCAGCTACAATAGTTATTTACGACATTAACAATATCTACACTGTATTTTTGATCAATTTGATGTTATTTTAATGGACAAAAAAAATGTGCTTTTCTTTCAAAAACAAGTATATTTCTAAATGACCCCAAACTTTTGAATGGTAGTGTACATATATAAAAAAAAAACAAGTTGCAGTTTGTGATCAGGTTTATAACCATCAGTTTCATGTCTCCTCTCTTTCACCAACAGTTCAACAGACTCTTCTGGAGCCCCCCAATGCTGAGCCCCCTAGTGAGGAGAACGCTGTCTAACACCCCCCCCCCAGTTCTGCCTCGTCCCCCAACCTACAGACACGCACAAACAAAGAGGGCATGACAACACACACTTACCCGCTCCCACCTTATGGAATATCTCTCTCCACCTGACACACACACACACCAACACACACACACACCACTTTTGAATGATAGTCCCCCCCCCTTATACCTGGCTATACAGAGATCGGCAAACTCTGTAATGTAACGTTCCATTGGCGGCCATGTTGACACCGCCAACTTGCATGACATTCTAATGTCAGAATGTCATTGTGACATAACTTGGTGCCAACATGGAGGGCAGTTTGCCGACCTCTGTAGACCTACCCCTGCCAAACTATGTGTAAATATCATTTTAATTTATTTTAACTGTTTTGAATACCACTAATATGCCTGTTTCCTATATGATTATGTAGGAGATGTTAACCTGATCCCGGATCAGTTTGAGTTTGACAATGATAGTCAGAGGACTTGCTAAACTAAAACACATACAGATCTCGGACCAGGCTTCCATCTCGGTATTTCCTGAAGAGATAGTATAGGACATAGTATAGCCCACATACTTGTCCCGTAACTCTGTTTATCCAATCAAAAAGCGTATCTAATCGACACAAGCCCTATGATCGGTGTGGATTTGTTTGCTTTGGCATATAAAAAAGGAAGTGATTTGAACTGTTCAACTGTTGATGCTAGAAATCAAACGTCGATTGATATCCGACCTGCACTTTCTATCTGTTGGATTGCCTTCAATATTAGTTGAATTGGTTGAATTCAATTGGTTGTACGTATATCCCCCGTGTGATTTTGTACCATTTCTACCTTCATTGTATATACTGGTCTTGTCCGAAAGACACAAAGCGTTTTTGCAGTGGTTACTTACACAGGTTCATGTCTAAAAGCTGCATTTTTATAACCTCGATGCCAGCCTGTTTGTGCTTTTTTTAGGCACGTCCTTGTCACTTATTGTAATGCTAGCATTTTTATAGTGTTGATTTGAGGATGGGAAAAAAAACGAAGCAATTTGAAAAACGTATTTGTTACCTACTAACCCCCAGAGCTGCTGCTTTATTGTCCATCATATAATTTGCGCTTTTTAAAGACACTGAAGAGAAAATAGTCTCTTTTCCAATATCCTTAATGGCATACTACTTAGAGAACGAACCAGTAGGGTATGAACCAGTGTATTGGGTCCTAGCGTTCTAAGTAGTATTCCAGTATGGACATCGGAGGGTACACAAAGGCTCTGTTCCAATATACACACTAGCACACTACTTAAGCTGCGTTTATACTGTCAGTCCAATTCTGATATTTTGCCCAATTATTGACAAAATATCTGATCTGATTAGTCAAAATACCAATTAGTGGCAAAAGATCAGAATTGGGATGCCTGTGTAAATGTAGCCTTAGGGAACGAGCCAGTGTATGAGGTCCTAGCATTCAAAGTAGGACGCTAGTATGGATATTGTAGCGTAGCCTTTAAGTCTACTTGTGTGGAAACGTGTTTGTGATGAAGATAATAATACTACTCTTTGAACGTTGTATATCTATTTTGTCTTGTTGAGATAATGCCAGTGCTAGAGAAAGTTAAGTCAATGTGAAATCGAAGCCTAGTTGAACTTTAAAACCTCTTGATATTGAAGTAACATAATGGTTGCGTTCCAGGCCAACTACATTGTAGATGTTGCAGATATTCCAGGGCATCAACCAATAGTTGCGTGCCACATCATCAACTTGGCGGTCAGGCATAAGGTTGCTATATCATAATGTGGTTAGCTGGTGTGTTAAAGTCTTATCCAAGCATTGTGAGATCTGGAAGGCGTCTGCAATGTAGACAGTCTGTAACGCGTCCAGTGGTAATATAGAAAATGGAAGTTTGTTTTTGTAACAAAGTCATTTATGGCTATGTATAGACTTCTGAAGTCCTTCAGATTTAGCTCTTTGCTAATATGAAAGCATAGTTAGTTAGTCTTAGGTTCTTTGGGTAGTCTTCATACTAGGTGTTGCTGTGCTGCAGTCAGTTGCTTGTTAGGATGATTGGGGTCAATTCCATCTCAAACCAGCCAATTCAGGAAGTGATTTCAAATTTCATTTCAAGAATTGAGAAAATGCACAAGAATTTATAAAAATCCTTAACTGAAAAACAATGGCACATTTCAGTTCATGAATTGGGATTTGAAATCACTCCCTTGAATTTACTTAATTGAAATGGAATTGGCCCCAATCCTGGTTAGGAGACTAGTAGTGAAAGTGAAGCTTGTAAATTGCGGTGTTTCTGTGTTTTTACTAGTACTTGTTGTATGAGCATATTCCTTGATATTACGGTGTGACCTGATGATCTATACACTCGTTCCTAAGTGTGTTTTTGCGAGAAAATAATTGCGTCTCTGCACCCCCACTCTTTCTACACTAAACCCCTAGAGTGGGTTTTGTCTTAACTTCTTAGGTCAACTTATTTAACATTTCTTTTAGATATAGAAGAACGTTTGTTTCCAAGTGACTTTTATTCCGGAAATGAAAACCTTTTTACCGCGAATCCAAAATGGCCCCCTATTCCCTTTGTAGTGCACTTACTATATAGGGAAGAGGATGTGATTTGGGATGTAGTCCTACTGTGTGCTGCACCCTGTTCTGTTTGGCTCCCTTGTTGCCTTGGAAACGCAGCTCTAGAACCACTCCTTCTGTGATGTTCCAGTATTCTCCCTACCTGTAGTAACTCACTGTCCCTAACAACTGCACCAGGATCAGTTGTATCATCTGACTTATACTGGGTAAGTTAAAGATGAGTTCGGAGGAACTGTTGTAAAACCGTGTAAAAATACAGACAGAATATCCCGAAGACACATTTCAGTTCAAGGCATTCAGTTGTACAACTGACTAGGCATCCCCCCTTTCCCTTCCTTTAACATGGACCGTAGTGTTGCGGAATACAACACAGGACAATAGAACTATTATAAAATACAATAGCGTATTTTGTTTTGTCGACATTTGAAAAGTTTACCGACAAAGTTTCCATCACAGACATTTTTTATTTGATGTACTTTATGCGCATAAAAAGGTTGGATGGAAACCTGGTTATTGTGATTGGTTTCAATTAAAATAGTCAAAAGGAAACTAAATTAGCAATTTCTCAAGCAAGAATCTTGGTAGGACTGTCAGGGAGTGGTCTGAGTGGGGATGTCTGATGTCACCAGGCAGGCCAAAACTCCAACCCACCAAAACAGGCCGAAATTTCAGCAGGCCTTTTCAAACACTAAAAGGACATTATCATAATTTTCACAATTTCACAGTATTATTCTAACCTTACAGTGGAAATATATATAAAACAAAAATCAGGTTTTTGACAGCACTGGGCCTTTAACTAAGGGACAGTGAGTAACTGGAGAACCGTAGTTAACACTTCCCTCTTCTGTCACCCAGATTCAGGTGTGCATTGCTAACCTCTCTCCTATGACACTGCTGTAGTAGTTATGGTGCTTCTCTATGCCTTATAACCTGCTAGCTCGTGCTGGGTCCTACACTACTAACCACATAGACTAGAATCAATAGAATGAACAACGTTGTCTCCGAGCATTTGGTATGGTTCTGTATGTAAACCCAAGACACTCCATTTAATATGATATGTTACGTTTCATATGGTATGTATTCATTTGTGGATGTCCTTCATCCATTTCATGATATGTTACAAATTGCAATTCGTACAATATATTACGTAGTTGCAAATTAGCTAAAAAGTAGTAAAAAGTTGCTAATTAGCTAAAATGCTAAAGTTGCCCGTGACGAGAATTGAACACAACCTTTGGGTTGCTAGATTTTTACATTATACCAAATGTAACATCATACTAAATTCAGTGTTATGGATTTGCATTTACTATGTTACGTCTAGTCTATGAGACCAGTCTGGAATGGAACATTCAATGGCAAGAATGGATAGAATTTTCTCAGTGTTCCACACATGCAACAATGGTGTGGGAACTAGAGATGATATTTCTATGGGAACTACCAATTGAATTCCAGTGTTCTAAGGGCATGTGTCCATTCTATGCATTCTATTTCTATGGCTAAACCCCCCGCCCCCCCCACCTCAGTGACTGAGATCTGTGCTTACACACAAAAAAACAACAACAACGAATGTTAAACGAATGTAATCTTTCTCTTAACTCAGATGCGACAGCGCCTACCGCGGTGCTTTTCGCTCGTAGCAAAGATGTTAAAAAACCCACCAAAGATGTAGCATTGATGGATTTGACCATCGGAAGATTTTCAGATATCAGATCTTAGTGTTGTGCTTTGGGTTGAATGTTTCACTTTATAACTGCCACTAAATAGTAGAGGAAGGCATCCCCTTTCTTTTACTATTGCATGTGAGGTAGTTTTGGGCACAACCAAAAAGAAAACACACATGTGAAGACATTCGATTCTGGACCAATTGAATGTTCAGGAGTGTCTTCCACATGATAACATCACATAGCTACATAAAAATCCCCCAAATAAAATGACATAGAAATTCCTCACAAATATTCACTTTTTAAACGTGGATTGAGACTGTTAGGGCGAAGAATCCCACCATCCCGTCATAGACTTGTTATAGGCTTGGTAGATATAAGATAATTTGATTTGAAGAGCACAGAGTTGTGTGTGTCAGAATTGCCTATGAGATGATTATCTTGTGGTACTATGGTTTCCTCTCGTGGTATGGTGTACCCTTGTGGTACTATGCTATACTATGGTGTGCTATGTTTTTGAATGATATTATTGTCCCTCTTGGGTGCAGTATGGATAATTTGCCTGATTTGGAAATTAGATCATGTCAAGTTTTCAAAGACGCAAGGAAACGTATATACAGTAGTATACGAGTCAATGGCCTAGGAGACGCTGCCCAGTAGTTTGCAGTCCTATGGCTTCGACGTTTCCCTTGGTTTCTATGGTTTACGATAACTGGGAACTAAAGGTAACCGACATAGCAGCAGTTGGATTGCCTTAAATCTAGGGGCTCCTCTGCTACACATACGGCCGTATGGGCTATAACGGAACTGTACAGAAATACAATGCATGTTTTGGGATATGGTAGCAGTAGTCTTTGGAAGTTTTCCTCATTGGGTTTGCATTGAGAACGCCTGGGCGCCAGTATGTTTCCGCTCTCTCGACAACTCCTTGACGCATGACAGCAAAGGAGCTGGCAAGAGCACAAACAGCTCTGGGACCAGGCTAGCATTGGTAGGCTTGTGTCTGATGATAATGTATTTGGATCAGGAGTAGTAGTTGGTGGTTGAATGTGAAGGTATGTATGAACTGGCAGTGAAGTCTAGGATGAGAACAATAAGGATTGGACCAGCATGTCGTCATAATAGAAACCTGGAAGTGCGCAAGAGTTCCATTCACTGGTGGCTCTGTTTAAATGTAGTGCACTAATATCTAGGAAATAGGGTGTTCTTGGAGACACAGTTCAATTTGGTTCCAGTGCAGATGTACTTCATTAAGAATGATCTATTACACCACTGTCTCACTCTTCTTTATCTCATTCTAGAGCGACGTCATCCAGTCGTTGCACTAGCTGTCACTCCAGCCCCACTGACCAGTTAGAAGTAAGAACGCAGGGCTCTTATGACATCGCAATGTAAACAATGTATTCCGACTGTAGCATTCACTTCAGATACATACTAACAATATGGCCTTCTGCATGCACAGAATCCACGCCTGATTCACTAGTGCCTGTCAACTGAACTGAACTGCACACACACAATTTACGCACGCACGCACATATGTATGCGCAATCACACACACAAAACACACATTTGACATGTATGCGCACACACACACACACACACAGTCTTTGAAGGCCACTGGTTTTCTAACTAACAATGAGCATCTGAATGTTGGACAATCTTGGATAAATCTTATACTAACAACAGAAATGTGATGATTCCTACTGAGGCTTTCTATACTGCTGCAGTTCTATACTATATCTCACTGCTGTCTCTCACTCTCACTGGCAATACATTATGGAACAACATTCATCAATCAATGAAACCCAATAAAATCATTTGAAAATAAATAAAAACCCCAAGACTCTGGACTCTGCTTTCATTTTTTATATCTGTGGAATGTCTGAAGGTTTTTATTGACAATGGCTCAAACACTGGACTGGGTGCAAGTCTGTTTCCGTTCTTGCCAACTCCATTGCTGTCGTTGTCAAGACAAACAGTTTGGTGTAACAGGGAGTAGGCATGATAACACAAACAGACAGGCACTCGGGCTAGTTCATATGCAGATATGACATGTTTCATATCTTGGGATTCATTTAGAGTATTCACAGAAGCACCAAAGGATAATACCGAATGCTTGACATGTTAGATGACTGAAAAATAAACACATGGTAAAAAAAATCTGTGAGCAGCAATGATCGGGGTTCACAGGATGACAGGAAAGACACAAGATCAGTTGGATAACAAAGCAATCACTCCATCATGTAGGACAGGGTTCCCCATCTGGTGGCCTGCAGGCTAAATTTGATCCGTAGGTGATTTTATGTGGTCCCCCCAAGTTTTCTGAGAAAAATGTTTTATTTAATTTGTATTGTTGGACATAAAATAAACACCAAATCAGCTCCAAGTGATTTTAATTATGGAAGCATAATTATAATTATTCCCAAGCATAACATGTGATCGTATACAATTGTAAGCTAAGTTTGAAATTATGTTTTAGTCAAGTATTATATTTGTTTGGCCTTCTTGCGGGCAATTTACAAAGTATCTGTGACCATCTGCTCAAGAAAAAAATCAGACCGCAGCTGAATCTAGTTGATGATCCCTGATTTACTTTATGTTCAATCAGTGAAAGCATTACCATGTTTATCTCTCAATACCACAAGGATGATGCAAGTGAAGTTTAGTCTAGTACTGTAGGTTGGTTATCTTTGAATGCAACAGGTAATCCTTCAAAACATTTGACTTAAAAGTAAAATAAACTAAATAATTTATACACAGTGGGGTTTGAAATGATTGACACCCTCAATAAGGATGAGCAATAATGAATTCTAAAGATGCTTATCAATAAAGTAGTCAAAGGTTTAGCATTTGATCCCATATTCCTAGGAGGCAATGGCTACATCTAGCTTGTGAGTTCATTTTGGTTGTGTTTCAGATGATTTTGTGCCCAATAGAAATGTATGGTAAATAATTAAGTGTAATTTAATTCACTTTTATTATAAATAAGAATAGAAAATATTTCTAATCCAAATTAATGTGGATGCTACCATGATTACGGATAATCCTGAATGAATAAAAAAATGATGATGAGTGAGAAAGAGGGTTAAAGGTCATACCCCCTCACAGCTGGACGTGACCGGGAGACCCATGAGGCGTCGCACAATATGCCCAGCTAAATCCGGGTTAGGGGAGGGTTTGGCTATGTTCCACCCACGTAATATGGCAACAATATGCAATATTTCACATTGTTTGTCTGCATAATTTAAATCTAACACATTTTTATGAGGCAAAGTCCGCCTGACCAATAGTTATTGCTCTAGTATCCAATGGTGCCACTGACATCTATAGTCCCACCAACTGGTCTGGTGCAGCCAACTAAGGTCCAGGCTGTATCACACCTGGCCGTGATATCACAACCCGCAGCGTCGTCCAGGTTTAGCTGGTGTAGGCCATCATTGTAAATAAGACTTCGCTCTTAATGACTTGCCTATTTAGATAAATGTTCAATAAAAATATATATTTTTTAAAGGTAGCAGTGAATTAATATTCACATAGCTTCTAAGGCCCATATACATATGGTTTAAATACCAAATTCCATGGCCCCATGTCCATCGGTTCATTTCTTATAGCCCTGGTGTGGGCGAAGCCAACTCCGGTGACTGGCATACGCCCCCAAAAGACATTCGCTTGAAAAACGAGTGAAGCTACAATATTACTGTTTGTCCCTCTTCAGACGCCATAGCAACAACATAGCCAGTATACACTTCCTCAAAAAAGTCTGAATTAATCTAAGATAAATCAAGAATTCTGTAATTAATGTTGACATTTTTGGTCTTAGTCGTGCAATTGTACATCTAACTAGGATGTTTGGTGCAGTATTTATCAAGTGATTTTTTTTCTCATGAAAACTAGTTGTCTCTCGTTGAATAAAAAACACTTCATTGAAGAATCCCATCCATAGTTCCCACTCCTACTACGAGTAGTACTGTTGACCATCAATGGGCGTAGACTTCGGCTACCAGACTGACTTGCCTCAAGAAACATTTTGATGTGTGCGAACAGCCGGCAAAAAAAGAAAAAAAACATCAAAATGTTGTCATAATATTTGCACAAACGGTTTTGACTGGGAAGCATGCGACAGGCTTTATGGTTCATGAGAAGATGATTTTTCAAGTATCTTTCGCATTAGCATAACGTGCTAACGTGCGTCTATATGTAGTGTGGCCATAACTGAATACGGCAACTATTTTTAGTGAAAACCATTTAGACTGATGTAACGATGTAAATACAACATCTTGAGTGAATCCGCCGTTACGGTTCATGAGAATATGATTGCAGATGATTCTGAGCATTAGTGTTACATCTGCAAAGAATCTTGCCACCAACAAAATGTTGAATATTTGGGGCATAAAATAATCGAATCATAATAAAAAGTACATTTGAATCAGCCTGAGGCTGATGCCACGCAGGTGTTTGTCCACATGCATATACACACTCTCATTCAAATAAACACATACAAGAACACACACAAACATATACAGTTGGCATTGCTGTTATGATTTTAGTTGTCCTTGATGTCCTTTGTTTTAAATGTATTATTTGGTTTTATTATATTTTTTTGCGTTGTTTGCTTCTGTCGTTTCCTTTTTTTCTCTTTAGTTCATTCTCTTGGTTATTGGGGGATTCTTGGAGGTGGGGAATGGAATTAATTGTAGTTCTTGGGAGGGGTCTCGAATGGTTGAGGGACAGCTATTGGGTAACTGTGGGGGAGGAATCTTGGAGGGTTCTGGTTCACGTTTTTTGGCCTGGCGGTAGATCGGCCAACGTGCCCTTGAGCAGGGCATTGACCCTGGATGCTTCTGTGTGTCGCTCTGAATGGGAGTCTGTTGGATGACTGGTATGATGTAGTTGTTGGATGACTGGTATGATGTAGTTGTTGGAGGACTGGTATGATGTAGTTGTTGGATGACTGGTATGATGTAGTTGTTGGATGACTGGTATGATGTAGTTGTTGGATGACTGGTATGATGTAGTTGTTGGGTGACTGGTATGATGTAGTTGAGCGGCTTCACTGCAAGTATATTGTATGTTTCGAATATTCAATAAATATTTGCTATTAATAGTTTCCTTGTTTAAAAAAATATAAATACCAAATTAAGATATGTATACCAAAATAGTGACAAGTTTCAAGTTGAATGTACACATAAAATCAGATTTTTGATTTGTCAATAACTCAGCCATCTTTTGACCAATTCCTTAGCTTTTCTCAAACTATGGGCTTACATTCAATTTGGTCTCATATACCAATTTGGTGTCATTTAGTCATATAGTTCAGGAGAAGATTTGATTTTGAGTATTTTTAGCATATTACAATATGTGCTAATACTATTTCTCAAACTCCTTAGGCACTATTGTGATGAGTCCAAATACCAAATTGAGTTTCTGACTTTTAGTCCATGAGAAGATTTATGATTATTTGATGCATTACCATTATATAGTTAAACATTTAAATTGTTAAGTTTCCTTTTTAAAATGTCAATGCCAAACGTAACATTTCCATTTGATTCCAGGCCATTGTGGAGTGGATTTACAAAGGATATAAATAGACAGGTCAAATCAAATTTCCTGATTTATCAATAACTCAGCCATCTCTTAACCAATCAGGGGTATCAAACAGAGGGCCGAGTGTCTGCAGGTTTTTCCTTTCAATTAAGACCACCAGGTTCCTTAATAAAGGGAAAGAGGGATGCCGAGTCAGTTGTCCAACAATGTATTCAACTGAAATGTGTCTTCCGCATTTAACCCAACCCATCTGAATCAGAGGTGCGGTGGGGCTGCCTTACTTACGTCTTCGGCGCCTGGGTTAACTGCCTTTGCTCACCAGCAGAACGACAGTTTTTTACCTTGTGAGCTCGGGATTCGATCCAGCAACCTTTCAATTACTGGCCCCACGCTCTAACCATTAGAGCCCCCTTAATTAGTGACCTTAATTCATCAATCAAGTACAAGGGTGGAGCGAAAACCTGCCGACACTCAGCCCTCCGTGGAATGAGTTTGACGCAATGTACTTTAGCGTTTCTCAAGCGAAGTTAAAAGATGGGCCTACATACCGAATTTGGTGTTATTTGTACATTTTCAAGATGACGGAAAATCAATCCGGACCTTATGGGTCCTTGAAGCAAATTTGTTCACCTATGTACAATGTTTCAAGTCTCTAGGTCAAACGGGGCGATGGATATGAGGGGGTAAGTGAGACTGCTTGTAACAGCGCCACCTATAGGCCAGTTGGTGACATGTTTTATTTATTTATCAAGTTACTCATGGCCTCTAGGTTTTGTGTGCCAAATTTGAAAATTTGTTACCAATCTATTCTTGAGTTATTTGACCATGTCAACCCCAAAAAATAACTAAGAAAAACAATAGGTTACAATAATTGGAAAATAATCACATTTACCACAGAAAAGTTCAATGAAGTTGCAGCACAGTAATGATAACATAAACTTGACACAAGAAACAGTGGTTATAACCATCAAATGACACAGGAAACAGTGGTTATAACCATCACATGACACAGGAAACAGCTACAACCACCATAATACAGTAGGAACCATACACAATATCGAAGACATTAAGGTTAGTTAGACTTAAATGATATTGATCTAATCCTCAAGGAAAAGGATATGGGTATCACAGGATGTCAGTATTGCTGCAGTGTGTCTTCAAAGCCACAAAGGGGATATGAGCTCAGACCACATTACCATTGATTAACGTCGGCAGAGGGCAAGGAGAGCATCTCGGTGCAAATGGTAACCTAAAATAAGGATTTGGCGTCACCACAATGAAAGAAAAGTCACAAAGGAATACCAAAGATAACAAGAATACAAGATATAATGCAGATCATATGGATATCACCATTGCATAGAAATGAAACACACATTGAATAGGAAAAAAATGACGTTAAAAAAACACACACGTGCACAGAGACTTTCAATGGAACGTGTTGATAGGAACACGACATACACAAAAAGGTAAACCTCCAGTCAGGGCACATTAAATGGACGGACAGGAAGAGGGGGGGGGGGACATTATATTACAGAGGAATAGTTATGGCACAGCTGGATCAGGTTAAGTTAGTACAGAGAGATAGAGATCTTATTCAGTCTACACTCCAAATGGCACCCTATTCCCGACATAGTGCACTACTTTTGACCGGGACCTATAGGGAATAGGCTGCCATTGAGTTGATAATACATGCTTACTGGAATGTGGCAGTTAAGAAGTGCTGATTGATAGTTTAGAAATATGAATTCAATTCAATTAGAAATTGTTGTCATTCTTAAAGAGTATACTTTTGGTAGGTATAAATATATTAGTTACATCTATTTATATTTACACTTTCAACGTTCGACAAAATATTATGGTGCATTTCTCTCAATACTGTAATATTTCTTTCAACAATTACATTACCCTATATCTTTTCTCTTATTTGAATACAACCAAGAACAAAACTTTGTTACAAGTGTGTACTTATTTTCTCTATGATAAAAACACTTGTGGAAAAATAGGGGAATACAAAGACAAATGTATTGGTAGGGGTATGTGTGTGTATTCAGACGGTGGTGTGTAGGGGCGTTCCCCCGCTGTGTGAGGGTGATGATGTGTGTTCTGATGAAGAGGAAAGAGAGCCGTGTGATGAAGATGCTTCTCTCTGTAACTCTTCAACCTTCCTCTGTAACTCAGCTTTCAGGAACAACAACTCCTTCAGGTTCTGGTGCACTGGCATCTGATGGGGAGAGAGACATGGTTAGTACGATATACACAAACAGGTTCTGGTGCACTGGCATCTGATGGGGAGAGAGACATGGTTAGTAGATATACACAAACAGGTTCTGGTGCACTGGCATCTGATGGGGAGAGAGACATGGTTAGTACGATATACACAAACATACAACGCGTTTGGAAAGTATTCAGACCCCTTCGCTTTTTCCACATTTTGTTACGTTACAGCCTTATTCTAAAATATATATATTTTTCAAATCTAGTTTTTCTAAATAGAATATAGTACAATTAGTACACAGTAAGCAGTTTATGTAAGTAGTAGGCAAGGCAGATTTCAGACCCCCCCACACACACTTTTCCTCCCTCCCTCCCTCCACAAGCGCACTACCACCCCTACCTGCGGCCTCATACGGGGGTTCCATCGCACGTAATACCCGGTCCACAGCTCCAGGTGTCGAACACTAGCCAGAGGGTACAGGACGTGGTGCTCATAGTCCACATAGAACGGGTTGGTGAAGTCCTCTGGTTGACTGTTGATGTAGGACCATAAAGAGACTGTCTTGGTCTGGACATCCTGTGGAGGAAGAAGAAGAGACAGATGGTCAGGAATCAATTAACATTCCATAGACAGTTTTACTGTAAGAGACCAGCTGAGGACTGTAATACTCAGCCTCCCACCCCCGCCGGTGAAGAAATGATACTTACATTGATGACTCTCTCCTGTTCGCTGTTGTAGAGGAACGTACCAAAGAGGCAGCTGTAGAGGTGGTCCAGAATGGTGATTAGGAACAACTCATTGAACTCAAATGCTGCAGGGAACTTTGAACAAATAGAGAGACAGAAAGACAGATTGAGTATAACTACACAATTATTACACAATTACCTGTGTGTGTGTGTGTGTGTGTGTAGCAGGGAAATCTCACCAGATGTGTCTACATGTACGTACTGTGTGTGTTTGTGTCGGTCTGTACGTGCGTCTCTGTGTGTGTGTAACACTCACCTGTCGGGTCATCTGCCAGACACAGTCTATAAATTGGATGAAGAGAGGTGATCTCTCTGAGTTGGCATGGTTCTCATCCCCATGGCCCACACGCTGAGAAACACACCCACACAGGTTATTAAACACACACACATACGCACACACACACAAAGATCCTCTCACACATCTTTAAGAAAACACACAAGAAACAATGCAGACATCACACACACTCCTCTCACCGCGGCGAACTTGTGTCCGAAGCTGATCCACTCCTTCTCCAGCAGTACCTGAGAAGACACACCTCTTATACTTTACTTACAACACAAATGACGAGAGACAAAGGTTTCCCTTCCTCACTCACCAGTCTGCTCTCCTTCTCTTCCCTTCCTTCCCTCCCAACCTTCCTTCTCACCTGGAAGCCCCTGAGGTTGCGGTAGTGGCCGTCCCCTGTCCAGCCCTTAAACATTCTCTTCCTCCCCCTTTCCCCATCCCTTTTACTCACCTGGAAGCCCCTGAGGGTGCGGTAGTGGCTGTCCAGCATCAGCATGGCCAGAGAGGTGAGCTGGGCTGTCCGGTCCCACCCATCACTACAGTGGACCACCACAGAGGTTTTACCAGACTCCAGCTTGTCAGCTATACGCACTGCACCCGCAAGGAGGACCTGGGGGGGGGTACTTGTGAAAATGTGTTGTGTGCGTATCCATCTCTCTCCCTTGAGCCAGAGTGTGTATGTGCGTGTGAACGAGAGAGAGCAAGAGAGTCCTCACCCGCATGTACTCTAGCCAGTGTGTCTGGTCGACTGCAGAGTGCCAGTGGGCCTCGTCTGTACTAGGGTAGACCACTTCTTTCAGTTTCCTCAGTGACTCCCTCATCACGTGGATGTTGGGGATCTCCAGAAAGTTGAGTTCCACGTTGGGATAGAAACTCTCACTCTCATAACCACCATCCTTAGCCTGGGGGAGAGAGGGGTGGAAAGGACATTTAGCAGAGCGGAAAAAAGGAGGAGTGGCAAAAGAGAAACAGAAGAGAAAACGTTAAGGAAGTAAAGAAAAGCGAGAAGAGAAAAGAGAAAATGAAAAAGGGAGAGGGTAGGAGAGAGAAGAGATGGAAACAGACACGAAGTAATCAATAGCCTTTGGAGAGCTGGTGGTGTGACAGAAGAGTAACCTCCTAAAACAGGCAGACACAGTTACAGGACATTCACCAAAATTGCTCAAAACACCGTACATACCAGACATTTACCATACCGTCCCTTTACGGTCCCCATAAAACACGTTGTGATATAGAACATAGCTGAGATTCAAGTCAAACTTAGCTTGAACACCAATGCTTACATCACGGTCTCCAGTTGACGACATCGGTCTTAAATTGCAATAGATCACCTTGTTGTTGTCTGCCACGCTGCTCTGTCGGGCGTCAAATATGGTGAGTTTGTGAGACTGTGCGTTAGCATCCATGATGGTCTGGAGGTATCTTTCGTCCTCCTTACAGCGCCGGTCAGAGGGTCCCACTAAAGGCTGACTGCTACGCACTATAGTGGCCTGGCTCTCCGGGTGGATCCATGACAATACCTAAAGAAGAGGAAGGAGAGAGAGAACAAGCGAGAGAGCGAGGAAGGAAGGAGTTATAGCGGCCTGGCTCTCTGGGTGGATTTATGGTAAACACCTAGCGGGGTACAGGGTAAGTTTCGGCATAATTTTGAAGATACCTTTTGAGGAAACTTTCCAGGTAACTTTCAAAATAACAGCACATTTAAACATGTACACAGTATACACACAGCTAGCACCAACAGGTAAAACACATATCTTATTTGTATTTTTTTACACATACCACCCCCCCCCCACACATCCCCAGACGTACCGGTATGCGGTGCCTGGCCCTGAAGGCCACAACTCGTTTGAGGTCGTCGTCCTTGATGCTAGTGGGGATGACCAGCAGGGCAGGGTAGGTGTCACACACCTCATAACTACTGTTCATCTTACTGATGGCCCAACTCTCATTGGGAAGACCCTGGTGTGGGAGAGCAGGAATACAAGAGCCTCTAAATGTAGTGAGCAACAGTTCATTCATCAGTTCTTTGACTACAGCATTGTTTAAGACTGTTTTCTGATTGGCAAGAAGGGCATTCTAGAAATGGGCATTAAAAACAGATATACGGGACAGTTGGATGTCTCTGGGACAGATACACTGCATACACAAGACCATCCTTGCTACAAAGTTACAGAACGCGAAACCAACATCCACACAAACGGATATTGGATACATTGTAAATGCAGGCCGAACGAGGGAAAAAAACGTAGCTAGCTAGCATTCATTTGTTTGTTTTTGCAGAGACATCTGATGACCTAACGTGGCGAGTAATGGGATGAACATGAATTTCCTCGGTCCTTCAATGTTGCAGTCATGACGCAAGTGGCGCTATGCTGTCAAATCCTCCCACATATTTGTAGTTTGACCAGTGGTTTTCAGCAACTGATATTGTTGAATTCACATTGGCATGTTTCCTAGCAACAAACTATTTAGCTAGCTTCTAGCCTAGTTTTTGATATGCAATGTGAATGATATCCTCGTAATGAAAGAAAGTCCTGAAAGTCAACAAAGTCCTGACAAGAAGACACTGAGCGTTGTGCTGTGATTGGCTCAGTGTTCTGTCACTCAAGGGGACAGCGTCACCGCCAAGTCTAAGAGTAGAGCAAAAAAATTCTAGCCCCTTGGGCGCCGTCATAGAGTTACATTAGAAGTGCCCATCCAAGAAGGCTCAAAGTTATTGGCCACAGATAGTTATCCTCATGAATCAACACTACTGGCAAATCATTTTTAATCCTTGTCATATGAAGAGAAATTATAGGTAAAACATATCGGTGCTCATCGGCCATAAACATTACACAACTAGTTGGAAATCGCAAATTCAACAAATGAGTGGTTTGGAAGGAATCAGTGTGACTAAATGCAAGCATTGCAAAATCATTAGCCTGCTATTCAGTGGAGTAGCTGTGTGGTCGAAAGTCTAAGATTAAGGGTCTCTTTTCCTAGTTTAAAATTATTAACATTCAACATTGGCCATGCTGTCAACGAAGCATGATTTGTGCCGCGCTCAAAACAACTTAACTCGGAACTGCAAAATCTGACTTCAGAGAGTTCAAGACAACTGGGAACGAGCTACGACTGGGAAAATACATTTTGAACTTTCATCCAACTCGGAATTGTAAAAAAGTTTGATGACAGAATTTGCCAACGAAGGGCTGCCGCGCCACCTTCCTGTTCAAGTGAACACAGCACAAGAAAGTGTTTCCAAAAATGTCTTGTATGCTATTGCATAAATTATTTGATATGCATACTATAGCTAAGAAAGTAATAATAAGTGTATGTTGTGTAGTAAGCTGTTAGTAGCCCATGTTTATCACCCTAATAATTTGGTCTATTTTCACCTCTTCATTTCGCCTACTGTTCTGACTTGTGGTTCACATGTAGCCTATAACCTGTTTTAGAGAAATGTAATCATTGAATATTGTAAGAGCTTTCGTTGTCTGCTTATATGCCCCCTTTATTTATCTTACGGTTCTGAATTGGTGTACAGGAAGAACACTAGGAACGGCCCATGTTCTGAATTATGTTGCTGTACATTTCAAAAGTGCTGAACAAATAGTTATATTGACTACGTCCATCCCAGCTCGCTCATTAATGTCTTAATCGAAATTATGGATTGCCTCTTATCCGCTTGCCGTCCCCTTATGCCATAGTTTGTACATCTCAATTGTCAGCAGAAACCACATCGGCTATGTTTTTTTTAAAGGAAGTAAATGAGGCTGAATGAACTGTTTCACTGCCAAACAAGGCTCCGCTGATAGCCAGGAGTAGCAGTGGTAAGGTGTGGGGACTGCTGTTGGGACAGCTTTATGTAGGCCCTAACAGTTTGCGGGTACCGTTTATCACCGTTCTAGTTCAATTAATGTATTGTTTAGTGATGTGTTGTGGCTTTGCTGGTATGTAATCCCACGTTTTTTTGCCCCGCCAAGATTTACATGCTAAAATCGCGACTGGAACTAACAACCACCAGATTTAGCGGGAACATTTTTGAAGGTGTGTATTCACATGTCAAAATGAAAATGTGTGCTTAGTTGTCCATTACTTCCAAAGTAATGTACCGAAACGTCTGCATTTATCCATTACATATACGTTAGTCTTACATGAAACATTTCAAAAGGACTTCGAGACTCAAAGCAAATAAATCTCAAGTGATTTCTCCAATTACACAGAAATGTTCAGATTTTCTAATGTTGGAAAATCAAGAATACTATGTCTCATCTCTTCTCTTAGCTAATATCAACCATGGTTACCTGTCTCTTGTACTCAGATATGGGATCGTACACCTTCCATCCGTCCACAAGAAACTTCTCCTTATACAGGAAGGCAAACAAGGGCTGCAAAGGGATAAAAACAGGGAGAGTAAAGTGACAGGTCTCAACAAATGAACAAGCAAGGATTTGAACTAAGATCACAACCCATATTGTGTTACATGCCAGGCACCTATCAGAATGCTAGGATCCTTAACTCCCGCCATGTATTGGTTGATTGACAGGTCTTACCAGGCCATTTGATAGGGGGAAGGTGTGTTTTGTTAGAACCTCCACTATCTCTGGTTGGCTGGCGTCCTCCTTCTTATAGGCAAACCGGGGACTACGCATGTCCTGATGGAGGTAGAGAGAGAGAGAGAAAGGGGGGAGAGAGAGAGAGAGAGAAGAGTTTTTATAAGTAAAATCTATGAATACAAATGAAACCAGATCTTCCAACAATCCTTCCTTCAACTCTCGTACACAATTCGTAAACCTGTGGGCAAGCACATGCATTTTAACAGAGAATACTACGTGTGTGTGTGTAACTCCTGGGTTGTAATTCTCTCTTACCTTACAGAAGGCGGTTGTTATGACTGCTTATAACAGCCTTGTGCAGGCTTAATAAACAGGCCTTATAACAGTAGTAGGGTGTGCATTTCTCACCTTACAGACTATCTCCATGCCCTGTGTGTTCTCTCCATGACTCTGGACACTGATGGTCTCGAGACGACTGATCGCTCCCAGGTTCACATCCAGGATGAAGGGAGTATCCTGGGAAAATAGTGGGATGAGAATGGGACGGGAATGAGATGAGAAAGGGACGGGAATGAGACGGGAACAGGATGGGGAAGTTCACATATAAAAGTTTTAAATAAAGAATTGGGTGAACGAGGGTCAAACCTGAGTGTGTATGTGGGTGCTCTTACCCTCTCCAGGCTGATAAAGTATAGTTTATAGTCAGTGCTGGTGAGGGTTCCTGTCACCAAGCCAGTGAAGGGACAGATGTACATCACATCCTTGGCTGAGGGGACAAACAACAACAAAACAAACAAACAGAAACATGTTAACAACTAGAGCTCCTCTCATAATAGGCTGAAGACAAGAGAGAGGAAAACAGAAAGGTATAGAAAATGGGAAAATAAGTCCAAATGGAGAAAAAGAGATCTAGAGGGAGAGAGAGAGGCACACAGAAAAGTAGTGGCTGGATTCGAGAGAGAGCGAGAGAATGTGAGCGCGAGAGAGCGACAGAAGACAGAGACACAGAATGGATGCCCACCCACAGCCTTGATGGTCTCTCCCGGAACCAGTGGAACCTCGTCCATCTGGACCTGCTTGGTTCCGTCTCTGAGAGCCTAGAACATAGAACCATAGAGCCATCTCAGAGATCTAGAACTCTCAACAGAACATCGGGTTCTAAGCAGAACCATTTCTCACTGTCCGAGCTACAGCTACACAGCCAAAGAGAGGGGGAGGCAGAAGGAGAATGAAACGAAGGTTGTAGGTGGAAGAGAAGGAATGGAGAGAGCGTGGGGGGGGGGGCGAAAGAGGCAGAGGAATAGGGAAAGGGGCAGCAGTAGATAAGGAACAGGGGAGACCGAAGGGGCAGGAGAGAGGGATGGAGGGAGTGATGGACAGAGAGCGTGGGGGGCGAAAGAGGCAGAGGAATAGGAAAGGGGCAGCAGTAGATAAGGAACAGGGGAGGCCGAAGGGGCAGGAGAGAGGGATGGAGGGAGTGATGGACAGAGAGCGTGGGGGGGGGGCGAAAGAGGCAGAGGAATAGGGAAAGGGGCAGCAGTAGATAAGGAACAGGGGAGACCGAAGGGGCAGGAGAGAGGGATGGAGGGAGTGATGGACAGAGAGCGAAACTTGCCAAAGCGTGGGGGGGAAGCGCAGAGTCACTATCGCCTTGGTAACAATGTCCCCTTTCCATAAAGTCCTGGACCAAGATGGGAGGCAAGGCAAGCGTGGAAGCAGAGAAAGAGAGAGCGAAGGGAAGAGTTAATTCTCTTACAGTTGCAAGTTATCGTGAGAGAACAAGAGAGAAAATGAGGAAAGAGAAAATGAGAGAGAGAACGTGAGAGAAAGAGAATGCAGAAGTGGCAGAGAGGTTGATAAAAGGGTCTTTGAGGTCACGGACGTGAAGCACTGCGGAGAAATTAGAATATTTAGTCAGTAGAGTTCTAACAGGAAGTGAAGAAGGGAGCAAAGCCACAACCTCGCTATGAAAAAAAAAAAGAGTGATGTAATCAACGGCTAATGTTTAGTATATTGCAAATCAGTCTGACAGTACTTTTGACAGCATTCCAATATGTAGGAAGTATGGTTGGAAATGACAAATGCATCAGAAATGGTATAGAGAAGTTGAGAAGATCATCAGTTAATGTGTTTGTAGGATCTTCTGTGTATAAAATAACATCATTAGCCTGGTTTCCATCCAATTGGCAATAGATTTTTAATGAGAACATTCTAAAATCTGCATAAAGCAATATGTACATTTTCCCACCAGAGAGGTGCTTACATCAAATTGACTTGTTTAACTAGGCAAATCAGTTAAGAACAAATTCTTATTTACAATGACGGCCAAACCCTACCCCGGAGGACGCTGGGCCAATTGTGCACCGCCCTATGGGACTCCCAATCGCGGCCGGTTGTGATACAGCCTGGAATCAAACCAAGGTCTGTAGTGCCGCCTCTAGCATTGAGATGCAGTGCCTTAGACTGCTGCGCCACTCGGGAGCCCACTAAATTCCACTGATGGTTTTGCCACACAAATTGTTGCGTTATACAGCGAGTGTGTCCTCTCTGGTATTGCCACGTGTGCTCTAGCCAACAGCTCACAGATACAGTGTGGGTATAGCCTACTTCACGATAAGATTATTATGGACAAAAGAGCGAGATTCTTTTTATTTGTCAAACGGCAGTCAAGCATCTATCATCATGTCACCAGAATTAAAACCCTCTATAGTTATTGGAAAGGAGCATCAAGCTCATCACTGTGCACGTTCACCACCCTGGGAAGTAACTTATTTCATCTGCAGCCTTAATAAACTGCACGCTTTCACGGGTCGTAGTGGGAGGACCACAACACATTATCATGTGACTCCAAGTTCACTTCGATATGATGGTTATTATATCAATATTTGCGCATGAAGGCGATTCCACACATAATATATTTACCGACACAAAAAGATTTTGTTGACATTTGGAAAGTTAAGCGACAAATTTGCTGTTTCCATCAGTCCTGTCATGACATTTTTTATCCGGCATTTACCTTACTCTAATAAAAAGGTTGGATGGAAACCTGGTTATTGATTCTATTATTTTCCCCCCAGTTTGATTTAGAAACGATAGAGCCACATTTGTAGGAAGTAAACAGAAACTGCTCTGTTTATTACAACCATATCTAGTGGCTACCGGAGGCTACTGACGAAACCAGGGTTCTATGAATGAAGCGCAACGGAAAAAATATTTCGGACTTTCTCTCGCGACCCAATTTTCAAATCAGGCGAGCCCACACGGGGTCGCGACCTCTGGTTTGGGAAACGCTGGCCTTGACCTTGAAGGCTAAGGACCCACAGTCTCTTTATCCTTGAAAGTAATATCTACAGGTACAAACAGCATGACAGCTCCTACAAACTACTACACAAAGAACGAGCTGACAACCATAAAAATAGCTGTAGAACATCACAAATAAACGATATATAGGTAATCACAAAGAAACACACTGCGCTGTAGTTTACACACTCCTTGACAGGTTGACAAGTACTAAGGTAACCTAGGAATGTTAAAAAGGCTGTTGGGTGGACGCCACCAGTCTTCAAATCTTACCCTGAGAACAGGCCTCTTGGACACCTGTTGGTTACAGACAACCGCACACACCGAGTTACTACACACACACTCTCCGGGTTAACACTCACATACACAAAACACACAGAGCTAAAGGATAGGCCTAGAAGACCCCTGAACAGTGGTGTATCACCGGAAGGCAAAGCTGCAGCAGACGGCGAGAGAAGCATTAACCCGCTGAACACAAAAGCTATAACCTCATTTCAGAAACTAAAATAACTAAAATAATGCTTTCTGAATGGTGCAAAGAGAGAGGCAGACTAAAGGTTGACTGTGGCCTTTGCAAAGAGAATGACATTGCATGACTACGTCAGTTGCTATAGAAAAGACTCAGCATAAGGAAGACTACCCAAATCACTCGACCCAGGGTACATAGAGCGTGTAAGCGCGCAAACACACAAGCAACACTGCTGCTGCTATGGTTAACCTTACCCTTGGGAGATCTGTCCTTCTCCCAACCTGTCAGTCAGAAAACACAGGTTATGACGCGGATGTCTAAACCTGTTATTGTGTGCACATTCGTGTGTGTTGTTATAAGCCTGCTATTACAAACAGCAAGTGTGTGTGTGCGTGCGCGTATCCATGCTAATGCATGCGACCGTGTGTGAGCGCGTCAGTGCTTGTGCGTGTGACCGTGTGGGACCAACCACGCGTGTTTCCCCCACCTTGAAGTCTCTGGATCCCGTGTCTGGGGTTATGGATGATAACTGGCTGGAGATGGTGGCTGCTATCAGCTGCTTACACCACTCCACATGAGAACCTGTAGGACTGGGCGAGGGATGAAGGGAGAGAGAGAAACAGACAGACGAAGGTATATAGGGGACATACAGAAAGAAAGAGACAGAGACACAGATAGACGGAGGAATATGGGGGATATACAGAAAGAGAGGGAGAGAGACATGAGGGAGAGGGGAATAGTCAGAGAGAGAGTTCAAATGAGAGAGGGACAAGGGGACACAAAAATAAAGAGACAGACAGAGGGCTCAATAGTGGTTTCAAGGGAGGGAGAGAGAGAGCAATGTTTAAGAGATACCAGAGGTAGGCAGTCAGTCACACACAGTAGTAGGCTGCATCACATTAAAAAAAGCCTGTTTTGCAACATCTGGGCAAAAATAGGTCGCGGTTAGGCTGATTCCTGCTGGGCAAAGTCACTACTTTATAACAGGGGCGTGTTCACTTGGCACAGATTAGTGATGGGCATTCCGAGTCTTTTCGGCGAGCCGGCTCATTTGGCTCCCAAACGGCTCTTTATTCAAAATGCTTTAAAAAACGACATAGAACAATTAAAAAAATAATCTCCAATGTGAAGCCCAAAATTCTGCCATTATGTCAGCTCGTGAAATGCGCATTCAAATACATTTTTAACTGACCAAATATGGAATATTACGTTTTTCGCACTGCAAAAAAAGAGCGTGGACCAGATTTACTTGCTCTCCCCACTATTTATTGTTTGTGCAGTGAGGATCAATCCTCATTATTTTCTAATTTATCTGTAGAAAATCTTTTGAGCTCAAACGGCAGTGTGAAAAATCAGGGAGCCAAATGAACGGCTCTTACACCGATGCGATTCAGTTCCCGACCCATTACTAGCACAAATCCCCTACGCCCATCTGGCGCTCTCGTTGCCGAATGCCGAAATACACAAGAGACACGGTAGCTTACAATGCATTTACTGCATGTTACAGCACAATGAAACTCTTTGAGGATTAACGTTAAACTCGTTGAAAACAACACTAACAACAAATGTCAAAAAAGTACCTAAATGATGCATGCAGGCAAGCTATTGCCTAGGAAAGAGCAAGTCACATTTCTACAACGATAGGCCTATACACGACACCGCCCAAGAGCCAATACACACACACACACAACTAACGCTGTAGTAACATTCTAAACGTTTTGTAACAACATATGACAAGCAATGTCTAACAACTGCAGCCTACGAAAGGGAAATTCGCTCTTATATTTCTACTGCCCAGTGCAAAATCCATCATAACAGTGCAGCTAGTAACAGTTTTGTAGCGAGACCGGAAAAGCTATATATTCACCTGTCCAATGTCTCCACGCTAGCCTGTGTCGATCCAGAGTTGGCCAGCGTTCGTGGCTGGTTGTTTCGATTCGGTACTCCCGGCAGCGCAGGGCTATCTCCTCCTCCAACCGAGTGCTTTTCCATTTTAGTCTCCACTCAACCCCGTTTCCTTCCCGCTAGATGACGGATCAAATATGCTTCCTTTCTGAATGTCGACCAAATCTGTGTGGCGGCAACGTGTTTAAGAATTGACGTTGTTTTTATACGGATGAGACTGACTCTTCCGCTAGCTAGCTCACAGCACGAGAGAGAATACGGATGTTCGCTAGCTTCCGAGTCTCGTTCTGTTAATAAAATAGAGCCGGTGTGTTTATTTTGCAGATTTGAGGAAGCAGTCAGTGAGCTCAACCCTGGAGCAGGACAGCACACACCTTGCCCAGGCGAACCATTAAGATCACCCAAAATGCTCACATCCTTTACTAACCAGCTTCAGCAACACATAGATTGAGGATCAATTTGAGGCCTGCATCCAATAAATGGTTATTACATTGTTAGTGTTCTTGCAAAAATAGGTCACAAGAGGCTTACTACATGTTGCCTATTGTAACTAACGACTGGCTGAGGGCAAATGGCATAACCCAGCCTCATCAGCAACACATGCATAGACAGGAAAATGTAAAGGGTGTAGGGATTTTATAGTAAGCCTGGAAAATTCATAGCGTAGATCATAAGAGGTTACTACACCATATAGCCTGATGTATCCCCCATATTAAACATATTGATCACTTCAAAGGTCACTGGGTCGTCCCACGAAATCAGCCCCATTTCGGTAATGTAAGTTTATTTCACATAATTTAACAATCGGTTATATAGAGCAATGTTCAACTTAATAAACAACACATTTTCCCATCTCAAAATATTAAATAAAAAAATGCCTATATTAAGTGCCAAATAAAGTAAAATGGTTGACGATTTCATCTTAATTCTTCCAAAAATCCCAGTGTGAGAGGAGAAATGGAAGCTTATTGTGTGCAACATGGAGGGGCAATTAAATGCAAGCTTAGTTTTCTACCACAAAACACCAGAAGTTTGCCAGAAAGAGTAGAACCAGTTTACCTGCATTTACAATGTGATTGTTGTTCCAATGTTAATTTTGAAAATAATATTTACAAATTAATAATTTCACCATATTAAAATGAGCGATCAGTTCACATTACAGGGTTGACCTTAAAATTGGTCAGTTTTTTGTTTTAAAAAATGTAACCTTAAAATCAAATCACATCACTAATAGCTGTCTATTTTCCACCACAAGCCGATGCTGGCGCTAAGACCGCACTCAACCAGCTGTATAAGGCCATAAAGCAAATAAGAAAATGCTGATCCAGAGGTGGCGCTCTTAGTAGCCGGGGACTTTAATGTAGGGAAACTTAAATCAGTTTTACCTAATTTCTACCAGCATGTTACATGTACAACCTGAGTCAAAAAAACTCTAGACCTTTACTCCAAACACAGAGACATGCACAAAGCTCTCCCTCACCCTCCATTTGGCAAATCTGACCATAACTCTATCCTCCTAATTCCTGCTTAAAACCTCTAAAGGATCGGACTCTTTTTTCAATTTTTGCCTAAAATTACATACCCAAATCTAACTGCCTGTAGCTCAGGACCTGAAGCAAGAATATGCATATTCTTGATACCATTTGAGAGGAAACACTTTTGAAGTTTATGGGGGGAGTCCCCGATCCCGTAGAGGTTAAAAGCAAAAACTAAAGCAGGAAGTACCAGTGACTTGCTCAATACGGAAGTGGTCAGATGACGCAGATGCTAAGCTACAGGACTGGAATATGTTCCGGGATTCTTCCGATTGCATTGAGGAGTACACCACGTCAGTCACTGGCTTCACCAATAAGTGCATCGATGACGTCATCCCCACAGTACATACCACAACCAGAAGCCATGGATTACAGGCAACATCTGCACTGAACTAAATGGTAGAGCTGCCGCTTTCAAGGAGCGGGACTTATAATAAATTTCGCTATGCCCTCCGACGAACCATCAATCAGGCAAAGCTTCAATACAGGACTAATATTGAATCCTACTACACCGGCTCCGATTCTTGTTGGATGTGGCAGGGCCTGCAAACTATTACAGGGAAGCACAGCCACGAGCTTCCCAGTGACACGAGCCTACCAGACGAGCTAAATGTCTTCAATGCGCGCTTTGAGGCAAGCAGACCACCATAGTCCCTAGGTAACAACACATCTGCCACGCTGATCCTCAACACTGGGGCCCCTCTGGGGTGTGTGCTCAGTCCTCTCCTATACTCTCTGTTCACCCATGACTGCATGGCCAAGCACGACTCCAACTCCATCATTAAGTTTGCCGACGACAACAGTGGTAGGCCTGCTCACCGACAACGATGAGACAGTCTATAGGGAGGTCAGAGACCTGGCAGTGTGGTGCCAGGATAACAACCTATCCCTCAACATAATCAAGACAAAGGAGTTGATTGTGGACTACAGGAAAAGGAGGGCCAAGCACGCCCCCATTTTCATCAACGGGCCTGTAGTGGGGTAGGTTGAGAGCTTCAAGTTCCTTGGTGTCTACATCACCAACAAACTAGAACGGTCCAAACACACCAAGACAGTCGTGAAGAGGGCACAACAAAGCCTATTCCCCCCAGGAAACTAAAAAGATTTGGCATGGGTCTTCAGATTCTCAAAAGGTTCTAAAGCTGCACCATCGAGAGCATCCTGACTAGTTGCATCACCGCCTGGTATGGCAACTGGTCGGCCTCCGACTGCAAGGCACAACAGAAGGTAGTGCGAATAGCCCAGCACATTTTTATTTTTAACTTCAGTTTATTTAGTAAATACTTTAACACTTATTTTTCTTAAAACTGCATTGTTTGTTAAGGGCTTGTAAGTAAGCAGTTCACAGCACATGTGACAAATCACATTTTATTTGAAATACATAATCTTCAGAAATTACTTTGTCAAAACAACAAAATAACTAGGGCTCAACAACATAGTGAAACATGGGTTAAAATCTTCCTAGAAGTCACAGAGGGTGCACAGAGGGACATGCCAAAGTGACTCATTTCGTGGAACAACCCCACTAATGGAATAGACCTAGAGAACGTTCAGTAGTCTGAATGTCATTTTTAGTAGGGTTCGATTCTAGGGAGCTAGAAAGTATCTAATTTAAAAGCATTTTGGACCAATTCCAATATCCTAAGGAGGTGTGAACTGGTGCTTCTGTTATATTTAGGGCTGAGATATGCTATGATGGGACAAGGTCTGAATATCCACAATCTTCTCCGATCCACAATTTTCACATCAGCAGACATTACATAAGATATTTTGCACATTTCCTTATGATCTCCTGAATAAATAAAGGATAAATTACCACAAGAATTTGAATGACAGAATCAATCCATTTTTAAAAAAGTGAGAAATGTTTAAATTAATTTAATCAGCATTATTTACACAACAAGAGCCGGTCAAAACAACCAACAGTGGAGCACTCATACATGAGAGGGAGTAGTACAGCCCGGATCCCACATCGATTCGTGTTGTCTAGCCAAAACTCCTATGTAGTCTGGGTGCAAGTCTGTTTCCGCTTGTCATGGCATGAACAGAAAGTAAACCTCGTCTGAGCCAGAACGTCCCATAGGGCAAGAGGCCATCTCCTATTTCAGTAGGGTGAGGCAGGTGGTTGTAAAAGTACACCCCCTGGACAGAACACCCCCTGAAAGACACTCAAGCTAACTCCTATGGTCACGAGTCATGACTCACAAGGACTTTGCAAGACAGCACAAACTGATTTGGAACCAGGCTAGGGAGTCGTAAGTAGGCATTACTATGACAAAGAAACCCCCCTTTATTAAACCCCCCCATATTACCTACGTTAAGATATAATAAATGAAGAAAATAAAAAAAATCATGAGTGACAGTTTGTCTGCGTCCCAAATTGTGCCCTAGTCCCTATATAGTGCACTACTTTATCAGAGTCCTCAATTCCTCAAGGTCTGGCATTCAATCCAACTTGCTATGGGAATGTTTACAGCAGTGCCATTGTTTACAAACTACAGTCCATGCATAGACTTATTGTGGAAAATGTAATAATCTACTTGTCAGAGGAGTCTACTTGGTAGTAGTAGTAGGTTTTAACAGTTCCCATAACCATTCTGGCATTTCATTTGACCAAGGGGGAAAGAGAGCTACTCCTTAAACACCGAAATTCGAGTTTGATTGAATCACGCACCAGGCTTCACAATCACAGGTAAAGAACCAAAAGGAACTAAATAGGTTCCCGATTGAATCAAATATCCCACGAATCATGATTCAAACATGATTTACTGTCCTCTCTTCTATGTTAGAAAGCAAAAATGCCCGTAAGGTAAAATAAAACAAACTAAAGAAACTAAATTTATGGAACAACAAATCCACAAATTATTAACCAACCATTCAAAGCAACAAAAAATACATGTCTTATTACTTTCCTTTTTATAAAACGTGTCAAATTTTACACGAAATAAAATTATATTTTACAACAATATAACTTTTCTACAGTAAAATAGGTTTTGTTTGAGGTAATTATACTGAACACAAATATAAAAGAAACATACAAAGTGTTGGTCCCATGTTTCATGAGCTGAAATAAAAGATCCCACAAATTTTTCATATGCAAAAAAAGCATATTTCTCTAAATGTTGTGCACAAATGTGTTACATCCCTGTTAGTGAGCATTTCTCCTTTGCCAAGATAATCCATCCACCTGACAGGTAAAAGGCCACTCTAAAATGTGGAGTTTTGTCACACAACACAATGCCCCAGATGTCTCAAGTTGAGGGAGTGTGCAATAGACATGCTGGCTGCAAGAATGTCCACCAGAGCTGTTGCCAGAGAATTTAATGTTAATTTCTCTACCATAAGCCGCCTGCAAAAGAATTTGGCAGTACGTCACAATCTGCCTCATAACCGCAGACCATGTGTAACCCCATCAGCCCAGGACCTCCACATCCGGCTTCTTCACCTGCGGGAATGTCTCAGCCCAGCCACCTGGACAGTTGATGAAATTGTGGATTTGCACAATTGAAGATTTTCTGCACAAGCAGTCTCAGGGAAGCTCATCTGCGCGCTCGTTGTCCTCACCAGGGTCTCGACCTGACAGCAGTTCGGCGTTGTAACCGACTTCAGTGGGGACATTATCACCATCGATGGCCATTGGTACACTGGAGAAGTGTGCTCTTCACGGATGAATCCTAGTTTCAACTGCACCGGGCAGATGGCATACGGCGTCATGTGGGTGAGCAGTTTGCTGATGTCAACGTTGTGAACAGAGTGCCCCATGGTGGCGGTGGGGTTATGGTATGGGCAGGCATAGACTACAGACAACGAATGGCAATTTGAAAGCACAAAGATACCATGACAAGATCCAGAGGCCCATTGTCGTGCCATTCATTCGGCGCTATCCCGTTTCAGCATGATATTGCACGGCCCCATGTCGCAAGGATCTGTCACACAAAACCTGGAAGATGAAAATGTCCCAGTTCTTCCATGACCTGCATATTCAACAGCCATGTCACCCATTGAGCATGTTTGGGATGCTCTGGATCGACGTGTACGATAACTTAGCACAGCCATTGAAGAGGAGTGGGACAACATTCCATAGGCCACAATCAACAGCCTGATAAACTCAATGTGAAGATGTGTTGCGCTGCATGAGGCAAATGGTGGTCACACCAGATACTGACTGGTTTTCTGTTCCATGCCCCTACCTTTGTTTTTAAGGTATCTGTTACCAACAGATGCAGATCTGTATTCCCAGTCATGTGAAATCCATAGATTAGGCCCTAATGAATTTATTTAAATTGACTGATTTCCTTATATGAACTGTAACTCAGTAAAATCTTTGAAATTGTTGCATGTTGCATTTATATTTTTGTTCAGTGTACATCAGTTACTGTACTTGTACAAAGTAAAAAATAAAAATAGATTTTTGTCTTTTACATTTTTCGCTAAAAATAATCAACCAACTAACACAATCAAACAACAAAGTCTTCTGCGATGTGGTTATTTTTCCCTTGCAGTGTCGTTTTTTTACTTTCCCCCGCTTATTGAGGCCAAAGACTTCCAAAGTGCTGCATTCTGGTGAGGCATTAGGGAGCCGCTAGTGCCCTCATTCTTTCCCCACCACCACCTTTCAACATGGGTGACCCCGCACAAGCCTTCGAAGTCATATCTATTCATTCTCTTGTATGGCGTTGCCATATCCAGTATGGTGACCGTTTTAAAACAAGCGTAACCCACCCGAAGAGTCTTCACCAGAACGAACCCACAGCAACCCATCAACAGTTTCCTTTCCCCATCTTTCTCCCCCCTGACAACGAATCAGGATTGGACTTTCCCACGCCACAACAAATCAGGTGCTTCCTTTTTTCTGCCACAACCAAATCGGGTGCTTTCTTTCCCTTTCTCCCCGCCACAGAGGAACGATAACAAAGACAAAATGTATAGTTTGAGCAGAGAGGAAGAGGTGAAGCGAGAGGTTTCACTCCTGCCAAAATATATTTTAAAAATTGCCCAATGTGTTTCTATGGGCTAATTTTTGACCTAAGCTTGTCGCCTGCCTTCGGGTCAACAAATCCCATTGCTGGGGCAGAGACATGAGCATCTCATTATATACAGATCTCTGGTTTGGGTACAAAACGTCTACCTGAGGTTGAACCTCAGGTGGTCAAAGGCACAGAACTGGACCCGACCAGCGGTCCCGAGAACATTGGACCTGCCCTTTAAAAAGAGTTACTAAACATTTCTAGACTTCTTTTTACTAATCTTATCCCAAATCTTATCTCAAACTCTATGGTAGTTATTGTCCAAAGAACTGTATCTTGTCTGAGAATACTTGGGACACCTTATTGTTGTCTCTTGAAAGTTTTTATACTATTCTGGACTTTTCCACCGATCTTACCTCACCTCTGGTTGTTGCTCTTGTCAAAATAACTTTTCCCTGCCCATAGTCTTTTGGAGAATACTCTGTGGAAGTCCTAAAACCTTTCAAATCAAGCAAACTTGATCTAAACCATTTTGCTCCCTGGACTGAGATAAAATGTTTTGAGACAAATGTTTAAAGACGGAATGAGCAGTAGGCAAAACAGCGCCTCCGTCCGCCCCACAGCCGTTGTTATCGTTTTTGTTTTGTTGACGAAGCAGAGCTGGGGAGCGTTGCAGATCGTGGTAAAAAAAAAGCATTACATATGCTTCTATTCATGTGCAATGATGTCGGAGGGAAATAACCAGAATTAGTTGTTTGCAGTAACTTCTTTGTTGTTATAATCGCAAATGGACGTGGCAGTTTCACCATTAGGGATTTCAGGTTTAAGTTTATGCCAAGAGGAGTTTGACTGGTTTTAAGGTGACAGGTTCTAAGGTTCTCAAGTTTTAGGTTGGCAAAATGAGAGTCCTGTTGATGCAGAACTTTATTGGACTGACTGAGTGGACCTAGCCTGGTGCCAGATCGGTTTGTGCTGTCTTGCCAATTCCTATGGTCATTGTCATACTTGACATGCATGAGTTCGCAAGATAGCACTAACATATCTGGGACCAGGCTAGGGTGGACATTGTTGGAGATAAAACTCACAGCTCCTCGAATAAAAACCAATACAACTCAGTGTCATGTCTCTCCATAGACCTTCTACAGTAAAATACATGGGGATACTAGGCCCACTGGACATCTCATAGAATGGACTACAGACAACCCCTGATAAATGCAAGGACTTAGGGCTGTTACGAATGTATGCAATAAACTGAAGGACGCAGATATTCAGAGAATTTAAGTGAGTTGGGACTGGGGAACTGCAGGGTTTGTACTTACTCAACTTATTACTGAAGTTTCTCTAGTTTGTTATCCAAACTTAACTGGTTGACTGGACTGGTATTGCTCATTTTGAAGACATTTGTACAGGTGCACACTGATTTAAGTCAGCCAAATGCACTAATAGTCAAACTTTCTCTTTTTAGTATGTTTGTCATAACAGTTTAACAATGCCCTTTTCAGGTCTTGGAGTTGACACAGTGTACAGAGTTCAAGAGGAGCAGGGGCTATGTTCCCATTCTTTACTCTTCTGGAAGTGTGCACTCATTCACCCCCCCCCCCCCCTCATGGATTTAAAATGAATGGACTGGTGTGAGTAATACGATGGAAACTCCCTCCAGCCTGCTTTTACCGATGCAATGCATAAGCATGATGGGGAGTAAATGAGTGCACACTATGTAAAGTGTAGAGAATCGTAATGCAGCCATTGAGTTTTAACCCTTCACACGTCCTTTATAGTTTATCTACAACACACTGAGTATTTATTTTATTTCGTATTAAGGCTTCTGTTTTTGCAGAAAAAAAACAACGTTATACAAAAGTTGTCAAAAGGCTGTACTGTGACATATTGCATAATCACCATAGTTAAGTTTTGTTATGGTCATACGTCATGATTTCCATGTTATTTATCATCTCCATTATTACTTTACTAACGCTATGTACAAAAAAACTTATTGTGTCTGTGTCAGGGTCAAATTACATGTCGATTCAGGAAGTGAATTGAAATTCTAATTCAAGAATCTGAAAAGTTCCTATTTGGAATAAATTTCACATTTCAACTCTTAAATTAGGAATTCTATTTCCTTTGATTCATTGACTCAATTGATATCGAAGTAACCTCAACCCTGACGAACAAACACACACTCACGTGTGTGTTTGAGTACCCCACTCAGAAAGGGGTGTGCAGGTGATTGATGTGCTGCGTGGGCGAGGCCGCATTGGAGGCAGAGCTATTTGATAGGTGGGAGGAGTTAGGGGAGGAGTCAGTGAGCTGCAGTTCCTCTAGTTTCTTCAGGTATTCATCTCTCAGTGCCAGGAGCTCCATGTAACGCTGTTCCACTGGACTCTGCTGCTGTAGAATAGAGACAGATAGAGTAGAGTACGATAGGATAAAATAGATTACAACCACCACCAGGTGGAAGCAAAGAGAGAGAAATGAGAGGAGGGAGATGGATGGATGGAGAACGAGTAGGGAGAGAGAGAGACGGGGGGGACGGTAGGGAGCAGAATGAGGAGGGGAGAGTGAGAGAGGGGTAGAGAGGTGTGGGGGAGAGAGAAAAAAAAGACTTGAATGATATGCAAACAATGCAAAAAGATCAGCATATAAACAAACAGAGGTATTGACAGATTTTTTCTTTTAACATGTACATTCTACGCACATTTTACATACAAAGCATTTTTTCCCACAGTAGTTACAGTATATAGCAGGAATATAGTTATTTGATATACATTACATCTGGATAGATAGTACTTAAACACATACAGCAGGGGTGTCAAACTCATTCCTGCTGATCTTTGTTTTTTCCTTATAATTAAGCCAGAGACAACCAGGTGAGGGGAGTTCTTTACTAATTAGCGACCTTATTTCATCAACCTAATACAAGAGAAGGGTGAAAACCCACAGAAACATGGCCCTACGTGGAGTGAGTTTGACAAGTGACATACTGTATACATTATAGTGTTTTCAGTCAACTATTACAGTATATTCGGAAAGTATTCAGATCTACACACAATACCCCATGATGACAAAGCAAAAACAGGTTTTTAGACATTTTTGAACATTCATAAAAATAAACCCTGAAAAATCACATTTACATAAGTATTCAGACCCTTTACTCAGTACTTTGTTGAAGCACTTTTGGCAGCGATTACAGCCTCGAGTCTTCTTGGGTAGGACGCTACAAGCTTTGGGGTTTCATTATTCTCTGCAGATCCTCTCAAGCTCTGTCAGGTAGGATGGGGAGTGTTGCTGCACAGCTATTTTCAGGTCTCTCCAGAGATGTTCGATCGGGTTAGGGCTCTGGCTGGGCCACTCAAGGACATTCAGAGATGTCCCAAAGCCACTCCTGCATTGTCTTGGCTGTGTGCTTAGTGTCATTGTCCTGTTGGAAGGTGAACCTTCTCCCCAGTCCGAGGTCCTGAGCATGTTTTCATCAAGAGTATTTATCTGGTCAATATGTCAGTGTATTATGTCTGTTTGTAACAGTGTGTTATACAGTTGAAGTCGGAAGTTTACATACAATTAGGTTGGAGACATTAAAACTTGTTCTTCAACCACTCCACAATTTTCTTGTTAACAAACGGGTTTGTCGGGTTAAGACACCTACTTTGTGCATGGCAAGTCATTTTCCAACAATTGTTTTCAGACAGATTATGTCACTTATAATTCACTGTATAACAATTCCAGAAGTTTACATACACTAAGTTGACTGTGCCTTTAAACAGCTTGGAAAATTCTAGAAAATGCTGTCATGGCTTTAGAAGCTTCTGGTAGGCTAATTGACATCATTTGAGTCAATTGGAGGTGTACCTGTGGATGTATTTCAAGGCCTACCTTCAAACTCAATGCCTCTTTGCTTGACATCATGGGAAAATCAAAAGAAATCAGCCAAGACCTCAGAAAAAAATGTGTAAACCTCCACAAGTCTGGTTCATCCTTGGGAGCAATTTCCAAACACCTGAAGGTACCATGTTCATCTGTACAAACAATAGTATGCAAGTATAAACACCAAGGGACCACGCAGCCGTCATACCGCTCAGGAAGGAGACGCGTTCTGTCTCCTAGAGATGAACGTGCCTTGGTGCGGAAAAAGTGCAAATCAATCCCAGAACAGCAGCAAATGACCTTGTGAAGATGTTGGAGGAAACCGGTACAAAAGTATCTATATTCACAGTAAAACAAGTCCTATATCGACATTACCTGAAAGGCCGCTCAGCAAGGAAGAAGTCACTGCTCCAAAACCACCATAAAAAAAGCCAGACTACGGTTTGCAACTGCACATGGGGACAAAGATCGTACTTTTGGAGAAATGTCCTCTGGTCTGATGAAACAAATTCAACTGTTTGGCCATAATGACCATCTTTATGTTAGGAGGAAAAAGGGGGAGGCTTGTAAGCCGAAGAACATCATCCCAACCGTGAAGCACGGGGGTGGCAGCATCATGTTGTGGGGGTGCTTTGCTGCAGGAGGGACTGGTGCACTTTACAAAATAGATGGCATCACGAGGCAGGAAAATAAATGTGGATATATTGAAGCAACATCTCAAGACATCAGTCAGGAAGTTAAGACTTGGTTGCAAATGGGTCTTCAAAATGGACAATGACCCCAAGCATACTTCCAAAGTTGTGGCAAAATGGCCTAAGGACAACAAAGTCAAGGTATTGGAGTGACCAACACAAAGCCCTGATCTCAATCCCATAGAATATTTGTGGGCAGAACTGAAAAAGCGTGTGCGAGCAAGAAGGCCTACAAACCTGACTCAGTTACACCAGCTCTATCAGGAAGAATGGGCCAAAATTCACCCAACTTATTGTGGGAAGCGTGTGGGAGTACAGCTGAAATGTTTGATTCAAGTTAAACAATTTAAAGGCAATGCTACCAAATACTAATTGAGTGTATGTAAACTTCTGACCCACTGGGAATGTGAGGAAATAAATAAAAGCTGAAATAAATCATTTTCTCTACTATTATTCTGACATTTCACATTCTTAAAATAAAGTGGTGATCCTAACTGACCTAAGACAGGGAATTCTTACTGGGATTAAATGTCAGGAATTGTGAAAAACTGAGTTTAAATGTATTTGGCTAAGGTGTATGTATGTAAACTTCCGACTTCAACTGTATGTGAATATGTGATTGTATTATAAATTGTATTTTAATGTTTAAGGACTCTTGGAATATTAGTCCAAATGAGGACTAACAGAGATCCTAATAAAATCAAACCTCTGTACTTTGCTACATTCATATTTCCCTCAATCCTGACTAGTCTCACAGTCACTGCTGCTGAAAAACATCCCTACAGCATGATGTTGCCACCACCATGCTTCACCGTAGGAATGGTGCCAGGTTTCCTCCAGAGGTAATGCTTGGCATTCAGGCCAAAGAGTTCAATCTTAATTTCATCAGACCAGAGAATCTGGTTTCCCATTTACTGAGAGTCCTTTAGGTGCCTTTTGGCAGACTCCAAGCGGGCTGTCGTGTCTTTTACTGAGGAGTGGCTTCACTCTACCATAAAGTCCTGATTAGTGGAGTGCTGCAGAGATGGTTGTCCTTCTGGAAGGTTCTCCCATCTCCACAGAGGAACTTTGGAGCTCTGTCAGAGTGACCATCAGGTTCTTGGTCACCTCCCTGACCAAGGCCCATCTCCCCCAACTGCTCAGTTTGGCAGAGTTTTGTGGTTCCAAACTTCTTCAATTTAAGAATGATGTTGCCCACTGTGTTCTTGGGGACCTTCAATGCGGCAGAAATGTTTTGGTACCCTTCCCCAGATCTGTGCCTCGACATAATCCTGTCTCGGAGCTCCTACAGATAATTCCTTCAACCTCATGGCTTGGTTTTTGATCTGACATGCACTGTCAACTGTGGGACCTTATATAGACAGATGTGCGCCTTTCCAAATCAATTGAATTTACCACAGATGGACTCCAATCAAGTTGTAGAAACATCTAAAGGATGATCAATGGAAACAGGATGCACCTGATCTCAATTTCGAGTCTCATAGCAAAGGGTCTGAATACTTATGTAAATAAGTACCCTATGTTTTCTAACTGTTCTGTTTCACATACAGTACATTCAAAACCTTTCTAAATCGCATAGTATGTACAGATTGTAAGATAAGGATGAACATTTTTCCTATAAATATTATTATATTGAAGATTGATTGACTATGGCTTTGCAAATCTCCGAACAGTGCTATTTGTGGGGTTCATTTGGGGTAAATGTTGTGTTTTCAAGCCATTAATGAATCTTACCAGAAACTAGTTACATAATGTAGGTGCAATATCAGAATAAGTGATCTAATGATTTGAGATGGTTGTACGCCCATAACATTCTGTTGTTGGCAATAATTTTGTATAATAATTTTAATAGAATCAAGCGCGTTGTTTTGTGTATCACTTGATAAATCATGTGCCATGGAATCGGCACATTGACAATCTCTTCCCAACTACTTTTTCAACCTGTATGGAACCGCTGTCAACATGTTGGTCCTCAAATGAAATGGTTATATTTTTCTATTTATTAACATGTTTTGGTGCCAATTTTAGTCTTTAACAAAGGGCAGACAAAAACGTTTCTCTACCTTCACTTGCCTCCATTTTTGCGGTAATGTTGCTATCAGTTGGTTCTAATTTTAGATAACAAAAATACACTGAAATGTTGTCTCTAACCGCACATTACATTACTCCAACTTTACTGTTCATAAAATCATTAGCAAAGATAGTTCTGTATTTATTTTTATTCCATAAAGATTTTATTTTAGATCAATTAGTATATTGGAGTTTAACCATAATATATGTTCTGTCTTATCTAAGGGATGAAACTGGAAAGCAACAGGCTTTGTATGGCTTGTTTTAATGGTTCCATTTTCGATTAACTGAAAGTGAGAGGTTCTAATCTGGATTGAGGTTTAATGATTTAATATTTAATCATTTTAGCTTCCTGAACTCATATTCATTACACAAATAAGCATGTTTAATTTTGTCTGGTTTATCGTTCCAAATAATGTTCAATATTTTTTGCTTATATAATGAAAAAAATGAATTGTTCAGAATAGGCAGGGCCATAAGTAAATAGGTAAACTGGGATATGACAAAAGCATTAAAATCAGGGAGATTTTTCCACAAATAGACCCTACTACACAAAGGACTCAATCCTGACTTGAGATTCAATAAGACTTTTTCATGTCAATTCTGCATTGATATTAATGTGAGGTTCCTCTTTAAAAAAAGGTATTGTCGGATAGTATTCATCCTGATCAGACAGGTTTTTTACATGGACGATACATTGGAGAAAATATAAGACAAGTACTGGAAACAATAGAATACTATGAAACATCTGGGAAACCAGGACTGGTATTCATGGCAGATTCTGAAAAGGCTTTTGATAAAGTACGACTAGAATTTATATATAACGGCCTAGACTATTTTAATTTTGGAGAATCTCTTATATAATGGGTTCAAGTTATTCGTTTGTTAGTTAGTAAAACAAATAATGGCTACTTCTCAGAAATAAATCAACTGTCGGCGTAAAACAAGGTTGTCCACTGTCGGCGTATCTATTTAATATGGCCACCAAAATGTTAGCTATTAACATCAGATCAAACAATTATATAGAGGGGCTAGAAAACCAAGGACTAAAAACAAAGGTGTCATTGCATGCTGACAACTCAAGTTTCCTCTTAAATCTGCAATCTGGATCCCTGCAGTCTCATAGAGGATCTAGATTATTTTTCTAACCTCTCTGGATTACAACTGAACTATTGCACGATAAGTGTACCATATTACGTATTAGATTGCTAAAAAAATACAACTTTTACATTACCGTGTAGTTTAACAATAAAATTATCTGACGGTGAAGTGGACATACTCAGTATTCATATCCCTAAATAAAGAAATTAATTCACTACAACAAATTTCAATTGAAAGTTGAGAAAAATAGGAAATAACATCTTGCTACCATAGAACAGAGTGCTGACTGGAGAGCTGGATTCAATTTTCTCCTGAAATTACATGCCTGGTCCTTCAGGTCCTGAAGCAAGGATATTCTTGTTACCATTTGAAAGGAAACACTTTAAAGTTGGTGGAAATGTGAAATTAATGTAGGAGAATATAACACATTAGATCTGGTAAAAGAAAATACAAAGAAAAAAAACTTTGGGGGTATTTTTTGTACCATCATCTTTGAAATGCAAGAAAAAGGCATTAATGTATTATTCCAGCCCAGGCGCAATTTAGATTTTGCAGCGTTTTTTTCCAAAGTTTTAGACTGAACCAATGAATCATTGCATTTCTGTTCAAAATGTAGCATCAAGACTGCCCAAATTAAGGACTCCCAGGTGGCACAGTGGTCTAGCTGTGCAACCAGAGACTCTGGGTTCGAGCACAGGCTCTGTTGCAGTCGGCCGCGACCGGGAGGTCCATGGGGCGACGCACAATTGGCCTAGTGTCGTCCGGGTTAGGGAGGGTTTGGCCGGTAGGGATATCCTTGTCTCATCACGCACTAGCGACTCCTGTGGCGGGCCGGGCGCAGTGCACACTGACCAGGTCGCTAGGTGCACGGTGTTTCCTCAGACACATTGGTGCGGCTGGCTTCCGGTGTTTCCTCAGACACATTGATGCGGCTGGCTTTTAAGAAGCAGTGCAGTATGGTTGGGTTGTGTTTCGGAGCACGCATGACTCTCAACCTTCGTCTCTCCCGAGACCGTACAGGAGTTGTAGCGATGAGACAAGACAGTAACTACTAACAATTGGATACTACAAAATATATATATTTTTATTTTTTATTTTAAAGACTGCCCAAATGTGCCTAATTGGTTAATTAATAACTTTATGTTCATAACTCTGCACTCTCCTCAAACAATAGCATGGTATTCTTTCAATGTTATAGCACTGTAATAGTAAATTGGACAGTGCAGTTAGAGTAACAAGAATTTAAGCTTTCTGCCAATATCAGATATGTCTATGTCCTGGGAAATGTTCTTGTTACTTACAACCTCATGCTAATCGCATTAGTGCACATTAGCTCAACCGTCCCGCGGGTGGGACACCAATCGGTAGAGATCCTTAACATCACAACACTGGGTCCTGTTTCAGTAATAGTGAAATCAGACCTTCTTGCTGACTACCAGATAGTTTACCATTTTTGTACGAGTGGTTAAAATTTGAGTACATCAAATAAAAATTGATATGCCATCCAGCCCTGGAGTTTTCCCTGGCTTAAAGGCTTTAATTGCATCAAGAAGTTCCTCCATCACCAATTTGTCCATCACACAAGTCTTTCGGTACAGCTGTTCATTTTACAGTATTAGGAAAAAAATCCTTACAGTTAACTTCAGTTAGTGGAAATGGAGAAGACTGAAAAGAGAACATATGCTTAAATTATTTTGCTACCTCTATCAAAATCTAAGTTGGTGAATCATGGTTGACTGTGTGTGTGTGTGTGTATTGTGTAAAGAGGATTTTCAGTTCCAGTGACTCAGGCCCTGCCGAGGGGGGCCAGGGATGTTTCAGCTAGAGTGGGTATGTGTGTGAGGATGGTAGGGGGGGTTAAAAGAGCTAGAGGGTAAGAAGGGTGTTCAGGGAGGTGTGTGTGTAAGAACTGGAGGGGGCAGGCAGCGGGTGCTCTACACACATACACAATTATTATTGAATTTACACACACACACACCGCAAGCCCTATAGGACGCCACGGCATCACTGCTGCCAAACCAACCAATCCCCAGAGGTGATACTTCACAATCAGACTGACCACAAGATACCCCCAACTAATTGTTCAGTGTATTTGACTGACAGTATGGTATATTCTGAGTTTTGGCTAAATCCTAACAAAACGTCAGCTAGCCCACTAGCTACCTCGATTATCAAAATCAATAAAATACATTTTAATTTGTCAGATGCGCCGAATACAACAGGTGTAGACCTTACAGTGAAATGCTTACTTACAACCTCTTAACCAAAAACAAGAAAATACCCCCAAAAAAGTAAGAGGTAAGAATAACAAATAATTAAAGAGCAGCAGTAATATACAGGAGGTGCCGGTACAGAGTCAATGTGCGGGGGCACCTGTGTCAAGGCAATTGAGGTAATATGTACATGTAGGTAGAGCTATTAAAGTGACTATGCATAGATAACAACAGAGAGTAGAAGCAGCGTAGAAGAGAGGGAGGGGGGCAATGCAAATAGTCTGGGTGGCCATTTGATTAGCTGTTCAGGAGTCTTATGGCTTGGGGGTAGAAGCTGTTTAGAAGCCTGTTGGACCTAGATTTGGCGCCCCGGTACCGTTTGCCGTGCGGTAGCAGAGAGAACAGTCTATGAATAGGGTGGCTGGAGTCTGACAATTTTTAGGGCCTTCATCTGACACTGCCTGGTATAGAGGTCCTGGACGGCAGGAAGCTTGGCCCCGGTGATGTACTGGGCCGGGCCATACGCACTACCCTCTGTAGTGCGTACCAGGCAACTGCTCAGGATCATCTGGATGCTCTCGATGGTGCAGCTGTAAAACCTTTTGAGGATCTGAGGACCCATGCCAAATCACTTCAGTCTCCAGAGGGGGAATGGGTTTTGTCGTGCCCTCTTCATGAATGTCCTGGTGTGCTTGGACCATGTTAGTTTGTTGGTGATGTGGACGCTAAGGAACATGAAGCTCTCAACCTGCTCCACTACAACCCCGTCGATGAGAATGGAGGCGTGCTCGGTCCTCCTTTTCCTGTAGTCCACAATCATCTCCTTTGTATTGATCACGTTGAGAGAGAGGTTGTTGTCCTTTCACCACATGGTCAGGTCTCTGACCTCCTCCCTATTACATTTATGTTATAAATTTGTAACATCAGTTGTGATCGTTATAACAGGATTAGTTTTGGCCTTATGAACCAGGGTCTAGATAACGATACAGTATATTAGCTGGACTAAATGTGTATTATGACTGTGTAATGTCAGTTGTCATAAGCGGCCATTATGACAGTGTTATGTAGCCTTATTACAGAGGGTAAAGTGTAACAGTACTTTCATTTATTCTCCATCCATCCTCCCATCCCGCTCTACCTGTTGTCGTATGCGTGGGTTCCAGCGGATGTAATAAGTCACCCAAAGCTCTAGGTGTCTCATGCTGGCTACGGGGTAGAGGACCCTACTGGACTCAGGAGTGTAGAAGGGGTTCAGGTAGGAAGTAGAGTCACTGTTCACCAACGACCACAGGGACACTGTCTTAGACCGTACCTCCTGGAGAGAGAGAAGTAGAGAAGAAGAAAAATGATTGGTTTAGAGAGAGAGAGAAGGATGGAGGAAGAGGGAGAAGGTTCAGGTTCACCAATGACCACAGAGAAACAGTCTTAGACAGCACCACCTGGTGAAAAGAATAACACTTTAGTTAAAGAGAGAGAGAGGTGGGAAGTATCACTGTTCACCAACGACCACAGAGACATCGTATTACACCGAACCTCCATGAGAGGGAGATGGAAGGGAAGAATACAAATTGAGAGAGGGGGGTGTAGAAAGGGTTGAGGTTAGGAGGACTGTTGACCTAACCTAACGTAGCAGGGGTAGAAAGGGTTGAGGTTAGGAGGACTGTTGACCTAACCTAACGTAGCAGGGGTAGAAAGGGTTGAGGTTAGGAGGACTGTTGACCTAACCTAACGTAGCAGGGGTAGAAAGGGTTGAGGTTAGGAGGACTGTTGACCTAACCTAACGTAGCAGGGGTAGAAAGGGTTGAGGTTAGGAGGACTGTTGACCTAACCTAACGTAGCAGGGGTAGAAAGGGTTGAGGTTAGGAGGACTGTTGACCTAACCTAAAGTAGCAGGGGTAGAAAGGGTTGAGGTTAGGAGGCCTGTTGACCTAACATTGCAGGGGTAGAAAGGTTTGAAGGTTAGGAGGACTGTTGACCTAACGTAGCAGGGGTAGAAAGGGTTGAGGTTAGGAGGACTGTTGACCTAACGTAGCAGGGGTAGAAAGGGTTGAGGTTAGGAGGACTGTTGACCTAACGTAGCAGGGGTAGAAAGGGTTGAGGTTAGGAGGACTGTTGACCTAACCTAACGTAGCAGGGGTAGAAAGGGTTGAGGTTAGGAGGACTGTTGACCTAACCTAAAGTAGCAGGGGTAGAAAGGGTTGAGGTTAGGAGGCCTGTTGACCTAACATTGCAGGGGTAGAAAGGGTTGAGGTTAGGAGGACTGTTGACCTAACGTAGCAGGGGTAGAAAGGGTTGAGGTTAGGAGGACTGTTGACCTAACGTAGCAGGGGTAGAAAGGGTTGAGGTTAGGAGGACTGTTGACCTAACCTAACGTAGCAGGGGTAGAAAGGGTTGAGGTTAGGAGGACTGTTGACCTAACATTGCAGGGGTAGAAAGGGTTGAGGTTAGGAGGACTGTTGACCTAACATTGCAGGGGTAGAAAGGGTTGAGGTTAGGAGGACTGTTGACCTAACGTAGCAGGGGTAGAAAGGGTTGAGGTTAGGAGGACTGTTGACCTAACGTAGCCGGGGTAGAAAGGGTTGAGGTTAGGAGGACTGTTGACCTAACGTAGCAGGGGTAGAAAGGGTTGAGGTTAGGAGGACTGTAGCAGGGGTAGAAAGGGTTGAGGTTAGGAGGACTGTTGACCTAACCTAACGTAGCAGGAGTAGAAAGGGTTGAGGTTAGGAGGACTGTTGACCTAACCTTACGTAGCAGGGGTAGAAAGGGTTGAGGTTAGGAGGCCTGTTGAACTAACCTAACGTAGCAGGGGTAGAAAGGGTTGAGGTTAGGAGGACTGTAGACCTAACCTAACGTAGCAGGGGTAGAAAGACGCCTGAGCCGAGTTCACACTTCTGTTAGGTTGAAAATACCGTATCCCTGATAACGTTTTCTGGCGACTCCGCATAGGCTACTTTTGACCAGGGACCACAGAGACACGTCTTAGACCACCCCTCCTGGAGAGAGAGGGATGGATAGTGGGAGAAAGATCAGACGTTTTTATCCAACGCAACCTACAGTTAATAGATATATTTAGCTTATGGCCCATGCTTGAATCAAACCCTGAATTACCTGAGCCATTGGCACCACAGATAGATGGAGAGCAAACTAAAGAAAGAGCGAATACAGCAATGAGTCTCTGGACCAATAATTAGACTCTTGTGCAGTCTACAAATGTTTACACTGGGATGTAAAGGGAGAGGTGTGTGTAGATAAGAGGGTATCTGTGTTTTCTAGATGTGCTGTTACGCACAGTCTGCTTGTGTCAGAGTGAGTGCAGTGTGTACTAATGTGTGTTGCATCCCCCATAGTGCATTGTTATTGTCTGTTTGAAACTCAGAACCAGTGATGCGTCCCATCTTTCTCCCTCTCTCTTCTGCTCTACTTCACATGATCAGGATGGAGAGAGGGAGGGGGAGGGAGGGAGCGTGGTGGGACAAAGAGAGTGAGAGAGAAATATTATAGACAGGGAAAGGGTTGGTAGATGAAGAGAGAGGGTTGGGAGAGAGAAATATTATAGACAGGGAAAGGGTTGGTAGATGAAGAGAGAGGGTTGGGAGAGAGAAATATTGTAGACAGGGAAAGGGTTGGAGATGGAGAGAGGGTTGGGAGAGAGAAATATTATAGACAGGGAAAGGGTTGGTAGATGAAGAGAGAGGGTTGGGAGAGAGAAATATTATAGACAGGGAAAGGGTTGGTAGATGAAGAGAGAGGGTTGGGAGAGAGAAATATTGTAGAGAGAAGAGAGGGTGTATTGGAAAGGAGGAAAGTACCAAAAGATAGAGAAGTGGGGCTCTGACTCATTATGTTGTGGTCTCAGATACTTGCAGTTGTAGAGGAACAGAGAGAGTGATAAACAGAGGGAGAAAAATAGATGGAGGAGAGAATGAGGAAAGTGACAGCATAACTTACATTGGTGTCCCAGGTGCTCTCACAGTTGTAGAGGAAGAGAGAGAGAGGAAGCGAGAGAGAGAGAGAGAGAGAGGAAGCGAGAGAGAGAGAGAGAGAGGAAGCGAGAGAGAGAGGAAGCGAGAGAGAGAGGAAGCGAGAGAGAGAGGAAGCGAGAGAGAGAGAGAGAGAGAGAGAGAGAGAGAGAGAGAGAGAGAGAGAGAGAGAGAGAGAGAGAGAGAGAGGAAGCGAGAGAGAGAGAAAGGAAGCGAGAGAGGAAGAGAGAGAGAGATAAAGAGAGAGAGAGGCAGAAACAGAGATAGAGAGAGCGATAAAACAGATAGTAACAGTCTGACTTACGTTGGTGTCCCTGGCGCTCTCACAGTTGTAGAGGAAGGTTCCAAAGCGACAGCTGAACAGGTGATCCAGGATGGTCATTAGGAGCCGCTCGTTGAACTCAAACGCTGTCGGGAACTGATGGGGAAATAAGGAAAGAAGAGAGGAGAAAGAGAGAAATGTAACGCCTGGATGGCTTTCACTTCAGCAGTGATAAATTCATGAACTTATTTGACGAAAAGAACATGATCATTAGAAAGCAAATTACGGACTCCTCTTTAAATCTACGTATTTCTCCAAAGCACAGTTGTCCTGAGTCTGCACAACACTTCCAGGACTTAGGATCAAGTGAGATACTCAAGTTTGTTAATACTATATCTCTTGACACATTGATGAAAATAGTCAAGCTTCTAAACCTTTAAGCTTGCATCCTGAACCCTATTCCAACTAAACTACTGAAAGAGCTGCTTCCTGTGTTTGGCCCTCCTATGTTGAGCATAATAAACGGCTCCCTATCCACCGGATGTGTACCAAACTCACTAAAAGTGACAGCAATAAAGCCTCTCTTGAAAAAGCCAAACCTTGACCCAGAAGATAGAAAAAAAAAGAGAAAAAAAAAATCGGCCCATTCCTCTCAAATCTTTTGGAAAAAGCTGTTGCGCAGCAACTCACTGCCTTCCTGAAGAATAACAATGTATACGAAACGCTTCAGTCTGGTTTTAGACCCCATCATAGCACTGAGACTGCACTCGTGAAGGTGGTAAATTACCTTTTAATGGCGTCAGACCAAGGCTCTGCATCTGTCCTCGTGCTCCTAGACCTTAGTGCTGCTTTTGATACCATCGATCACCACATTATTTTGGAGAGATTGGAAACCCAAATTGGTCTACACGGACAAGTTCTCGCCTGGTTTAGATCTTATCTGTCGGAAAGATAACAGTTTGTCTCTGTGGATGGTCTGTCCTCACAAATCAACTGTACATTTCGGTGTTCCTCAAGGTTCCGTTTTAGGACCACTATTGTTTTCACTATATATTTTACCTCTTGGTGATGTCATTCGGAAACATAATGCTAACTTTCACTGCTATGCAGACGATATACAGCTGTACATTTCGATGAAACATGGTGAAGCCCCAAAATTGCCCTTCCTGGAAGCCTGCATTTCAGACATAAGGAAGTGGATGGCGACAATTTTTTACTTTTAAACTCGGACAAAACAGAGATGCTAGTTTTAGGTACCAAGAAACAAAGAGATCTTCTGTGTGATCTAACAATTAATCTTGATGGTTGTACAGTCGTCTCAAATAAAACTGTAAAGGACCTTGGCGTTACTCTGGGCCCTCATCTCTCTTTTGACGAATATATCAAGACGGTTTCCAGGACAGATTTTTTCCATCTACGTAACATTGCAAAAATCTGAAATTCTTTGTCCAAAAATGATGCAGAGAAATTTATCCATGCTTTTGTCACTTCTAGATTAGACTACTGCAATGCTCTACTTTCTGGCTACCCGGATAAAGCACTAAATAAACTTCAGTTAGTGCTAAACACGGCTGCTAGAATCTTGCCTAGAACCAACATTTTTTATCATATTACTCCAGTGCTAGCCTCTCTAGACTGGTTTCCTGTTAAGGTTAGGGCTGATTTCAAGGTTTTACTGCTAACCTACAAAGCACTACATGGGATTTCTCCTACCCATCTTTCCGATTTGGTCCTGCCGTACATACCTACACATACTCTACGGTCACAAGACGCTGGCCTCCTTACTGTCCCTAGAATTTCTAAGCAAACAGCTGGAGGCAGGGCTTTCTCCTATAGAGATACATTTTTATGGAATGGTCTGCCTATCCATGTGAGAGACGCAGACTCTGTCTCGACCTTTAAGTCCTTATTGAAGACTCATCTCTTCAGTAGGTCCTATGATTGAGTGTAGTCTGGCCCAGGGTGGTTAAAGTGAATGGACGAACCACCCTTGCTGTCTCTGCCTTGCCGGTTCCCATCTCTCCACTGGGATTCTCTGCCTCTAACCCTATTACGGGGGCTGAGTCACTAGCTTACTGGTGCTCTTCCATGCCGTCCCTAGGAGGGTGCGTCACTTGAGTAGGTTGAGTCTCTGACGTGATCTTCCTGTCCCGGGTTGGCGGCCCCCCCAGGGTTTGTGCCGTGGGGGAGATCTTTGTGGGCTATACTCAGCCTTGTCTCAGGGTAGTAAGTTGGTGGTTGAAGATATCCCTCTAGTGGGCTGTGATTGGGCAAACTGGGTGGGGATATATCCTGCCTGGTTGGCCCTGTCTGGGGGTATAGTTGAACGGGGCCACAGTGTCCCCCGACCCCTCCGGTCTCAGCCTCCAGTAATTATGCTGCAATAGTTTATGTGTAGTGGGGCTAGGGTCAGTATGTTATATCTGGAGTATTTCTTTTGTCTTCTGTCTGTATGAATTTAAGTATGCTGCCTCTAATTTCCTCTCTTCTCTAGGAGGACCTGAGCCCTAAGGACCATGCCTGAGCCCTGAGGACTTTTTTATTTTTTTTATTTCACCTTTATTTAACCAGGTAGGGTAGTTGAGAACAAGTTCTCATTTGCAACTGCGACCTGGCCAAGATAAAGCATAGCAGTGTGAACAGACAACACAGAGTTACACATGGAGTAAACAATTAACAAGTCAATAACACAGTAGAAAAAAAAGAGTCTATATACATTGTGTGCAAAAGGCATGAGGAGGTAGGCGAATAATTACAATTTTGCAGATTAACACTGGAGTGATAAATGATCAGATGGTCATGTACAGGTAGAGATATTGGTGTGCAAAAGAGCAGAAAAGTAAATAAATAAAAACAGTATGGGGATGAGGTAGGTAAAAATGGGTGGGCTATTTACCGATAGACTATGTACAGCTGCAGCGATCGGTTAGCTGCTCAGATAGCAGATGTTTGAAGTTGGTGAGGGAGATAAAAAAGTCTCCAACTTCAGCGATTTTTGTAATTCGTTCCAGTCACAGGCAGCAGACTACCTGGCCTGATGACTCCTTGCTGTCCCCAGTCCACCTGGTCATGCTGCTGCTCCAGTTTCAACGGTTCTGCCTGCAGCTATGGAACTCTGACCTGTTCACTGGACGTGCTACCTTGTCCCAGACCTGCTGTTTTCGACTCTCTCTCAACCGCACCTGCTGTCTTCTAACTCTGAATGATCGGCTATGAAAAGTCACATGACATTTACTCCTGAGGTGCTGACCTGTTGCACCCTCTACAACCACGGTGATGATTATTATTTGACCCTGCTGGTCATCTATGAACGTTTGAACATCTTGGCCATGTTCTGTTATAATCTCCACCTGGCACAGCCAGAAGAGGACTGGCCACCCCTCAGAGCCTGGTTCCTCTCTAGGTTTCTTCCTAGGTTCCTGCTGTTCTAGGGCGTTTTTCCTAGCCACCGTGCTTCTACATTTGCATTGCAAGCTGTTTGGGGTTTTAGGCTGGGTTTCTGTATAGCACTTTATGACATCGGCTGATGTAAAAAGGGCTTCATAAATAAATTTGATTGCCTGACTGGTTTGAAAACAACTTGAAGGCTGTCTCAGTTAACATTTCCTTGATTCCTTGCATCCTCTCTCCTTACTTCCTTCTCAAAACCCATTGGAGAAGAAGGGCACGAGAGGGACCTTAGGCCTTCTCACCAATATGGTTGAGAAGGTGGAGATAGAGTCGTAGCCAAACACAGGTGAGTGTGTGTGTGTACCTACCTGTTTGGTCATCTGCCAGACACAGTCTATGAACTGTACAAAGATAGGAGACCTATCCTGGTCTGCATGGTTCTTATCCCCGTGTCCTATCCTCTACACATACACAGACAGAGAAACAATATGGCGTGTTATCAGCTTCCTGTCACTGTAGCTTGTACTTTTTGGTCATTTACATACTGTAAGACAGAGGTGATATCTATGCAATCACACAGTCATAACATTGCAGAGAGTATAGGTGCCGTCAACAGGGAAGAAAACTCTGAACATGTACAGCACAGAGTCTGGTTTTCCTGATCATAAATGTGATTAAATGTCCACGAGGAGAAAAAAAAGTATTTGTCTGACTTACAGAGGCAAACTTGTGTCCGAAGCTGATCCACTCCTTCTCCAGCAGCACCTGAATGAATTAATAAATGTATATTTATACATCTAGTTGCCTCGTCAATTTGAGTACAACAATTCATACATACCCGGAATCCATTGAGTGTGTGATAGTGGCTGTCCCCTGTTCTTCCCTTACCTCTTCCCCTTCTCTTCCACCCACCCTTCCTCCCTCCATCCCTCCTACTCACCTGAAAGCCCCTGAGGGTGCTGTAGTGGCTGCCCCCTCTTCATCACCCTTTCTCTTGCTCCCACCCTCCCTCCCTCTCCCCTTCTCTCCCATCCTTCTTACTCACCTGGAAGCCCCTGAGGGTGCGGTAGTGGCTGTCAAGCATCAGCATGGCCAGAGAGGTGAGCTGGGCTGTCCGGTCCCACCCATCACTACAGTGGACCACCACAGAGTTACCCCCCGATATCTTATCTGCTACCTGGATGGCTCCGGAGAGGACGAGCTGGAGAGAGGAGGAGAGTAAGAGCGTAAGAGAGAGTGAGAAAGAACAAGAGAGTTAAAGTCACTACAGTGGACCACCACACTGTTACCCCCACTGATCTTATCTGCTACCTGGATGGCTCCCAATTACACCAGCTAGAGGAGAGGGGTGTTGAGGTGTGTGTGTGTGTGTGTGTGTGCTAGGGTTGGGCTCAATTAAAATTGAAGGCAGTCAATTCAGGAAGCAAACTGAAATTCCAATTCAATGATTGACAAAGACTTCTAGATAAACTGAAACGGAGAAGTCATTTATTTTTTATTCAAATCACTTCCTGAATTGACTGACTTCAATTCGAATTGAGCCCAACCCTGGTGCATGCACATCCCTACCTTGATGTGTTCTAGCCAGTGTGTGGACTCCAGACTAGACAGCCAGTGTGACTCCTCTACGTTGGGATAGACGATGTCCTTTAGCTTCTTCAGTGACTCTCTCATGACGTGGATGTTGTGTATGTCCAGAAACACCAGCTCAGCGTTCTGATAAGTGTCGTCTCCTTCGTAACCCCCACCCGTGGCCTATAGGGATGGAATAGAGGTCAGAGGTTAAGGTTAGAGAGTGATGTCATCATTCATGGACAACAACAAAAATCACTGGCCCGGTTTGAATATTGAAAAAAAATTATAAGGGACATTTTGAGAACTTAAGGAACATCAGGTACTGCTGGAATGTCTGCCAATGGCTTGTCCATATTTTTGTTAGAAATTACACTGGTCACTAAACATTTATAAAGTATTTATAAACTATAAATAGGCCTCGTCTAAAGTGATGGCTTATTTTTTTTATTTATCCGTTATTTTACCAGGTAAGTTGACTGAGAACATGTTTTCATTTGCAGCAACGACATGGGGAATAGTTACAGGGGGGATGAATGAGCCAATTGTAAACTGGGGATTATTAGGTGACCGTGATGGTTTGAGGGCCAGATTGGGAATTTAGCCAGGACACCGGGGTTAACACCCCTACTCTTACGATAAGTGCCATGACTCTCCGAGGTCATCTTTAATGACCTCGGAGAGTCAGGACACCCGTTTAACGTCCCATCCGAAAGACGGCACCCTACATAGGGCAGTGTCCCCAATCACTGCCCTGGGGCATTGGGATATTTTTTAGACCAGAGGATAGAGTGCCTCCTACTGGCCCTCTAACACCACTTCCAACAGCATCTGGTCTCCCATCCAGGGACTGACCAGGACCAACCCTGCTTAGCTTCAGAAGCAAGCCAGCAGTGGTATGCAGGGTGGTATGCTGCTGGCTAAAGGACCTACAGTTCTGGAAAAAATTAAGAGGCCACTGCAAAATGATCAGTTTCTCCGGTTTTACTATTTATAGGTATGTGTTTGCGTAAAATTTACATTTTTGTTTTATTCAAAGCACTACGGACAACATTTCTCTCAAATTACAAATAAAAATATTGTTATTCAGAGCATTTATTTGCAGAAAATGACAACGGGTCAAAATAACAAAAACAATGCAGTGTTGTCAGACCTCAAATAATGACAATATTTTTATTTGGAATTTGGGAGAAATGTTGTCAGTAGTTTATATAATAAAACAAAAATGTAAATTTTTACCAAAACACATACCTGTAAAACTAGAGAAACAGATCATTTCCAGAGGTGTATGTTCAAAATCTTAGAAATGATCTTAGGAATCATAACATATTTTAAAAAGTTGTTTATAAATGTGAATACATTTGTTTACTAACATTTACAAATGTGGGCGTAAGGATTATTAAATGATGAATAAACTATTTACTAACCCATTATAAATGCCTTATTCCAAGGTGTTATTATAAAGTGTTACCCATTCCTCACTTGAGGGTGTTCAAACAGGGCCATTAGTAAATGCTTTGGGCTTTTGATCAGTCCATGACACACACACACTGCCGGCACAATGTGCAGAGGGCAGCTAGCTGTTAAAAGCCTCTCACTTGGGTGTCAGACATTTTGGGATTATCCTCATAGATTCCATATCAGCAGAGTCCAAACACACTCACACACAGTGTAGTTGATGTGGCCTCTTAGCTTCTAAACTCTACATCCTCGATTCTGACACCAGTAAACAATGTAGGAGACTACTAGCAAGGCCCTACAGTAGACAACAAGAGATACACAACAGTCCATTCTATGTGGATGTCTAAAAGACACCATCACCAACACACCTCCTTCCAGAACATTGCACCGTATCACTCTTTGTATGTAGCAAAGCTTTGCTGTGATGTAGGAGCTCACAGAAAAAAAACTCAATACCAAAGATTCCTCGCTAGCTTTTCTGTACATGTTAATAAAAAGGGTGGAAGTGTCCCTTATACGATCCATTGACCCCATTGTGACCTTTGTCCCCTGACCTTGTTGGCAACGGCGTTGACGCTGGGCCGTGCGTCGTAGATGGTGAGCTTGGCAGTGCCGTTGGCCTCCCGGATCACGTCCAGGTAGCGCTCGTCGTCCTTGTTCCTCTTCCCAGACATCCCCACCAGGGGCTGGGAGCAGCGGCAGATAACGGCCTGGTTCTCACGGTGGATCCAGGATAGGACCTAGAGAGAGGAGAGAAAGAAAGACGCAGTGTTAGAGTGAGCGAGAGAGAGGGTTAGGTAAGTGGGCAGGTGGGAGATGGAGAGGGAGGGGGGTTGGGTGTAAGGAAGGAAGTAAGAGAGATAGAACACAGGGATATGATAGAGGGATAAAGAGATGGAAGAAAAGAAACGGGATAAGGTGAATAGAGAGGGCAGGAAGAATGTGAGGATAGGATGAGGAAATGGGGAGTTACCGGTATGCGTCCTCTCGACCTGAAGGTAGACACTTTCCTCAGGTCTTCCTCTGTAGCTTTGAAGGGAACCACCAGTATAGTGGGGTAAGTGTCACACAGCTCATAGTTGTCATTGATGAACGTGATACGCCACTTGTCAGTGGGTAAGCCCTGGGGACCGAGGTAGACAAACACCCAATCAGAGAAGAGATTGCAGGTTGTGACTCGAAGGCATTATTGGTGAAGTACAGTACTACATCACCGATGACAGGATAAGGACAGTATTTAAAAACAGACTAAGTACAGGTAACACCAACACAAAGTGTCTTAATAGGATGTTGGCCAACTACTAGGCTTGGGCAGTATACCGTATACAGGGGTATTTCGAAAAAGCCACGGGGCGCTTTTTCAATACCGTCAATACAGTTCAAAATATTTGACATTTTTTAATACATTTGAATATTCGTAGCTACTTTTTAAGTAAATACCTGCAGTCAACTTGTGCAATACATTAGGAGATAATGAACATCACTCACTGTCGTGCAGCATGTGCCTGGTGATTTAATTAAAGTATGGAATTCACAACTAAATGTTTGCCAGCTAGATATCTTATAACTATTAAGTTAACTGTCTAAAATGTGCTAAATTCTTTGCAGTTGTGCATTTGGTTTGCTAATTTAGTTGTTAGTTAGCTATCCAGCTAAGTGGTTAGCTTCGTCCAAAAAAATGTATGCATTCGCTTGGTAACAGCAGATAGTCCCCTCATGGATCAAGAGTCTTGCTCGCTAATATTTGTTTGGGGGTTCAGCAAACTGTGAGTAGCATTTTTGAGTTACTTGTATACTTGTACAGTTTAGTTCAGAAACTGTACAAAATGTTTGTTAGCATTCTCTATGAGGATTCCTTAGTACTTGTTAGCATTTCGTTAGCATTCTGGTAAGTGATGTTGTTTTGGCTTTGAATATTAGTATTTTTTAAACAAATACCTGCAGTCAACTTGTGCACTAGATAATAGATAAAGCAGATTGTGTTTACCATTTCGTCGTTAGATCACTTTATGAAGCTTACAGTTACTAGTTTCCGAAAACAGCTGTTTGAGACAGTCGTGTATGTTTGTTTACAAAGATGAGCAAAATGGGAGATTCGTGAGGTGAGTCACTCCTGCTGCACAACTTAAGTGAGGTGATTAAGTTACACTTGTATGAGATTCACTACTAATGTTTGCCAGCTATATATTTTATAACTATTAAGTTAACTATCTAAGATGTCCCAAATAAATTCTCACCAGCTGGGTTTTTCTAACTTGTTAGCAAAGTGACTAACGTTAGCTTGCAAGATCAAGCTTCTTGGTAACAGCAACAGAGAGGATCCCCTCCTGGATTGAGATCCCTGCTGCCTAATATTTGTTTTGTGCATGCTGAAAACTGCATTTTGAGATACTTGCATAACTTTATGAGCTGGGTTTTCTTTCCTAGTAGTAAATGTTTGCATACACTCATTAGCATTTACCTTGCACCTGCTATGAGAATCCTTAGTACTTGTTAGCATTTGGGCCTTTTTATTTTTTTTATTTTTTTTACGTTTACCGTATATCCCGGGATGGCACATGGTTTGAAGGTATAGAAATCTGGATACCACTCCCAAGCCTAGCCACCACGAGCCAGAACAGCTTCAATGCACATTGGCATAGGATTCTACAAGTGTCTGGAACTCTTGGAGGGATGCAACACCCTTCTTCCACAAGAAATTCCATCATTTGGTATTTTGTTGACGGTGGTGGAAAATGCTATCTCAGGCGCCGCTCCAGAATCTCCCATAAGTGTTCAACTGGGTTGAGATCTGGTGACTGAGAGGGCCATGGCATATGGTTTACATCGTTTTCATGCTCATCAAACCATTTATTGACCACTTGTGCCCTGTGGATGGGGGCATTGTTATCCAATGAGGGCATAGCCTTGGTAGACAAAATATATATATATATTTTTTTACATGATCCTAAGCATGATGTGATGTTAATTGCTATTTTAAGTAAGGACCCACACTTGTGTGGAAGCACATGCTTTCAATATACTTCGTATCCCTCATTTACTCAAGTGTTTTTTATTATTTTGTCAGTTACATGTAAGTGACTGAGTTAAAAGCTGTGACATTGGACCTGGCCCAATAGACACATAAAACCTATAAGACTTATCATAGCAATGTAATGACACATTTAATAAGACAATGATAAGGCTTACCTGCCGCCTGAACTCTTCCATGGGTTTGTAGACACTCCAGCCATTCTCTTCATATTTCTCCTGACTCAGGTAAGCAAACAGAAGCTGAGGGAGAGAGAGAGAGAATGTGATTGACTTGTCAATACTGAGGTTTTATTACTCACATTGTGAGTGATTGTTTGATTCTAATGATGTGCAAAGAGAAATAACAGGCCACCTCAAACTGACGAACTCTAATAAAGCACGTCATGTACAATTATAGTTGTTAAACAGTTATTAAAAGTGTTAATAATATCAGGCGAGACTAAATAAAAAAAGGTAGAAGGAAAAACGGTGTGTACGTACCAGGCTGTGGGATAGTGGAAAGGCATATCTAAAGAGTATATCGAAGATGTCTCTTCTACTGTGGCCCTCTTGCTTCAGCGCAAACCTCAGGTTCCTCATGTCCTGTTGGGAGACACACACAAAATGTCAGTACAAAATAAATAGTTATCGTCTTGATGTTGTAACTTCCTGATCCAACACTGGAATTAACGTCTCTGAGCACAATGTTAAAAATAAATGAAATTGTGTTTCATTCCGATTATATCTGACAGACTAGGACTGAACCATTGTGTATAAAATAGGGGTGTCAGGGCCATGATGAAGTATCTTACCTTGCAGGTGATGTCCAGCCCGTATGAGTTTTCCCCCCGACTGGAGGCTCCGCCCATCTTCTCCACCCGGCCAATGGCACCCAGCGGAACGTTCAGGGTCACCGACGGGTCCTGTGATGTCACAAGAAATAAAAACATGTGATTGGTCCTGCTGAGATTCCAGTTATATCACAACAGAACACGCCATAAAATGATGATTGGTGCTGCAGTGGTTGAACTGAAATCATACTTGATATTGGTATTGAGAGGGCACAAACCATATAATTGTGTAATGCACTAAACTCTTGAATATGCTTTATGTAGACAATATTTAATATGCAAGATAGGGCAGACTTATTAAGTAAACCCTTAGTAAAGCATAGGCCCATGTAGCAGGCACTTATTCGTATCACGTGCATCAGTTCATAGTCACCAGAGTATGTGCATGTGTGTAGAAGTAGTATGAAGTCAGCATATTGTTAAAGTGTTGTCAGATGTTGTATTACAGACAGTGGAGTATGCGTTCCAAATGGCTCCCTACTCCATATCTAGTGCACTACTTTGACCAGAGCCATATTGGACATATGGGTTAAAAATAGTGCACTACATAGGGAATAGGGTTCCATTTGGGACGTAGACCGGAGTAAAGAGCATTACTGCTGCAGTAGTGTCCCTGTAGACTGTAATAACCTACTCCATCACTGACACACACTCAATTACACACACGCACATGCACACAGACTCACACACATACACACAGATGCACGAGCACGTGCACACACACACCACTCTCCCTGACTGATGATCTCCGATAGAGCCAACCTTGGGACCTCCACGTCTGTTCAATCTATCATTCTCTAACCATCCCTCTTCTCTCTTGTTCTCCTCCCTCCATCCCTCTGTCAACTTGTCAATGCCCCCATACCTCTCCATGGACCCTGGCAACTAGCCCCGGCAACATTACAACTTACAGAAACTGAAAACAATACAGCAAGTGCCCACGAAACTGTGCCAAACATTGGTGGTGCCAGGAGAAAGCGAGAGGGAGGAGGAAAGAGCGAGAGAGAGAGGGATATGGGATTCCCCACTTTTTGTTGTGTTGGAGATTAACGTCTTGTCTAAAACAGGAAGAATGAAAGTGAAAATACCAGAGAGACTGGATTACACTTAGAGGCACAATATTGCTTTATTTAAGAGTGTGTGGTTATACTCATTTCCAAATAACCTAGACAGAGCCAAGTCACACACAACTACACACAGACAGCAATAGCAGACACACACAGTATTGTACCGCTTGACTAAGGGCCTCTTCTCACTACAAGAGATTGCCTACAGTAAAAATCATAATAGCAGAGAAATGTTTTTGAAACAGCTGAAATTTATAATAATTTTCCTTATTATTAGAGACATATTATATTTAGTTTTTTTACCTGAAATTGCAGTAAAAGCCGGTTAATCTGAAATTGATGTCGTAGCTTTAAAGTAATCTCAGAACTCCATTTATTCCATTGCAAAAGCAAGCAGGAAAGCAAGCAGCAACTCCCCAGTGAATTAACAACTGTTTTAGTCACAATGAGCTTTTTTGCATGTAGGCCTACTTATTTGCATGATATTGATGAAATGAAGCATGGTTTGTTCTAAGCCTGGCTGATAATCAATCTAGCTAGGTATTGTTCAGCTAACTAAATGTTAGGCAACTTAGCTAGTAAGTTAGTATTTGACATTTTGCAGGATGAAATCTTTGATGCACCATCCAATTTTTAAGTGTCCAAATAAATCATTAAAAAACAATACTAAATAACAAGAATAATAATGGCAACTACTGTCTAATAATAATAGAGACAAAAAGTTGTAAAACTACTAAATAGGGCTACATCTTAAACTGCTGCAATTACTAATACAACTAATAAAACTAAGTACCTATAATATATATATTTTTTTGCAGCTGCACATGAAGACACTTTTAAAGTACTTGAAATGTTCCTCATTGACTGACCTTCATGTCTTAAAGTAATGGACTGTTGTTTCTCTTTGCTTATTTGAGCTGTTCTATAATGTTGGTATATTACTACATAGGGACACCTTCTGTATACCTTGTCACAACACAACTGATTGGCTCAAACGCATTAAGGAAAGAAAGAAATTCCACAAATTAACTTAACAAGGCACACCTGTTCATTGAAATGCATTCCAGGATACTACCTCATGAAGCTGGTTGAAAGAATGCCAAGAGTATGCAACACTGTCATCAAAGCAAAGGGAGGCTACTTTGAAGAATCTCAAATATAAAATATGATTTGTTTAACACTTTTTTGGTGACTACACGATTCCATGTGTTATTTAATAGTTTTGATGTCTTCTCTATTATTCTACAATGTAGAAAATAGTTCAAATAAAGAAAAACCCTTGAATAAGTAGGTGTGTCCAAACTTTTGAATGGTACTGTATGTCACTTAAAATAAATGTTGGACCTTCTGTTAAAATGACATTACTTTAAAATGAACACTAAGACCATGCTCCTACCTTCAACATGACAATGTTGTCATTGAACCAGTATTATTTGTGACCGACCGCCTTGATTCGGTCTTAAGTAGCAAAATTTGAAATGGTGTTTTTTACATTGGATAAAAGCAGACACACAAAGCTACATTTGAGGAACAACGGGAAAGTAATTCTGCTTTGAAAGTTAATCAACTTGTAACCTCACAGAAAATAGCCATTTAATGTTTTGGTACCTACTGGAGAGCTCTTTGTCTACACCCATTCAGCATCGTTCACACCCTCTTTAGCTTTAGCTCCACCCATCTCTTTAAGGGTTGATCTGAGCGTTCTGTCCTAACAACAACAGTCAAACACCCAAGCTAACTGGCAAACATTGTTAAGACATGTTGCTAGCTAGCTAGGTAAACAATGAACCATAATCCCAACTCATGACATTACTACCCTGCTTGAATCTGCAGGTAACTAACCATCCAGCAATCTAGCTAACATCAGGCTATAACTAGCAAAGCAAATGGCTCTGAGATAATAATACAATTATACATAACATTAGCTAACGAGCCAGCCAGCTAACGTTAGCTAGCTAGCTAACAGTACACTAACTTGAAATGAAAACGACTGTCAAAATTAGAAACGTGTAATATCTGAAAATGTTGCTAGTTAGACTATCTTACCTGTATACATCATGGATGGTTGCTTCTCCCTGTCACAGATGCTATGGCTGCACTTAGTTTGAAGAGTTAATCCAGAGACAGGTGTTTTCTCCATCTCCTAAAATATCATACTCTAATCCCAGTGATTTCAACAAGCCACGTTAAACAGGATTACCTACACATACTGACCAGCTCAAATAGACAGAAGCATGCGATATGGCAGACCAATCCGACTCATCTCTCGGCATGTCCAGCCCACCTATTAACTCAGCCAATCATGGCTAGCGGGAAGGTTGCTGCCTTTTTCTGTGGCTAAACCAACTAGGCCCGTAATTGAACAATTGCATTTTAATAGAAAATAAAAAGTGAAGGTGAAGTAGTGACCCAAGACAAACTAGCTTCCAGAAACGATTCACATTTAGTCCTTTATTACAACTACTGCATATTTTCTTGTTTTTATCCCATTTCCTATAAAGGGGTAAGGCGCAGGGGAAGGAGGCTGCTTTTTGGAAGTGGTGTGGAATGGTTGGCGAGCTGCGGACACCCTACCAGTTCCTGTATTGGCCATCAGAGCTACAGCATCCAATGCTACAAGGAAGAGCACAATGAAGCACCTGTGCATGTAGCAATGTTTTGAGGTTGTGAAAAGTCCTGACAGGGACATCCTGCCTTGCCTGGTTCACCAATTACTTTGCAGACAGAGTTCAGTGTGTCAAATCGGAGGGCATGCTGTCCGGTCCTCTGGCAGTCTCTATGGGGGTGCCACAGGGTTCAATTCTCGGGCCGACTCTTTTCTCTGTATATATCAATGATGTTGCTCTTGCTGCGGGCGATTCCCTGATCCACCTCTACGCAGACGACACCATTCTATATACTTTCGGCCCGTCATTGGACACTGTGCTATCTAACCTCCAAACGAGCTTCAATGCCATACAGCACTCCTTCCGTGGCCTCCAACTGCTCTTAAACGCGAGTAAAACCAAATGCATGCTTTTCAACCGATCGCTGCCTGCACCCGCATGCCCGACTAGCATCACCACCCTGGATGGTTCCGACCTTGAATATGTGGACATCTATAAGTACCTAGGTGTCTGGCTAGACTGCAAACTCTCCTTCCAGACTCACATCAAACATCTCCAATCGAAAATCAAATCAAGAGTCGGCTTTCTATTCCGCAACAAAGCCTCCTTCACTCACGCCGCCAAGCTTACCCTAGTAAAACTGACTATCCTACCGATCCTCGATTTCGGCGATGTCATCTACAAAATGGCTTCCAACACTCTACTCAGCAAACTGGATGCAGTCTATCATAGTGCCATCCGTTTTGTCACCAAAGCACCTTATACCACCCACCACTGCGACTTGTATGCTCTAGTCGGCTGGCCCTCGCTACATATTCGTCGCCAGACCCACTGGCTCCAGGTCATCTACAAGTCCATGCTAGGTAAAGCTCCGCCTTATCTCAGTTCACTGGTCACGATGGCAACACCCATCCGTAGCACACGCTCCAGCAGGTGTATCTCACTGATCATCCCTAAAGCCAACACCTCATTTGGCCGCCTCTCGTTCCAGTACTCTGCTGCCTGTGACTGGAATGAACTGCAAAAATCGCTGAAGTTGGAGACTTTTATCTCCCTCACCAACTTCAAACATCAGCTATCCGAGCAGCTAACCGATCGCTGCAGCTGTACATAGTCTATTGGTAAATAGCCCACCCATTTTCACCTACCTCATCCCCATACTGTTTTTATACTGTTTTTTATTTTATTTATTTATTTACCTTTCTGCTCTTTTGCACACCAATATCTCTACCTGTACATGACCATCTGATCATTTATCACCCCAGTGTTAATCTGCAAAATTGTATTATTCGCCTACCTCATGCCTTTTGCACACATTGTATATAGACTGCCCATTTTTTTTTCTACTGTGTTATTGACTTGTTAATTGCTTACTCCATGTGTAACTCTGTGTTGTCTGTTCACACTGCTATGCTTTATCTTGGCCAGGTCGCAGTTGCAAATGAGAACTTGTTCTCAACTAGCCTACCTGGTTAAATAAAGGTGAAATAAAAAAAATTTAAAAAAATCATCAGACTGGCCGTGAAGAAGGTGCCCTCTGACCCCGTAGAGACATTTTCATGGTTGCTCACAATGTTGGAGTCAAATGGACCTGAGATCCCAAGAACTGTCCTATAGTGTAAGAGAATTGAAGACTGTTCTTTTCTGTACAAGGTTTTTCAGAATTTCCCTGGGGAGAAATCTGTGCATCCAGCAAGAGCAGAGGGCACAATGGAAAACAGGTTTTTGGACATGTACCACTCAGACACCCAAGGACATAAAACTGCACATCATCGCAGCCTTAAAATAAGACTAATCTAATATCAGAGTTGTGATGGCTAGGCTACTTCAGCACTGTCCAACATGTAGTCAACTATGGACCACAAGACGTTCAGTCTTAATTGCAGGCATATGGAATAGTGGGGAGTGCCTCCAAACTATTCAGACCCCTTTGCTTTTTCCAAATTCTAAAATTGATTAAAAAAATATTTACACACAATTCCCATAAATGACAAAACAAAAAAGGTTTTTAGATTTTTAATTTTTTTTTTTACGTCTGCAGCATTGACAGACCTCAAGAACACAGTGGCCTCCATCATTCTTAAATGGAAGAAGTTTGGAACCTCCAAAACTCTTCCTTGAGCTGGCCACCCGGCCAAACTGAGCAATCGGGGGAGAAGGGCCTTGGTCAGGGAGGTGACCAAGAACCCGATGTTCACTCTGACAGAGCTCCAGAGTTCCTCTGTGGAGATGGGAGAACCTTCCAAAAGGACAACCATCTCTGCACCACTCCACCAAATCAGGCTTTTATGGTAAAGTGGCCAGACGGAAGCCACTCCTCAGTAAAAGGCACATGACAGCCTGCTTGGAGTTTGCCAAAAGGACTCTCAGCAAATGAGACAAGATTCTCTGGTCTGATGAAACCAAAATTGAACTCTTTGGCCTGAATGCAACCTGTCATGTCTGGAGGAAACCTGGCACGATCCCTACGGTGAAGCATGGTGTTGACTACATTTTGTGGTGATGTTTTTCAGCACCAGGGACTGGGAGACTAGTCAAGATCGAGGCAAAGATGAACGGAGCAAAGTACAGAGATCCTTGATGCACATAGCCAAGACAACGCAGGAGTGGCTTCGGGACAAGTCTCAATGTCCTTGAGTGGTCCAGCCAGAGCCCGGAATTGAACCTGATCGAACATCTCTGGAGAGACCATTGAATAGCTGTGCAGCAACACTCCCCAACCAACCTGACAGAGCTTGAGAGGATCTATAGAGAAGAATGGGAGAAACTCCCCAAATACAGGTGTGCCAAGCTTTTAATTTATATTCAAGTCAGTTAAGAACAAATTCTTATTTACGATGATGGCCTACACCGGCCAAACCCGGACGACGCTGGGCCAATTGTGCGCCACCCTATGGGACTCCCAATCACGGTCGGTTGTGATTGTGGCTTGTAGCGTCATACCCAAGAAGACTCAAGGCTGTAATCACTGCTAAAGGTGCTTCAACAAAATGTATGCGTAGAGGGCCTGAATACTTATGTAAATGTGATATTTCAGTTGTGAAAATAAAAAAATAAAACTGTATTTTGTAGATTGATGAGGGAAGAAAAAAACAATTTAATAAATGTTACAATAAGGCTGTAACGTAAAAAAAAATTGGAAAAAGTCAAGGGGTCTGAATACTTTATGAAGGCACTGTATCCTGTAACATGGAAAACAGCCTGTTGGGAGTTTCAAATAGTACAAGCTGCAAGCGGGTGAAACTGTTACAGCTCTTTTATGATGTCACCGTCACGCCCTGGTCTTAGTATTTTGTGTTTTCTTTATTATTTTGGTTAGGCCAGGGTGTGACAGGGGTTTATTATGTGGTGTGTTTTGTCTTGGGTTTTTTGTAGGTATTGGGATTGTGGTAGGGTGGGGTTGTCTAGAATAGTCTATGGCTGTCTGGAGTGGTTCTCAATCAGAGGCAGGTGTTTATCGTGGTCTCTGATTGGGAACCATATTTAGGCAGCCATATTCTTTGTGTTTCGTGGGTGATTGTTTCTGTCTCTGTGTTTGTTTGCACCAGATAAGGCTGTCTAGGTTTTCACGTTTATTGTTTTGTATTGTTCATGTTTATATTTTATTAAACATGTATCGAAATAACCACGCTGCATTTTGGTTCTCCTCTCCTTTGATGGAAGAAAACCCTAACAGTCACGCAACCAGTATCACCCAAACATGACCGCTGTAACAATTGTGCTACCTCATGCAACTACAATGATGTATGTGAGGGCAATTCAAGCACTTTGGAGAGGCATGCTGGACAACAATTACAACCAAGACATAGGCTGGTGATTGAAGAGCATTAGGTAATACCCGAGAGAGAAATTACATGACCTTGCACTTGAGATGGCACACACAGGTGTTCATGGGAGTCTCAGTTTATTGCACATCAGCCAATGGAGGGTAACCCTGACAAAATCATGGACAACATTCAGAGCACAATTGCCTTATGTTTCTCAGTTGAGGAAATGTTTCTGCTCTGCCCATTACTGACATAAGACATGCAATAGCCCTAGAGTTTATCATCAGAGGTTTTTGGAGATGATGAACACTTAAGTGATGATGATTATGATTCAGTGTTGGGACAACTTAAGTCTTTTGCAAACATGACTGTGTATATGTGTGGACTTTTTTCATGCTGTGTTGATTAATATTGTAGGCATTCTCATATATACTTAACACTTCAAAAGACTTAGGGTATGTAGTCTAGGATATTATTGTTGTGGAAACCATTGAGCTGTGTGGAATAGTAGAACGTATGGCATACACACACTGTAAATAAATACTTTGGCTTAAATATTTGTTCTAATACCCATTTTGAGTTATCTAAAGTACACTGGTCAAAAAAATTAAGGGAACACTTAACACAATGTAACTCCAAGTCAATCACACTTCTGTGAAATCAAACTGTCCACTTAGGAAGCAACACTGATTGACAATACATTCCACATGCTGTTGTGCAAATGGAATAGACGACAGGTGGAAATTATAGGGATTTAGCAAGACACCCCCAATAAAGGAGTGGTTCTGCAGGTGGGGACCACAGACCACTTCTCAGTTCCTATGCTTCCTGGCTGATGTTTTGGTCACTTTTGAATGCTGGCGGTGCTTTCACTCTAGTGGTAGCATGAGACGGAGTCTACAACCCACACAAGTGGCTCAGGTAGTGCAGCTCATCCAGGATGGAACATCAATGCGAGATGTGACAAGAAGGTTTGCTGTGTCTGTCAGCGTAGTGTCCAGAGCATGGAGGCGCTACCAGGAGACAGGCCAGTACATCAGGAGACGTGGAGGAGGCCGTAGGAGGGCAACAACCCAGCAGCAGGACCGCTACCTCCGCCTTTGTGCAAGGAGGAGCAGGAGGAGCACTGCCAGAGCCCTGCAAAATGACCTCCAACAGGCCACAAATGTGCATGTGTCTGCTCAAACGGTCAGAAACAGACTCCATGAGGGTGATATGAGGGCCCGACATCCACAGGTGGGGGTTGTGCTTACAGCCCACCACCGTGCAGGACGTTTGGCATTTGCCAGAGAACACCAAGATTGGCAAATTCGCCACTGGCGCCCTGTGCTCTTCACAGATGAAAGCAGGTTCACACTGAGCACGTGACAGACGTGACAGTCTGGAGACGCCGTGGAGAACGTTCTGCTGCCTGCAACATCCTCCAGCATAACCGGTTTGGCGGTGGGTCAGTCATGGTGTGGGGTGGCATTTCTTTGGGGGGCCGCACAGCCCTCCATGTGCTCGCCAGAGGTAGCCTGACTGCCATTAGGTACCGAGATGAGATCCTCAGACCCCTTGTGAGACCATATTCTGGTGTGGTTGGCCCTGGGTTCCTCCTAATGCAAGACCTCATGTGGCTGGAGTGTGTCAGCAGTTCCTGCAAGAGGAAGGCATTGATGCTATGGACTGGCCCGCCCGTGCCCCAGACCTGAATCCAATTGAGCACATCTGGGACATCTCGCTCCATCCACCAACGCCAAGTTGCACCACAGACTGTCCAGGAGTTGGCGGATGCTTTAGTCCAGGTCTGGGAGGAGATCCCTCAGGAGACCATCCGCCACCTCATCAGGAGCATGCCCAGGCATTGTAGGGAGGTCATACAGGCACGTGGAGGCCACAGACACTACTGAGCCTCATTTTGACTTGTTTTAAGTACATTACATCAAAGTTGGATCAGCCTGTAGTGTGGTTTTCCACTTTAATTTTGAGTGTGACTCCAAATCCAGACCTCCGTGGGTTGATACATTTGATTTCCATTGATCATTTGTGTGTGATTTTGTTGTCAGCACATTCAACTATGTAAAGAAAAAAGTATTTAATAAGAATATTTAATTCATTCAGATCTAGGATGTGTTATTTTAGTGTTCCCTTAATTTTTTTGAGCAGTGTATTTAGTGGGCAAAGATGTGACCCGTCACCCATAGTTACTTGTTCATAAAGTGCATTTTTAGATCTCCCTTTTCTCCTTCACTCGACTTCAATACATCATCCATATTTGAAAACATTTATGCTCAGTGGATTGTATGACTTTATTGTAAATTAACTTTTAGTTGCTGAAATACGTAAAAAAGTGTACTACTATAAACTTGACACAACTTTCCAAGTATAAAGTGTGCACTTTCCCCTCCAGAGTTGGCATAGAGAATTGATAAAAGGCTAGGCTATAGCATTTGTGATACTGTTCTTGCATTAGTGTACACATCACAGCCCATAAAACTTCTTCATATTTAAGGTTTAAGACAGTAACAGCAGGAAAAATGTTAACAGTACATAATATTGGAAGTAAAAGTCATTATACAAATAAAATGGTAAAGAAAATGTACATACAGTACCTTCAGAAAGTATTCACACCCTTTTACTTTTTTCACATTTTGTTGTGTTACAGACTGATTTTAAAATTGATTAAAAGGCACATTATGCAGAAACCGCTCTTCCATTTCCTGGTTTCAAAAATTCGAAATTGTTCGCCTAATTTCAGTATATGTGACAAAACCAGCAGTCATTCAATCATTGTACCATCTAAACCGATGTGACAGATCTTTGAAGCTGGTGTTTAATGATTGTGGGATGAGAACTGAGGATGGATCAGCAATGTCGTTACTCAACAATACTAACCTAAATGACAGAGTGAAAAGAAGGAAACCTGTACAGAATAAAAATATTCCAAAACATCCATCCTGTTTGCAACAAGGCACTTCAGTAACATTTAAATACATATATATATATAATATTTTTTTTGTCCTGAATACAAAGAGTTATGTTTGGGGTAAATCCAACACAACCCATCACTGAGTACTAGTTAAATAAAGGTTAAATAACAAAAATTTAATAAAAAATACCACTCCCCATATTTTCAAGCATGGTGGTGGCTGCATCATGTTATGGGTGTCATTGGCAAGGACTAGGGAGTTTTTTTAGGATAAAAGAAACAGAATACAGCTATAAGCACAGGCAAAATCCTAGAGGAAAACCTGTTCCAGGTTGCTTTCCAACAGACACTGGGAGACTAATTCACCTTTCAGCAGGACAATCACCTAAAACACAAAGCCAAACATACACTGGAGTTGAAGATAACATTGAATGCTCCCGAGTAGCCTAGTTACAGTTTTGACTTAAATCTGCTTGAAAATCTATGGCAAGACTTGAACATGGCAGTCTAGCAATGAACAACAAACAGTTTGGCAGAGCTTGAAGAATTTTTAAAAAGTATTGTATATTGTACAATCCAGGTTTGCAAAGCTCTAAGAGACTTACCCAGAAAGACTCACAGCTGTAATCGCTGCCAAAAGGTGCTTGTACAAAGTATTGACTGAGGGGTGTGAATGCTTCTGTAAATTAGATATCTGTATTTCATTTTCAAATCAAATAAATTAGAAAACATGTATAAATACATGGTTTCACATTGCCATAATGGGATATTGTGTGTAGATGGGTGAGAGAAAAAAAATATATTTTGAATATATTTTGAATACAAAAAATAAATAAATCAAGGAGTAAGAATCTGTATAATATTTTCTGTTTAAATAATGATACAAATAAATGCACCGAAGAATGTAACGGTATAAAAATACAGGTCGAGTCTACATTGTCATTGGTTTCAGTACTACATCTTCTTTCCTCTTTCCTACATTACTTCTCTAATTGCGGCGTTTAAGATTATTTCCATTCTAGGGTCAACACTGCAGTTGAAATCAACTGTCAAATGTTTGTGCCTCTGCCTGCGTGCCAAATGAGCAGACAGTTGGTTCTTCTCACAGTGTAAGCTCAGTTTGTGGTTGTTGATCCACAACTATAGTTCCTCATAGTCCAATTTGTACAACAGCTTCATTTGGAAGTTCCGGAAGCTTTGGTAAATAAAACCTGCCAGGTGTCAAAGGAAACAACTTCCAATAAAGAAGCACACTTACTATATGGTCGATGTCCTCAGATCTACTTGAGATTGAGTGCTTTCCACACTCTGCCTTCAGCTCAAAGTCTTTATCATATTGATGCATGAGGTCTGTCTGCTCTCCAATGGTCCTGCTGACTTTCTGTGCAATGTCAAACTTGACACAGGCCCCTTGATGTTGCATGAGGTCTTTTGTGTGGCACACATGGTGTTCGCAGTTCAAGTGTAATGCTGTTGTTTTCTGATCCACCACCTGTATTCACTGTGCCGTTCCACCAGAGTCTTTGAGACACGCTGGGGCTTTATGAGGCTAGATCAAACTGCCGTTTCAGACCCTCCAGGCTATGTTGTCTTCTCTCTGCTTGCCTAAAATACAGCGTTTTGAATTTCCACAGCCTGCAGGTTCTCTCCATCACCCTCATGTATAGAATGTATACACACAGGCCACAGTGATAACTGAAAAGTGAATCACCTGTGTTGTCTGTGTTTCTTTTAGAACTGGCTTCAATTTTTAGCTAGATTATAGGCAACTGATATCTTGTGTTCTTTTTGCTGATGGTGACTCAGTTTCTTCTGACTTCGGAAGGCCGGATGGCTAAATCCACGATAGTGACAGGTCAGCATCTGTGGTTGTCTGTCCTGCGTTTGGCTTTTCTCCACTAAGCTGGCGGTGGAAACCTGTGTCATCGTTCATGACATAGGTGTCTACTATGGTAAACATCTGAGCATCAAAACACTTCTGTTTTTCAGTGGCAGATGTTTGAAATCTTCTGGTGGACTATGGTCTGTGTATTGTGTCCTGCGCTAAAGCCATGCTAAAGTAATGGAGCGTAGCTGTGATGACGGAGGCATCTGATCAATCTTTCCAATTGCTGCATTTGCATTTTGTTTTCTCCACTGATCACCTGTTAATGTCAACTTCCCATGCGGGGTTTGAGTGTTCTTGCCATCTACTTCTATGGAAGAATACGGGACATAATTTTCATTAAGTAGATTGATTGTCCTCATGTCTTTTGAATGAATTTCATTTTCATCCAGTAGCTCTAAAGGAATGAAATCTGATTTCCTTGCCATTACATCGGAGTAATTGTGAAGTATGTGCCATTTAACAGATTTGTAGTGCTCAAATTATGGTAACTGTCTCACAACGACACGTCCCACAAGCTCTTAGAATTTGTTCTTGAGATATTGTTTGTCGTCAGTGTTTGGAACAAATTTGGATTTAGGAAATTGAAGGACTTATATGGAGACCTGTTGTGGGAGGTGATCTACACCAACACGTTTCTGAGACGCGAACATTTTGATCCAGTGGTAGACTTCTTTTAAAAAATATTCTAGTCAAATGATGCAAGGTGTTACGCTGCTGTCAAATGTGTCTATTGTAAGTGGATATGGATTTGTCTGTGCATAGGCCTAGAAAAGGAGCACAGAAACAAGTTAATTAAAAATAATGCTTATTCCCTAGAATGTCCAATATCAGCCGAATGTAGTTGTATATTACAACCAAAAAGATAGTTCATGATTTTATGTTATTTCATTCAAAACATTTAATCATCGTTCAGTTGAGAGGGTCTCTCCTCGGATCCAGGCGATGGGATGTCAGGAAGAGCTTTGATCCCTGACTTTAAAACCTGGCCACTGTCAAGCTGGCCCTGATGATTGCAAACAGTTGCAAAGGAGGTTCAAAACAGTTATCAGTGATTCAATTAATGCAGCAAACATACATACTGTAGCCACGTAATGCATGCTATTAAGCGCAGCTACTGTGAGTTGCCATGTATAAACACCACACTGTGTGCATACTATTCCAGCACTGCTGAGATGAGAAGGTCTTTCCTTGGATCCAGGGGATGGGCTATCAGGAAGAGCTTCAATCCCTGGCAGCTGGACCTGTTCACTCTCAGGCATTGGATTATAGATAGTGACATGGGTCTTAACAGGTTTCTATATTAGATTAACACAGCAATGCTGACGTCGTGACTTGGCGGTAACGCGCCAGACATCAAGGCATATGCGATTAGTGCTACCCAAGGAACTGGGTTCGTCACCCTGTCTTGCTGTCACTCGTTTCCTACTGCCTTGGTAATTGTAAAAAATCCCTATAAAAATGATCTTAAAAATAAAACACACAGCCGTATATCATACTGTATGTAGTCTGTTATAGTGGTTGTATTTAGAATTAACATAAACCATCAACACATTTCAATAGCTACAGTCTATACAGTGCATTCGAAAGGTATTCAGACCCCATCCCTTATTGTTACATTACAGCCTTATTCTAAAATGGATTAAATACATTTTTCCCCTCAATCTACACACAATACCCCATAATGACAAAGCAACGTTTTTATTTATATAGAAAGAATGGGAGGCCCCGGTGCACAACTGAGCAAGAGGACAAGTACATTGGTGTCTAATTTGAGAAACAGACACCTCACAAGTCCTCAACTGGCAGCTTCATTAAATAGTACCCGCAACACACCAGTCTCAACGTCAACAGTGAGGAGGCAACTCCGGAATGCTGGCCTTCTAGGCAGTTCCTCTGTCCAGTGTCTGTGTCCTTTTGTCCATCTTAATCTTTTATTTTTATTGGCCAGTCTGAGATATAGCTTTTTCTTTGCAACTCTGCCTAGAAGGCCAGCATCCCAGAGTTACCTCTTCATTGTTGACGTTGAGATTGGTGTTCTGCGGGTACTATTTAATGAAGCTGCCAGTTGAGGACTTGTGAGGCGTCCGTTTCTCAAACTAGACACTAATGTACTTGTCCTCTTGTTCAGTTGTGCACCGGGGCCTCCCACTCTTTCTATTCTGGTTAGAACCAGTTTGCGCTGTTCTGTGAAGGGAGTAGTACACATCGTTGTACTAGATATTCAGTTTCTTGGCAATTTCTCGCATGAAATAGCCTTCATTTCTCAGAACAAGAATAGACTGATGAGTTTCAGAAGAAAGTTATTTGTTTCTGGACATTTTGAGCCTGTAATCGAACCCACAAATGCTTATGCTCCAGAAACTCAACTAGTCTAAAGAAGGCCAGTTTTATTGCTTCTTTAAAATCAGAACATCAGTTTTCAGCTGTGCTAACATAATTGCAAAAGGGTTTTCGAATGACCAATTAACATAAAATGCTAAACTTGGATTAGCTAACACAACGTGCCATTGGAACACAGGAGTGACGGTTGCTGATAAATGAGCCTTTGTACGCCTATGTAAATATGCCATTTTAAAAAATCCTCCGTTTCCAGCCACAATAGTCATTTACAACATTAACAACATCTACACTGTATTTCTGATCTATTTGATCTTATTTGAATGGAAATTTCTAGGTGACCCCGAACATTTGAAAGCTAGTGTATTTTGGTAGGGTTTTAATATCTGCCAACCTCATGCACCTACAACACTAATCTAATGAGCACCTTTGATGCTCTGCCCAAGTAAGGCATTTGATTGGTTTGACGTGTAGCGAGGCGTCACCTGGTTCCCACCCCCTTTTAGCTGTTTTTGTGCCATGGACTTACCCATGCTTCTCATTTAGCCTGGTTCTCGACGAGGCTACCATGCAAGTAATGGTTGAGCCTAACTCGATGGATGGCAAATTCTGCTCTCTGTCTTATGAATAAATTAAGTTATGTCTTGACTTGGGAAAGTGTAATAGCTTCCCGATCTAATATATATATATATATATATATATATATTTTGCTTTAATCGTGATTTAAATCAACCCAGCTGCAAATGCAGTTTCATTATTTTTAATACAATCTTTGGCGGAAACCCATAGAATCCGGGGGTCATTGACAATTTTTGTTGATCATTATGAATTAATTTAGTTCAATTTTAAATTGATCACAGAATGTAGGATTTTGTAGTAATTAAACATTTAAACACCCTCTTGTGGGTATTTTAGGAGATTCTGAAATGTGTTGGATGTAGTTAGCGTGGTGATACAGTCCTAAAATGTTTTGCATGTCAGCAGTCAAGTTAAGATATTGGACTTTCAAGAAGCAAAGTGTTACCGACCACATCAACATGGCGATGCAAAATGCACCACCCCTTTAAGGTATTGAAAACTAAATGAAGCAGAACATAAAACAGTTTAGTTTGCAGACTTAAGGAGTTAGAGTAGGTAATAAATCCAAAATAAAAAAATATAACAAAAAGATATGCAAGCCTAAACAGTCAAATAGGATAGCTGTAGGAACAAGAGCTTTTAGCTTAATCCATTGTCATAATATATTATTAGCAATATGGTATATATGACCTCAAACATACATTTGCCCTCCATTTGTATTATGGCTTCAAGTGCTCCATACTATGTGCAAAAAAAGAAGAGGGTATGTGCAAGAAATGCAGTCTATAATCAAGAACTTCACAATCAGTCCTCATGACCTGTAGGCAGGGCTCTAAAGTGCGACCAATTTGGTCACAGATGCAACAAAAACAATTGCTGCATGACCAGTACTTTTTATTTTGGAAGCACCACGCGACAAAAAAAATGCATAAGAATATTTTGCCGCAACACTTCTCTTCACTGCTCATACAAGGCTGATACGTTGATTACAAATCATAACCAATCATAATGCTACAAATGTAACTAATTAAACCAATCACAACCAATACCTTTTCCTGCAAACTTTCCCTTAGATCTGTGCCGCCCCTAACTAGCTAGCAAGAACAACAATGAATCATGGTGTATTTTCAGCTTTCTTGAACAAAAACAAATGATCAAGCACAACCAGAAGATGAGGACAATGACAGAGACGTTACCACGCGATCCACCTCTTCAGAAAAATACCGACATTTTCTCGAGACGGTTGGTTCGCGAATTCAAGTGGCTAAGGAGGGACAAAACTAGCAACAAAGGTCTGTTAGCACTATCGAAAGTGGGGCGAAATAGCTGCAAGGAAGACACATTTTGCTACTGGGTCCAGCAACCTAAAAAAACACTTGAGTCGTTGCTAAAACACAAGTTAAGCCAAAAGCACATCAAGTACATCGGGGCAGGGGTTGGAGCAATATCACTAAGTCCATATTCGACAGGCAACAACACGTGGCAGCCCAAGTCAGTCAACAGGCCAAGCTAACTGAGCTAGAATTTATTAAATTTAACACCACTTACTGCATTGCCAAAGAGAATGTTTTTACCAAATTCAGATGCATGTACTCTCCCAGAAAAGTAATAAAAGTAATAATAAAAATCATCAACCCAACATATGGAAATGAGTTGTCCTGCACAAACATGATTATAATTTGGCACCACAGCAAAGACTATCCGGGAAGAGGGTTAGTGCAATCAGTGTTCCTTGGGACGTTCCTGCCCTAATAGCAAGTTGATTCTAGATAAAAACAAAAATCATTAGTTATTGTGAGGAGACTAAACATGTATTTAATTATCCAAGTATCAGTTCATAGTTAGCATGTTGCCTTGTTACAACATGTATATTACATAGTTTTGTATTATTATTATTATTTTCTGTTAGCTGACTGCAGTAATGAAGAAAAGTTTACAGTTGCACTTTTAAATACAATAAATGTTATGTTTTCATGACCAATATAAATATGTTTGCTGTTGCACTTTTGATTACAATAATGTTCGGTTTTGTAGGTTACATTTGTTTGTACAAAACGAATAACCTATGTAAATAGTATTCAAAAGCACCACAAGCAAACCCATTTGACATAGGTAATTAGTTTTGGCCAAACAAATGTAATACACAAAAACAGAACATGGATAGGTTTGCTGTTGCACTTTTGAATACTATCAAATGTTTTTTTTTTTTATATTACATTTGTTTGTCCAAAACGAATAACTAACTACTGTAAATATCTTTGCTGTTGCACTTTTGAATACATCATCAAGGTAACAACTGATGACAATTAAGAATGAAGTCATTTTTTTCTGGTGCTCCTAAATTGTCTGGTGCTCCTTATCTTTTGAAGTTAAGAGCACCAGTGCTATCAATTACAAAAGTTCATTTAGAGCCCTGCCTGTAGGCAATGTCCTCCCTGGGAGATAAATGCAATAGCCTAAATGGGAGGAAAGCAATCAAAAGGAAGAAAGAAAGATAGTAGGGGAATAGCTACCAACTTATAATTGACATATTTAGCCCATGTAGGGATTCACCTCAATATATTGTCCGTTGTTCGTTAATTGGAGTGGTGTTGACACTGTGTTAATGTCCTGGACATAGGCAATACAATAACACATTCCAATGATCAGCAACAACAGTAATAATGTTCCTAGTATTATCCACTCGAGGGGCTATTCTCATGCGGAGGGCAGAATCATAGGCTAGGCTGTGTGATGGTGCATGGATAGGCTACCTGGGGCAGCAGGTAGCCTAGTGGTGAGAGCGTTGGACTTGTAACCGAAAGGTTGCAAGATCGAATCCCCAAGCTGACAAGGTAAAAATTGGTCATTCTGCCCCTGAACAAGGCAGTTAACCCACTGTTCCTAGGCCGTCATTGAAAATAAGAATTTGTTCTTCACTGACTTGCCTAGTTAAATAGAAGGTCGACGACATCCGATCCTCGTTTGCTAAGTCAAACGACACCGCTGGTTCTGCTCACACTGCCCTACCCTGTGCTCGGACCTCTTTCTCCCCTCTCTCTCCAGATGAAATCTTGCGTCTTGTGACGGCCGGCCGCCCAACAACCTGCCCGCTTGACCCTATTCCCTCCTCTCTTCTCCAGACCATTTCCGGAGACCTTCTCCCTTACCTCACCTCGCTCATCCCTGACCGCTGGCTACGTCCCTTCGGTCTTCAAGAGAGCGAGAGTTGCACCCCTTCTGAAAAAACCTACACTCGATCCCTCCGATGTCAACAACTACAGACCAGTATCCCTTCTTTCTTTTCTCTCCAAAACTCTTGAACGTGCCGTCCTTGGCCAGCTCTCCCGCTATCTCTCTCAGAATGACCTTCTTGATCCAAATCAGTCAGGTTTCAAGACTAGTCATTCAACTGAGACTGCTCTTCTCTGTATCACGGAGGCCCTCCGCACTGCTAAAGCTAACTCTCTCTCCTCTGCTCTCATCCTTCTAGACCTATCGGCTGCCTTCGATACTGTGAACCATCAGATCCTCCTCTCCACCCTCTCCGAGTTGGGCATCTCCGGCGCGGCCCACGCTTGGATTGCGTCCTACCTGACAGGTCGCTCCTACCAGGTGGCGTGGCGAGAATCTGTCTCCTCACCACGCGCTCTCACCACTGGCGTCCCCAGGGCTCTGTTCTAGGCCCTCTCCTATTCTCGCTATACACCAAGTCACTTGGCTCTGTCATAACCTCACATGGTCTCTCCTATCATTGCTATGCAGACGACACACAATTAATCTTCTCCTTTCCCCCTTCTGATGACCAGGTGGCGAATCGCATCTCTGCATGTCTGGCAGACATATCAGTGTGGATGACGGATCACCACCTCAAGCTGAACCTCGGCAAGACGGAGCTGCTCTTCCTCCCGGGGAAGGACTGCCCGTTCCATGATCTCGCCATCACGGTTGACAACTCCATTGTGTCCTCCTCCCAGAGCGCTAAGAACCTTGGCGTGATCCTGGACAACACCCTGTCGTTCTCAACTAACATCAAGGCGGTGGCCCGTTCTTGTAGGTTCATGCTCTACAACATCCGCAGAGTACGACCCTGCCTCACACAGGAAGCAGCGCAGGTCCTAATCCAGGCACTTGTCATCTCCCGTCTGGATTACTGCAACTCGCTGTTGGCTGGGCTCCCTGCCTGTGCCATTAAACCCTACAACTCATCCAGAACGCCGCAGCCCGTCTGGTGTTCAACCTTCCCAAGTTCTCTCACGTCACCCCGCTCCTCCGCTCTCTCTCCACTGGCTTCCAGTTGAAGCTCGCATCCGCTACAAGACCATGGTGCTTGCCTACGGAGCTGTGAGGGAACGGCACCTCAGTACCTCCAGGCTCTGATGAGGCCCTACACCCAAACAAGGGCACTGCGATCATCCACCTCTGGCCTGCTCGCCTCCCTACCACTGAGGAAGTACAGTTCCCGCGCAGCCCAGTCAAAACTGTTCGCTGCTCTGGCCCCCCAATGGTGGAACAAACTCCCTCACGACGCCAGGACAGCGGAGTCAATCACCACCTTCCGGAGACACCTGAAACCCCACCTCTTTCAGGAATACCTAGGATAGGATAAAGTAATCCTTCTCACCCCCCTTAAAAGATTTAGATGCACTATTGTAAAGTGGCTGTTCCACTGGATGTCTTAAGGTGAACGCACCAATTTGTAAGTCGCTCTGGATAAGAGCGTCTGCTAAATGACTTAAATGTAAATGTAAATAAAAGGTACAATAAAATAAATGGATAGCATACCAGAATATTGAGCCAGTCATGATGGGGTTCCATCTGTCGACTCGTCCCCTTGTGTGTTGGTCTTAATGTGATTCTAAAATAAGTCCTGAGCTTCCTTGGCAGTGGAGAACATGTATGCCATGTTCTGGAATGTCAAGGCGAGTTTTTCCGGGTGTAGCTGGGATCTCACCTAATTGTAGGTTGCCCTCGTTTTAGAAGTTCGACACTCAGGTCTGGGTAGATGTTAATCCTCTTCTCCTAATACCTAATAGGTCAGAGCCCCCAATTCCGCTGCAAGGCGAACAATTCGCCGTTTGACTTGGATTCGTTCAATCATACAGCAAGAGTCGTTGCCGAGAAGACCCGTTTGGTGCGCAGTGTTAATCACCGGCACGGGACCCAGCTTCACCTACTCGAACAGGTCATAGAAAATATTTCTCATGAAGGAAGTTGGGTTGCCCTCTTCCACACCAGTTTCTAGTCCTATGATCCACACATTGAATGTACGGGAATGATTTAAGTGATTCCGTTTTCTCTTTTAGGAAGTTGATTGCCTATTCTAGTTTAGCTCGCGCTAATCTTAGCTCGCGTTTCCAGGTCATGGAGTCTCACCTCTGTCGCATTGGCCGCGTTCTTCAGACTTTCCACTTTAGCTGGAAAGGTGTCTACTTTAGAAGTGAGCACGGCGAGTGAAGTCGAGGGCAGAGGTAATCTCCTCACAAACAATCTCTCAGATAGTAGTGGCCAGCTCTTTCTGTTGTCTGGTGTTGAGCCACCATGTTCCCACAGGTGAATTGTGGGCGGACAGATTATGCCACCTGCTGAAGCGAAATAGACCTGCGATTTCTTTTTCTTGTAATACAATGAACATTCCACACCTTAACATGGTGTTTACTAGTGAACACTTTTACTAAACAAGTCTGTTCATTTCTTGTAATTCTGCGAAAGAAAGCCACGCGTTTCAATGCATGCCACAGGAACCGGTGATTGTGGATTTCTCATATGCTCTTTGATTTCTTGGTCAAACAGTTCAATGACAAGGAGTAGTTAAGTATATAGCAGTCATGTTATTTAGAGAGTTAGACTGACTGGGTGTTCTGATGCCTTCCATCTGTCTGCCACACAAGACGCAACCACCAGACAGATGTGTGTGTGTGTGTGTGTGTGTGTTTTTTTGTCCCAGCGGTAGTCCCTGGGAGTGTGTACGCGTGTGTGTACTACTCACTGCGTCTGCACTCTTGAAGTACAGTCTGTAGTTAGTAATGAAGACTTTGCCTTTGACAGGTCCGCTGAATGGACATATGTACATTATGTCTTTGTCTTGGGGGGGGAGAGAGAGAAAACGAGCATTATAAGAATGACAAAGAATATACAATGCACACGTACCCACACAAACTCAGAACAAACCATGATGTAAACACTACAGCAAGAAAAGAAAACCTTTTCAAAAGCTGTATTCAACCAGTCTTAAAATCATCCAAATCATCATAAATAACATCGGCAGAAGTGATCCCAGAGGGCGAGTGAGAGCGGAGATAGAGTAATGTTTATTGTTCATTTTTTGATTTCCCTTTAGTTTCTTGTCCATTTCACTTGCTTTGGCAATGTAAACATGTTTCCCGTGCCAATAAAGCCTTGAAGAGGAGAGACAAATTGAGAGAGCGATAGCGACATTATAACCACTCTGGAACAATGCAAGTTGACACAGCTGGGAGAGTTGGTTCCATATTGAGCCTCTCCTGTGACAACCCCAACAGGAATCTCCTCCCTACCACCTCTCGGGTTATATTTACAGTAAACACTTACACGCCACGTTTTGGTGTGGGCGGTATACTGTATATACAGTGCATTCGGAAAGGGTTCAGAACCCTAGACTTTTTCCACATTGTTATGTTACAGCCTTATTCTAAAGTTGATGAAGTCGTTATTTTCCCCCTCAATCTACACACACACAACCAACACCCCATAACAGTTTAGAAATGTTAGAAAATGTATTAAAAATATTTCCCGAAATATCACATTTACATAAAGTATTCAGACCCTTTACTCAGTACTTTGTTGAAGCACATTTGGCAGCAATTACAGCCTTGAGACTTCCTGGGTATGACGTTACAAGCTTGGCACACCTGTATTTGGGTTGTTTCTCTCATTCTTCTCTGCAGATGCTCTCAAGCTCTGTCAGGTTGGATGGGGATCGTCACATCACAGCTATTTTCAGGTCTCTCCAGAGTTGTTTGATCGGTTTCAAGTCCGGGCTCTGGCTGGGCCACTCAAGGACATTCAGAGACTTGTCCCGAAGCCACTACTGCGTTGTCTTGGCTATGTGCTTAGGGTTGTTGTCCTGTTGGAAGGTGAACCTTCGCCCCAGTCTGAGGTCTGAGTGCTCTGGAGTAGGTTTTCATCAAGGATCTCTGTACTTTGCTCCGTTCATCTTTCCCTTGATCCTGACTAGTCTCCCTGCCACTGAAAAATATCCCTACAGCATGATGCTGCCACCACCATGCTTCACTGTAGGGATGGTGCGGGGTTTCCTCCAGATGTGACTCCAGATGTGATACTTATTTTCCACCATAATTTGCAAATAAATTCATAAAAAATCCTACAATGTGATTTTCTGGATTTATTTCTTCTCATTTTGTCTGTCATAGTTGAAGTGTACCTATGATGAAAATTACAGGCCTCATCTTTTTAAGTGGGAGAACTTGCACAATTGGTGGCTGACTAAATACTTTCCCCCCACTGTATGTAAGGTAAGTTTTACATTTTTTATACATTTGCAAACATTTCTAAAAAACAGTTTTTGCTTTGTCATTAGGGGTTATTGTGTGATGAGAATTTATTTCTTATAAAATAATGTACAGTGCAAAGAAAAAGTACATGAACCCTTTGGAAATTATGGTGGAAAATTGCAAGATTGTTATAATACTTTTATTGCACAGAATAGTGTATTCTGTTAACTACTGTGTGTGTGTTCTACTGAGGATGGGCCTCTGGGAGGAGATTTACAATGTCTTTTGGGTGATAAAACCTAAAGAGCACGAGTTAATGCTTCTGTTCTATACCGTATCAGGGAGAGATGGTTCCAGTTTGGAGTCGGAGGGCCAGACACTGGTCTCTACACAATGAAAATTGTTGACACAGCAGATACCTATAATACATAGCAGACAGTATCTTTCATACAAATCTTAACCTCGTGACCTATTCTATATATCCGTTGTTCGTCATGTAGGTTGAAAGGGGTGTATCTTGGCTATTTTGTCTCAGAGCTCTCAACGAATCATCTGAGCTTATCATCTGAGCGTGAATCGTCGACCAGCCATTATTATCGTAGAGCACTCAAATCGATTCACTTTTTATATGCGAGTTGTATTCACTAGTGGTTCTGGGGACGGGCCTGTGACAATTTTGGACTCCCTTGTGGTCCCCCTAAATGTGGAATATGAAATCATTTTTACATAACTCATTTTTGCTATCGTTCTTTTTTTACATCCGTTTATTAGACCGTGGCAACGATGATGATTATGAACATGGTCTTCCGCCTGCAATGCAGTGAAGAAAACGATATGACAACAATAACGTCTAATGTAACTGGCCCCTCTAACAGTACAACTGGCCCCAGCTTGCACCCCCCCCAATTGAAATGGTCTAGAACCGCCACTGGTTGTATTGACCTGCTCCCTAATAAGTGATTAAAGATTTAGTTGAAGTATAACTATGACTTGTGTGATAATTGCTTTACTATCAAATGAGGAGAGACAAACTTAACCACCACAAAATACCTGGATTTCTGCATAAATTAGTCATAAAATTTGATCTGATCTTCATCTAGGTCACAACAGACAGTCTTCTTAAACTAATAACAAACAATTATACATTTTCATGTCTTTACACACCGTGTAAACATTCACAGTACAGGGTGGGAAAAGTTTGTGATCTCTTGGATTTAATAACTGGTTTACCCTCCTTTGGCAGCAATAACATCAACCAAACATTTTCTGTAGTTGTGGATAAGACCTGCCCAACGGTCAGGAGGAACTTTGGACCATTCCGCTTTACAAAACTGCTTCAGTTCAGCAATATTCTTGGGATGTCTGGTGTGAACTGCTCTCGAGGTCATGCCACAACTTTTCAAATCGGGTTGAGGTCAGGACTCTGACTGGGCCACTCCAGAAGGGGTATTTTCTTCTGTTGAAGCCATTCTGTTGATTTACTTCTCTGTTTTGGGTCGTTGTCCTATTGCGTCACCCAACTTCATTTGAGTTTCAATTGGCAGACATATCAAGACATTTTGCAGGAGAATGTTAGGCTAAACTTGGGAATTCATTGTGTGTTCCAAACAACTCAACTGTAGTTTCATCTGTCCACAGAATATTTTGCCAGTTGCGCTGTGGAACATCCAGGTGCACTTTTGCCAACTTCAGACGTGCAGCAATGGTTTTTTTGGACAGCAGAGGCTTCTTCCGTGGTGCCCTCCCATGAACACCATTCTTGTTTAGTGTTTCACGTATCGTAGACTCGTCAGAGATGTTTGCATGTTACAGATATTTCTGTAAGTCTTTAGCTGACATTCTAGGTTTCTTCTTAACCTCACTGAGCATTCTGCGCTGTGCTCTTGCAGTCATCTTTGCAGGACTGCTACTCCTAGGGAGAGTAGCAACAGTGCTGAACTTTCTCCATTTATAGACAATGTCTTACTGTGGACTGATGATCAAGACTTTTAGAGATATTTTTGTAACCGTTTCCAGCTTTATGCAAGTCAACAATTCTTAATCTTAGGTCTTCTGTGATCTCTTTTGTTTGAGGCATGGTTCACATCAGGCAATGCTTCTAGTGAATAGCAAACCCAAATTTCTTGAGTGTTTTTTATAGGGCAGAGCAGCTCTAACCAACCTCTCCAATCTCATTTCATTGATTGGAGTCAGGAGTCCGCTAACGTGGAGTCCAATTAGCTTTTGGAGAAGTCATTAGCCTAGGGGTTCACATACCTTTTCCAACCTACACTGTGAATGTTTGTTTAAATGATGTATTCAATATAGACAAGGAAATACATTATTGTATGTGTTATTAGTTTAAGCACACTGTTTGTCTGTTGTGACTTAGATGAAGATCAGATCAAATTTGATGAACAATTTAAGGGTTCACATACATTATACAACAGCAAGAAAAAAAGTATCAATTTTAGAGTAAGGCTGTAACGTAACAAAATGTGGAAAAAGTCGAGGGGTCTGAATACTTTCCGAATGCACTGTAAGTATTCTAAGACACCAACTACTGCAGCTGAATGATGTCACCAAATTTCAAGGCTAGAGAAAAAAAAAATGCGAGTTCTTCCTGTTATGAGAAGTTCCTCTAAGACAGCTAGAGAAAGGTTACAAGGCTAAATACAGATCACATTCAAGAAATCCTATATGATGTAACCATCTATGGAATCTGAAACTAACCACTAGTGAGAGTTGCTGTTATGAGAGGTTCCTTTGAGACAGAGCGCAAATCTCAATAATATTTCCTCAATTCTTTATTTCTTCCCTCTCAAAGCACATTGGAGCAGAAGATCTGAGGCTCCTCCACTCAGATCTTCACCTCCAATACGTTTTGAGGAGCGAGGATGCACGCAATCAAGGAAATACAATTGAGATTCACCCAGAAACAGTTTAGAAAACTCACCTATGACTCTCTCCTCTCCGGGCAGTAGGGTGACTGCCAGTGGTTCCATCTTCAGACTCTCTCTGGATGCCTGCCATCAAAACAGACAGTGGAACATTAATAGGGCTCACACACACACACCTCCTTAAAGAGAAAGATACATACGGCATTTACTTCCTTCTTTGTTCAAAATACACAGGTTAAGACAAGAGGATTCCAATATCTCAACTCAGTGTGCCACCAAGGCATTATCAATAAACCGTCACAATACGATGCAGAGCTCTATCAGAGTTATACAGCTTGACATCTGCAAGTTCTCGTTCTGGTAAAGTTGTCAATCGGACTACTGTCGTTTCCACTATAGATGGCAAGCAAATCAAACAATATATTTGGATATAGCCATTTAGTTTATCCCCGGAGAGTTAGCACGTTAACTAGCCATATTGACGTGATCTGTTATTAGCTAGCCAGCCAATTTGACATGGTCCATCAATTAAGGCTGACCCCATTTAGATTGTTTGGTCGATAGGCTGTTGGTTGACAGAAAATTCTTTAGCAGAGCAGAAGCAAAAAAACAAGACACTTGTCTGATTCGCGTCTGTCTGAGGGGACTAATCAATTGTGGAGGCCATGGGGGCGACACAGTCCATCACTTTAAGACACTTGCTACTGAAATTGTATGTGGTTATATCTCGTAAGAACAATGGCGCAACACGAATACAAATGATATTAATTTTATAACAAAAAGAGATTTCTACCGCATTGGATAGCAGCCGCTGTCCTGAAACGCATCAGTGCGCTGTTGAATGGGCTTTTCCTAGACCATTTCGCTATGTGCAAAACAGCAAAATTAACCAGAATATTGGCGGCAGCAGCAGCGCTAGGAGACGAGAAAACAGCCCTTGCCATAAATTGTCTGAGAAAAGTGAGGAGAGAGGAAACCTCAACTTAATTAGGTCTATAATCAATAGCCTACATGTTAAATGTGCCTGACTTTATAAATCATTTAGATACAGTGCCTTCGGAAAGTATTCAGACCCCTTGACTTTTTCCACATTTTGTTAAGATACAGCCTTAATGTAAAAAAGTTTTAAAAAAATAAAACCTCAGCAATCTACACACAATACCCCAGAATGTATTTTTTATAAATTTGCAAAAACTGTCAAACAGAAATACCTTATTTACATAAGTATTCAGAGCATTTGCTATGAGACTCGAAATTCAGCTCAGTTGCATCCCTATTTCCATTGATCATCCTTGAGATGTTTCTACAACTTGGAGTCCACCTGTGGTAAATTCAATTGATTGGACATTATTTGGAAAGGCACACCTGTCTATATAAGTTCCCACAGTTCACAGTGCATGTCCGAGCAAAAACCAAGCCATGAGGTCAAAGGAACTGTGTCCAAGGCAGGATTGTGTCGAGGCACAGAACTGGGGAGGGTACCAAAACATTTCTGCAGCATTGAAGGTTCCCAAGAACACAGTGGCCTTTTTATACATTCGCACACAAAAAAAGCCAACTGTACAAAGTTTCAAGCGGTAGCTTGCTAAGTAAACATGATCAGTTAACGTCTGCTGCTTGACAAGCAGCCCCGACAAAGGATGGGAAATTAACATAAACCACTTATACGTGTCAGGTATAGTTCACTTCTATTTTTAGCACTCAAATACAGTGCCTTCAGAAAGTATTCATTCCCCTTCACTTTTTCCACATTATTTTATTACAGCCTGAATTTAAAATTGATTCAATTGAGATGGAGTATTGTATGTTGGCCAATGACAATGTCAAAGTGAATTGTTTTTAGAAATATTTACAAATCAATTAAAAATGAAAAGTTGTGAAATGTCTTGAATCAATAAGTATTCAACCCCTTTGTTAAGGCAAGCCTAAACAAGTTCAAGAGCAAAAATGTGCTTAGGTATTTCTCTGTGAACAAATTAACAACAGACTTTCAGCATGCTTATAGAGAAGGGCACTCAACATGTACTGCACTGACACAAATGACTGATGATTGGTTGAAAGAAAATGTTAAGAAGATTGTGCGAACTGTACTGTTAGATTTCAGTGCAGCCTTTGATATTATTGACCATAACCGGTTGTTGAAAAAAAAACTTGTATTATGGCTTTTCAACTTCTGGCATATTGTGGATTCAGCGCTATCTATCAAATATAACTCAAATGGTTTCCTTTAATAGAAGCTTGTCTTATGTCAAATGTAAAGTTTGGTGTACCACAGGGCAGCTCTCTGGGCCCTCTACTCTTTTGTATTTTTACCAATGACGTGCCACTGGCATTAAACAAAGCATGCGTGTCCATGTATGCTGATGACTCAACCATGAACACATCAGCAACCACAGCTAATGAAGTCAAACTCTTAGTAAAGAGTTGGTCAGTTTTAGAATGGGTGGCCAGTAATAAACTGGTCCTGAATAGCTAAAGGCCTGATTCACTCAGTCTCCTCTGAACAGTTGCTGTTGAGATGTGTCTGTTACTTGAACTCTGAAGCATTTATTTAGGCTGCAATTTCTGAGGCTGGTAACTCTAATGAACTTATCCTTTGCAGCAGAGGTAACTCTGGGTCTTCCATTCCTATAGCGGTCATCTTGAGAGCCAGTTTCATCATAGCGCTTGATGGTTTTTGCGACTGCACTTGAAGAGACTTTCAAAGTTCTTGAAATGTTCTGGATAGACTGACCTTCATGTCTTAAAGTAATGATGGACTGTGGTTTCTCTTTGCTTATTTGAGCCATTCTTGCCATAATATGGACTTGGTCTTTTACCAAATAGGGCTATCTTCTGTATACCACCCCTACCTTGTCACAACACAATTGGCTCAAACACATTAACTGTTAAGAAATTCCACAAATGTCCAGAAAAGGCACAAATGTTAATGGGAACGCATTCCAGGTGACTACCACATGAAGCTGGTTGAGAGAATAACAAGCGTACGTAAAGCTATATTTGGAGTTGTTTAATACTTTTTTGGTTACTACATGATTCCATGTGTGATTTCATAGTTTTGATGTCTTCACTATTATTCTACAATGAAAAAAAATGTAATTGTAAAGAAAAACCCTGGAATAAGCAGGTGTCCAAACTTTTGACTGGTACTGTACGCAGTAGGCAATGTATTGTATAACAATCATTTTAATTCCTTTTTGGGGGGGGGGGGGGCTTGGGCTCCTAAGCAGATTGTGTATGCATAGGCTCTAATATGTCTATGGGTGTTTTTGAATTAATAATCACCTTAGGAAGCGCTGTCCATATCGTTATGTTAGGCTTTGAAGCAAAATCCACATTGACCATGTTTTACACTCAGCTTCAACCTGCTGTTGAACTTTCTTCAAGTTGATCATCACAGTGAGGTGAGCTTTAAAAGCAACATACTGTTTTGATGTGTTTTGTGATTGTACTTGCATTGATGCCCGAGTGGTTAGAGGGACAATAGAGCCCCGAGTACCAGGCCATTAGTGACCTGATGGTTGTTAGCAAATTGGGTACTACCAAAGTAAGTCCAAAGTGCATACCTTGACCTAACGGTGATGTGGAATTTTACTGTGGCCATGACTCATCACTGCCGGGTGTGGCGGTAATATGGTCACCGCAACAGCCTTAGTCCTGAACATCTCTGAAACTAAGGGCATTGTATTTGGTACAAATCATTCACTACGTTCTAGACCCCAGCAGAATCTGGTAATAAATGGTGTGGCTGTTGAACAAGTTGAGGAGTCTAAATGACTTGGTGTTACCTTAGATTGTAAACCGTCATTTTCAAAACATATAGATTCAATGGATGTAAAGATGGGGAGAAGTATGTCCGTAATAAAGAGATGCTCTGCTTTGACATCACATTCCACAAAGCAAGTCCCACTGCCCCTGGTTTTATTATGGTCAAGTGCTGAAAAGATGGACATAGGCAAATTACACTTGTCACAGAACGAAGCAGCACAGGTGGACCTTCGATGTACACAGAGGGCTAATATTAAGAACATGCATGTCAATCTCTCCTGTCTCAAAGTGGAGGAGAGATTGACTGCATCACTACTTCTCTTTGTGAGAGGTATTGACGTGTTGAAAGCACCGAAAGGTCTGTTCAAACAGCTAACACACAGCTCAGACACCCATATAGTACATACCCCCACACAAGACATGCCACCAGGGGTCTCTTCTCAGTCCCCAAGTCCAGAAGAGAGGCTGGGAAACGCACAGCACTACAGAGCCATGACTACATGGAACTCTTACACATCAATTAACTCAAGCTAGCAGTACAATCAGATAAAAAAAACATTTCACAGTACAGTACAACGCGAACTGTGAAGACACACACACATTTTATAATCTTGTATTGTTTTAATATTGTACATTTTTAATTAAGGAGCTGTGCAAATTTGCACAATGCACAATGTCTTGTATGATGTATATGCACAATGTCTTGTATGATGTATTGTATTATTATGATGTAGCCTATTGTTTTATTATGATGTATTGTTTTATTATGATGTCGGCTATTATTTTATGATGATGTATTGTATTATTATGATGTAGCCTATTGTTTTATTATGATGTATTGTATTATTATGATGTAGCCTACTGTTTTATGATGTATTGTATTATTATGATGTAGCCTACTGTTTTATGATGTATTGTATTATTATGATGTAGCCTACTGTTTTATGATGTATTGTATTATTATGATGTAGCCTACTGTTTTATGATGTATTGTATTATTATGATGTAGCCTACTGTTTTATTATGATGCATTGTATTATTATGATGTAGCCTACTGTTTTATATTATGATGTGTTGTTTTGTTCCTGTTTGGACCGCAGCAAGAGTAACAGCTAACAAAACACTAAATCTTCAGGGATGTACTGTATGCGAGAGAGAGGGAGAGAAAGAGAATGAGGCTACTGTTTAGCATGTGTACATCCGCATGCGCAAGAGAGTGTTTGTTTGTGTGTGTGTGAGAGAAAGTGTTTGTGTGTCTAGCAAGGGGCACTGTTTCCTTTGGCGTCTAGCCTCCCTAGGTCTCGACAAAGCCACACTTGTGTCCATAGTACTGTACCTAGCCGTCATTTGTTTTGCATGGAAAACCCTCAACAGTCAATGCTATAAGAGCACTGTTTTTATTGGCCCGCCACTCGAGGACTTCCTGATTCGAGAGCCAATAGGAATGAGTACAGACAGAGGGTGTCTGTATTGACAAAAACTCTATACCGTGTACACTATCCTGGAAGGCCGAAGGAACGTTTAAAAATAATTTGACCCAACTGACACATGATCTAAAAAAACTATGTGCTATAAATTGCTTTCATGCTGGTTGCCGGAACTGTACAGACAGAGTTCCTACATAAGAGCTTTCAACACAGCCGTGAGTAAGACAGCACTACTGCCTATGGATGTTAGGTAGAGACACCATAACTTATTAATGACAGAAGAGGGTAAGTAGCTAGTAACAGCAGCAACCTAGGAAATGCATGGTTAAAAAGTTTGGTCACTGACTTGAGATTGCAGATGGATAAAAAAAATAAAAAAATCCCCCTCATTTATCTACACACAATACCCCATAATGACAAAGCGAAAATAGGTTTTTAGAAATTTTTGCAAAGAAAACTTGTGGGGCCAAATAAAATACCCAGTGGGCCACCTACTGGGGATTCCTGGTGTAGAGGGATGTGTGAATGCATACAAGTATGTAAGTGAGAGAGATGAGAGTTTGCATGTATTAGTGTGGACTGGCACCATCATCTTCCCTGCTCAGCCTAACCGCTGAAACAGCTTATTAGATGTGGTCGGTAGTACAGTATCAGTAGAGCTAATAATATATGCTGCAAACCACCAAAAAAAAACATAGAACAGAGAGAGAGTTTGAGAAATAACATGCGAGTATAGAGAGCCCTTTGAATTCAAATAGAGAAAGACAGAGAGAAGGGAAAGAGAAGCGAGGAAGAGAGCGAGATCCTTACATTCTGACTAGAGCTGTTCTCCAGGGGGTTATTTGAGCGGTTGTAGACTGGTATTGATGCAGAGGCCATGACTCTACAGGGGAGTGCTTCTTCCACTGACTCTACAGGAGGAGAGAGGTCAGAGAACAAAACGTAAGATATCAATATTGATTAATAAAGTCATTGGGACTGTTTCCACTCATGGTTATCCCCAAAAAGTAGAACCACATTAGAGGTCTTCACAGATCCACCTGTACCCAAATACCCGAGACCCGATCCAGGACCCGAGCGGGTCCGGATCCAGAATTCTAAATGTCACATTTCTGGGTTGGATATGATTGTTACGGGTCTCAGGTACGTGTAATTCTAACTGACTTGTCAGGAGGGGCCTGTACAGATCCGAACGCAAGTGTTGCAGCAGAGAGAGAACATTTATGATTTATGCTGCTGCTCTTGCTTTTCACGAGAGATGAGCGTGGCGCATGTAACTTGTTGTTGGCCAATCATAAGTCATCAAAGAGGCAATAGGCTACAGTATATACTATAGAGCCACGCCGTGTGTGGCAAAAGTTAGGAGAGAAATAAATCAACGGAAGATGGAAATTAAAATGACAGAATTAAAAAAGGCAGGCCCTTTCCTGTTTCAGCATGACAATTCCCCGTGCACAAAGTGAGGTCCATACAGAAATGGTTTGCCAAGATTGGTGTGGAAGAACTTGACTGGCCTGTAGAGAGCCTTGACCTCAACCCCATCTAACACATTCGGAATTAATTGGAACGCCGACTGTGAGCCAGGTCTAATCGCCCAACATATCAGTCCCCGACCTCACTTATGTTCTTGTTGCTGAATGGAAGCAAGTCCCCGCAGCAATGTTCCAACATCTAGTGGAAAGCCTTTCCAGAAGAATGGAGGCTGTTATAGCCGCAAAGGGGGGACAAACCCCATATTAATGCCCATAATGAGATGTGTCTACAACAATGTTTAATGCCTACTTTGCAGACAACAATTAATTGGGAAGGTGTTTCAGAACAGCCTCAATTCATTGGGGCATGGATTCTACAAAATGTCGAAAGCATTCCACATGGATGCTGGCCCATGCTGACTCCAATGCTTCCCACAGTTATGGCAAGATGGCTGGATGACCTTTGGGTGGTGGACCATTCTTGATAGACATGGGAATCTGTTGAGCGTGAAAAACCCATCAGCGTTGCAGCTCTTGACACACACAAACAGTTGCGCCTGCCACCTGAATGTACTTAAATCTGGTCAGTCTGTCATGGAAAGTGTTCAGTGCAGGTGTTTCTGATGTTTGCACACTCAGTGTATATCAACACACACAGCTGTGAATCAAACTGAGGTATATTTTAAAAAACACACACGGATGTGCAGTTATTCAAATATCTGAACGAACGTTTGTTTTCAGAAACTTGTGTGGGTTTTACATTTTTGCCCGAGAAATAGGCCTATTTTAATCTGATTTTAACACTGAAAGACTTTTTCCGACATGACATTAAATTAAAATATCCATGTGGTATTGTTACATACAATAATTTTTTCAGGAACAACATGGAGCTTAGGTGATAGGCGTAGCCATGAGCATGGTCAATGATGCGGTCGCTGTCTGAAAAATGTAGAGGCCCTCCTGTTGGCTGCAGTGACAAAATGTAGCTGTTTTAAAGCAAATTTCCTGCAATTCTACATATTCTGCTAAGGCTGAAAGAAAAATGTTAAATTATTCATTGAATAAAAAACGTTTTAATGTAGTTTTTATGACGTGCATGGTGCAAACCACAATAAAACATACTGAACAAAGAGAGTTAGCGATATATGGAGAAAGTGAGAGGTAGCTTGTTGTTTATGTTGGCCAATCAAAGCAGCTCAATGCAATGCAATAAAATTGCATAATACATTTTTTTTTTTAAATTAGAAGTAGGCTAAAACGAGCAACCAACAGGTAGGCTGTTTTATCTGAATGGGGTTGGGGAGAAAGTGCAGCATGTGGCCTCAATTAGCCTAGCTAGCGAGCTTAGCTAGCCTCTACAAGATCGGTGGGTGCCCCGAGGGACGGTTGAGCTAACGCGATTAGGATGAGGTTGTAAGTAACAAGAACATTTCCCAGGACATAGACATATCTTATATTGGCAGAAAGCTTAAATTAGTGTTAATCTAACTGCACTGTCCAATTTACAGTAGCTATTAGTGAAATAATACAATGCTATTGTTTGAGGAGAGTGCATTATAATGAACTTGAAAAGTTATTAATACATTTTTTTGGCACATTTGGGCAGTATTGATTTGTCTTTTTTCACAGAAATGCAATGGTTCATTGCACATACACTGCTGCCACCTAGTGACCAGAATCTGAATTGCACCTGGGCTGGAATAATACATTATGGCATTTCTCTAGCATACAAAGAAAAAACATGCAATTTTTTTGTACTGTGTTATATTTTCGTACATTAATTTCACATTTCCACAAACTTCAAAGTGTTTCCTTTCAAATGGTATCAAGAATATGCATATCCTTGCTTCAGGTCCTGAGATACAGGCAGTTAGATTTGGGTATGTCATTTTAGACGAAAATGGAAAAAAACTGGCGGATCCTTAACTAGCTTCTCTAGCCTACTCCAGTCAAGACAGTCATTGTTATATTGGATGATAAATAACATTGTGGATGCAACAAATTCGCTAGCCTTGGCTGTAGCAGAGTTGCCTTGGATATCTGATATCCAACAAAAATGTATGATACTATTCATATGGTGATATTATTTCAAACCCCTACCCTAACACACACACACACACACACACACACACACACTACACCACACAAATCAAACCGCTCATCTCAAGGAGCAGCTATTACAGTTTGAAGTAGTGACCACTTGAGTTATATTTAGCATCATATAGCCTAGTTCAGCCTGGTTTACTCCAGCACCGGAATATCAACCAACGGTTGGTTGATGTCAGTTTAACAGGGCAATCCGGGATTCGAAAAATGAACACAGCAGTCAACCCCGACACCTTTTTGGTAAACAGCTGAGGGATGGGGAAATGTAGGTCTAACCACTGTCAAATTCATATGGATGCAAGGACAGACCATCCATGGGAACAAACTGTTCGTTTTAACCCTGTTTTGAAACTAAACCGTGTTTGTTTATTATATTGTTTAGCAGCAATGGAGTAAAACATTTTTTTAAATTGAACCTTTATTTAACTAGTTAAGTCAGTTAAGAACAAATTCTTATTTACAACAACGGCCTACACCGGCCAAACCTGAACGACGCTGTGCCAATTGTGTTCCGCCCTATGGGACTCCCAATCACATCCGGTTGTGATACTGCTTATATTTTGGGGGTCAGGTGAGCTAAACTCATAAGGCATTTATAGGTTACATTCTTCAATGGATAGGCCTATATATCACTGATTTAAAAGTCAAAGTTTGGATTGTCCCTTTAAATGCTAAAGGTATAAGTCAAGACAATAATTTCATTGAAAGTGCCAGTCTCTATAGCTGATATAGCAACATCGGGTCACATCAACATACTGTACCAATGAGGTAGTGCTACACTGCGTCGAGACAAAGAGCATCGCTATTTAAAACGTTTGACACACACCCGCCAGACACACACAAACACAGACAAATATATACACTGAACAAAAATATAAACGCAACATGTAAAGTGCTGGTCCCATGTTTCATGAGCTGAAATAAGATCTCAGAAATGTTCCACACGCACAGAAAGCTATCAAATGTTGTGCCCAGATGTGTTATTATCCCTGCTAGTGGCATATTAAGAAGCTGATTAAACAGCATAATCATTACACAGGTGCACCTTGTGCTGGGGACAATAAAAGGTCACTCTAAAATGTGCAGTTCTCTCATTTCCTCCAGAGTTGTTTCCAGAGAATTTTATGTTAATTTCTCGACCATAAGCCGCATCCAACGTCGTTTTAAAGAATATGTCAGTATGTCCAACCGGCCTCACAACCGCAGACCACGTGTAACCATGCCAGGCCACAATTTCCACATCTAGCTGCTTCACCTGCAGGATCGTCAGAGGAGGGAAGGGGTGGTGCTGAGGAGTATTTCTGTCTGTAATAAAGCCCTTTTGAGGGGAAAAACTCATTCTGATTGGCTAGGGCCTAATGAATTTAGGGCCTAATGAATTTAGTGATTTCCTTATATGAACTGTATCTGAGCAACATATTTGAAATGGTTGCATTTATATTTTTGGGGTGACCACTGCCTGGGTGGGAGGCAGTGGGAGACAAGGGGGCTGCCCTAGCTTAGCAAGCCTCATCATACAGTACATTACTACAAACTACTCTTATCTATTCAATCCATCACACAAACACAACAGAGACAGACACAGAAACAGACCTCCCCCCAAAAGGGCTAAATCAATACCTGCATTGTTGTTGATATTATCATACTGTAGGCTGATGCTGCAAGTGGGTCAAACACTGGTTTACATCCAAAATAGCACCATATACCCTACATAGTGCACTACTTTTGACCAGAGTTCTATGGACCCTGGTCAAATTTAGCGCACCATATAGAGAATATGATGCCATTTGGGTCAAGCATTCTGTCCTATATTCTGGTTACCTCTTTTGGATGAATGCAACATTAAAAACCATTTGGATACATTTATGTGCTAAAAAATATCCACACGAGGTCTGTAACGTTAATGATTCAATAATGTTCCTTTCAAACTCTGAGATTATTATCACGATGATGGTCGATGCTAATATGATACAATGCATGACAACCTCCCCACTTTCCATTTGTGTCAGTGGCAAATACTGTAGCAACAAAGTAGCACTAGCACGGGACTGTCACAAGTGAAGTCAGACTTTCAATGCAGAAATATGGGAAACGAAGTGTTTTGAATTGAAACCATATCACGCTAACGTTTTGTATTCTAACTGACTTTACTTGTAATTCCTGCTTGCTGACTAGCCCGATCCCCCCCAAAATCAAGTGAGGTGAAGGAGAAATGGAATGCAAAACTAGCTTCAATGTTGGGCTGAAAGAAAATAAAAAAACATTCTGCTTCAATACTAGACATTACGGCTCAAATAACATTGTAAACACAAAAAATAACCACCAACCGAGAGCAATGTTTCCAAAATAAAGGCTTCAAACACACGATAAGACAACTTTTACAACTTTGCCCCTCATTCCAGCAAGAGCGCAAAGCCAAAACTCGAGCCAGTGCATCACATCCATAGAATGAGCTCGCGAGCATCGACCAGGAAATAGCGAAGGCCCAACACAAACCGACAGCTACTTTAGAACACAACGGCGAACGTTTCTCTCGTCTCAGCACAACATAACATCAACCAACAGCTGCCGAAAAGCCCACCCAATTTATTCGCCGCGGTATTTTTTATCGTAATTTGTATTACTTACACACAAACTGCAATTCTCCGTTCCTGGATTTGTCAGTCTGTTTTGCACCGCTCTCTCAGGAATAACTTCACCCAGAGTCACGTGCGGAGCTGTCATGACGCGGATTGGACGATTGTCAAATTGGACCCTGCTAAGACTTTCGGGATTTGTAGGCTATCACTGGTTTGTACTTTGTAAATATATTTCCAGCTATAACGGTTTATGAATATTTTTTTAACACGGCATGTAGATTCAGTTTGTATTCATGTGTTTATTGGTATGGGGTAGGCCGTCATTGTAAATAACCATTTGTTCTTAACTGACTTGCCTAGTTAAAAAAAGGTCAAATATATATTTTTAAGATGGACAATCAATTTATATTGTTTTCTATTGAAATATGACAGGCCTACAGTAGATTTGTTGTGGGCCATCTGAGTTTACACTTCCCCTATCTATCTTATCTTATCCTAACCCCTCGCCCATTAGGCCTATTACTCAGCAATATTTACATTAGACACAGGAAGCCTGAGTGTAACCCCTCATCCAATATAGGCCTAGGCATTAGCCTATTAGACCACTGTCAATGCAAAGTCACAGATGTCAACAGGGTCTTCAAATTGGCAAATCCTCTTACATGCTGTGAAATTAATCAGGGAAAAGATAGAATAGTAGCATATGTTCACATAGTCTTAACTTCTTATGGCTGGGGGCAGTATTGAGTAGCTTGGATGAATAAGGTGCCCAGAGGTGGTCGAGAGTAAACTGCCTGCTACTCAGTCCCAGAAGCTAAGATATGCATATTATTAGTATATTTGGATAGAAAACACTATGGAGTTTCTGTGAGTATAACAGAACTCATATGGCAGACAAGAACCTAAGAAAAAATCAAACCAGGAAGTGGGAAATCTGAGGTTTGTAGGTTTTCAACTCATTCCATATTGAAGATACAGTGGGATATTTGTTTCAGTATGATATGTTAGATAAAGGAATAAAGACAGACACCAATGTCAGGTTCAATAGCCTTGTTTGTGCATTGTACAAATCCCTACAACTGGAGTCCGGGGAACAGTCCGGCTAGTCGATTACCTATCAACTAGACTCCGTAACATCATCCTTTTCAATAGAAAGTGCAAACATAAAGGCATAACATTACATTTTTAACAGTCAGGTCATAACAATAGAAAAAGCATTACATTTTCTTTTTTACTTCAGTTGTCATCTTCCTTTTTTAATTTCAATTTAATTATTTAAGAAAAAATATAGATTTTAATTAACCGAGGGCAAGTTAACAGTCCCTTTTTTACCGAGTAAGCCTGTCCGGTGGCTTGCACAGCCGACCCACCCGTGAGTAAGTATTGGCTCTGACAGGGGTAGGATTAGGGGCACGAGCTGGAGAGCTTGGTGGGGTAGAAGCCTCACCTTCAGTTGGCCCATGTCTCAATTCTGCACCCCTTACCCTTAGGCCTGGACTGTGATCCAGCTCATCTAGGTGAGTGTATGGCGTGTTCTGGTTTGTCTGCTCTGCTACGCGCAGATCCACCCGATTGCGACGATAGAGGGAGCCACCAACATACACCAGGTAAGAACGTGGTGCAACTCTCTGCAGGCATGTGCCCAGCCTCCAAAGTCCTGTGTTGTCTCCCGGCAGCGGTTTCATCCTTATCGTTTCACCCACCTCCAGCTCTGGTAGGTCTCGAGCAGTCCGGTCGTAGAAGCACTTAGCGAGCTGCTTTCTGTGACGCCAACCATGACGCAGGGCTCAAGTAGCTTGTTAGCTACGGGGATGGTAGTCTTCAGACGTCTGGACAGAAGGCGTTGTGCTGGGCTGCTGTCCATGTTTTCGGTGGGTGTGTTCCTCCACTGTAAGATCGCTTTCCATGGGTCGTTGCTGTCGCGCAAGGCCCTGCTTAACAGGTTTTTTGCAATCTTGACAGCTGATTCTGCCTTGCCATTTGCTTTTGGGTGTCTTGGAGAGGAGGTCACGTGGTCAAACTCCCATTCTGAGGCGAAACGCTTGAACTGTGCAGTGAATTGTGGGCCATTGTCCGTGATTACCTTGTCAGGCTGACCTTGCCTTGCAAACTGCGCCTTGCAGCGCTTTGTGACCGTCTCTGCAGACAAGTCAGGGAGCAGTTCAATTTCCCAAAAGTCAGAGTAGTGATCAACGATGAGAAGATAGTCCTTTTGTCTGTGGCTGAATAAGTCCATGCTGACGATTTGCCAGGCCCTTGTGGGCAGTTCGTGTGACATCATGGTTTCCTTTTGCTGTTCATGAGCATACTCGTTGCATGTGGTACAGTTGCTGACAAAGTCTTTCATTTCTGCTTGCATGTTTGGCCAGTATAATGTTTCACGAGCCTGGCGGTAGCATGCATCACCTCCAACGTGACTGGAGTGTATGCGGATAAGCATCTCTGGACGTAGTGATTTGGGAATAATGACCTTCTGACCTTTGAACAAGATGCCATTTTGCACGCTGATCTCATCTCGAAAGGTCCAGTATTCTCTCACTGTGAAAGGTGTCTCCTCTTTCAGGTATGGCCAACCTGCGAGAGCCATGGACTTCAGTGACTGTAGGCGTTCGTCCTTGTCAGTGTGTTGCCTTATCTGGGCTAGGCGGTGATCTGTGACGTTTAAGTAGTCTGCCTGATTGATCTGTTGAACATCTTGTTGTTCCTGCTGTAGCGAACAGATGGCCTGCCGCTGATAGACAGTGCCTCTGCCTGTACATTGTGTTGTTGCCCTGCTCAGTGTGTCGCTGATGTACATCTCTGGTCCTGGCTTGTAAATGACCTTCAGGCTGTAGTTTTGCAGAGTCAGGAGCATGCTTTGAAGCCTCTTGGGTGCGTTGAGGAGAGGTTTACTGAATATGGCAATGAGTGGTTTGTGGTCAGTTTCAGCGATGACCAGGTCTCGCCCATATAAGTAGTGATGGAATCGCTGGCAGGAGAAGACGATGCTGAGGCACTCTTTCTCAATTTGTGCATAGTTTTGTTCGGTGGGGGTGAGCGCTCTCGAGGCAAACGCAACGGGCTGGCCTTCCTGCATAAGGCAGCATCCAAGTCCCCTTTGGCTGGAGTCGCTCTGGATTGTGACAGGCTTCATGACGTCGTAGTAGCGCAACACTGGCATGGATGAAGCCAGAGATTTCATCTCCTGCACTGCGGCCTTGTGCTTGGGTAGCCAGTGCCATGGTGTGTCTTTGTCCAGCAACCGGCGCAGAGGCTCACAGACTGCTGATAGGTGTGTGGCATGAACTTTGCAAGATAGTTTGCAAAGCCGATGAGACGCTGTACTCCATTTGCATCAGACGGGTTTGGCATGTCGAGGATCGCTCTGACCTTGTCTGGGTCCGGCTTCAGGCCTTTTGCCGAGAGAATGTGGCCATGGAAGTGGACGTCTTTCACCTTGAACTGCAGCTTCTTCAGGCCAAGGCGAAGCTTAACTGATCAGCAGCGCTCCATCAGTGCCAGGAGCTTCACATCGTGGTCGCGTACTGCTTCTTCGTCTGTGTCACCACAGCCTACGATCAGGACATCATCGGCGATGGGTTCAATGCCCTTGAGCCCAGCCAGTAACTCGTGCTGCTTACGTTGGTATATCTCAGGCGCCACTGAGACACCAAACGGGAGCTTGAGCCAGCGTTTCCGACCCCAGGGGGTCCAGAAGGTAGTCATGAGGCTGCTTTCTTCATCCAGCTTGCATTGAAGGAATGCATCTCGGGCATCCACCAAGGTGAAAATCCTGGCCTTGGGAAGCTTATAGAGGACATCCTCTAGTGTCGGCATGATGTAGTGGGATCGTTTCAGTGCTTGGTTCAGATACCAAAAACCAGCTTGTCTGGTTTTTTCACTATGACCATATTGCTGATCCAGTCAGTTGGTTCAGTCACAGATGTCATGTGGCCATCGGCCTCATACTTGTCCAGCTGGGCCGTCACAGCCACTTTCATTGCAATGGGCACATTGCGAGGAGCACACTGGACTGGAGTGATGCTCTCATCCACTTCAAAGTGTACCTCCCCAGGCACTGATTCAACGGGCATGTTGAATACATCGTCATATCTGCTGAGTATTTGTTGTTTGGACAGGGGTCCATGCTGGACATGATCCACAATGTGCAGGTCATTTGGTACAGTGAACTGCATCAGTCCCAGGCGTTCGCATGTAGAGCCTGAGAGGAGAGGATGTTGACTGGTTTTTACAATCTCAAACTCCAGCTTGTGTTTGCGTCCCCGAATAACACATTCGGTCTCAAAGGTGCCCATAGAGCTCATTAGCTCTCCTTAATAGAGCTTTAGTCTAGTATCGCTGGGCAATAGATGTGTGTCAGGTGCCGGATTGATTTTGTCTTTGTAGCTCATTACGTTGCATGTAGCACCAGAATCCAGTTGACATTGTTGTTGCTTGTTGTGTAATCGTAGTGTCACAAACCATTTCTTCCCTCTTGAGTGTACAGCCCCAATGGATTCATGCATGTAAATGTCACTTTCACTTTTCAGCTCTGAACATTGAGTGACATCATCAACACAGTGAATCTTGCCCTCACTCACCCTTCTTTTGCTTTTGAGACACACTTTTGCAAAACGATTATTAGTTCCACAAGCTCTGCATGGTTTTCCGTAGGCAGGGCAGTGCTCTTTGCCACGTGTGTGTGTATTTCCACAGTATACATGCTACGGGGCTCTCTGTGTTCACCGTTCGTGGTGAATTGCTCTGCCTCGATTGGTTTAGTCTGCCTAGCAACAGCGTGAACGGTATCAACGTTGGAGCGTGGGGTTTCGATTCCCATTGCTCTCATTCTCATGTCAGTGACTTCAGCAGTGTGGCACATTTCAATGGCAGTTACTAATGTTAAGTCTCTCTCTCTCAGTAGACGCCGGCGTGTATCCTCATTTGCAATTCCCAGCACTATTTTGTCACGAATCAATTCATCTTTCAATCTCCCGTATTCACAAGTGGCGGATTTCTCTCTCAAACGGGTTACAAAGTTGTGTACTGACTCACCCTCTTCCTGTTTACAGCTTCCGAAAACGAACCGCTCATAAATTACGTTTCTGGCGGGTTTGAAGTAATTCTCCAATGCATCCAATATAGCCTTTGCATCACACTGTTGTCGTGCTGTGAGGGTGAGATTGTGCCGGTAGATATGCCTGCATTCGCTGCCCATTAAAATCCTCAGAGTTGCAGCTTGTACCTCGTTGGGTTTCTCATGTAGACCGGTCGCCACCGCATAGTCCTCGAATTCATCCCTGAAGTTGTCCCAATTAGTATTCCAGTCCCCTGTGAGAACCATGGGATTTGGTGGCGGAATGTTCGCTGCCATAGCAATGGAATATGAGATTTCTTTGCCTTCAGTCATCGACGTAGGTAGTGATGCTAGCTAGGCAGCTAACAACGAGTTCATCAGTGTTGTGAGTAGGAAACGGCGTGTGTTCGCATATGGAACGTAACTGCGCCTATACTGTACTTAGCTACAAAAAATAACAAACGTGTTTTCCGAGCCACTTCTGATACCATGTTTCAGTATGATATGTTAGATAAAGGAATAAAGACAGACACCAATGTCAGGTTCAATAGCCTTGTTTGTGCATTGTACAAATCCCTACAACTGGAGTCCGGGGAACAGTCCGGCTAGTCGATTACCTATCAACTAGACTCCGTAACAATATTGGTCATATTGCACTTCATGAGGCTTCCACTAGATGTCAACAGTCTTTAGAACCTTGTTTGATGCTTCTACTGTGAGGAGGGGGGAATGACAAAGGAATGAGTCAGAGGTCTGACTGAGTGCCATGAGCTGACCACGCGCGTTCATGTGAAAGTTAGCTTGCTTTCCATTGCATTTCTACAGACAAAGGAATTCTCCGGTTGGAACATTATTGAAGATTTATGTCAAAAACATCCTAAAGATTGATTCTATACTTCGTTTGACATGTTTTTACGGACTGTAATGGAACTTTTTTACTTTTCGTCTGCTCCTCTGCTCGCACGTCATGAATTTGGATTACTGGGCTGAACGCGCTAACAAAAAGGAGGTATTTGGACATAAATTATTAACTTCATCGAACAAATCAAACATGTATTGTGGAACTGGGATTCCTGGGAGTGCATTGTGATGAAGATGATCAAAGGTAAGTGAATATTTATAATGCTATTTCTGACTTCTGTTGACCACACAACATGGCGGATATCTGTTTGGCTGTTTTGGTCTCTGAGCGCTGTACTCAGATTATTGCATGGTGTGCTTTTTCCGGTAAAGCTTTCTTGAAATCTGACACAGCGGTTGCATTAAGGAAAACTTTATCTAAAGTTCCATGCATAACAGTTGTATCTATTAGCAATGTTTATTATGAGTATTTCTGTAAATTGGTGTGGCTCTCTGCAAAATCACTGGATGTTTTGGAACTACTGAACATAACGCGCCAATCTATACTGAGATTTTTTGATATAAATAGGAACTTTATCGAACAAAACATACATGTATTGTGTAACATGAAGTCCCATGAGTGTCATCTGATGAAGATCATCAAAGGTTAGTGATTCATTTTAACTTTATTTGTGCTTTTTGTGACTCCTCTCTTTGGCTGGAAAAATGGCTGTGTTTTTCTGTGACTTGGCACTCACCTAACATAATCGCATGGTATGCCTTCGTTGTAAAGCCTTTTTGAAATCGGACACTGTGGTGGGATTAATAAGAAGTGTATCTTTAAAATGGTGTAAAATACTTGCATGTTTGAGGAATTTTAATTATGAGATATCTGTTGTTTGAATTTGGTGCCCTGCACTTTCACTGGCTGTCGTCATATCGATCCCGTTAACGGGATCTCAGCCATAAGAAGGAAGCCAACCGGCACTGCTTCTGCTCCTGCTTGTGCTGCTGCTTGAAACATGGGTTGTGTCACTATACTATAAAATTGCTCGGTTTGGTTGTCTCATCTTCTTTTATTTTCAGTGATTATTAAAAGGACTGGTTTCATCCACACTGTTTTCACCTGTCCTGTCATGTCCTGAACCATCATGAACCTGAACCATTATGAAGACACAAGGAAAGGAAACTATGGAAACGGGAAATGATACAAGGAAAGGAAGCTAGTTAAAACTATTGAGACACAGACGAGATGCATTCCATAAAAAATCTGAAAGCTGCCGACACCAGGGATCAAGAGGACGACGGCTATTCTGTGCCGGTGCCCAAAACTGTGTCCAGTTGCATGAAATACATTGGATTTCCTGAGAGACTGGGAAACCAGGCAGGGCAAAAAGCCTTTGGCAGTTTATCAGGGAACATACTATATTTTTGTCTTGGCAGCTCCCATGACTCCCAAAATAATCAGGAAGGAGTATTGACCCAAAAGAGAAGACCTATGTATTGTATGTAATGTGTTTGTGTTCAGTAAAAATAGTATACTGTATATTCATAGGTTTGTATGGTAAATGTCATAGTAGGGCCAGGACTTGTTTCTGGTCTGGTCAGAAAACACCCCTGGACCTAATTATATACAAGAGAGCAGGGAGAAGTTGCCCTTAGATGCTAATATTGGGTCAGTTTGACATTTTTCAAACTAATGGGATTGGGGAAGGGGAAGCTGACCTTAAATATCTACCTAGGTGAAACTTCACCACGGAATATAGTTACAGCCAGGAGTTTTTCCTGACCAATGGAAAACTCCAGCCCCTAGTCAGAAAGGGATTTTTTACAGCGGGCAAAATAGGCAGAACTGGTTGAAATGGCATCATTATAACTAGTTTTATATGCATTATGATGTAATTTCAACTAGTTTTGCCCGCTGGGTTAGCCTAATAAAGGCTACATCTGCAGACTTAGACAAACGGTCCTAAGATGGTGGAATCTCAACCAGGTGCCTGTATGGTCTATAACTGAACATACACACACACACACACACACACACACACACACACACACACACACACACACACACACACACACACACACACACACACACACACACACACACCAGTGAGAAGTGTAGAAAAACAGAACTGATACGCTTTAGATATATAAATGCCAGGGTGTTGCTATAGATAGGCTGTTGCTGTATACCTACTTCCATCAGCATTTCCAGTGAGGTTTTTTATTTACATGTGAACGGTTACAGCTGCACTTTGTAACACAGACACACAAACCAGAAATACGTTTCACATTTCCTGTGAGGTTTTTATCCATGAATGGTGGAGGCAACCATGAAGCAACCAAATAGATGCATGTCAGTTAGCTTGATCTCTATGAACTAAATGGGGTTGCTAAAAATCACACACACACACACACACACACACACACACACACACACACACACACACACACACACACACACACACACACACAGAGAGAGAGAGACTGAAACAAACACACACATACTCACTTCAGGGCAGGCGGCACTGGGCCTTGCATGAGAGTACCGGCTGTTCCGGACAAATGTGTGGTCACGCTCGCCGCAGCCGATGTGAGTGGGATGTGAGGGGCCAGACGGATTGCTGGGGGCGGGTACTCAGAGCACGCGCTGACCAACTGGCAAGCGTTTTCAGCCTCTCCCTGACTGAGTCTGTAGTGCCTGCATGTTTGAAGTAGACCACCATAGTGCCAAAGAATGCCATGGTAACCTGCCTAAATGACTACCGCCCCGTAGCACTCAAGTCTGTAGGCATGAAGTGCTTTGGGGGGCTGGTCATGGCTTGCATCTACACCATGGTCCCAGAAGCACTGGACCCACTACAGTTCGTGTGCGGCCCCAGCGGATCCATGGATGGTGCAGTCTCTATTGCACTCCACACTGCCCTTTCCCATTTGGACAAAAGGAGCACCTAAGTGAGGGTGCTGTTCGTTGGCTGGAGCTCAGCATTCAACACCGTGGTGCCTTCAAGTCTCATCACTAAGCTGGGAACCCTGGGACTGAACACCTCCCTCTGCAGCTGGATCCTGGACATCCTGATGGTCGCCCCCATGTGGTTGGGGTGGGCAGTGTCAGATCTGTTCCTTGGCACGGGGGCCTCCCGGGGGTGCATGCTTGGTCCCCTCCTGTGCTCCTTGTTCACCCACGACTGCGATCCATGTTGACTTCAATGCTTCCCACAGTTGTGTCAAGTTGGCTGAATGTCCTTTGGGGGGTGGACCATTCTTGATACACACATGAAACTGTTTAGCGTGATAAACCCAGCAGCGTTGCAGTTCTTGACACACTGAAACCGGTGGTCCTGGCACCTACTTCCATACCCCATTCAAAGGATACTTAAATATTTTGTTTTGCCCAGTCATTCTCTCTGAATGGCACATATACACAATCCATGTCTCAATTAACTCAAGGCTTAAAATCCTCCTTTAACCTGTTTCCTCCCTTTCATCTACACTTATTGAAGTGGATTGAACAGCTGACATCAATAAGGGGTCATAGCTTTCACTTGAAAAGAGCAGGTGAGCCTAATGTTTTGTACACCCCGTGTAAGTCAAAACTGTAACTAGGCCACTAAGGAACATTCAATGTCGTCTCGGTAAGCAACTCCAGGTTATATTTGGCCTTGAATTTTAGGTAATTGTCCTGCTGAAAGGTGAATTTGTCTCAGTGTCTGTTGGAAAGCAGAGAGATCCAAGTTAACCTGTAGGATGTTGTCTGTGATTAGCTCTATTTCGTTTATTTAAACATTTTTTTAAACTCCCTAGTCCTTGTCGATGACACGATGACAAGCATACCCATAACATGATGCAGCCACCACCATGTTTGAAAATATGAAGAGTGGTACTCAGTGATGTGTTGTGTTGGATTTGTATTCTATTTCTATTCAGGATAAAAAAGTTAATTTCTTTGCCACATTTTTTGCAGTATTACTTTAGTGCCTTATTGCAAAAGGGTTTTCTAATGATCAATTAGCCTTTTAAAATGATAAACTTGGATTAGCTAACACAACGTGCCATTGGAACACAGGAGTGATGGTTGCTGATAATGGGCCTCTGTACGCCAATGTAGATATTCCATTAAAAATCAGCCGTTTCCAGCTACAATAGTCATTTACAACATTAACAATGTCTAGTGTATTTCTGATCAATTTGATGTTATTTTAATGGACAAAAAAATTTGCTTTTCTTTCAAAAAAAAGGACATGTCTAAGTGACCCCAAACTTTTGAACGGTAGTGTATATTCCAAAATATGCTTTTTAAAAAACGGATCTACCAATAGGTGCCCTTCTTTGCGAACCATTGGAAAACCTCCCTGGTTGAATTCACTGCTCGACTGAGGGGCCTTACAGATAATTGTATGTGTGGGGTACAAAGATGGGTAGTCTTTTAAAAATCATGTTCAACACTATTACTGGTCCATGCAACTTATTATGTGATTTGTTAAGCACATTTTTACCCCTGAACTTATTTTGACTTGCCACAACAAAAGGTTTGAACACTTATTGACTCAAGACATTTCAGCTTTTCATTTTTAATGAATTTGTAAACTCTTCAAAAAACACAATTCCACTTTGACATTATGGGGTATAGTATGTAGATCGGCGACACAGAATCTCAATTGAATCCATTTTAAATTCCAGTTGTAACACAATTTTTTTGGGGGGGGGAAAAAAAATCAAGGAGTATGAATACTTTCTGAAGGCTTTCTGTGTTCTGTGTGTGGAATCCAGAATGTTCTGCAGGTTCTTTGTGTCGTTCTTATTAGAATGACATCTTGAGGCTGCTACTCACTAACATTATGGGACGTGGAATGGGTGTCAATGTGATGCATGTTGGACAAAGGGAGAAGGAGAGGGAGTGGAAGGCTGCTGTTTAGACATGGTAATTTAAACTAGGCAATACTTTGGGCAGGAAAAAGAAGGGAAGCCTAAAAAAAAAAAACAAGAGGAAAACCAGAACAAGAGACTGGGCAAGACCAATGTGGAATAAAAACATCAGACAACATTTTTTTTCTCTCCCATTTATACAGTTTATTATTTTAAATCAACAACAAAAAATATCAAGACAAAAAAAACAACAAAAAAATCACAGATAGTCGATTAACCTCTTTTCATGGCTTTTTAAGTCATTGTCCACCAGCCTGTGTGGTCCAGAAACTGTAATGGGGGTGCATCCTAATAATTTACAGACACTTCCTTTCCTAGTCTCCCCTTTATCAGCATTAATCTGAAAGGATAGACATCGGATATGTGAAAGCAGTATGGAGGAAGCCTTATTTGCCACCTGTCCGTTTCTTTCAAATCTGTGTGAATGAAGGAAAGGAGACAAGGAGAAGAGGCGACTCTAGACTAATGCATCTTTATAGAGTGTGGTGATTCTATGATAGTGGCTTCCACTTTAAGTTAGGCTGTGTTCTTTACCTTTGTGATATGGTAATACAGATCAAACAGGTTATATTGTTGTTTTGGATTATGCAATGTTGACAATGTCTAAGTCTATGGATATATTGCCTGTGAACAAAGATATTACAGTACAGTAGAAGGACCAAGATGATGAACTTTGACCTCACAGGTATGGGCACTGCCAGAGTGAGAGAGGGTGTGTGTGTGTGTGTGTGTGTAGGTCTGTGTGTGTGTGTGGAACAGTATCTTGCAATGGTGTGTGTATTTTGAATGTTCAAAATCCACTTTCAAAAGAAGCCTTGGCAATCGGGGTACCAGGACTCGAGTTATGTCAAAAACATAACAAATATGTAATAACATTGTAATACACAGTATTACTGGAAAAAAACTACACTAATTGTATTGTCTTGCATATTTCAAACAAATTACAATAAGGTTATTCTAGTGTAAAACAGATTTTATTTTGTGAGCTATAATTTCAATGTTTTTTGCAGCATTTACGTGTGTTTGTTTATAATTTTGGGATAATTTATGTACAAAGGGAATCTGTAGACTTAAGCTGCAGAAAAGAAGTATAAATATGTGTACTTCTCTTTTGTGTATGATACAGTTTACCAAAAACATATTTGACAAAATAGTTTACTATGTACAAGCCCCCACACTCCCCCGTTCACGATCAAAATAGTGATGACAATTTACCATGGAAACAATGGCAGACCATCTCTGTAGTTCCTTTGGCCAATCAGTGATAGATATTACCCCAAACTGATCAGGGATTGGCTGTCTTTCCCTGTATATTCATATTCTATTGGCTCAAAGACATTATGTGAGAGCAGGAGCTAATTGGATTGGTTAATCTGGAATCTTAATTTTTCGCTGTGCTTCCAAATCACACCAAAATACTTTGAAACAAAATTCAATTTAGTACAGACCACAACATTGCACTGAAAAACATTGGACCAATTGCATGCTGGAGGACATTGATTTCATCCAATCACAGTGTGTTTTATACACCTATCCCCTTTGTTAGGAGAAATCCCTACAGGGGAGACGATTTCAAATAACTTCCTTAGTCCACTGTCCGAGTAACAGACACAGAAACAGCCAATGAAAATGTTTGGACTCCACTACTCTGCCACCCTCAGCGGACCGACTAAAACCAGATAAATACGCCTGTGACGCGACTTCCGCTTTAGGACGTTAACGAGGCGACACTCCATCTTCACTCCTCCTCCACATTTACTGGATAGGTCGAACAGCAGAAGATAAAATGTACTGTCGGTGGAGTTTTTCTTGACAGGACCAGAATGTGGAGCATCTCGCTCTTTTACTCCTGCTACGCTAGGTTACTACTCTGCTGCTCGCTCTTTGGAGGTAAGCTTCAGCTTCTGTTTCCCAGCATTATGAGGATCCATATGTTCCCTGTGTTCCGTTTAGGGCCATTCCCTCTTTCCAAAATGGCAACCGATGATATCGGACAGCGGACTTGTGGGGGAGTGGAACCATTTTGGGTATAGTGGGAGTTTGAAGTTTGGGTTGGACGGCTGGGAATTGGTTGGCTTTGTAGTGCATCACTCCGACACAACCAATCACATTCATTCAAAAACGTCCACTCAGGTAGAAGCTTCTAGAAAGGTACACACCTTGTTATAAATCTTCATAAGCCTGTAATAAACCCTTTCCCTGTCACACCCCATAACCACATCACTTCTATACAGCTGAGAGGTCAACAAACTGACCCCTAACCCCTGAACTATAATCTCTCACCTTTGACCCCCCTCCTATGAGTTCTGCTCCAGGTACTCGTCTATCATAGTCAGGTTGTTCAGCCAGTCTTCATTGGACCCCACCAGAGTGTCAATAAAGTCTACCTCCCCTCCTCCTCCACCTCCTCCCGGCCTACCCCCCATCCCCCCATTGCTCTGCCCCTGCTGACTGTATTCATATGGGGGTAGCTTGTGTCCGGGGTTCCCCTGTCCTGGTCCATATCCAGGCCCATGGGGGTGTTGATGTTGGTGTGGGTGAGAATGCGGGTGTTTTGCGATGGCGGCCCCAGAGGCAGGGTAGCTTGGTGGGGCCATGCCGTGGCCTGGGTGGATCATACCAAGAGGACCGGGCTTCATCCCGGCCAGGGCAGAGAGGGGTCCCCTGGGTCGCATACCGGCCTGGAGCCCCTGGTGGACCATGGAGGGTAGGGGCTGCCCTGCCACGGAGACACCCAGCTTCTGCATCAGTCTGCTAGGTAAGGAAGGCACCCCGACCCCCTGGTTGGAGGGTAACGACGGAGGTCCTTGGTGGGGGGCGAAATTGTTCCCACCGCCACTGCCCCCGGGCATCCCCGACCGCAATGCCTGCTGGGTAAACTGGGCGTTAGGGTTCTGACTGCAACTTCCGTTTGAGGCCCCGCCCCCTCCAGGAAAAACATGCCCACGCGGCTGCTGGTGATTGGCCGACTGGTCCATGTGGGAGTCACCGCAAGGCATGCACTGCTGCAGGGCGTTCACTATCCCCCCCTGTTGCTGCGGAGGCCACATTGCAGTCTGTTGTTGTTGTTGTTGTTGATGAGCTTGCTGGGCGGTGAACATCATTCGTGGGAGTGGCGCCCCTCCGCCACCATGATGCAGAGCCTGGCGTAGATGCTGTGGGTGCTGGGGGTGACCAGGTGGTAACCCCGACCCGGGCCCCGACCCCCCTATTGTCATCCCTGTCCTGGACACCTGCTGCTGCATCCCTGGCCTTGGAGGACCAGCCAGACCGCCCATTCCCATCATGCCGTGTGGTAACTGTGGTTGTCTCATTGGCATACCACCGGCACCAACAAACTCACCCACCTGTAGACAACAGCAAGGAAAGTCAGGAGAGTGCACGGGAAACACACATAAAAAAACACAACAATTACTGGCTTGTTTGAGATAGACAAGTTTCTGCTATGCAGGGCCAATGCGCAAAGTCTATCTTACCTGTGGAGGGTGGTAGAGGGACTGCTTGGAACCTGGAGGCCCACCCATGAAGCCTCCTATTGGGCGGCCCACTTGGGTGAGAGATCCTGGGGGTCCGGGGTGGCCTGGATGGCCAGGGGGAAGGGAGAGGCGGCCGGGCCCAGAAGGGAGCGGACCTCCGTGGGATAGCTGGGGACCGCCCATGGGGTAGCCTCCGCCGCCACCACCACAATCTGGGGGGAGAGGCCGACCACCACCTAGAGAGGGGAGACAGGGTTGGAGAAGAGAGTAAGGCTGAGAACATCCATACTTCTGATTTCATTTCATGTTGAGTTGGAACGCTGCCTGTGTTCTGGTGGTATTGAAAGCCAAGATTGTTACTGGAATCCATACATTTTCCCTGACACCTAAAAGTACTGTCCTGAATGCTTAGCAGGACCGGAAAATGATTCAATTCACACACTTATCAATAGAACATTCCTGGTCATCCCTACTGCCTCTGATCTGGCGGACTCACTAAACACACACACTTAGTTTGGAGAAGATAGCCCCTTTTGCTTAACAGAAGGAATTTGAAATGATTTATACTTTTTTTTTTGACACATAGGTAGTATATTACATTTACTTAATGATACTCAAGCATACTTTAAAACCAAATACTTTTGGACTTTTACTCAAGTAGTATTTTACTGGGTGACTTTCATTTTTACTTGAGTAATTCTTTATTCAGGTATCTTTACTTTTACTCAATGACAACAAGAGTACTTTTTTCACCACTGTTTGACCGTACCTGTAAACGGTGGCCCCTGCTGACACTCAGCCATCTGTGGTCTGTTCATCTGCTCCATCTGCCTCTTCTGCTCCTGGAGAACACAAACGGCACAGTCTATGGCTTACCTAGGCTACTTACACAGAGACCCTGGCCACAACTTGCAATGGATCACTGCGAAGTGAACATTCTTCAAAAACCCAATCTCTCTCTCTCTCTCTCTCTCTCTCTCTCTTCCTGTTTGTCCCTGTCTCTCTCCCCTCATCCCTCCCTCCCTCCCTCTCTCGCTCTCTTCCTGTTTGTCCCTGTCT